>NC_141702.1:87887778-88603611 GCF_971803275.1 Cyanistes caeruleus | reverse complement strand
ATTTCCAGAAAAATGCCACAAACTTCCCTACATCTTCTCAAAACCCAAACAAACTCCTGCAACATCTCACAAAATCTCCAACAATTTCCACAAAATTCAAGAAAAATCCCGCAAAATTCTTCAAGTCTCGTACAAATCCCAGAAAAATCCCACAAAATTCCAGAAACATCCCACCAAATCACCTCAATATCACCAAAAATTCTGGAAAAGCCTCACAAAATTGCAGAAAAATGCCACAAAATTCCCTAAACCTTCTCAAAACCCTACCCAATTCCTGCAACATCCCACAAAATCTCCAACAATTTCCACAAAATTCAAGAAAAATCCCTCAAAATTCACTGAATTTCCTCAATATCCCACCAAATTCCAGAACCATCTCACAAAATCTCAACAAATTTCCACAAAATCTAAGAAAATTCCGCAAAATTCTTCAAGTCTCCTCCAAATCCCACAAAATTCAAGACAAATCCTCAAAATTCCACAAAAATCCAACAAAATTCCTTCCATCTTCTCAAAACCCAAACAAATTCCTGCAACATCTCACAAAATCTCCACCAATTTCCAAACATTTCAAGAAAAATCCCGCAAAATTCTTCAAGTCTCCTCCAAATACCACAAACATCCTACAAACATCTCACAAACATCCCACAAACATCCCATAAAATTCAATAGAAATCCCACAAAATTCAAGAGAAATCCCACCAAATTCTGTACAAGCCCCACACAATTCCCTAAATCTTCTCAGAACCCAACCACATTCCTGCAACATCCCACAAAATCTCCAACAATTTCCACAAAATTCAAGAAAATTCCCTCCAAATTCACTGAATTTCCTCAATATCCCACCAAACTCCAGAACCATCTCACAAAATCTCAACAAATTTCCAAAAAATTAAAAAAAACTCTCACAAAGTTCTTGAAAGCCCCTCAAAATTCCAGAAAAATGCCACAAAATTCCCTACATCTTCTCAAAACATTACAAAATTCTACAGACATCTCACAAAATCTCCACACATTTCCACAAAATCTAAGAAAATTCCCGCAAAATTCTTCAAGTCTCCTCCAAATCCCACAAAATTCAAGAGAAATCCTCAAAATTCCACAAAAATCCAACAAAATTCCCTACATCTTCTCAGAATCCAAACAAATTCCTGAAACATCTCACAAAATCTCCACCAATTTCCACAACATTTAGGAAAAATCCCTCCAACTTCTTCAAGTCTCCTCCAAATCCCACAAAATTCAAGAGAATTCCTCAAAATTCCACAAAAATCCCACCAAATTCCAGAACCATCTCACAAAATCTCTGGAAATTTCCACAAAATTCAAGAAGACTCTCACAAAATACTTGAAAGCTGCTGAAAATTCCACGAATATCCCACAAAAATCCCTAAATCTTCTCAAAACCCAACCACATTCCTGCAGCATCTCACAAAATCTCCACCAATATCCAAAAAATTCAAGAAAATTCCCTCCAAATTCTTCAAGTCTCCTCCAAATCCCACAAAATTCAAGACAAATCCTCAAAATCCCACAAAAATCCCACCAAATTCCAGAACCATCTCACAAAATCTCAACAAATTTCCTCTAAATTCAAGAAAACTCTCACAAAGTTCTTGAAAGCCCCTCAAAATTCCAGAAAAATGCCACAAACTTCCCTACATCTTCTCAAAACCCAAACAAACTCCTGCAACATCTCACAAAATCTCCACCAATTTCCAAACAATTCAAGAAAAATCCCGCAAAATTCTTCAAGTCTCGTACAAATCCCAGAAAAATCCCACAAAATTCCAGAAACATCCCACCAAATCACCTCAATATCACCAAACATTCTGGAAAAGCCTCACATAAATGCAGAAAAATGCCACAAAATTCCATAAATCTTCTCAAAACCCTACCCAATTCCTGCAACATCTCACAAAATCTCCAACAATAGCCAAAAAATTCAAGAAAAATCCCTCAAAATTCACTTTATTTCCTCAATATCCCACCAAATTCCAGAACCATCTCACAAAATCTCAACAAATTTCCACTAAATCTAAGAAAATTCCCGCAAAATTCTTCAAGTCTCCTCCAAATCCCACAAAATTCAAGACAAATCCTCAAAATTCCACAAAAATCCCACAAAATTCCTTCCATCTTCTCAGAACCCAAACAAACTCCTGCAACATCTCACAAAATCTCCACCAATTTCCAAACAATTCAAGAAAAATCCCGCAGAATTCTTCAAGTCTCCTCCAAATACCACAAACATCCCACAAACATCCCACAAACATCCCACAAAATTCAAGAGAAATCCCACAAAATTCAAAAGAAATCGCACAAAATCCTGTACAAGCCCCACACAATTCCCTAAATCTTCTCAGAACCCAACAACATTCCTGCAACATCCCACAAAATCTCCAACAATTTCCACAAAATTCAAGAAGACTCTCACAAAATACTTGAAAGCTGCTGAAAATTCCACGAAAATCCCACAAAAATCCCTAAATCTTCTCAAAACCCAACCACATTCCTGCAGCATCTCACAAAATCTCCACCAATATCCAAAAAATTCAAGAAAATTCCCTCCAAATTCTTCAAGTCTCCTCCAAATCCCACAAAATTCAAGACAAATCCTCAAAATCCCACAAAAATCCCACCAAATTCCAGAACCATCTCAAAAATCTCAACAAATTTCCACTAAATTCAAGAAAACTCTCACAAAGTTCTTGAAAGCCCCTCAAATTTCCAGAAAAATGCCACAAACTTCCCTACATCTTCTCAAAACCCAAACAAACTCCTGCAACATCTCACAAAATCTCCAACAATTTCCACAAAATTCAAGAAAAATCCCGCAAAATTCTTCAAGTCTCCTACAAATCCCAGAAAAATCCCACAAAATTCCAGAAACATCCCACCAAATCACCTCAATATCACCAAAAATTCTGGAAAAGCCTCACAAAATTGCAGAAAAATGCCACAAAATTCCCTAAACCTTCTCAAAACCCTACCCAATTCCTGCAACATCCCACAAAATCTCCAACAATTTCCACAAAATTCAAGAAAAATCCCTCAAAATTCACTTTATTTCCTCAATATCCCACCAAATTCCAGAACCATCTCACAAAATCTCAACAAATTTCCACAAAATCTAAGAAAATTCCGCAAAATTCTTCAAGTCTCCTCCAAATCCCACAAAATTCAAGACAAATCCTCAAAATTCCACAAAAATCCAACAAAATTCCTTCCATCTTCTCAAAACCCAAACAAATTCCTGCAACATCTCACAAAATCTCCACCAATTTCCAAACATTTCAAGAAAAATCCCGCAAAATTCTTCAAGTCTCCTCCAAATACCACAAACATCCTACAAACATCTCACAAACATCCCACAAACATCCCATAAAATTCAATAGAAATCCCACAAAATTCAAGAGAAATGCCACCAAATTCTGTACAAGCCCCACACAATTCCCTAAATCTTCTCAGAACCCAACCACATTCCTGCAACATCCCACAAAATCTCTGGAAATTTCCACAAAATTCAAGAAGACTCACACAAAAAACTTGAAAGCTGCTGAAAATTCCACGAAAATCCCACAAAAATCCCTAAATCTTCTCAAAACCCAACCACATTCCTGCACCATCTCACAAGATCTCCACCAATATCCAAAAAATTCAAGAAAATTCCCTCCAAATTCTTCAAGTCTCCTCCAAATCCCACAAAATTCAAGAGAATTCCTCAAAATTCCACAAAAATCCCACCAAATTCCAGAACCATCTCACAAAATCTCCGGAAATTTCCACAAAATTCAAGAAAACTCTCACAAAAAACTTGAAAGCTGCTGAAAATTCCACGAATATCCCACAAAAATCCCTAAATCTTCTCAAAACCCAACCACATTCCTGCAGCATCTCACAAAATCTCCACCAATATCCAAAAAATTCAAGAAAATTCCCTCCAAATTCTTCAAGTCTCCTCCAAATCCCACAAAATTCAAGACAAATCCTCAAAATCCCACAAAAATCCCACCAAATTCCAGAACCATCTCACAAAATCTCAACAAATTTCCACTAAATTCAAGAAAACTCTCACAAAGTTCTTGAAAGCCCCTCAAAATTCCAGAAAAATGCCACAAAATAACCTACATCTTCTCAAAACCCAAACAAACTCCTGCAACATCTCACAAAATCTCCAACAATTTCCACAAAATTCAAGAAAAATCCCGCAAAATTCTTCAAGTCTCGTACAAATCCCAGAAAAATCCCACAAAATTCCAGAAACATCCCACCAAATCACCTCAATATCACCAAAAATTCTGGAAAAGCCTCACAAAATTGCAGAAAAATGCCACAAAATTCCCTAAACCTTCTCAAAACCCTACCCAATTCCTGCAACATCCCACAAAATCTCCAACAATTTCCACAAAATTCAAGAAAAATCCCTCAAAATTCACTGAATTTCCTCAATATCCCACCAAATTCCAGAACCATCTCACAAAATCTCAACAAATTTCCACAAAATCTAAGAAAATTCCGCAAAATTCTTCAAGTCTCCTCCAAATCCCACAAAATTCAAGACAAATCCTCAAAATTCCACAAAAATCCAACAAAATTCCTTCCATCTTCTCAAAACCCAAACAAATTCCTGCAACATCTCACAAAATCTCCACCAATTTCCAAACATTTCAAGAAAAATCCCGCAAAATTCTTCAAGTCTCCTCCAAATACCACAAACATCCTACAAACATCTCACAAACATCCCACAAACATCCCATAAAATTCAATAGAAATCCCACAAAATTCAAGAGAAATCCCACCAAATTCTGTACAAGCCCCACACAATTCCCTAAATCTTCTCAGAACCCAACCACATTCCTGCAACATCCCACAAAATCTCCAACAATTTCCACAAAATTCAAGAAAATTCCCTCCAAATTCACTGAATTTCCTCAATATCCCACCAAACTCCAGAACCATCTCACAAAATCTCAACAAATTTCCAAAAAATTCAAAAAAACTCTCACAAAGTTCTTGAAAGCCCCTCAAAATTCCAGAAAAATGCCACAAAATTCCCTACATCTTCTCAAAACATTACAAAATTCTACAGACATCTCACAAAATCTCCACACATTTCCACAAAATCTAAGAAAATTCCCGCAAAATTCTTCAAGTCTCCTCCAAATCCCACAAAATTCAAGAGAAATCCTCAAAATTCCACAAAAATCCAACAAAATTCCCTACATCTTCTCAGAATCCAAACAAATTCCTGAAACATCTCACAAAATCTCCACCAATTTCCACAACATTTAGGAAAAATCCCTCCAACTTCTTCAAGTCTCCTCCAAATCCCACAAAATTCAAGAGAATTCCTCAAAATTTCACAAAAATCCCACAAAATTCCTGCAACATCTCACAAAATCTCCGGAAATTTCCACAAAATTCAAGAAGACTCTCACAAAATACTTGAAAGCTGCTGAAAATTCCACGAATATCCCACAAAAATCCCTAAATCTTCTCAAAACCCAACCACATTCCTGCAGCATCTCACAAAATCTCCACCAATATCCAAAAAATTCAAGAAAATTCCCTCCAAATTCTTCAAGTCTCCTCCAAATCCCACAAAATTCAAGACAAATCCTCAAAATCCCACAAAAATCCCACCAAATTCCAGAACCATCTCACAAAATCTCAACAAATTTCCTCTAAATTCAAGAAAACTCTCACAAAGTTCTTGAAAGCCCCTCAAAATTCCAGAAAAATGCCACAAACTTCCCTACATCTTCTCAAAACCCAAACAAACTCCTGCAACATCTCACAAAATCTCCACCAATTTCCAAACAATTCAAGAAAAATCCCGCAAAATTCTTCAAGTCTCGTACAAATCCCAGAAAAATCCCACAAAATTCCAGAAACATCCCACCAAATCACCTCAATATCACCAAACATTCTGGAAAAGCCTCACATAAATGCAGAAAAATGCCACAAAATTCCATAAATCTTCTCAAAACCCTACCCAATTCCTGCAACATCTCACAAAATCTCCAACAATAGCCAAAAAATTCAAGAAAAATCCCTCAAAATTCACTTTATTTCCTCAATATCCCACCAAATTCCAGAACCATCTCACAAAATCTCAACAAATTTCCACTAAATCTAAGAAAATTCCCGCAAAATTCTTCAAGTCTCCTCCAAATCCCACAAAATTCAAGACAAATCCTCAAAATTCCACAAAAATCCCACAAAATTCCTTCCATCTTCTCAGAACCCAAACAAACTCCTGCAACATCTCACAAAATCTCCACCAATTTCCAAACAATTCAAGAAAAATCCCGCAGAATTCTTCAAGTCTCCTCCAAATACCACAAACATCCCACAAACATCCCACAAACATCCCACAAAATTCAAGAGAAATCCCACAAAATTCAAAAGAAATCGCACAAAATCCTGTACAAGCCCCACACAATTCCCTAAATCTTCTCAGAACCCAACAACATTCCTGCAACATCCCACAAAATCTCCAACAATTTCCACAAAATTCAAGAAGACTCTCACAAAATACTTGAAAGCTGCTGAAAATTCCACGAAAATCCCACAAAAATCCCTAAATCTTCTCAAAACCCAACCACATTCCTGCAGCATCTCACAAAATCTCCACCAATATCCAAAAAATTCAAGAAAATTCCCTCCAAATTCTTCAAGTCTCCTCCAAATCCCACAAAATTCAAGACAAATCCTCAAAATCCCACAAAAATCCCACCAAATTCCAGAACCATCTCAAAAATCTCAACAAATTTCCACTAAATTCAAGAAAACTCTCACAAAGTTCTTGAAAGCCCCTCAAATTTCCAGAAAAATGCCACAAACTTCCCTACATCTTCTCAAAACCCAAACAAACTCCTGCAACATCTCACAAAATCTCCAACAATTTCCACAAAATTCAAGAAAAATCCCGCAAAATTCTTCAAGTCTCCTACAAATCCCAGAAAAATCCCACAAAATTCCAGAAACATCCCACCAAATCACCTCAATATCACCAAAAATTCTGGAAAAGCCTCACAAAATTGCAGAAAAATGCCACAAAATTCCCTAAACCTTCTCAAAACCCTACCCAATTCCTGCAACATCCCACAAAATCTCCAACAATTTCCACAAAATTCAAGAAAAATCCCTCAAAATTCACTTTATTTCCTCAATATCCCACCAAATTCCAGAACCATCTCACAAAATCTCAACAAATTTCCACAAAATCTAAGAAAATTCCGCAAAATTCTTCAAGTCTCCTCCAAATCCCACAAAATTCAAGACAAATCCTCAAAATTCCACAAAAATCCAACAAAATTCCTTCCATCTTCTCAAAACCCAAACAAATTCCTGCAACATCTCACAAAATCTCCACCAATTTCCAAACATTTCAAGAAAAATCCCGCAAAATTCTTCAAGTCTCCTCCAAATACCACAAACATCCTACAAACATCTCACAAACATCCCACAAACATCCCATAAAATTCAATAGAAATCCCACAAAATTCAAGAGAAATGCCACCAAATTCTGTACAAGCCCCACACAATTCCCTAAATCTTCTCAGAACCCAACCACATTCCTGCAACATCCCACAAAATCTCTGGAAATTTCCACAAAATTCAAGAAGACTCACACAAAAAACTTGAAAGCTGCTGAAAATTCCACGAAAATCCCACAAAAATCCCTAAATCTTCTCAAAACCCAACCACATTCCTGCACCATCTCACAAGATCTCCACCAATATCCAAAAAATTCAAGAAAATTCCCTCCAAATTCTTCAAGTCTCCTCCAAATCCCACAAAATTCAAGAGAATTCCTCAAAATTCCACAAAAATCCCACCAAATTCCAGAACCATCTCACAAAATCTCCGGAAATTTCCACAAAATTCAAGAAAACTCTCACAAAAAACTTGAAAGCTGCTGAAAATTCCACGAATATCCCACAAAAATCCCTAAATCTTCTCAAAACCCAACCACATTCCTGCAGCATCTCACAAAATCTCCACCAATATCCAAAAAATTCAAGAAAATTCCCTCCAAATTCTTCAAGTCTCCTCCAAATCCCACAAAATTCAAGACAAATCCTCAAAATCCCACAAAAATCCCACCAAATTCCAGAACCATCTCACAAAATCTCAACAAATTTCCACTAAATTCAAGAAAACTCTCACAAAGTTCTTGAAAGCCCCTCAAAATTCCAGAAAAATGCCACAAAATAACCTACATCTTCTCAAAACCCAACCACATTCCTGCAACATCCCACAAAATCTCCAACAATTTCCACAAAATTCAAGAAAAATCCTGCAAAATTCTTCAAGTCTCGTACAAATCCCAGAAAAATCCCACAAAATTCCAGAAACATCCCACCAAATCACCTCAATATCACCAAACATTCTGGAAAAGGCTCACAAAATTGCAGAAAAATGCCACAAAATTCCCTAAACCTTCTCAAAACCCTACCCAATTCCTGCAACATCCCACAAAATCTCCAACAATTTCCACAAAATTCAAGAAAAATCCCTCCAAATTCACTGAATTTCCTCAATATCCCACCAAATTCCAGAACCATCTCACAAAATCTCAACAAATTTCCACTAAATCTAAGAAAATTCCCGCAAAATTCATCAAGTCTCCTCCAAATCCCACAAAATTCAAGAGAAATCCTCAAAATTCCACAAAAATCCAACAAAATTCCTTCCATCTTCTCAAAACCCAAACAAATTCCTGCAACATCTCACAAAATCTCCACCAATTTCCAAACATTTCAAGAAAAATCCCGCAAAATTCTTCAAGTCTCCTCCAAATACCACAAACATCCTACAAACATCTCACAAACATCCCACAAACATCCCATAAAATTCAATAGAAATCCCACAAAATTCAAGAGAAATCCCACCAAATTCTGTACAAGCCCCACACAATTCCCTAAATCTTCTCAGAACCCAACCACATTCCTGCAACATCCCACAAAATCTCCAACAATTTCCACAAAATTCAAGAAAATTCCCTCCAAATTCACTGAATTTCCTCAATATCCCACCAAACTCCAGAACCATCTCACAAAATCTCAACAAATTTCCAAAAAATTCAAAAAAACTCTCACAAAGTTCTTGAAAGCCCCTCAAAATTCCAGAAAAATGCCACAAAATTCCCTACATCTTCTCAAAACATTACAAAATTCTACAGACATCTCACAAAATCTCCACACATTTCCACAAAATCTAAGAAAATTCCCGCAAAATTCTTCAAGTCTCCTCCAAATCCCACAAAATTCAAGAGAAATCCTCAAAATTCCACAAAAATCCAACAAAATTCCCTACATCTTCTCAAAATCCAAACAAATTCCTGAAACATCTCACAAAATCTCCACCAATTTCCACAACATTTAGGAAAAATCCCTCCAACTTCTTCAAGTCTCCTCCAAATCCCACAAAATTCAAGAGAATTCCTCAAAATTCCACAAAAATCCCACCAAATTCCTGCAACATCTCACAAAATCTCCGGAAATTTCCACAAAATTCAAGAAGACTCACACAAAAAACTTGAAAGCTGCTGAAAATTCCACGAAAATCCCACAAAAATCCCTAAATCTTCTCAAAACCCAACCACATTCCTGCAGCATCTCACAAAATCTCCACCAATATCCAAAAAATTCAAGAAAATTCCCTCCAAATTCTTCAAGTCTCCTCCAAATCCCACAAAATTCAAGACAAATCCTCAAAATCCCACAAAAATCCCACCAAATTCCAGAACCATCTCACAAAATCTCAACAAATTTCCACTAAATTCAAGAAAACTCTCACAAAGTTCTTGAAAGCCCCTCAAAATTCCAGAAAAATGCCACAAACTTCCCTACATCTTCTCAAAACCCAAACAAACTCCTGCAACATCTCACAAAATCTCCACCAATTTCCAAACAATTCAAGAAAAATCCCGCAAAATTCTTCAAGTCTCGTACAAATCCCAGAAAAATCCCACAAAATTCCAGAAACATCCCACCAAATCACCTCAATATCACCAAACATTCTGGAAAAGCCTCACATAATTGCAGAAAAATGCCACAAAATTCCATAAATCTTCTCAAAACCCTACCAAATTCCTGCAACATCTCACAAAATCTCCACCAATAGCCAAAAAATTCAAGAAAAATCCCTCAAAATTCACTTTATTTCCTCAATATCCCACCAAATTCCAGAACCATCTCACAAAATCTCAACAAATTTCCACAAAATCTAAGAAAATTCCGCAAAATTCTTCAAGTCTTCTCCAAATCCCACAAAATTCAAGACAAATCCTCAAAATTCCACAAAAATCCAACAAAATTCCTTCCATTTTCTCAGAACCCAAACAAACTCCTGCAACATCTCACAAAATCTCCACCAATTTCCAAACAATTCAAGAAAAATCCCGCAGAATTCTTCAAGTCTCCTCCAAATACCACAAACATCCCAAAAACATCCCACAAGCCTCCCACAAAATTCAAGAGAAATCCCACAAAATTCAAAAGAAATCGCACAAAATCCTGTACAAGCCCCACACAATTCCCTAAATCTTCTCAGAACCCAACAACATTCCTGCAACATCCCACAAAATCTCTGGAAATTTCCACAAAATTCAAGAAGACTCACACAAAAAACTTGAAAGCTGCTGAAAATTCCACGAAAATCCCACAAAAATCCCTAAATCTTCTCAAAACCCAACCACATTCCTGCAGCATCTCACAAAATCTCCACCAATATCCAAAAAATTCAAGAAAATTCCCTCCAAATTCTTCAAGTCTCCTCCAAATCCCACAAAATTCAAGACAAATCCTCAAAATCCCACAAAAATCCCACCAAATTCCAGAACCATCTCAAAAATCTCAACAAATTTCCACTAAATTAAAGAAAACTCTCACAAAGTTCTTGAAAGCCCCTCAAATTTCCAGAAAAATGCCACAAACTTCCCTACATCTTCTCAAAACCCAAACAAACTCCTGCAACATCTCACAAAATCTCCACCAATTTCCAAACAATTCAAGAAAAATCCCGCAAAATTCTTCAAGTCTCGTACAAATCCCAGAAAAATCCCACAAAATTCCAGAAACATCCCACCAAATCACCTCAATATCACCAAAAATTCTGGAAAAGCCTCACAAAATTGCAGAAAAATGCCACAAAATTCCCTAAACCTTCTCAAAACCCTACCCAATTCCTGCAACATCCCACAAAATCTCCAACAATTTCCACAAAATTCAAGAAAAATCCCTCAAAATTCACTTTATTTCCTCAATATCCCACCAAATTCCAGAACCATCTCACAAAATCTCAACAAATTTCCACAAAATCTAAGAAAATTCCCTCCAAATTCTTCAAGTCTCCTCCAAATCCCACAAAATTCAAGAGAATTCCTCAAAATTCCACAAAAATCCCACCAAATTCCAGAACCATCTCACAAAATCTCCGGAAATTTCCACAAAATTCAAGAAAACTCTCACAAAAAACTTGAAAGCTGCTGAAAATTCCACGAATATCCCACAAAAATCCCTAAATCTTCTCAAAACCCAACCACATTCCTGCAGCATCTCACAAAATCTCCACCAATATCCAAAAAATTCAAGAAAATTCCCTCCAAATTCTTCAAGTCTCCTCCAAATCCCACAAAATTCAAGACAAATCCTCAAAATCCCACAAAAATCCCACCAAATTCCAGAACCATCTCACAAAATCTCAACAAATTTCCACTAAATTCAAGAAAACTCTCACAAAGTTCTTGAAAGCCCCTCAAAATTCCAGAAAAATGCCACAAAATAACCTACATCTTCTCAAAACCCAACCACATTCCTGCAACATCCCACAAAATCTCCAACAATTTCCACAAAATTCAAGAAAAATCCTGCAAAATTTTTCAAGTCTCGTACAAATCCCAGAAAAATCCCACAAAATTCCAGAAACATCCCACCAAATCACCTCAATATCACCAAACATTCTGGAAAAGGCTCACAAAATTGCAGAAAAATGCCACAAAATTCCCTAAACCTTCTCAAAACCCTACCCAATTCCTGCAACATCCCACAAAATCTCCAACAATTTCCACAAAATTCAAGAAAAATCCCTCCAAATTCACTGAATTTCCTCAATATCCCACCAAATTCCAGAACCATCTCACAAAATCTCAACAAATTTCCACTAAATCTAAGAAAATTCCCGCAAAATTCATCAAGTCTCCTCCAAATCCCACAAAATTCAAGAGAAATCCTCAAAATTCCACAAAAATCCAACAAAATTCCTTCCATCTTCTCAAAACCCAAACAAATTCCTGCAACATCTCACAAAATCTCCACCAATTTCCAAACATTTCAAGAAAAATCCCGCAAAATTCTTCAAGTCTCCTCCAAATACCACAAACATCCTACAAACATCTCACAAACATCCCACAAACATCCCATAAAATTCAATAGAAATCCCACAAAATTCAAGAGAAATCCCACCAAATTCTGTACAAGCCCCACACAATTCCCTAAATCTTCTCAGAACCCAACCACATTCCTGCAACATCCCACAAAATCTCCAACAATTTCCACAAAATTCAAGAAAATTCCCTCCAAATTCACTGAATTTCCTCAATATCCCACCAAACTCCAGAACCATCTCACAAAATCTCAACAAATTTCCAAAAAATTCAAAAAAACTCTCACAAAGTTCTTGAAAGCCCCTCAAAATTCCAGAAAAATGCCACAAAATTCCCTACATCTTCTCAAAACATTACAAAATTCTACAGACATCTCACAAAATCTCCACACATTTCCACAAAATCTAAGAAAATTCCCGCAAAATTCTTCAAGTCTCCTCCAAATCCCACAAAATTCAAGAGAAATCCTCAAAATTCCACAAAAATCCAACAAAATTCCCTACATCTTCTCAAAATCCAAACAAATTCCTGAAACATCTCACAAAATCTCCACCAATTTCCACAACATTTAGGAAAAATCCCTCCAACTTCTTCAAGTCTCCTCCAAATCCCACAAAATTCAAGAGAATTCCTCAAAATTCCACAAAAATCCCACCAAATTCCTGCAACATCTCACAAAATCTCCGGAAATTTCCACAAAATTCAAGAAGACTCACACAAAAAACTTGAAAGCTGCTGAAAATTCCACGAAAATCCCACAAAAATCCCTAAATCTTCTCAAAACCCAACCACATTCCTGCAGCATCTCACAAAATCTCCACCAATATCCAAAAAATTCAAGAAAATTCCCTCCAAATTCTTCAAGTCTCCTCCAAATCCCACAAAATTCAAGACAAATCCTCAAAATCCCACAAAAATCCCACCAAATTCCAGAACCATCTCACAAAATCTCAACAAATTTCCACTAAATTCAAGAAAACTCTCACAAAGTTCTTGAAAGCCCCTCAAAATTCCAGAAAAATGCCACAAACTTCCCTACATCTTCTCAAAACCCAAACAAACTCCTGCAACATCTCACAAAATCTCCACCAATTTCCAAACAATTCAAGAAAAATCCCGCAAAATTCTTCAAGTCTCGTACAAATCCCAGAAAAATCCCACAAAATTCCAGAAACATCCCACCAAATCACCTCAATATCACCAAACATTCTGGAAAAGCCTCACATAATTGCAGAAAAATGCCACAAAATTCCATAAATCTTCTCAAAACCCTACCAAATTCCTGCAACATCTCACAAAATCTCCACCAATAGCCAAAAAATTCAAGAAAAATCCCTCAAAATTCACTTTATTTCCTCAATATCCCACCAAATTCCAGAACCATCTCACAAAATCTCAACAAATTTCCACAAAATCTAAGAAAATTCCGCAAAATTCTTCAAGTCTTCTCCAAATCCCACAAAATTCAAGACAAATCCTCAAAATTCCACAAAAATCCAACAAAATTCCTTCCATTTTCTCAGAACCCAAACAAACTCCTGCAACATCTCACAAAATCTCCACCAATTTCCAAACAATTCAAGAAAAATCCCGCAGAATTCTTCAAGTCTCCTCCAAATACCACAAACATCCCAAAAACATCCCACAAGCCTCCCACAAAATTCAAGAGAAATCCCACAAAATTCAAAAGAAATCGCACAAAATCCTGTACAAGCCCCACACAATTCCCTAAATCTTCTCAGAACCCAACAACATTCCTGCAACATCCCACAAAATCTCTGGAAATTTCCACAAAATTCAAGAAGACTCACACAAAAAACTTGAAAGCTGCTGAAAATTCCACGAAAATCCCACAAAAATCCCTAAATCTTCTCAAAACCCAACCACATTCCTGCAGCATCTCACAAAATCTCCACCAATATCCAAAAAATTCAAGAAAATTCCCTCCAAATTCTTCAAGTCTCCTCCAAATCCCACAAAATTCAAGAGAATTCCTCAAAATTCCACAAAAATCCCACCAAATTCTAGAACCATCCCACAAAATCTCCGGAAATTTCCACAAAATTCAAGAAAACTCTCACAAAAAACTTGAAAGCTGCTGAAAATTCCACGAAAATCCCACAAAAATCCCTAAATCTTCTCAAAACCCAACCACATTCCTGCAGCATCTCACAAAATCTCCACCAATATCCAAAAAATTCAAGAAAATTCCCTCCAAATTCTTCAAGTCTCCTCCAAATCCCACAAAATTCAAGACAAATCCTCAAAATCCCACAAAAATCCCACCAAATTCCAGAACCATCTCACAAAATCTCAACAAATTTCCACTAAATTCAAGAAAACTCTCACAAAGTTCTTGAAAGCCCCTCAAAATTCCAGAAAAATGCCACAAACTTCCCTACATCTTCTCAAAACCCAAACAAACTCCTGCAACATCTCACAAAATCTCCAACAATTTCCACAAAATTCAAGAAAAATCCCGCAAAATTCTTCAAGTCTCGTACAAATCCCAGAAAAATCCCACAAAATTCCAGAAACATCCCACCAAATCACCTCAATATCACCAAAAATTCTGGAAAAGCCTCACAAAATTGCAGAAAAATGCCACAAAATTCCCTAAACCTTCTCAAAACCCTACCCAATTCCTGCAACATCCCACAAAATCTCCAACAATTTCCACAAAATTCAAGAAAAATCCCTCAAAATTCACTTTATTTCCTCAATATCCCACCAAATTCCAGAACCATCTCACAAAATCTCAACAAATTTCCACTAAATCTAAGAAAATTCCGCAAAATTCTTCAAGTCTCCTCCAAATCCCACAAAATTCAAGAGAAATCCTCAAAATTCCACAAAAATCCAACAAAATTCCTTCCATCTTCTCAAAACCCAAACAAATTCCTGCAACATCTCACAAAATCTCCACCAATTTCCAAACATTTCAAGAAAAATCCCGCAAAATTCTTCAAGTCTCCTCCAAATACCACAAACATCCTACAAACATCTCACAAACATCCCACAAACATCCCATAAAATTCAATAGAAATCCCACAAAATTCAAGAGAAATGCCACCAAATTCTGTACAAGCCCCACACAATTCCCTAAATCTTCTCAGAACCCAACCACATTCCTGCAACATCCCACAAAATCTCTGGAAATTTCCACAAAATTCAAGAAGACTCACACAAAAAACTTGAAAGCTGCTGAAAATTCTACGAAAATCCCACAAAAATCCCTAAATCTTCTCAAAACCCAACCACATTCCTGCACCATCTCACAAGATCTCCACCAATATCCAAAAAATTCAAGAAAATTCCCTCCAAATTCTTCAAGTCTCCTCCAAATCCCACAAAATTCAAGACAATTCCTCAAAATTCCACAAAAATCCCACCAAATTCCAGAACCATCTCACAAAATCTCCGGAAATTTCCACAAAATTCAAGAAAACTCTCACAAAAAACTTGAAAGCTGCTGAAAATTCCACGAATATCCCACAAAAATCCCTAAATCTTCTCAAAACCCAACCACATTCCTGCAGCATCTCACAAAATCTCCACCAATATCCAAAAAATTCAAGAAAATTCCCTCCAAATTCTTCAAGTCTCCTCCAAATCCCACAAAATTCAAGACAAATCCTCAAAATCCCACAAAAATCCCACCAAATTCCAGAACCATCTCACAAAATCTCAACAAATTTCCACTAAATTCAAGAAAACTCTCACAAAGTTCTTGAAAGCCCCTCAAAATTCCAGAAAAATGCCACAAAATAACCTACATCTTCTCAAAACCCAACCACATTCCTGCAACATCCCACAAAATCTCCAACAATTTCCACAAAATTCAAGAAAAATCCTGCAAAATTCTTCAAGTCTCGTACAAATCCCAGAAAAATCCCACAAAATTCCAGAAACATCCCACCAAATCACCTCAATATCACCAAACATTCTGGAAAAGGCTCACAAAATTGCAGAAAAATGCCACAAAATTCCCTAAACCTTCTCAAAACCCTACCCAATTCCTGCAACATCCCACAAAATCTCCAACAATTTCCACAAAATTCAAGAAAAATCCCTCCAAATTCACTGAATTTCCTCAATATCCCACCAAATTCCAGAACCATCTCACAAAATCTCAACAAATTTCCACTAAATCTAAGAAAATTCCCGCAAAA
Organism: Cyanistes caeruleus; assembly: GCF_971803275.1. Lineage (NCBI taxonomy): Eukaryota > Metazoa > Chordata > Aves > Passeriformes > Paridae > Cyanistes > Cyanistes caeruleus. The sequence goes on along the minus strand of NC_141702.1, from coordinate 88,587,042 downwards.
TTCATCAAGTCTCCTCCAAATCCCACAAAATTCAAGAGAAATCCTCAAAATTCCACAAAAATCCAACAAAATTCCTTCCATCTTCTCAAAACCCAAACAAATTCCTGCAACATCTCACAAAATCTCCACCAATTTCCAAACATTTCAAGAAAAATCCCGCAAAATTCTTCAAGTCTCCTCCAAATACCACAAACATCCTACAAACATCTCACAAACATCCCACAAACATCCCATAAAATTCAATAGAAATCCCACAAAATTCAAGAGAAATCCCACCAAATTCTGTACAAGCCCCACACAATTCCCTAAATCTTCTCAGAACCCAACCACATTCCTGCAACATCCCACAAAATCTCCAACAATTTCCACAAAATTCAAGAAAATTCCCTCCAAATTCACTGAATTTCCTCAATATCCCACCAAACTCCAGAACCATCTCACAAAATCTCAACAAATTTCCAAAAAATTCAAAAAAACTCTCACAAAGTTCTTGAAAGCCCCTCAAAATTCCAGAAAAATGCCACAAAATTCCCTACATCTTCTCAAAACATTACAAAATTCTACAGACATCTCACAAAATCTCCACACATTTCCACAAAATCTAAGAAAATTCCCGCAAAATTCTTCAAGTCTCCTCCAAATCCCACAAAATTCAAGAGAAATCCTCAAAATTCCACAAAAATCCAACAAAATTCCCTACATCTTCTCAAAATCCAAACAAATTCCTGAAACATCTCACAAAATCTCCACCAATTTCCACAACATTTAGGAAAAATCCCTCCAACTTCTTCAAGTCTCCTCCAAATCCCACAAAATTCAAGAGAATTCCTCAAAATTCCACAAAAATCCCACCAAATTCCTGCAACATCTCACAAAATCTCCGGAAATTTCCACAAAATTCAAGAAGACTCACACAAAAAACTTGAAAGCTGCTGAAAATTCCACGAAAATCCCACAAAAATCCCTAAATCTTCTCAAAACCCAACCACATTCCTGCAGCATCTCACAAAATCTCCACCAATATCCAAAAAATTCAAGAAAATTCCCTCCAAATTCTTCAAGTCTCCTCCAAATCCCACAAAATTCAAGACAAATCCTCAAAATCCCACAAAAATCCCACCAAATTCCAGAACCATCTCACAAAATCTCAACAAATTTCCACTAAATTCAAGAAAACTCTCACAAAGTTCTTGAAAGCCCCTCAAAATTCCAGAAAAATGCCACAAACTTCCCTACATCTTCTCAAAACCCAAACAAACTCCTGCAACATCTCACAAAATCTCCACCAATTTCCAAACAATTCAAGAAAAATCCCGCAAAATTCTTCAAGTCTCGTACAAATCCCAGAAAAATCCCACAAAATTCCAGAAACATCCCACCAAATCACCTCAATATCACCAAACATTCTGGAAAAGCCTCACATAATTGCAGAAAAATGCCACAAAATTCCATAAATCTTCTCAAAACCCTACCAAATTCCTGCAACATCTCACAAAATCTCCACCAATAGCCAAAAAATTCAAGAAAAATCCCTCAAAATTCACTTTATTTCCTCAATATCCCACCAAATTCCAGAACCATCTCACAAAATCTCAACAAATTTCCACAAAATCTAAGAAAATTCCGCAAAATTCTTCAAGTCTTCTCCAAATCCCACAAAATTCAAGACAAATCCTCAAAATTCCACAAAAATCCAACAAAATTCCTTCCATTTTCTCAGAACCCAAACAAACTCCTGCAACATCTCACAAAATCTCCACCAATTTCCAAACAATTCAAGAAAAATCCCGCAGAATTCTTCAAGTCTCCTCCAAATACCACAAACATCCCAAAAACATCCCACAAGCCTCCCACAAAATTCAAGAGAAATCCCACAAAATTCAAAAGAAATCGCACAAAATCCTGTACAAGCCCCACACAATTCCCTAAATCTTCTCAGAACCCAACAACATTCCTGCAACATCCCACAAAATCTCTGGAAATTTCCACAAAATTCAAGAAGACTCACACAAAAAACTTGAAAGCTGCTGAAAATTCCACGAAAATCCCACAAAAATCCCTAAATCTTCTCAAAACCCAACCACATTCCTGCAGCATCTCACAAAATCTCCACCAATATCCAAAAAATTCAAGAAAATTCCCTCCAAATTCTTCAAGTCTCCTCCAAATCCCACAAAATTCAAGACAAATCCTCAAAATCCCACAAAAATCCCACCAAATTCCAGAACCATCTCAAAAATCTCAACAAATTTCCACTAAATTAAAGAAAACTCTCACAAAGTTCTTGAAAGCCCCTCAAATTTCCAGAAAAATGCCACAAACTTCCCTACATCTTCTCAAAACCCAAACAAACTCCTGCAACATCTCACAAAATCTCCAACAATTTCCACAAAATTCAAGAAAAATCCCGCAAAATTCTTCAAGTCTCGTACAAATCCCAGAAAAATCCCACAAAATTCCAGAAACATCCCACCAAATCACCTCAATATCACCAAAAATTCTGGAAAAGCCTCACAAAATTGCAGAAAAATGCCACAAAATTCCCTAAACCTTCTCAAAACCCTACCCAATTCCTGCAACATCCCACAAAATCTCCAACAATTTCCACAAAATTCAAGAAAAATCCCTCAAAATTCACTTTATTTCCTCAATATCCCACCAAATTCCAGAACCATCTCACAAAATCTCAACAAATTTCCACAAAATCTAAGAAAATTCCGCAAAATTCTTCAAGTCTCCTCCAAATCCCACAAAATTCAAGACAAATCCTCAAAATTCCACAAAAATCCAACAAAATTCCTTCCATCTTCTCAAAACCCAAACAAATTCCTGCAACATCTCACAAAATCTCCACCAATTTCCAAACATTTCAAGAAAAATCCCGCAAAATTCTTCAAGTCTCCTCCAAATACCACAAACATCCTACAAACATCTCACAAACATCCCACAAACATCCCATAAAATTCAATAGAAATCCCACAAAATTCAAGAGAAATGCCACCAAATTCTGTACAAGCCCCACACAATTCCCTAAATCTTCTCAGAACCCAACCACATTCCTGCAACATCCCACAAAATCTCTGGAAATTTCCACAAAATTCAAGAAGACTCACACAAAAAACTTGAAAGCTGCTGAAAATTCTACGAAAATCCCACAAAAATCCCTAAATCTTCTCAAAACCCAACCACATTCCTGCACCATCTCACAAGATCTCCACCAATATCCAAAAAATTCAAGAAAATTCCCTCCAAATTCTTCAAGTCTCCTCCAAATCCCACAAAATTCAAGACAATTCCTCAAAATTCCACAAAAATCCCACCAAATTCCAGAACCATCTCACAAAATCTCCGGAAATTTCCACAAAATTCAAGAAAACTCTCACAAAAAACTTGAAAGCTGCTGAAAATTCCACGAATATCCCACAAAAATCCCTAAATCTTCTCAAAACCCAACCACATTCCTGCAGCATCTCACAAAATCTCCACCAATATCCAAAAAATTCAAGAAAATTCCCTCCAAATTCTTCAAGTCTCCTCCAAATCCCACAAAATTCAAGACAAATCCTCAAAATCCCACAAAAATCCCACCAAATTCCAGAACCATCTCACAAAATCTCAACAAATTTCCACTAAATTCAAGAAAACTCTCACAAAGTTCTTGAAAGCCCCTCAAAATTCCAGAAAAATGCCACAAAATAACCTACATCTTCTCAAAACCCAACCACATTCCTGCAACATCCCACAAAATCTCCAACAATTTCCACAAAATTCAAGAAAAATCCTGCAAAATTCTTCAAGTCTCGTACAAATCCCAGAAAAATCCCACAAAATTCCAGAAACATCCCACCAAATCACCTCAATATCACCAAACATTCTGGAAAAGGCTCACAAAATTGCAGAAAAATGCCACAAAATTCCCTAAACCTTCTCAAAACCCTACCCAATTCCTGCAACATCCCACAAAATCTCCAACAATTTCCACAAAATTCAAGAAAAATCCCTCCAAATTCACTGAATTTCCTCAATATCCCACCAAATTCCAGAACCATCTCACAAAATCTCAACAAATTTCCACTAAATCTAAGAAAATTCCCGCAAAATTCATCAAGTCTCCTCCAAATCCCACAAAATTCAAGAGAAATCCTCAAAATTCCACAAAAATCCAACAAAATTCCTTCCATCTTCTCAAAACCCAAACAAATTCCTGCAACATCTCACAAAATCTCCACCAATTTCCAAACATTTCAAGAAAAATCCCGCAAAATTCTTCAAGTCTCCTCCAAATACCACAAACATCCTACAAACATCTCACAAACATCCCACAAACATCCCATAAAATTCAATAGAAATCCCACAAAATTCAAGAGAAATCCCACCAAATTCTGTACAAGCCCCACACAATTCCCTAAATCTTCTCAGAACCCAACCACATTCCTGCAACATCCCACAAAATCTCCAACAATTTCCACAAAATTCAAGAAAATTCCCTCCAAATTCACTGAATTTCCTCAATATCCCACCAAACTCCAGAACCATCTCACAAAATCTCAACAAATTTCCAAAAAATTCAAAAAAACTCTCACAAAGTTCTTGAAAGCCCCTCAAAATTCCAGAAAAATGCCACAAAATTCCCTACATCTTCTCAAAACATTACAAAATTCTACAGACATCTCACAAAATCTCCACACATTTCCACAAAATCTAAGAAAATTCCCGCAAAATTCTTCAAGTCTCCTCCAAATCCCACAAAATTCAAGAGAAATCCTCAAAATTCCACAAAAATCCAACAAAATTCCCTACATCTTCTCAAAATCCAAACAAATTCCTGAAACATCTCACAAAATCTCCACCAATTTCCACAACATTTAGGAAAAATCCCTCCAACTTCTTCAAGTCTCCTCCAAATCCCACAAAATTCAAGAGAATTCCTCAAAATTCCACAAAAATCCCACCAAATTCCTGCAACATCTCACAAAATCTCCGGAAATTTCCACAAAATTCAGGAAGACTCACACAAAAAACTTGAAAGCTGCTGAAAATTCCACGAAAATCCCACAAAAATCCCTAAATCTTCTCAAAACCCAACCACATTCCTGCAGCATCTCACAAAATCTCCACCAATATCCAAAAAATTCAAGAAAATTCCCTCCAAATTCTTCAAGTCTCCTCCAAATCCCACAAAATTCAAGACAAATCCTCAAAATCCCACAAAAATCCCACCAAATTCCAGAACCATCTCACAAAATCTCAACAAATTTCCACTAAATTCAAGAAAACTCTCACAAAGTTCTTGAAAGCCCCTCAAAATTCCAGAAAAATGCCACAAACTTCCCTACATCTTCTCAAAACCCAAACAAACTCCTGCAACATCTCACAAAATCTCCACCAATTTCCAAACAATTCAAGAAAAATCCCGCAAAATTCTTCAAGTCTCGTACAAATCCCAGAAAAATCCCACAAAATTCCAGAAACATCCCACCAAATCACCTCAATATCACCAAACATTCTGGAAAAGCCTCACATAATTGCAGAAAAATGCCACAAAATTCCATAAATCTTCTCAAAACCCTACCAAATTCCTGCAACATCTCACAAAATCTCCACCAATAGCCAAAAAATTCAAGAAAAATCCCTCAAAATTCACTTTATTTCCTCAATATCCCACCAAATTCCAGAACCATCTCACAAAATCTCAACAAATTTCCACAAAATCTAAGAAAATTCCGCAAAATTCTTCAAGTCTTCTCCAAATCCCACAAAATTCAAGACAAATCCTCAAAATTCCACAAAAATCCAACAAAATTCCTTCCATTTTCTCAGAACCCAAACAAACTCCTGCAACATCTCACAAAATCTCCACCAATTTCCAAACAATTCAAGAAAAATCCCGCAGAATTCTTCAAGTCTCCTCCAAATACCACAAACATCCCAAAAACATCCCACAAGCCTCCCACAAAATTCAAGAGAAATCCCACAAAATTCAAAAGAAATCGCACAAAATCCTGTACAAGCCCCACACAATTCCCTAAATCTTCTCAGAACCCAACAACATTCCTGCAACATCCCACAAAATCTCTGGAAATTTCCACAAAATTCAAGAAGACTCACACAAAAAACTTGAAAGCTGCTGAAAATTCCACGAATATCCCACAAAAATCCCTAAATCTTCTCAAAACCCAACCACATTCCTGCACCATCTCACAAGATCTCCACCAATATCCAAAAAATTCAAGAAAATTCCCTCCAAATTCTTCAAGTCTCCTCCAAATCCCACAAAATTCAAGAGAATTCCTCAAAATTCCACAAAAATCCCACCAAATTCTAGAACCATCCCACAAAATCTCCGGAAATTTCCACAAAATTCAAGAAAACTCTCACAAAAAACTTGAAAGCTGCTGAAAATTCCACGAAAATCCCACAAAAATCCCTAAATCTTCTCAAAACCCAACCACATTCCTGCAGCATCTCACAAAATCTCCACCAATATCCAAAAAATTCAAGAAAATTCCCTCCAAATTCTTCAAGTCTCCTCCAAATCCCACAAAATTCAAGACAAATCCTCAAAATCCCACAAAAATCCCACCAAATTCCAGAACCATCTCACAAAATCTCAACAAATTTCCACTAAATTCAAGAAAACTCTCACAAAGTTCTTGAAAGCCCCTCAAAATTCCAGAAAAATGCCACAAACTTCCCTACATCTTCTCAAAACCCAAACAAACTCCTGCAACATCTCACAAAATCTCCACCAATTTCCAAACAATTCAAGAAAAATCCCGCAAAATTCTTCAAGTCTCGTACAAATCCCAGAAAAATCCCACAAAATTCCAGAAACATCCCACCAAATCACCTCAATATCACCAAAAATTCTGGAAAAGCCTCACAAAATTGCAGAAAAATGCCACAAAATTCCATAAATCTTCTCAAAACCCTACCAAATTCCTGCAACATCTCACAAAATCTCCACCAATAGCCAAAAAATTCAAGAAAAATCCCTCAAAATTCACTTTATTTCCTCAATATCCCACCAAATTCCAGAACCATCTCACAAAATCTCAACAAATTTCCACAAAATCTAAGAAAATTCCGCAAAATTCTTCAAGTCTCCTCCAAATCCCACAAAATTCAAGACAAATCCTCAAAATTCCACAAAAATCCCACAAAATTCCTTCCATCTTCTCAGAACCCAAACAAACTCCTGCAACATCTCACAAAATCTCCACCAATTTCCAAACAATTCAAGAAAAATCCCGCAGAATTCTTCAAGTCTCCTCCAAATACCACAAACATCCCAAAAACATCCCACAAGCCTCCCACAAAATTCAAGAGAAATCCCACAAAATTCAAAAGAAATCGCACAAAATCCTGTACAAGCCCCACACAATTCCCTAAATCTTCTCAGAACCCAACAACATTCCTGCAACATCCCACAAAATCTCTGGAAATTTCCACAAAATTCAAGAAGACTCACACAAAAAACTTGAAAGCTGCTGAAAATTCCACGAAAATCCCACAAAAATCCCTAAATCTTCTCAAAACCCAACCACATTCCTGCAGCATCTCACAAAATCTCCACCAATATCCAAAAAATTCAAGAAAATTCCCTCCAAATTCTTCAAGTCTCCTCCAAATCCCACAAAATTCAAGAGAATTCCTCAAAATTCCACAAAAATCCCACCAAATTCTAGAACCATCCCACAAAATCTCCGGAAATTTCCACAAAATTCAAGAAAACTCTCACAAAAAACTTGAAAGCTGCTGAAAATTCCACGAAAATCCCACAAAAATCCCTAAATCTTCTCAAAACCCAACCACATTCCTGCAGCATCTCACAAAATCTCCACCAATATCCAAAAAATTCAAGAAAATTCCCTCCAAATTCTTCAAGTCTCCTCCAAATCCCACAAAATTCAAGACAAATCCTCAAAATCCCACAAAAATCCCACCAAATTCCAGAACCATCTCACAAAATCTCAACAAATTTCCACTAAATTCAAGAAAACTCTCACAAAGTTCTTGAAAGCCCCTCAAAATTCCAGAAAAATGCCACAAACTTCCCTACATCTTCTCAAAACCCAAACAAACTCCTGCAACATCTCACAAAATCTCCACCAATTTCCAAACAATTCAAGAAAAATCCCGCAAAATTCTTCAAGTCTCGTACAAATCCCAGAAAAATCCCACAAAATTCCAGAAACATCCCACCAAATCACCTCAATATCACCAAAAATTCTGGAAAAGCCTCACAAAATTGCAGAAAAATGCCACAAAATTCCATAAATCTTCTCAAAACCCTACCAAATTCCTGCAACATCTCACAAAATCTCCACCAATAGCCAAAAAATTCAAGAAAAATCCCTCAAAATTCACTTTATTTCCTCAATATCCCACCAAATTCCAGAACCATCTCACAAAATCTCAACAAATTTCCACAAAATCTAAGAAAATTCCGCAAAATTCTTCAAGTCTCCTCCAAATCCCACAAAATTCAAGACAAATCCTCAAAATTCCACAAAAATCCCACAAAATTCCTTCCATCTTCTCAGAACCCAAACAAACTCCTGCAACATCTCACAAAATCTCCACCAATTTCCAAACAATTCAAGAAAAATCCCGCAGAATTCTTCAAGTCTCCTCCAAATACCACAAACATCCCAAAAACATCCCACAAGCCTCCCACAAAATTCAAGAGAAATCCCACAAAATTCAAAAGAAATCGCACAAAATCCTGTACAAGCCCCACACAATTCCCTAAATCTTCTCAGAACCCAACAACATTCCTGCAACATCCCACAAAATCTCTGGAAATTTCCACAAAATTCAAGAAGACTCACACAAAAAACTTGAAAGCTGCTGAAAATTCCACGAAAATCCCACAAAAATCCCTAAATCTTCTCAAAACCCAACCACATTCCTGCAGCATCTCACAAAATCTCCACCAATATCCAAAAAATTCAAGAAAATTCCCTCCAAATTCTTCAAGTCTCCTCCAAATCCCACAAAATTCAAGAGAATTCCTCAAAATTCCACAAAAATCCCACCAAATTCTAGAACCATCCCACAAAATCTCCGGAAATTTCCACAAAATTCAAGAAAACTCTCACAAAAAACTTGAAAGCTGCTGAAAATTCCACGAAAATCCCACAAAAATCCCTAAATCTTCTCAAAACCCAACCACATTCCTGCAGCATCTCACAAAATCTCCACCAATATCCAAAAAATTCAAGAAAATTCCCTCCAAATTCTTCAAGTCTCCTCCAAATCCCACAAAATTCAAGACAAATCCTCAAAATCCCACAAAAATCCCACCAAATTCCAGAACCATCTCACAAAATCTCAACAAATTTCCACTAAATTCAAGAAAACTCTCACAAAGTTCTTGAAAGCCCCTCAAAATTCCAGAAAAATGCCACAAACTTCCCTACATCTTCTCAAAACCCAAACAAACTCCTGCAACATCTCACAAAATCTCCACCAATTTCCAAACAATTCAAGAAAAATCCCGCAAAATTCTTCAAGTCTCGTACAAATCCCAGAAAAATCCCACAAAATTCCAGAAACATCCCACCAAATCACCTCAATATCACCAAAAATTCTGGAAAAGCCTCACAAAATTGCAGAAAAATGCCACAAAATTCCATAAATCTTCTCAAAACCCTACCAAATTCCTGCAACATCTCACAAAATCTCCACCAATAGCCAAAAAATTCAAGAAAAATCCCTCAAAATTCACTTTATTTCCTCAATATCCCACCAAATTCCAGAACCATCTCACAAAATCTCAACAAATTTCCACAAAATCTAAGAAAATTCCGCAAAATTCTTCAAGTCTCCTCCAAATCCCACAAAATTCAAGACAAATCCTCAAAATTCCACAAAAATCCCACAAAATTCCTTCCATCTTCTCAGAACCCAAACAAACTCCTGCAACATCTCACAAAATCTCCACCAATTTCCAAACAATTCAAGAAAAATCCCGCAGAATTCTTCAAGTCTCCTCCAAATACCACAAACATCCCAAAAACATCCCACAAGCCTCCCACAAAATTCAAGAGAAATCCCACAAAATTCAAAAGAAATCGCACAAAATCCTGTACAAGCCCCACACAATTCCCTAAATCTTCTCAGAACCCAACAACATTCCTGCAACATCCCACAAAATCTCTGGAAATTTCCACAAAATTCAAGAAGACTCACACAAAAAACTTGAAAGCTGCTGAAAATTCCACGAAAATCCCACAAAAATCCCTAAATCTTCTCAAAACCCAACCACATTCCTGCAGCATCTCACAAAATCTCCACCAATATCCAAAAAATTCAAGAAAATTCCCTCCAAATTCTTCAAGTCTCCTCCAAATCCCACAAAATTCAAGACAAATCCTCAAAATCCCACAAAAATCCCACCAAATTCCAGAACCATCTCACAAAATCTCAACAAATTTCCACTAAATTCAAGAAAACTCTCACAAAGTTCTTGAAAGCCCCTCAAAATTCCAGAAAAATGCCACAAACTTCCCTACATCTTCTCAAAACCCAAACAAACTCCTGCAACATCTCACAAAATCTCCACCAATTTCCAAACAATTCAAGAAAAATCCCGCAAAATTCTTCAAGTCTCGTACAAATCCCAGAAAAATCCCACAAAATTCCAGAAACATCCCACCAAATCACCTCAATATCACCAAACATTCTGGAAAAGCCTCACAAAATTGCAGAAAAATGCCACAAAATTCCCTAAACCTTCTCAAAACCCTACCCAATTCCTGCAACATCCCACAAAATCTCCAACAATTTCCACAAAATTCAAGAAAAATCCCTCCAAATTCACTGAATTTCCTCAATATCCCACCAAATTCCAGAACCATCTCACAAAATCTCAACAAATTTCCACTAAATCTAAGAAAATTCCCGCAAAATTCATCAAGTCTCCTCCAAATCCCACAAAATTCAAGAGAAATCCTCAAAATTCCACAAAAATCCAACAAAATTCCTTCCATCTTCTCAAAACCCAAACAAATTCCTGCAACATCTCACAAAATCTCCACCAATTTCCAAACATTTCAAGAAAAATCCCGCAAAATTCTTCAAGTCTCCTCCAAATACCACAAACATCCTACAAACATCTCACAAACATCCCACAAACATCCCATAAAATTCAATAGAAATCCCACAAAATTCAAGAGAAATCCCACCAAATTCTGTACAAGCCCCACACAATTCCCTAAATCTTCTCAGAACCCAACCACATTCCTGCAACATCCCACAAAATCTCTGGAAATTTCCACAAAATTCAAGAAGACTCACACAAAAAACTTGAAAGCTGCTGAAAATTCTACGAAAATCCCACAAAAATCCCTAAATCTTCTCAAAACCCAACCACATTCCTGCACCATCTCACAAGATCTCCACCAATATCCAAAAAATTCAAGAAAATTCCCTCCAAATTCTTCAAGTCTCCTCCAAATCCCACAAAATTCAAGAGAATTCCTCAAAATTCCACAAAAATCCCACCAAATTCCAGAACCATCTCACAAAATCTCCGGAAATTTCCACAAAATTCAAGAAAACTCTCACAAAAAACTTGAAAGCTGCTGAAAATTCCACGAATATCCCACAAAAATCCCTAAATCTTCTCAAAACCCAACCACATTCCTGCAGCATCTCACAAAATCTCCACCAATATCCAAAAAATTCAAGAAAATTCCCTCCAAATTCTTCAAGTCTCCTCCAAATCCCACAAAATTCAAGACAAATCCTCAAAATCCCACAAAAATCCCACCAAATTCCAGAACCATCTCACAAAATCTCAACAAATTTCCACTAAATTCAAGAAAACTCTCACAAAGTTCTTGAAAGCCCCTCAAAATTCCAGAAAAATGCCACAAAATAACCTACATCTTCTCAAAACCCAACCACATTCCTGCAACATCCCACAAAATCTCCAACAATTTCCACAAAATTCAAGAAAAATCCTGCAAAATTTTTCAAGTCTCGTACAAATCCCAGAAAAATCCCACAAAATTCCAGAAACATCCCACCAAATCACCTCAATATCACCAAACATTCTGGAAAAGGCTCACAAAATTGCAGAAAAATGCCACAAAATTCCCTAAACCTTCTCAAAACCCTACCCAATTCCTGCAACATCCCACAAAATCTCCAACAATTTCCACAAAATTCAAGAAAAATCCCTCCAAATTCACTGAATTTCCTCAATATCCCACCAAATTCCAGAACCATCTCACAAAATCTCAACAAATTTCCACTAAATCTAAGAAAATTCCCGCAAAATTCATCAAGTCTCCTCCAAATCCCACAAAATTCAAGAGAAATCCTCAAAATTCCACAAAAATCCAACAAAATTCCTTCCATCTTCTCAAAACCCAAACAAATTCCTGCAACATCTCACAAAATCTCCACCAATTTCCAAACATTTCAAGAAAAATCCCGCAAAATTCTTCAAGTCTCCTCCAAATACCACAAACATCCTACAAACATCTCACAAACATCCCACAAACATCCCATAAAATTCAATAGAAATCCCACAAAATTCAAGAGAAATCCCACCAAATTCTGTACAAGCCCCACACAATTCCCTAAATCTTCTCAGAACCCAACCACATTCCTGCAACATCCCACAAAATCTCCAACAATTTCCACAAAATTCAAGAAAATTCCCTCCAAATTCACTGAATTTCCTCAATATCCCACCAAACTCCAGAACCATCTCACAAAATCTCAACAAATTTCCAAAAAATTCAAAAAAACTCTCACAAAGTTCTTGAAAGCCCCTCAAAATTCCAGAAAAATGCCACAAAATTCCCTACATCTTCTCAAAACATTACAAAATTCTACAGACATCTCACAAAATCTCCACCAATTTCCACAACATTTAGGAAAAATCCCTCCAACTTCTTCAAGTCTCCTCCAAATCCCACAAAATTCAAGAGAAATCCTCAAAATTCCACAAAAATCCAACAAAATTCCCTACATCTTCTCAAAATCCAAACAAATTCCTGAAACATCTCACAAAATCTCCACCAATTTCCACAACATTTAGGAAAAATCCCTCCAACTTCTTCAAGTCTCCTCCAAATCCCACAAAATTCAAGAGAATTCCTCAAAATTCCACAAAAATCCCACAAAATTCCTGCAACATCTCACAAAATCTCCGGAAATTTCCACAAAATTCAAGAAGACTCACACAAAAAACTTGAAAGCTGCTGAAAATTCCACGAAAATCCCACAAAAATCCCTAAATCTTCTCAAAACCCAACCACATTCCTGCAGCATCTCACAAAATCTCCACCAATATCCAAAAAATTCAAGAAAATTCCCTCCAAATTCTTCAAGTCTCCTCCAAATCCCACAAAATTCAAGACAAATCCTCAAAATCCCACAAAAATCCCACCAAATTCCAGAACCATCTCACAAAATCTCAACAAATTTCCACTAAATTCAAGAAAACTCTCACAAAGTTCTTGAAAGCCCCTCAAAATTCCAGAAAAATGCCACAAACTTCCCTACATCTTCTCAAAACCCAAACAAACTCCTGCAACATCTCACAAAATCTCCACCAATTTCCAAACAATTCAAGAAAAATCCCGCAAAATTCTTCAAGTCTCGTACAAATCCCAGAAAAATCCCACAAAATTCCAGAAACATCCCACCAAATCACCTCAATATCACCAAACATTCTGGAAAAGCCTCACATAATTGCAGAAAAATGCCACAAAATTCCATAAATCTTCTCAAAACCCTACCAAATTCCTGCAACATCTCACAAAATCTCCACCAATAGCCAAAAAATTCAAGAAAAATCCCTCAAAATTCACTTTATTTCCTCAATATCCCACCAAATTCCAGAACCATCTCACAAAATCTCAACAAATTTCCACAAAATCTAAGAAAATTCCGCAAAATTCTTCAAGTCTTCTCCAAATCCCACAAAATTCAAGACAAATCCTCAAAATTCCACAAAAATCCAACAAAATTCCTTCCATTTTCTCAGAACCCAAACAAACTCCTGCAACATCTCACAAAATCTCCACCAATTTCCAAACAATTCAAGAAAAATCCCGCAGAATTCTTCAAGTCTCCTCCAAATACCACAAACATCCCAAAAACATCCCACAAGCCTCCCACAAAATTCAAGAGAAATCCCACAAAATTCAAAAGAAATCGCACAAAATCCTGTACAAGCCCCACACAATTCCCTAAATCTTCTCAGAACCCAACAACATTCCTGCAACATCCCACAAAATCTCTGGAAATTTCCACAAAATTCAAGAAGACTCACACAAAAAACTTGAAAGCTGCTGAAAATTCCACGAAAATCCCACAAAAATCCCTAAATCTTCTCAAAACCCAACCACATTCCTGCAGCATCTCACAAAATCTCCACCAATATCCAAAAAATTCAAGAAAATTCCCTCCAAATTCTTCAAGTCTCCTCCAAATCCCACAAAATTCAAGAGAATTCCTCAAAATTCCACAAAAATCCCACCAAATTCTAGAACCATCCCACAAAATCTCCGGAAATTTCCACAAAATTCAAGAAAACTCTCACAAAAAACTTGAAAGCTGCTGAAAATTCCACGAAAATCCCACAAAAATCCCTAAATCTTCTCAAAACCCAACCACATTCCTGCAGCATCTCACAAAATCTCCACCAATATCCAAAAAATTCAAGAAAATTCCCTCCAAATTCTTCAAGTCTCCTCCAAATCCCACAAAATTCAAGACAAATCCTCAAAATCCCACAAAAATCCCACCAAATTCCAGAACCATCTCACAAAATCTCAACAAATTTCCACTAAATTCAAGAAAACTCTCACAAAGTTCTTGAAAGCCCCTCAAAATTCCAGAAAAATGCCACAAACTTCCCTACATCTTCTCAAAACCCAAACAAACTCCTGCAACATCTCACAAAATCTCCAACAATTTCCACAAAATTCAAGAAAAATCCCGCAAAATTCTTCAAGTCTCGTACAAATCCCAGAAAAATCCCACAAAATTCCAGAAACATCCCACCAAATCACCTCAATATCACCAAAAATTCTGGAAAAGCCTCACAAAATTGCAGAAAAATGCCACAAAATTCCCTAAACCTTCTCAAAACCCTACCCAATTCCTGCAACATCCCACAAAATCTCCAACAATTTCCACAAAATTCAAGAAAAATCCCTCAAAATTCACTTTATTTCCTCAATATCCCACCAAATTCCAGAACCATCTCACAAAATCTCAACAAATTTCCACAAAATCTAAGAAAATTCCGCAAAATTCTTCAAGTCTCCTCCAAATCCCACAAAATTCAAGACAAATCCTCAAAATTCCACAAAAATCCAACAAAATTCCTTCCATCTTCTCAAAACCCAAACAAATTCCTGCAACATCTCACAAAATCTCCACCAATTTCCAAACATTTCAAGAAAAATCCCGCAAAATTCTTCAAGTCTCCTCCAAATACCACAAACATCCTACAAACATCTCACAAACATCCCACAAACATCCCATAAAATTCAATAGAAATCCCACAAAATTCAAGAGAAATGCCACCAAATTCTGTACAAGCCCCACACAATTCCCTAAATCTTCTCAGAACCCAACCACATTCCTGCAACATCCCACAAAATCTCTGGAAATTTCCACAAAATTCAAGAAGACTCACACAAAAAACTTGAAAGCTGCTGAAAATTCCACGAAAATCCCACAAAAATCCCTAAATCTTCTCAAAACCCAACCACATTCCTGCACCATCTCACAAGATCTCCACCAATATCCAAAAAATTCAAGAAAATTCCCTCCAAATTCTTCAAGTCTCCTCCAAATCCCACAAAATTCAAGAGAATTCCTCAAAATTCCACAAAAATCCCACCAAATTCCAGAACCATCTCACAAAATCTCCGGAAATTTCCACAAAATTCAAGAAAACTCTCACAAAAAACTTGAAAGCTGCTGAAAATTCCACGAATATCCCACAAAAATCCCTAAATCTTCTCAAAACCCAACCACATTCCTGCAGCATCTCACAAAATCTCCACCAATATCCAAAAAATTCAAGAAAATTCCCTCCAAATTCTTCAAGTCTCCTCCAAATCCCACAAAATTCAAGACAAATCCTCAAAATCCCACAAAAATCCCACCAAATTCCAGAACCATCTCACAAAATCTCAACAAATTTCCACTAAATTCAAGAAAACTCTCACAAAGTTCTTGAAAGCCCCTCAAAATTCCAGAAAAATGCCACAAAATAACCTACATCTTCTCAAAACCCAACCACATTCCTGCAACATCCCACAAAATCTCCAACAATTTCCACAAAATTCAAGAAAAATCCTGCAAAATTCTTCAAGTCTCGTACAAATCCCAGAAAAATCCCACAAAATTCCAGAAACATCCCACCAAATCACCTCAATATCACCAAACATTCTGGAAAAGGCTCACAAAATTGCAGAAAAATGCCACAAAATTCCCTAAACCTTCTCAAAACCCTACCCAATTCCTGCAACATCCCACAAAATCTCCAACAATTTCCACAAAATTCAAGAAAAATCCCTCCAAATTCACTGAATTTCCTCAATATCCCACCAAATTCCAGAACCATCTCACAAAATCTCAACAAATTTCCACTAAATCTAAGAAAATTCCCGCAAAATTCATCAAGTCTCCTCCAAATCCCACAAAATTCAAGAGAAATCCTCAAAATTCCACAAAAATCCAACAAAATTCCTTCCATCTTCTCAAAACCCAAACAAATTCCTGCAACATCTCACAAAATCTCCACCAATTTCCAAACATTTCAAGAAAAATCCCGCAAAATTCTTCAAGTCTCCTCCAAATACCACAAACATCCTACAAACATCTCACAAACATCCCACAAACATCCCATAAAATTCAATAGAAATCCCACAAAATTCAAGAGAAATCCCACCAAATTCTGTACAAGCCCCACACAATTCCCTAAATCTTCTCAGAACCCAACCACATTCCTGCAACATCCCACAAAATCTCCAACAATTTCCACAAAATTCAAGAAAATTCCCTCCAAATTCACTGAATTTCCTCAATATCCCACCAAACTCCAGAACCATCTCACAAAATCTCAACAAATTTCCAAAAAATTCAAAAAAACTCTCACAAAGTTCTTGAAAGCCCCTCAAAATTCCAGAAAAATGCCACAAAATTCCCTACATCTTCTCAAAACATTACAAAATTCTACAGACATCTCACAAAATCTCCACACATTTCCACAAAATCTAAGAAAATTCCCGCAAAATTCTTCAAGTCTCCTCCAAATCCCACAAAATTCAAGAGAAATCCTCAAAATTCCACAAAAATCCAACAAAATTCCCTACATCTTCTCAAAATCCAAACAAATTCCTGAAACATCTCACAAAATCTCCACCAATTTCCACAACATTTAGGAAAAATCCCTCCAACTTCTTCAAGTCTCCTCCAAATCCCACAAAATTCAAGAGAATTCCTCAAAATTCCACAAAAATCCCACCAAATTCCTGCAACATCTCACAAAATCTCCGGAAATTTCCACAAAATTCAAGAAGACTCACACAAAAAACTTGAAAGCTGCTGAAAATTCCACGAAAATCCCACAAAAATCCCTAAATCTTCTCAAAACCCAACCACATTCCTGCAGCATCTCACAAAATCTCCACCAATATCCAAAAAATTCAAGAAAATTCCCTCCAAATTCTTCAAGTCTCCTCCAAATCCCACAAAATTCAAGACAAATCCTCAAAATCCCACAAAAATCCCACCAAATTCCAGAACCATCTCACAAAATCTCAACAAATTTCCACTAAATTCAAGAAAACTCTCACAAAGTTCTTGAAAGCCCCTCAAAATTCCAGAAAAATGCCACAAACTTCCCTACATCTTCTCAAAACCCAAACAAACTCCTGCAACATCTCACAAAATCTCCACCAATTTCCAAACAATTCAAGAAAAATCCCGCAAAATTCTTCAAGTCTCCTACAAATCCCAGAAAAATCCCACAAAATTCCAGAAACATCCCACCAAATCACCTCAATATCACCAAACATTCTGGAAAAGCCTCACAAAATTGCAGAAAAATGCCACAAAATTCCATAAATCTTCTCAAAACCCTACCAAATTCCTGCAACATCTCACAAAATCTCCACCAATAGCCAAAAAATTCAAGAAAAATCCCTCAAAATTCACTTTATTTCCTCAATATCCCACCAAATTCCAGAACCATCTCACAAAATCTCAACAAATTTCCACAAAATCTAAGAAAATTCCGCAAAATTCTTCAAGTCTTCTCCAAATCCCACAAAATTCAAGACAAATCCTCAAAATTCCACAAAAATCCAACAAAATTCCTTCCATTTTCTCAGAACCCAAACAAACTCCTGCAACATCTCACAAAATCTCCACCAATTTCCAAACAATTCAAGAAAAATCCCGCAGAATTCTTCAAGTCTCCTCCAAATACCACAAACATCCCAAAAACATCCCACAAGCCTCCCACAAAATTCAAGAGAAATCCCACAAAATTCAAAAGAAATCGCACAAAATCCTGTACAAGCCCCACACAATTCCCTAAATCTTCTCAGAACCCAACAACATTCCTGCAACATCCCACAAAATCTCTGGAAATTTCCACAAAATTCAAGAAGACTCACACAAAAAACTTGAAAGCTGCTGAAAATTCCACGAAAATCCCACAAAAATCCCTAAATCTTCTCAAAACCCAACCACATTCCTGCAGCATCTCACAAAATCTCCACCAATATCCAAAAAATTCAAGAAAATTCCCTCCAAATTCTTCAAGTCTCCTCCAAATCCCACAAAATTCAAGACAAATCCTCAAAATCCCACAAAAATCCCACCAAATTCCAGAACCATCTCAAAAATCTCAACAAATTTCCACTAAATTAAAGAAAACTCTCACAAAGTTCTTGAAAGCCCCTCAAATTTCCAGAAAAATGCCACAAACTTCCCTACATCTTCTCAAAACCCAAACAAACTCCTGCAACATCTCACAAAATCTCCAACAATTTCCACAAAATTCAAGAAAAATCCCGCAAAATTCTTCAAGTCTCGTACAAATCCCAGAAAAATCCCACAAAATTCCAGAAACATCCCACCAAATCACCTCAATATCACCAAACATTCTGGAAAAGCCTCACAAAATTGCAGAAAAATGCCACAAAATTCCCTAAACCTTCTCAAAACCCTACCCAATTCCTGCAACATCCCACAAAATCTCCAACAATTTCCACAAAATTCAAGAAAAATCCCTCCAAATTCACTGAATTTCCTCAATATCCCACCAAATTCCAGAACCATCTCACAAAATCTCAACAAATTTCCACAAAATCTAAGAAAATTCCGCAAAATTCTTCAAGTCTCCTCCAAATCCCACAAAATTCAAGACAAATCCTCAAAATTCCACAAAAATCCAACAAAATTCCTTCCATCTTCTCAAAACCCAAACAAATTCCTGCAACATCTCACAAAATCTCCACCAATTTCCAAACATTTCAAGAAAAATCCCGCAAAATTCTTCAAGTCTCCTCCAAATACCACAAACATCCTACAAACATCTCACAAACATCCCACAAACATCCCATAAAATTCAATAGAAATCCCACAAAATTCAAGAGAAATGCCACCAAATTCTGTACAAGCCCCACACAATTCCCTAAATCTTCTCAGAACCCAACCACATTCCTGCAACATCCCACAAAATCTCTGGAAATTTCCACAAAATTCAAGAAGACTCACACAAAAAACTTGAAAGCTGCTGAAAATTCTACGAAAATCCCACAAAAATCCCTAAATCTTCTCAAAACCCAACCACATTCCTGCACCATCTCACAAGATCTCCACCAATATCCAAAAAATTCAAGAAAATTCCCTCCAAATTCTTCAAGTCTCCTCCAAATCCCACAAAATTCAAGAGAATTCCTCAAAATTCCACAAAAATCCCACCAAATTCCAGAACCATCTCACAAAATCTCCGGAAATTTCCACAAAATTCAAGAAAACTCTCACAAAAAACTTGAAAGCTGCTGAAAATTCCACGAATATCCCACAAAAATCCCTAAATCTTCTCAAAACCCAACCACATTCCTGCAGCATCTCACAAAATCTCCACCAATATCCAAAAAATTCAAGAAAATTCCCTCCAAATTCTTCAAGTCTCCTCCAAATCCCACAAAATTCAAGACAAATCCTCAAAATCCCACAAAAATCCCACCAAATTCCAGAACCATCTCACAAAATCTCAACAAATTTCCACTAAATTCAAGAAAACTCTCACAAAGTTCTTGAAAGCCCCTCAAAATTCCAGAAAAATGCCACAAAATAACCTACATCTTCTCAAAACCCAACCACATTCCTGCAACATCCCACAAAATCTCCAACAATTTCCACAAAATTCAAGAAAAATCCTGCAAAATTCTTCAAGTCTCGTACAAATCCCAGAAAAATCCCACAAAATTCCAGAAACATCCCACCAAATCACCTCAATATCACCAAACATTCTGGAAAAGGCTCACAAAATTGCAGAAAAATGCCACAAAATTCCCTAAACCTTCTCAAAACCCTACCCAATTCCTGCAACATCCCACAAAATCTCCAACAATTTCCACAAAATTCAAGAAAAATCCCTCCAAATTCACTGAATTTCCTCAATATCCCACCAAATTCCAGAACCATCTCACAAAATCTCAACAAATTTCCACTAAATCTAAGAAAATTCCCGCAAAATTCATCAAGTCTCCTCCAAATCCCACAAAATTCAAGAGAAATCCTCAAAATTCCACAAAAATCCAACAAAATTCCTTCCATCTTCTCAAAACCCAAACAAATTCCTGCAACATCTCACAAAATCTCCACCAATTTCCAAACATTTCAAGAAAAATCCCGCAAAATTCTTCAAGTCTCCTCCAAATACCACAAACATCCTACAAACATCTCACAAACATCCCACAAACATCCCATAAAATTCAATAGAAATCCCACAAAATTCAAGAGAAATCCCACCAAATTCTGTACAAGCCCCACACAATTCCCTAAATCTTCTCAGAACCCAACCACATTCCTGCAACATCCCACAAAATCTCCAACAATTTCCACAAAATTCAAGAAAATTCCCTCCAAATTCACTGAATTTCCTCAATATCCCACCAAACTCCAGAACCATCTCACAAAATCTCAACAAATTTCCAAAAAATTCAAAAAAACTCTCACAAAGTTCTTGAAAGCCCCTCAAAATTCCAGAAAAATGCCACAAAATTCCCTACATCTTCTCAAAACATTACAAAATTCTACAGACATCTCACAAAATCTCCACACATTTCCACAACATTTAGGAAAAATCCCTCCAACTTCTTCAAGTCTCCTCCAAATCCCACAAAATTCAAGAGAAATCCTCAAAATTCCACAAAAATCCAACAAAATTCCCTACATCTTCTCAAAATCCAAACAAATTCCTGAAACATCTCACAAAATCTCCACCAATTTCCACAACATTTAGGAAAAATCCCTCCAACTTCTTCAAGTCTCCTCCAAATCCCACAAAATTCAAGAGAATTCCTCAAAATTCCACAAAAATCCCACAAAATTCCTGCAACATCTCACAAAATCTCCGGAAATTTCCACAAAATTCAAGAAGACTCACACAAAAAACTTGAAAGCTGCTGAAAATTCCACGAAAATCCCACAAAAATCCCTAAATCTTCTCAAAACCCAACCACATTCCTGCAGCATCTCACAAAATCTCCACCAATATCCAAAAAATTCAAGAAAATTCCCTCCAAATTCTTCAAGTCTCCTCCAAATCCCACAAAATTCAAGACAAATCCTCAAAATCCCACAAAAATCCCACCAAATTCCAGAACCATCTCACAAAATCTCAACAAATTTCCACTAAATTCAAGAAAACTCTCACAAAGTTCTTGAAAGCCCCTCAAAATTCCAGAAAAATGCCACAAACTTCCCTACATCTTCTCAAAACCCAAACAAACTCCTGCAACATCTCACAAAATCTCCACCAATTTCCAAACAATTCAAGAAAAATCCCGCAAAATTCTTCAAGTCTCCTACAAATCCCAGAAAAATCCCACAAAATTCCAGAAACATCCCACCAAATCACCTCAATATCACCAAACATTCTGGAAAAGCCTCACAAAATTGCAGAAAAATGCCACAAAATTCCATAAATCTTCTCAAAACCCTACCAAATTCCTGCAACATCTCACAAAATCTCCACCAATAGCCAAAAAATTCAAGAAAAATCCCTCAAAATTCACTTTATTTCCTCAATATCCCACCAAATTCCAGAACCATCTCACAAAATCTCAACAAATTTCCACAAAATCTAAGAAAATTCCGCAAAATTCTTCAAGTCTTCTCCAAATCCCACAAAATTCAAGACAAATCCTCAAAATTCCACAAAAATCCCACAAAATTCCTTCCATCTTCTCAGAACCCAAACAAACTCCTGCAACATCTCACAAAATCTCCACCAATTTCCAAACAATTCAAGAAAAATCCCGCAGAATTCTTCAAGTCTCCTCCAAATACCACAAACATCCCAAAAACATCCCACAAGCCTCCCACAAAATTCAAGAGAAATCCCACAAAATTCAAAAGAAATCGCACAAAATCCTGTACAAGCCCCACACAATTCCCTAAATCTTCTCAGAACCCAACAACATTCCTGCAACATCCCACAAAATCTCTGGAAATTTCCACAAAATTCAAGAAGACTCACACAAAAAACTTGAAAGCTGCTGAAAATTCCACGAAAATCCCACAAAAATCCCTAAATCTTCTCAAAACCCAACCACATTCCTGCAGCATCTCACAAAATCTCCACCAATATCCAAAAAATTCAAGAAAATTCCCTCCAAATTCTTCAAGTCTCCTCCAAATCCCACAAAATTCAAGAGAATTCCTCAAAATTCCACAAAAATCCCACCAAATTCTAGAACCATCCCACAAAATCTCCGGAAATTTCCACAAAATTCAAGAAGACTCTCACAAAAAACTTGAAAGCTGCTGAAAATTCCACGAAAATCCCACAAAAATCCCTAAATCTTCTCAAAACCCAACCACATTCCTGCAGCATCTCACAAAATCTCCACCAATATCCAAAAAATTCAAGAAAATTCCCTCCAAATTCTTCAAGTCTCCTCCAAATCCCACAAAATTCAAGACAAATCCTCAAAATCCCACAAAAATCCCACCAAATTCCAGAACCATCTCACAAAATCTCAACAAATTTCCACTAAATTCAAGAAAACTCTCACAAAGTTCTTGAAAGCCCCTCAAAATTCCAGAAAAATGCCACAAACTTCCCTACATCTTCTCAAAACCCAAACAAACTCCTGCAACATCTCACAAAATCTCCACCAATTTCCAAACAATTCAAGAAAAATCCCGCAAAATTCTTCAAGTCTCGTACAAATCCCAGAAAAATCCCACAAAATTCCAGAAACATCCCACCAAATCACCTCAATATCACCAAAAATTCTGGAAAAGCCTCACAAAATTGCAGAAAAATGCCACAAAATTCCATAAATCTTCTCAAAACCCTACCAAATTCCTGCAACATCTCACAAAATCTCCACCAATAGCCAAAAAATTCAAGAAAAATCCCTCAAAATTCACTGAATTTCCTCAATATCCCACCAAATTCCAGAACCATCTCACAAAATCTCAACAAATTTCCACAAAATCTAAGAAAATTCCGCAAAATTCTTCAAGTCTCCTCCAAATCCCACAAAATTCAAGACAAATCCTCAAAATTCCACAAAAATCCCACAAAATTCCTTCCATCTTCTCAGAACCCAAACAAACTCCTGCAACATCTCACAAAATCTCCACCAATTTCCAAACAATTCAAGAAAAATCCCGCAGAATTCTTCAAGTCTCCTCCAAATACCACAAACATCCCAAAAACATCCCACAAGCCTCCCACAAAATTCAAGAGAAATCCCACAAAATTCAAAAGAAATCGCACAAAATCCTGTACAAGCCCCACACAATTCCCTAAATCTTCTCAGAACCCAACAACATTCCTGCAACATCCCACAAAATCTCTGGAAATTTCCACAAAATTCAAGAAGACTCACACAAAAAACTTGAAAGCTGCTGAAAATTCCACGAAAATCCCACAAAAATCCCTAAATCTTCTCAAAACCCAACCACATTCCTGCAGCATCTCACAAAATCTCCACCAATATCCAAAAAATTCAAGAAAATTCCCTCCAAATTCTTCAAGTCTCCTCCAAATCCCACAAAATTCAAGACAAATCCTCAAAATCCCACAAAAATCCCACCAAATTCCAGAACCATCTCACAAAATCTCAACAAATTTCCACTAAATTCAAGAAAACTCTCACAAAGTTCTTGAAAGCCCCTCAAAATTCCAGAAAAATGCCACAAACTTCCCTACATCTTCTCAAAACCCAAACAAACTCCTGCAACATCTCACAAAATCTCCACCAATTTCCAAACAATTCAAGAAAAATCCCGCAAAATTCTTAAAGTCTCGTACAAATCCCAGAAAAATCCCACAAAATTCCAGAAACATCCCACCAAATCACCTCAATATCACCAAACATTCTGGAAAAGCCTCACAAAATTGCAGAAAAATGCCACAAAATTCCCTAAACCTTCTCAAAACCCTACCCAATTCCTGCAACATCCCACAAAATCTCCAACAATTTCCACAAAATTCAAGAAAAATCCCTCCAAATTCACTGAATTTCCTCAATATCCCACCAAATTCCAGAACCATCTCACAAAATCTCAACAAATTTCCACTAAATCTAAGAAAATTCCCGCAAAATTCATCAAGTCTCCTCCAAATCCCACAAAATTCAAGACAAATCCTCAAAATTCCACAAAAATCCCACAAAATTCCTTCCATCTTCTCAGAACCCAAACAAACTCCTGCAACATCTCACAAAATCTCCACCAATTTCCAAACAATTCAAGAAAAATCCCGCAGAATTCTTCAAGTCTCCTCCAAATACCACAAACATCCCAAAAACATCCCACAAGCCTCCCACAAAATTCAAGAGAAATCCCACAAAATTCAAAAGAAATCGCACAAAATCCTGTACAAGCCCCACACAATTCCCTAAATCTTCTCAGAACCCAACAACATTCCTGCAACATCCCACAAAATCTCTGGAAATTTCCACAAAATTCAAGAAGACTCACACAAAAAACTTGAAAGCTGCTGAAAATTCCACGAAAATCCCACAAAAATCCCTAAATCTTCTCAAAACCCAACCACATTCCTGCAGCATCTCACAAAATCTCCACCAATATCCAAAAAATTCAAGAAAATTCCCTCCAAATTCTTCAAGTCTCCTCCAAATCCCACAAAATTCAAGACAAATCCTCAAAATCCCACAAAAATCCCACCAAATTCCAGAACCATCTCACAAAATCTCAACAAATTTCCACTAAATTCAAGAAAACTCTCACAAAGTTCTTGAAAGCCCCTCAAAATTCCAGAAAAATGCCACAAACTTCCCTACATCTTCTCAAAACCCAAACAAACTCCTGCAACATCTCACAAAATCTCCACCAATTTCCAAACAATTCAAGAAAAATCCCGCAAAATTCTTCAAGTCTCCTACAAATCCCAGAAAAATCCCACAAAATTCCAGAAACATCCCACCAAATCACCTCAATATCACCAAACATTCTGGAAAAGCCTCACAAAATTGCAGAAAAATGCCACAAAATTCCCTAAACCTTCTCAAAACCCTACCCAATTCCTGCAACATCCCACAAAATCTCCAACAATTTCCACAAAATTCAAGAAAAATCCCTCCAAATTCACTGAATTTCCTCAATATCCCACCAAATTCCAGAACCATCTCACAAAATCTCAACAAATTTCCACTAAATCTAAGAAAATTCCCGCAAAATTCATCAAGTCTCCTCCAAATCCCACAAAATTCAAGAGAAATCCTCAAAATTCCACAAAAATCCAACAAAATTCCTTCCATCTTCTCAGAACCCAAACAAATTCCTGCAACATCTCACAAAATCTCCACCAATTTCCAAACATTTCAAGAAAAATCCCGCAAAATTCTTCAAGTCTCCTCCAAATACCACAAACATCCTACAAACATCTCACAAACATCCCACAAA
This sequence comes from Cyanistes caeruleus, assembly GCF_971803275.1. Taxonomy (NCBI): domain Eukaryota; kingdom Metazoa; phylum Chordata; class Aves; order Passeriformes; family Paridae; genus Cyanistes; species Cyanistes caeruleus. Next base: position 88,560,870 of record NC_141702.1, on the reverse strand, counting down.
CATCCCATAAAATTCAATAGAAATCCCACAAAATTCAAGAGAAATCCCACCAAATTCTGTACAAGCCCCACACAATTCCCTAAATCTTCTCAGAACCCAACCACATTCCTGCAACATCCCACAAAATCTCCAACAATTTCCACAAAATTCAAGAAAATTCCCTCCAAATTCACTGAATTTCCTCAATATCCCACCAAACTCCAGAACCATCTCACAAAATCTCAGCAAATTTCAAAAAAATTCAAAAAAACTCTCACAAAGTTCTTGAAAGCCCCTCAAAATTCCAGAAAAATGCCACAAAATTCCCTACATCTTCTCAAAACATTACAAAATTCTACAGACATCTCACAAAATCTCCACACATTTCCACAAAATCTAAGAAAATTCCCGCAAAATTCTTCAAGTCTCCTCCAAATCCCACAAAATTCAAGAGAAATCCTCAAAATTCCACAAAAATCCAACAAAATTCCCTACATCTTCTCAAAATCCAAACAAATTCCTGAAACATCTCACAAAATCTCCACCAATTTCCACAACATTTAGGAAAAATCCCTCCAACTTCTTCAAGTCTCCTCCAAATCCCACAAAATTCAAGAGAATTCCTCAAAATTCCACAAAAATCCCACCAAATTCCTGCAACATCTCACAAAATCTCCGGAAATTTCCACAAAATTCAAGAAGACTCTCACAAAATACTTGAAAGCTGCTGAAAATTCCACGAAAATCCCACAAAAATCCCTAAATCTTCTCAAAACCCAACCACATTCCTGCAGCATCTCACAAAATCTCCACCAATATCCAAAAAATTCAAGAAAATTCCCTCCAAATTCTTCAAGTCTCCTCCAAATCCCACAAAATTCAAGACAAATCCTCAAAATCCCACAAAAATCCCACCAAATTCCAGAACCATCTCACAAAATCTCAACAAATTTCCACTAAATTCAAGAAAACTCTCACAAAGTTCTTGAAAGCCCCTCAAAATTCCAGAAAAATGCCACAAAATAACCTACATCTTCTCAAAACCCAACCACATTCCTGCAACATCCCACAAAATCTCCAACAATTTCCACAAAATTCAAGAAAAATCCCGCAAAATTCTTCAAGTCTCGTACAAATCCCAGAAAAATCCCACAAAATTCCAGAAACATCCCACCAAATCACCTCAATATCACCAAACATTCTGGAAAAGCCTCACAAAATTGCAGAAAAATGCCACAAAATTCCCTAAACCTTCTCAAAACCCTACCCAATTCCTGCAACATCCCACAAAATCTCCAACAATTTCCACAAAATTCAAGAAAAATCCCTCAAAATTCACTGAATTTCCTCAATATCCCACCAAATTCCAGAACCATCTCACAAAATCTCAACAAATTTCCACAAAATCTAAGAAAATTCCCACAAAATTCATCAAGTCTCCTCCAAATCCCACAAAATTCAAGACAAATCCTCAAAATTCCACAAAAATCCCACAAAATTCCTTCCATCTTCTCAGAACCCAAACAAATTCCTGCAACATCTCACAAAATCTCCACCAATTTCCAAACAATTCAAGAAAAATCCCGCAAAATTCTTCAAGTCTCCTCCAAATACCACAAGCATCCTACAAACATCTCACAAACATCCCACAAACATCCCATAAAATTCAATAGAAATCCCACAAAATTCAAGAGAAATCCCACCAAATTCTGTACAAGCCCCACACAATTCCCTAAATCTTCTCAGAACCCAACCACATTCCTGCAACATCCCACAAAATCTCCAACAATTTCCACAAAATTCAAGAAAATTCCCTCCAAATTCACTGAATTTCCTCAATATCCCACCAAACTCCAGAAGCATCTCACAAAATCTCAACAAATTTCCAAAAAATTCAAAAAAACTCTCACAAAGTTCTTGAAAGCCCCTCAAAATTCCAGAAAAATGCCACAAAATTCCCTACATCTTCTCAAAACATTACAAAATTCTACAGACATCTCACAAAATCTCCACACATTTCCACAAAATCTAAGAAAATTCCCGCAAAATTCTTCAAGTCTCCTCCAAATCTTACAAAATTCAAGGGAAATCCTCAAAATTCCACAAAAATCCAACAAAATTCCCTACATCTTCTCAAAATCCAAACAAATTCCTGAAACATCTCACAAAATCTCCACCAATTTCCACAACATTTAGGAAAAATCCCTCCAACTTCTTCAAGTCTCCTCCAAATCCCACAAAATTCAAGAGAATTCCTCAAAATTCCACAAAAATCCCACAAAATTCCTGCAACATCTCACAAAATCTCCGGAAATTTCCACAAAATTCAAGAAGACTCTCACAAAATACTTGAAAGCTGCTGAAAATTCCACGAATATCCCACAAAAATCCCTAAATCTTCTCAAAACCCAACCGCATTCCTGCAGCATCTCACAAAATCTCCACCAATATCCAAAAAATTCAAGAAAATTCCCTCCAAATTCTTCAAGTCTCCTCCAAATCCCACAAAATTCAAGACAAATCCTCAAAATCCCACAAAAATCCCACCAAATTCCAGAACCATCTCACAAAATCTCAACAAATTTCCACAAAATCTAAGAAAATTCCCGCAAAATTCTTCAAGTCTCCTCCAAATCCCACAAAATTCAAGACAAATCCTCAAAATTCCACAAAAATCCCACAAAATTCCTTCCATCTTCTCAGAACCCAAACAAACTCCTGCAACATCTCACAAAATCTCCACCAATTTCCAAACAATTCAAGAAAAATCCCGCAGAATTCTTCAAGTCTCCTCCAAATACCACAAACATCCCACAAACATCCCACAAGCATCCCACAAAATTCAAGAGAAATCCCACAAAATTCAAAAGAAATCGCACAAAATCCTGTACAAGCCCCACACAATTCCCTAAATCTTCTCAGAACCCAACAACATTCCTGCAACATCCCACAAAATCTCTGGAAATTTCCAAAAAATTCAAGAAGACTCACACAAAAAACTTGAAAGCTGCTGAAAATTCCACGAAAATCCCACAAAAATCCCTAAATCTTCTCAAAACCCAACCACATTCCTGCAGCATCTCACAAAATCTCCACCAATATCCAAAAAATTCAAGAAAATTCCCTCCAAATTCTTCAAGTCTCCTCCAAATCCCACAAAATTCAAGACAAATCCTCAAAATCCCACAAAAATCCCACCAAATTCCAGAACCATCTCACAAAATCTCAACAAATTTCCACTAAATTCAAGAAAACTCTCACAAAGTTCTTGAAAGCCCCTCAAAATTCCAGAAAAATGCCACAAACTTCCCTACATCTTCTCAAAACCCAAACAAACTCCTGCAACATCTCACAAAATCTCCAACAATTTCCACAAAATTCAAGAAAAATCCCGCAAAATTCTTCAAGTCTCGTACAAATCCCAGAAAAATCCCACAAAATTCCAGAAACATCCCACCAAATCACCTCAATATCACCAAAAATTCTGGAAAAGCCTCACAAAATTGCAGAAAAATGCCACAAAATTCCCTAAACCTTCTCAAAACCCTACCAAATTCCTGCAACATCCCACAAAATCTCCAACAATTTCCACAAAATTCAAGAAAAATCACTCAAAATTCACTGAATTTCCTCAATATCCCACCGAATTCCAGAACCATCTCACAAAATCTCAACAAATTTCCACAAAATCTAAGAAAATTCCCGCAAAATTCTTCAAGTCTCCTCCAAATCCCACAAAATTCAAGAGAAATCCTCAAAATTCCACAAAAATCCAACAAAATTCCCTACATCTTCTCAAAATCCAAACAAATTCCTGAAACATCTCACAAAATCTCCACCAATTTCCACAACATTTAGGAAAAATCCCTCCAACTTCTTCAAGTCTCCTCCAAATCCCACAAAATTCAAGAGAATTCCTCAAAATTCCACAAAAAATCCCACAAAATTCCTGCAACATCTCACAAAATCTCCGGAAATTTCCACAAAATTCAAGAAGACTCTCACAAAATACTTGAAAGCTGCTGAAAATTCCACGAATATCCCACAAAAATCCCTAAATCTTCTCAAAACCCAACCGCATTCCTGCAGCATCTCACAAAATCTCCACCAATATCCAAAAAATTCAAGAAAATTCCCTCCAAATTCTTCAAGTCTCCTCCAAATCCCACAAAATTCAAGACAAATCCTCAAAATCCCACAAAAATCCCACCAAACTCCAGAACCATCTCACAAAATCTCAACAAATTTCCACTAAATTCAAGAAAACTCTCACAAAGTTCTTGAAAGCCCCTCAAAATTCCAGAAAAATGCCACAAAATTCCCTACATCTTCTCAAAACCCAAACAAACTCCTGCAACATCTCACAAAATCTCCACCAATTTCCAAACAATTCAAGAAAAATCCCGCAAAATTCTTCAAGTCTCGTACAAATCCCAGAAAAATCCCACAAAATTCCAGAAACATCCCACCAAATCACCTCAATATCACCAAACATTCTGGAAAAGCCTCACAAAATTGCAGAAAAATGCCACAAAATTCCATAAATCTTCTCAAAACCCTACCAAATTCCTGCAACATCTCACAAAATCTCCACCAATAGCCAAAAAATTCAAGAAAAATCCCTCAAAATTCACTGTATTTCCTCAATATCCCACCAAATTACAGAACCATCTCACAAAATCTCAACAAACTTCCACAAAATCTAAGAAAATTCTTTAAAATTCTTCAAGTCTCCTCCAAATCCCACAAAATTCAAGACAAATCCTCAAAATTCCACAAAAATCCCACCAAACCTCCACAAGTTTCCACAGAATCTAAGAAAAATTCCTAAAAATTCTTCAAGTCTCCTCAAAACCACAAAAAGTCCTTCAAAAAGGCCTACCAAATTCCAGAAATATCTTGCAGAATTCCCTAAATCTTCTCAAAACTCTACCAAATTCCAGAAAAATCCCACCAAATCTCCACAAATTCCCACAGAATACATGAAAAATCCCTGATAATTCGTCAGTTCTCTACAGAATCTCCCCAAATTCCAGAAAAGTCCCTCAAAGTTCCACAAACATTCCACAAAATCTCCCCAGTATCCTATAAAATTCCAGGAAAAATCCCACAAAATTCCCTAAATCTTCTCAAAACACGACCAAATTCTAGAAAAATATCCCACCAAATCTCCACAAATTCCCACAAAATACATGAAAAATCCCTCAAGATCCCTAAATCGCCTCAATATCCCACAAAATCCCACAAAAATCACACAAAACCTCCACAAGTTTCCACAAAATCTAAGAAAATTTCCTCAAAATTCTTCAAGTCTCCTCAAAACCACAAAAAGTCCTTGAAAAGGCCCACCAAATTCCAGAAAAATCCCACAGAATCTCCACAAATTCCCACAAAATCTAAAACAAATTCCTCAAAATTCTTCAAGTCTCCTCAGAATCCCACACAATTCCAGAAAAAACCCACAAAATTCCAGAGAATCCCACAAAACTCCCTAAATCATTTCAAAACCCTACCAATTCACAGGAAAGTCCCACAAAATCTCCACCAATTCCCAGAACATCCCACAAAAATCTCACAAAAATCCCTAAATCTTCTGAAAACTCGACCAAATTCCAGAAACGCCCCATAAAATCAGCACAGTTTCCCACAAAATTCAAGAAAAAAACACCACCAAATTCCCTAAATCTTTTCAAAATACCACAAAATTCTTGAAAAGCCCCACCAAATTCCAGAAACATCCCACAAAATATCCTCAAAACCCAACAAAATCCCAGAAAAATCACAAAAAATTCCCTAAATCTTTTCAAAACACGGCCAAAATCCACAAAAATCTCACCAAATCTCCACAAATTCCCACAGAATACATGAAAAATCCCTGATAATTTGTCAGTTCTCTACAGAATCTCACCAAATTCCAGAAGAGTCCCTCAATGTTCCACAAACATTCCACAAAATCTCCCCAGTATCCAATAAAATTCCAGGAAAAATCCCACAAAATTCCCTAAATCTTCTCAAAACACGACCAAATTCTAGAAAAATATCCCACCAAATCTCCACAAATTCCCACAAAATACATGAAAAATCCCTCAAGATCCCTAAATCGCCTCAATATCCCACAAAATCCCACAAAAATCACACAAAACCTCCACAAGTTTCCACAGAATCTAAGAAAAATTCCTCAAAATTCTTCAAGTCTCCTCAAAACCACACAAAGTCCTTGAAAAGGCCTACCAAATTCCAGAAAAATCTTACAGAATTCCCTAAATCTTCTCAAAACTCTACCAAATTCCAGAAAAATCCCACCAAATCTCCACAAATTCCCACAGAATACATGAAAAATCCCTGATAATTCTTCAGTTCTCTACAGAATCTCACCAAATTCCAGAAAAGTCCCTCGAAGTTCCACAAACATCCCACAAAATCTCCCCAGTATCCAACAAAATTCCAGGAAAAATCCCACAAAATTCCCTAAATCTTCTCAAAACACAACCAAATTCTAGAAAAATATCCCACCGAATCTCCACAAATTCCCACAGAATACATGAAAAATCCCTGATAATTCTTCAGTTCTCTACAGAATCTCACCAAATTCCAGAAAAGTCCCTCGAAGTTCCAGAAACATCCCACAAAATCTCCCTAGTATCCAAAAAAATTCCAGGAAAAATCCCACAAAATTCCCTAAATCTTCTCAAAACATGACCAAATTCTAGAAAAATATCTCACCAAATCTCCACAAAATCCCACAAAATACATGAAAAATCCCTCAAGATCCCTAAATCGCCTCAATATCCCACAAAATCACACAAAAATCACACAAAACCTCCACAAGTTTCCACAAAATATAAAAAAAAATCCTCAAAATTCTTCAAGTCTCCTCAAAACCACACAAAGTCCTTGAAAAGGCCCACCAAATTCCAGAAAAATCCCACAGAATCTACACAAATTCCCACAAAATCTAAAACAAATTCCTCAAAATTCTTCAAGTCTCCTCATTATCCCACACAATTCCAGAAAAAAACCCACAAAATTCCAGAGAAGTCCCACAAAACTCCCTAAATCATTTCAAAACCCTACCAATTCACAGGAATGTCCCACAAAATCTCCACCAATTCCCAGAACATCCCAAAAAAATCTCACAAAAATCCCTAAATCTTCTGAAAACTCGACCAAATTCCAGAAACGCCCCATAAAATCAGCACAGTTTCCCACAAAATTCAAGAAAAAACACCACAAAATTCCCTAAATCTTTTCAAAATAACACAAAATTCTTGAAAAGCCCTACCAAATTCCAGAAACATCCCACAAAATGTCCTCAATACCCAACAAAATCCCAGAAAAATCACACAAAATTCCCTGAATCTTCTCAAAACACAGCCAAAATCCACAAAAATCCCACAGAATCTCCACAAATTCCCACAGAATACATGAAAAGTCCCTGATAATTCGTCAGTTCTCTACAGAATCTCACCAAATTCCAGAAAAGTGCCTCGAAGTTCCACAAACATCCCACAAAATCTCCCCAGTATCCAACAAAATTCCAGGAAAAATCCCACAAAATTCCCTAAATCTTCTCAAAACACGACCAAATTCCAGAAAAATATCCCACCAAATCTCCACAAATTCCCACAGAATACATGAAAAATCCCTGATAATTCTTCAGTTCTCTACAGAATCTCACCAAATTCCAGAAAAGTCCCTCAAAGTTCCACAAACATCCCACAAAATCTCCCCAGTATCCATCAAAATTCCAGGAAAAATCCCACAAAATTCCCTAAATCTTCTCAAAACACGACCAAATTCCAGAAAAATATCCCACCAAATCTCCACAAAATCCCACAAAATACATGAAAAATCCCTCAAGATCCCTAAATCGCCTCAATATCCCACAAAATCCCACAAAAATCCCACAAAACCTCCACAAGTTTCCACAAAATCTAAGAAAAATTCCTCAAAATTCTTCAAGTCTCCTCAAAACCACACAAAGTCCTTCAAAAAGGCCCACCAAATTCCAGAAAAATCTTACAGAATTCCCTAAATCTTCTCAAAACTCTACCAAATTCCAGAAAAATCCCACCAAATCTCCACAAATTCCCACGGAATACATGAAAAATCCCTGATAATTCTTCAGTTCTCTACAGAATCTCACCAAATTCCAGAAAAGTCCCTCAAAGTTCCACAAACATCCCACAAAATCTCCCCAGTATCCAACAAAATTCCAGGAAAAATCCCACAAAATTCCCTAAATCTTCTCAAAACATGACCAAATTCTAGAAAAATATCCCACCAAATCTCCACAAAATCCCACAAAATACATGAAAAATCCCTGATAATTCTTCAGTTCTCTACAGAATCTCACCAAATTCCAGAAAAGTCCCTCAAAGTTCCACAAACATCCAACAAAATCTCCCCAGTATCCAACAAAATTCCAGGAAAAATCCCACAAAATTCCCTAAATCTTCTCAAAACACGACCAAATTCTAGAAAAATATCCCACCAAATCTCCACAAAATCCCACAAAATACATGAAAAATCCCTCAAGATCCCTAAATCGCCTCAATATCCCACAAAATCCCACAAAAATCCCACAAAACCTCCACAAGTTTCCTCAAAATCTAAGAAAAATTCCTCAAAATTCTTCAAGTCTCCTCAAAACCACACAAAGTCCTTGAAAAGGCCTACCAAATTCCAGAAAAATCTTACAGAATTCCCTAAATCTTCTCAAAACTCTACCAAATTCCAGAAAAATCCCACCAAATCTCCACAAATTCCCACGGAATACATGAAAAATCCCTGATAATTCTTCAGTTCTCTACAGAATCTCACCAAATTCCAGAAAAGTGCCTCGAAGTTCCACAAACATCCCACAAAATCTCCCCAGTATCCAACAAAATTCCAGGAAAAATCCCACAAAATTCCCTAAATCTTCTCAAAACACGACCAAATTCCAGAAAAATATCCCACCAAATCTCCACAAATTCCCACAGAATACATGAAAAATCCCTGATAATTCTTCAGTTCTCTACAGAATCTCACCAAATTCCAGAAAAGTCCCTCAAAGTTCCACAAACATCCCACAAAATCTCCCCAGTATCCATCAAAATTCCAGGAAAAATCCCACAAAATTCCCTAAATCTTCTCAAAACACGACCAAATTCCAGAAAAATATCCCACCAAATCTCCACAAAATCCCACAAAATACATGAAAAATCCCTCAAGATCCCTAAATCGCCTCAATATCCCACAAAATCCCACAAAAATCCCACAAAACCTCCACAAGTTTCCACAAAATCTAAGAAAAATTCCTCAAAATTCTTCAAGTCTCCTCAAAACCACACAAAGTCCTTCAAAAAGGCCCACCAAATTCCAGAAAAATCTTACAGAATTCCCTAAATCTTCTCAAAACTCTACCAAATTCCAGAAAAATCCCACCAAATCTCCACAAATTCCCACGGAATACATGAAAAATCCCTGATAATTCTTCAGTTCTCTACAGAATCTCACCAAATTCCAGAAAAGTCCCTCAAAGTTCCACAAACATCCCACAAAATCTCCCCAGTATCCAACAAAATTCCAGGAAAAATCCCACAAAATTCCCTAAATCTTCTCAAAACATGACCAAATTCTAGAAAAATATCCCACCAAATCTCCACAAAATCCCACAAAATACATGAAAAATCCCTGATAATTCTTCAGTTCTCTACAGAATCTCACCAAATTCCAGAAAAGTCCCTCAAAGTTCCACAAACATCCAACAAAATCTCCCCAGTATCCAACAAAATTCCAGGAAAAATCCCACAAAATTCCCTAAATCTTCTCAAAACACGACCAAATTCTAGAAAAATATCCCACCAAATCTCCACAAAATCCCACAAAATACATGAAAAATCCCTCAAGATCCCTAAATCGCCTCAATATCCCACAAAATCCCACAAAAATCCCACAAAACCTCCACAAGTTTCCTCAAAATCTAAGAAAAATTCCTCAAAATTCTTCAAGTCTCCTCAAAACCACACAAAGTCCTTGAAAAGGCCTACCAAATTCCAGAAAAATCTTACAGAATTCCCTAAATCTTCTCAAAACTCTACCAAATTCCAGAAAAATCCCACCAAATCTCCACAAATTCCCACGGAATACATGAAAAATCCCTGATAATTCTTCAGTTCTCTACAGAATCTCACCAAATTCCAGAAAAGTCCCTCAAAGTTCCACAAACATCCCACAAAATCTCCCCAGTATCCAACAAAATTCCAGGAAAAATCCCACAAAATTCCCTAAATCTTCTCAAAACACGGCCAAAATCCACAAAAATCCCACCAAATCTCCACAAATTCCCACAGAATACATGAAAAATCCCTGATAATTCTTCAGTTCTCTACAGAATCTCACCAAATTCCAGAAAAGTCCCTCAAAGTTCCACAAACATCCCACAAAATCTCCCCAGTATCCAACAAAATTCCAGGAAAAATCCCACAAAATTCCCTAAATCTTCTCAAAACACGACCAAATTCTAGAAAAATATCCCACCAAATCACCACAAATTCCCACAAAATACATGAAAAATCCCTCAAGATCCCTAAATCGCCTCAATATCCCACAAAATCCCACAAAAATCACACAAAACCTCTACAAGTTTCCACAGAATCTAAGAAAAATTCCTCAAAATTCTTCAAGTCTCCTCAAAACCACACAAAGTCCTTGAAAAGGCCCACCAAATTCCAGAAAAATCCCACAGAATCTACACAAATTCCCACAAAATCAAAAACAAATTCCTCAAAATTCAAGTCTCCTCAGAATCCCACACAATTCCAGAAAAAACCCACAAAATTCCAGAGAAGTCCCACAAAACTCCCTAAATCATTTCAAAACCCTACCAATTCACAGGAATGTCCCACAAAATCTCCACCAATTCCCAGAACATCCCACAAAAATCTCACAAAAATCCCTAAATCTTCTGAAAACTCGAAAACACGGCCAAAATCCACAAAAATCCCACCAAATCTCCACAAATTCCCACAGAATACATGAAAAATCCCTGATAATTCGTCAGTTCCCTACAGAATCTCACCAAATTCCAGAAAAGTCCCTCAAAGTTCCACAAACATCCCACAAAATCTCCCCAGTATCCAACAAAATTCCAGGAAAGATCCCACAAAATTCCCTAAATCATCTCAAAACACGACCAAATTCTAGAAAAATATCCCACCAAATCTCCACAAAATCCCACAAAATACATGAAAAATCCCTCAAAATCCCTAAATCGCCTCAATATCCCACAAAATCCCACAAAAATCCCACAAAACCTCTACAAGTTTCCACAAAATCTAAGAAAAATTCCTCAAAATTCTTCAAGTCTCCTCAAAACCTCCCAAAGTCCTTGAAAAGGCCCACCAAATTCCAGAAAAATCCCACAGAATCTACACAAATTCCCACAAAATCTAAAACAAATTCCTCAAAATTCTTCAAGCCTCCTCAGAATCCCACACAATTCCAGAAAAAACCCACAAAATTCCAGAGAAGTCCCACAAAACTCCCTAAATCATTTCAAAACCCTACCAATTCACAGGAATGTCCCACAAAATCTCCACCAATTCCCAGAACATCCCACAAAAATCTCACAAAAATCCCTAAATCTTCTGAAAACTCGAAAACACGGCCAAAATCCACAAAAATCCCACCAAATCTCCACAAATTCCCACAGAATACATGAAAAATCCCTGATAATTCTTCAGTTCTCTACAGAATCTCACCAAATTCCAGAAAAGTCCCTCAAAGTTCCACAAACATCCCACAAAATCTCCCCAGTATCCATCAAAATTCCAGGAAAAATCCCACAAAATTCCCTAAATCTTCTCAAAACACGACCAAATTCCAGAAAAATATCCCACCAAATCTCCACAAAATCCCACAAAATACATGAAAAATCCCTCAAGATCCCTAAATCGCCTCAATATCCCACAAAATCCCACAAAAATCCCACAAAACCTCCACAAGTTTCCACAAAATCTAAGAAAAATTCCTCAAAATTCTTCAAGTCTCCTCAAAACCACACAAAGTCCTTCAAAAAGGCCCACCAAATTCCAGAAAAATCTTACAGAATTCCCTAAATCTTCTCAAAACTCTACCAAATTCCAGAAAAATCCCACCAAATCTCCACAAATTCCCACGGAATACATGAAAAATCCCTGATAATTCGTCAGTTCTCTACAGAATCTCACCAAATTCCAGAAAAGTCCCTCAAAGTTCCACAAACATCCCACAAAATCTCCCCAGTATCCAACAAAATTCCAGGAAAAATCCCACAAAATTCCCTAAATCTTCTCAAAACACGACCAAATTCTAGAAAAATATCCCACCAAATCTCCACAAATTCCCACAAAATACATGAAAAATCCCTCAAGATCCCTAAATCGCCTCAATATCCCACAAAATCCCACAAAAATCCCACAAAACCTCCACAAGTTTCCACAAAATCTAAGAAAAATTCCTCAAAATTCTTCAAGTCTCCTCAAAACCACACAAAGTCCTTGAAAAGGCCTACCAAATTCCAGAAAAATCCCACAGAATCTCCACAAATTCCCACAAAATCAAAAACAAATTCCTCAAAATTCAAGTCTCCTCAGAATCCCACACAATTCCAGAAAAAACCCACAAAATTCCAGAGAAGTCCCACAAAACTCCCTAAATCATTTCAAAACCCTACCAATTCACAGGAATGTCCCACAAAATCTCCACCAATTCCCAGAACATCCCACAAAAATCTCACAAAAATCCCTAAATCTTCTGAAAACTCGAAAACACGGCCAAAATCCACAAAAATCCCACCAAATCTCCACAAATTCCCACAGAATACATGAAAAATCCCTGATAATTCGTCAGTTCTCTACAGAATCTCACCAAATTCCAGAAAAGTCCCTCAAAGTTCCACAAACATCCCACAAAATCTCCCCAGTATCCAACAAAATTCCAGGAAAAATCCCACAAAATTCCCTAAATCTTCTCAAAACACGACCAAATTCTAGAAAAATATCCCACCAAATCACCACAAATTCCCACAAAATACATGATAAATCCCTCAAGATCCCTAAATCACCAAAATATCCCACAAAATCCCACAAAAATCACACAAAACCTCCACAAGTTTCCACAAAATCTAAGAAAATTTCCTCAAAATTCTTCAAGTCTCCTCAAAACCACACAAAGTCCTTGAAAAGGCCCACCAAATTCCAGAAAAATCCCACAGAATCTCCACAAATTCCCACAAAAATCTAAAACAAATTCCTCAAAATTCTTCAAGTCTCCTCAGAATCCCACACAATTCCAGAAAAAACCCACAAAATTCCAGAGAAGTCCCACACAACTCCCTAAATCATTTCAAAACCCTTCCAATTCACAGGAATGACCCACAAAATCTCCACCAATTCCCAGAACATCCCACAAAAATCTCACAAAAATCCCTAAATCTTCTGAAAACTCGAAAACACGGACAAAATCCACAAAAATCCCACCAAATCTCCACAAATTCCCACAGAATACATGAAAAATCCCTGATAATTCGTCAGTTCTCTACAGAATCTCACCAAATTCCAGAAAAGTCCCTCAAAGTTCCACAAACATCCCACAAAATCTCCCCAGTATCCAACAAAATTCCAGGAAAAATCCCACAAAATTCCCTAAATCTTCTCAAAACACGACCAAATTCTAGAAAAATATCCCACCAAATCACCACAAATTCCCACAAAATACATGAAAAATCCCTCAAGATCCCTAAATCGCCTCAATATCCCACAAAATCCCACAAAAATCCCACAAAACCTCCACAAGTTTCCACAAAATCTAAGAAAAATTCCTCAAAATTCTTCAAGTCTCCTCAAAACCACACAAAGTCCTTGAAAAGGCCCACCAAATTCCAGAAAAATCCCACAGAATCTCCACAAATTCCCACAAAAATCTAAAACAAATTCCTCAAAATTCTTCAAGTCTCCTCAGAATCCCACACAATTCCAGAAAAAACCCACAAAATTCCAGAGAAGTCCCACACAACTCCCTAAATCATTTCAAAACCCTTCCAATTCACAGGAATGACCCACAAAATCTCCACCAATTCCCAGAACATCCCACAAAAATCTCACAAAAATCCCTAAATCTTCTGAAAACTCGAAAACACGGACAAAATCCACAAAAATCCCACCAAATCTCCACAAATTCCCACAGAATACATGAAAAATCCCTGATAATTCTTCAGTTCTCTACAGAATCTCACCAAATTCCAGAAGAGTCCCTCAAAGTTCCACAAACATCCCACAAAATCTCCCCAGTATCCATCAAAATTCCAGGAAAAATCCCACAAAATTCCCTAAATCTTCTCAAAACACGACCAAATTCCAGAAAAATATCCCACCAAATCTCCACAAAATCCCACAAAATACATGAAAAATCCCTCAAGATCCCTAAATCGCCTCAATATCCCACAAAATCCCACAAAAATCCCACAAAACCTCCACAAGTTTCCACAAAATCTAAGAAAAATTCCTCAAAATTCTTCAAGTCTCCTCAAAACCACACAAAGTCCTTCAAAAAGGCCCACCAAATTCCAGAAAAATCTTACAGAATTCCCTAAATCTTCTCAAAACTCTACCAAATTCCAGAAAAATCCCACCAAATCTCCACAAATTCCCACGGAATACATGAAAAATCCCTGATAATTCTTCAGTTCTCTACAGAATCTCACCAAATTCCAGAAAAGTCCCTCAAAGTTCCACAAACATCCCACAAAATCTCCCCAGTATCCAACAAAATTCCAGGAAAAATCCCACAAAATTCCCTAAATCTTCTCAAAACACGACCAAATTCTAGAAAAATATCCCACCAAATCTCCACAAATTCCCACAAAATACATGAAAAATCCCTCAAGATCCCTAAATCGCCTCAATATCCCACAAAATCCCACAAAAATCACACAAAACCTCTACAAGTTTCCACAAAATCTAAGAAAAATTCCTCAAAATTCTTCAAGTCTCCTCAAAACCACACAAAGTCCTTGAAAAGTCCCACCAAATTCCAGTAAAATCCCACAGAATCTACACAAATTCCCACAAAATCTAAAACAAATTCCTCAAAATTCAAGTCTCCTCAGAATCCCACACAATTCCAAAAAAACCCCACAAAATTCCAGAGAAGTCCTACAAAACTCCCTAAATCATTTCAAAACCCTACCAATTCACAGGAATGTCCCACAAAATCTCCACCAATTCCCAGAACATCCCACAAAAATCTCACAAAAATCCCTAAATCTTCTGAAAACTCGAAAACACGGCCAAAATCCACAAAAATCCCACCAAATCTCCACAAATTCCCACAGAATACATGAAAAATCCCTGATAATTCTTCAGTTCTCTACAGAATCTCACCAAATTCCAGAAAAGTCCCTCAAAGTTCCACAAACATCCCACAAAATCTCCCCAGTATCCATCAAAATTCCAGGAAAAATCCCACAAAATTCCCTAAATCTTCTCAAAACACGACCAAATTCCAGAAAAATATCCCACCAAATCTCCACAAAATCCCACAAAATACATGAAAAATCCCTCAAGATCCCTAAATCGCCTCAATATCCCACAAAATCCCACAAAAATCCCACAAAACCTCCACAAGTTTCCACAAAATCTAAGAAAAATTCCTCAAAATTCTTCAAGTCTCCTCAAAACCACACAAAGTCCTTCAAAAAGGCCCACCAAATTCCAGAAAAATCTTACAGAATTCCCTAAATCTTTTCAAAACTCTACCAAATTCCAGAAAAATCCCACCAAATCTCCACAAATTCCCACGGAATACATGAAAAATCCCTGATAATTCTTCAGTTCTCTACAGAATCTCACCAAATTCCAGAAAAGTCCCTCAAAGTTCCACAAACATCCCACAAAATCTCCCCAGTATCCAACAAAATTCCAGGAAAAATCCCACAAAATTCCCTAAATCTTCTCAAAACACGGCCAAAATCCACAAAAATCCCACCAAATCTCCACAAATTCCCACAGAATACATGAAAAATCCCTGATAATTCTTCAGTTCTCTAGAGAATCTCACCAAATTCCAGAAAAGTCCCTCAAAGTTCCACAAACATCCCACAAAATCTCCCCAGTATCCAACAAAATTCCAGGAAAAATCCCACAAAATTCCCTAAATCTTCTCAAAACACGACCAAATTCTAGAAAAATATCCCACCAAATCACCACAAATTCCCACAAAATACATGAAAAATCCCTCAAGATCCCTAAATCGCCTCAATATCCCACAAAATCCCACAAAAATCACACAAAACCTCCACAAGTTTCCACAAAGTCTAAGAAAATTTCCTCAAAATTCTTCAAGTCTCCTCAAAACCACACAAAGTCCTTGAAAAGGCCCACCAAATTCCAGAAAAATCCCACAGAATCTACACAAATTCCCACAAAATCTAAAACAAATTCCTCAAAATTCTTCAAGCCTCCTCAGAATCCCACACAATTCCAGAAAAAACCCACAAAATTCCAGAGAAGTCCCACAAAACTCCCTAAATCAATTCAAAACCCTACCAATTCACAGGAATGTCCCACAAAATCTCCATCAATTCCCAGAACATCCCACAAAAATCTCACAAAAATCCCTAAATCTTCTGAAAACTCGAAAACACGGCCAAAATCCACAAAAATCCCACCAAATCTCCACAAATTCCCACAGAATACATGAAAAATCCCTGATAATTCTTCAGTTCTCTACAGAATCTCACCAAATTCCAGAAAAGTCCCTCAAAGTTCCACAAACATCCCACAAAATCTCCCCAGTATCCATCAAAATTCCAGGAAAAATCCCACAAAATTCCCTAAATCTTCTCAAAACACGACCAAATTCCAGAAAAATATCCCACCAAATCTCCACAAAATCCCACAAAATACATGAAAAATCCCTCAAGATCCCTAAATCGCCTCAATATCCCACAAAATCCCACAAAAATCCCACAAAACCTCCACAAGTTTCCACAAAATCTAAGAAAAATTCCTCAAAATTCTTCAAGTCTCCTCAAAACCACACAAAGTCCTTCAAAAAGGCCCACCAAATTCCAGAAAAATCTTACAGAATTCCCTAAATCTTCTCAAAACTCTACCAAATTCCAGAAAAATCCCACCAAATCTCCACAAATTCCCACGGAATACATGAAAAATCCCTGATAATTCGTCAGTTCTCTACAGAATCTCACCAAATTCCAGAAAAGTCCCTCAAAGTTCCACAAACATCCCACAAAATCTCCCCAGTATCCAACAAAATTCCAGGAAAAATCCCACAAAATTCCCTAAATCTTCTCAAAACACGACCAAATTCTAGAAAAATATCCCACCAAATCACCACAAATTCCCACAAAATACATGAAAAATCCCTCAAGATCCCTAAATCGCCTCAATATCCCACAAAATCCCACAAAAATCACACAAAACCTCCACAAGTTTCCACAAAATCTAAGAAAATTTCCTCAAAATTCTTCAAGTCTCCTCAAAACCACACAAAGTCCTTGAAAAGGCCCACCAAATTCCAGAAAAATCCCACAGAATCTCCACAAATTCCCACAAAAATCTAAAACAAATTCCTCAAAATTCTTCAAGTCTCCTCAGAATCCCACACAATTCCAGAAAAAACCCACAAAATTCCAGAGAAGTCCCACACAACTCCCTAAATCATTTCAAAACCCTTCCAATTCACAGGAATGACCCACAAAATCTCCACCAATTCCCAGAACATCCCACAAAAATCTCACAAAAATCCCTAAATCTTCTGAAAACTCGAAAACACGGCCAAAATCCACAAAAATCCCACCAAATCTCCACAAATTCCCACAGAATACATGAAAAATCCCTGATAATTCGTCAGTTCTCTACAGAATCTCACCAAATTCCAGAAAAGTCCCTCAAAGTTCCACAAACATCCCACAAAATCTCCCCAGTATCCAACAAAATTCCAGGAAAAATCCCACAAAATTCCCTAAATCTTCTCAAAACACGACCAAATTCTAGAAAAATATCCCACCAAATCACCACAAATTCCCACAAAATACATGAAAAATCCCTCAAGATCCCTAAATCGCCTCAATATCCCACAAAATCCCACAAAAATCCCACAAAACCTCCACAAGTTTCCACAAAATCTAAGAAAAATTCCTCAAAATTCTTCAAGTCTCCTCAAAACCACACAAAGTCCTTGAAAAGGCCCACCAAATTCCAGAAAAATCCCACAGAATCTCCACAAATTCCCACAAAAATCTAAAACAAATTCCTCAAAATTCTTCAAGTCTCCTCAGAATCCCACACAATTCCAGAAAAAACCCACAAAATTCCAGAGAAGTCCCACACAACTCCCTAAATCATTTCAAAACCCTTCCAATTCACAGGAATGACCCACAAAATCTCCACCAATTCCCAGAACATCCCACAAAAATCTCACAAAAATCCCTAAATCTTCTGAAAACTCGAAAACACGGCCAAAATCCACAAAAATCCCACCAAATCTCCACAAATTCCCACAGAATACATGAAAAATCCCTGATAATTCTTCAGTTCTCTACAGAATCTCACCAAATTCCAGAAAAGTCCCTCAAAGTTCCACAAACATCCCACAAAATCTCCCCAGTATCCATCAAAATTCCAGGAAAAATCCCACAAAATTCCCTAAATCTTCTCAAAACACGACCAAATTCCAGAAAAATATCCCACCAAATCTCCACAAAATCCCACAAAATACATGAAAAATCCCTCAAGATCCCTAAATCGCCTCAATATCCCACAAAATCCCACAAAAATCCCACAAAACCTCCACAAGTTTCCACAAAATCTAAGAAAAATTCCTCAAAATTCTTCAAGTCTCCTCAAAACCACACAAAGTCCTTCAAAAAGGCCCACCAAATTCCAGAAAAATCTTACAGAATTCCCTAAATCTTCTCAAAACTCTACCAAATTCCAGAAAAATCCCACCAAATCTCCACAAATTCCCACGGAATACATGAAAAATCCCTGATAATTCGTCAGTTCTCTACAGAATCTCACCAAATTCCAGAAAAGTCCCTCAAAGTTCCACAAACATCCCACAAAATCTCCCCAGTATCCAACAAAATTCCAGGAAAAATCCCACAAAATTCCCTAAATCTTCTCAAAACACGACCAAATTCTAGAAAAATATCCCACCAAATCACCACAAATTCCCACAAAATACATGAAAAATCCCTCAAGATCCCTAAATCGCCTCAATATCCCACAAAATCCCACAAAAATCACACAAAACCTCCACAAGTTTCCACAAAATCTAAGAAAATTTCCTCAAAATTCTTCAAGTCTCCTCAAAACCACACAAAGTCCTTGAAAAGGCCCACCAAATTCCAGAAAAATCCCACAGAATCTCCACAAATTCCCACAAAAATCTAAAACAAATTCCTCAAAATTCTTCAAGTCTCCTCAGAATCCCACACAATTCCAGAAAAAACCCACAAAATTCCAGAGAAGTCCCACACAACTCCCTAAATCATTTCAAAACCCTTCCAATTCACAGGAATGACCCACAAAATCTCCACCAATTCCCAGAACATCCCACAAAAATCTCACAAAAATCCCTAAATCTTCTGAAAACTCGAAAACACGGACAAAATCCACAAAAATCCCACCAAATCTCCACAAATTCCCACAGAATACATGAAAAATCCCTGATAATTCGTCAGTTCTCTACAGAATCTCACCAAATTCCAGAAAAGTCCCTCAAAGTTCCACAAACATCCCACAAAATCTCCCCAGTATCCAACAAAATTCCAGGAAAAATCCCACAAAATTCCCTAAATCTTCTCAAAACACGACCAAATTCTAGAAAAATATCCCACCAAATCACCACAAATTCCCACAAAATACATGAAAAATCCCTCAAGATCCCTAAATCGCCTCAATATCCCACAAAATCCCACAAAAATCCCACAAAACCTCCACAAGTTTCCACAAAATCTAAGAAAAATTCCTCAAAATTCTTCAAGTCTCCTCAAAACCACACAAAGTCCTTGAAAAGGCCCACCAAATTCCAGAAAAATCCCACAGAATCTCCACAAATTCCCACAAAAATCTAAAACAAATTCCTCAAAATTCTTCAAGTCTCCTCAGAATCCCACACAATTCCAGAAAAAACCCACAAAATTCCAGAGAAGTCCCACACAACTCCCTAAATCATTTCAAAACCCTTCCAATTCACAGGAATGACCCACAAAATCTCCACCAATTCCCAGAACATCCCACAAAAATCTCACAAAAATCCCTAAATCTTCTGAAAACTCGAAAACACGGACAAAATCCACAAAAATCCCACCAAATCTCCACAAATTCCCACAGAATACATGAAAAATCCCTGATAATTCTTCAGTTCTCTACAGAATCTCACCAAATTCCAGAAGAGTCCCTCAAAGTTCCACAAACATCCCACAAAATCTCCCCAGTATCCAACAAAATTCCAGGAAAAATCCCACAAAATTCCCTAAATCTTCTCAAAACACGACCAAATTCTAGAAAAATATCCCACCAAATCTCCACAAAATCCCACAAAATACATGAAAAATCCCTCAAGATCCCTAAATCGCCTCAATATCCCACAAAATCCCACAAAAATCCCACAAAACCTCCACAAGTTTCCACAAAATCTAAGAAAAATTCCTCAAAATTCTTCAAGTCTCCTCAAAACCACACAAAGTCCTTCAAAAAGGCCCACCAAATTCCAGAAAAATCTTACAGAATTCCCTAAATCTTCTCAAAACTCTACCAAATTCCAGAAAAATCCCACCAAATCTCCACAAATTCCCACGGAATACATGAAAAATCCCTGATAATTCTTCAGTTCTCTACAGAATCTCACCAAATTCCAGAAAAGTCCCTCAAAGTTCCACAAACATCCCACAAAATCTCCCCAGTATCCAACAAAATTCCAGGAAAAATCCCACAAAATTCCCTAAATCTTCTCAAAACACGACCAAATTCTAGAAAAATATCCCACCAAATCTCCACAAATTCCCACAAAATACATGAAAAATCCCTCAAGATCCCTAAATCGCCTCAATATCTCACAAAATCCCACAAAAATCACACAAAACCTCTACAAGTTTCCACAAAATCTAAGAAAAATTCCTCAAAATTCTTCAAGTCTCCTCAAAACCACACAAAGTCCTTGAAAAGTCCCACCAAATTCCAGTAAAATCCCACAGAATCTACACAAATTCCCACAAAATCTAAAACAAATTCCTCAAAATTCAAGTCTCCTCAGAATCCCACACAATTCCAAAAAAAACCCACAAAATTCCAGAGAAGTCCTACAAAACTCCCTAAATCATTTCAAAACCCTACCAATTCACAGGAATGTCCCACAAAATCTCCACCAATTCCCAGAACATCCCACAAAAATCTCACAAAAATCCCTAAATCTTCTGAAAACTCGAAAACACGGCCAAAATCCACAAAAATCCCACCAAATCTCCACAAATTCCCACAGAATACATGAAAAATCCCTGATAATTCTTCAGTTCTCTACAGAATCTCACCAAATTCCAGAAAAGTCCCTCAAAGTTCCACAAACATCCCACAAAATCTCCCCAGTATCCATCAAAATTCCAGGAAAAATCCCACAAAATTCCCTAAATCTTCTCAAAACACGACCAAATTCTAGAAAAATATCCCACCAAATCTCCACAAAATCCCACAAAATACATGAAAAATCCCTCAAGATCCCTAAATCGCCTCAATATCCCACAAAATCCCACAAAAATCCCACAAAACCTCCACAAGTTTCCACAAAATCTAAGAAAAATTCCTCAAAATTCTTCAAGTCTCCTCAAAACCACACAAAGTCCTTCAAAAAGGCCCACCAAATTCCAGAAAAATCTTACAGAATTCCCTAAATCTTTTCAAAACTCTACCAAATTCCAGAAAAATCCCACCAAATCTCCACAAATTCCCACGGAATACATGAAAAATCCCTGATAATTCTTCAGTTCTCTACAGAATCTCACCAAATTCCAGAAAAGTCCCTCAAAGTTCCACAAACATCCCACAAAATCTCCCCAGTATCCAACAAAATTCCAGGAAAAATCCCACAAAATTCCCTAAATCTTCTCAAAACACGGCCAAAATCCACAAAAATCCCACCAAATCTCCACAAATTCCCACAGAATACATGAAAAATCCCTGATAATTCTTCAGTTCTCTACAGAATCTCACCAAATTCCAGAAAAGTCCCTCAAAGTTCCACAAACATCCCACAAAATCTCCCCAGTATCCAACAAAATTCCAGGAAAAATCCCACAAAATTCCCTAAATCTTCTCAAAACACGACCAAATTCTAGAAAAATATCCCACCAAATCACCACAAATTCCCACAAAATACATGAAAAATCCCTCAAGATCTCTAAATCGCCTCAATATCCCACAAAATCCCACAAAAATCACACAAAACCTCCACAAGTTTCCACAAAATCTAAGAAAATTTCCTCAAAATTCTTCAAGTCTCCTCAAAACCACACAAAGTCCTTGAAAAGGCCCACCAAATTCCAGAAAAATCCCACAGAATCTACACAAATTCCCACAAAATCTAAAACAAATTCCTCAAAATTCTTCAAGCCTCCTCAGAATCCCACACAATTCCAGAAAAAACCCACAAAATTCCAGAGAAGTCCCACAAAACTCCCTAAATCATTTCAAAACCCTACCAATTCACAGGAATGTCCCACAAAATCTCCATCAATTCCCAGAACATCCCACAAAAATCTCACAAAAATCCCTAAATCTTCTGAAAACTCGAAAACACGGCCAAAATCCACAAAAATCCCACCAAATCTCCACAAATTCCCACAGAATACATGAAAAATCCCTGATAATTCTTCAGTTCTCTACAGAATCTCACCAAATTCCAGAAAAGTCCCTCAAAGTTCCACAAACATCCCACAAAATCTCCCCAGTATCCATCAAAATTCCAGGAAAAATCCCACAAAATTCCCTAAATCTTCTCAAAACACGACCAAATTCCAGAAAAATATCCCACCAAATCTCCACAAAATCCCACAAAATACATGAAAAATCCCTCAAGATCCCTAAATCGCCTCAATATCTCACAAAATCCCACAAAAATCACACAAAACCTCTACAAGTTTCCACAAAATCTAAGAAAAATTCCTCAAAATTCTTCAAGTCTCCTCAAAACCACACAAAGTCCTTGAAAAGTCCCACCAAATTCCAGTAAAATCCCACAGAATCTACACAAATTCCCACAAAATCTAAAACAAATTCCTCAAAATTCAAGTCTCCTCAGAATCCCACACAATTCCAAAAAAAACCCACAAAATTCCAGAGAAGTCCCACAAAACTCCCTAAATCATTTCAAAACCCTACCAATTCACAGGAATGTCCCACAAAATCTCCACCAATTCCCAGAACATCCCACAAAAATCTCACAAAAATCCCTAAATCTTCTGAAAACTCGAAAACACGGCCAAAATCCACAAAAATCCCACCAAATCTCCACAAATTCCCACAGAATACATGAAAAATCCCTGATAATTCTTCAGTTCTCTACAGAATCTCACCAAATTCCAGAAAAGTCCCTCAAAGTTCCACAAACATCCCACAAAATCTCCCCAGTATCCATCAAAATTCCAGGAAAAATCCCACAAAATTCCCTAAATCTTCTCAAAACACGACCAAATTCCAGAAAAATATCCCACCAAATCTCCACAAAATCCCACAAAATACATGAAAAATCCCTCAAGATCCCTAAATCGCCTCAATATCCCACAAAATCCCACAAAAATCCCACAAAACCTCCACAAGTTTCCACAAAATCTAAGAAAAATTCCTCAAAATTCTTCAAGTCTCCTCAAAACCACACAAAGTCCTTGAAAAGGCCCACCAAATTCCAGAAAAATCCCACAGAATCTCCACAAATTCCCACAAAAATCTAAAACAAATTCCTCAAAATTCTTCAAGTCTCCTCAGAATCCAACACAATTCCAGAAAAAACCCACAAAATTCCAGAGAAGTCCCACACAACTCCCTAAATCATTTCAAAACCCTTCCAATTCACAGGAATGACCCACAAAATCTCCACCAATTCCCAGAACATCCCACAAAAATCTCACAAAAATCCCTAAATCTTCTGAAAACTCGAAAACACGGACAAAATCCACAAAAATCCCACCAAATCTCCACAAATTCCCACAGAATACATGAAAAATCCCTGATAATTCTTCAGTTCTCTACAGAATCTCACCAAATTCCAGAAGAGTCCCTCAAAGTTCCACAAACATCCCACAAAATCTCCCCAGTATCCAACAAAATTCCAGGAAAAATCCCACAAAATTCCCTAAATCTTCTCAAAACACGACCAAATTCCAGAAAAATATCCCACCAAATCTCCACAAAATCCCACAAAATACATGAAAAATCCCTCAAGATCCCTAAATCGCCTCAATATCCCACAAAATCCCACAAAAATCCCACAAAACCTCCACAAGTTTCCACAAAATCTAAGAAAAATTCCTCAAAATTCTTCAAGTCTCCTCAAAACCACACAAAGTCCTTCAAAAAGGCCCACCAAATTCCAGAAAAATCTTACAGAATTCCCTAAATCTTCTCAAAACTCTACCAAATTCCAGAAAAATCCCACCAAATCTCCACAAATTCCCACGGAATACATGAAAAATCCCTGATAATTCGTCAGTTCTCTACAGAATCTCACCAAATTCCAGAAAAGTCCCTCAAAGTTCCACAAACATCCCACAAAATCTCCCCAGTATCCAACAAAATTCCAGGAAAAATCCCACAAAATTCCCTAAATCTTCTCAAAACACGACCAAATTCTAGAAAAATATCCCACCAAATCACCACAAATTCCCACAAAATACATGAAAAATCCCTCAAGATCCCTAAATCGCCTCAATATCCCACAAAATCCCACAAAAATCCCACAAAACCTCCACAAGTTTCCACAAAATCTAAGAAAAATTCCTCAAAATTCTTCAAGTCTCCTCAAAACCACACAAAGTCCTTGAAAAGGCCCACCAAATTCCAGAAAAATCCCACAGAATCTCCACAAATTCCCACAAAAATCTAAAACAAATTCCTCAAAATTCTTCAAGTCTCCTCAGAATCCCACACAATTCCAGAAAAAACCCACAAAATTCCAGAGAAGTCCCACACAACTCCCTAAATCATTTCAAAACCCTTCCAATTCACAGGAATGACCCACAAAATCTCCACCAATTCCCAGAACATCCCACAAAAATCTCACAAAAATCCCTAAATCTTCTGAAAACTCGAAAACACGGACAAAATCCACAAAAATCCCACCAAATCTCCACAAATTCCCACAGAATACATGAAAAATCCCTGATAATTCTTCAGTTCTCTACAGAATCTCACCAAATTCCAGAAGAGTCCCTCAAAGTTCCACAAACATCCCACAAAATCTCCCCAGTATCCAACAAAATTCCAGGAAAAATCCCACAAAATTCCCTAAATCTTCTCAAAACACGACCAAATTCCAGAAAAATATCCCACCAAATCTCCACAAAATCCCACAAAATACATGAAAAATCCCTCAAGATCCCTAAATCGCCTCAATATCCCACAAAATCCCACAAAAATCCCACAAAACCTCCACAAGTTTCCACAAAATCTAAGAAAAATTCCTCAAAATTCTTCAAGTCTCCTCAAAACCACACAAAGTCCTTCAAAAAGGCCCACCAAATTCCAGAAAAATCTTACAGAATTCCCTAAATCTTCTCAAAACTCTACCAAATTCCAGAAAAATCCCACCAAATCTCCACAAATTCCCACGGAATACATGAAAAATCCCTGATAATTCTTCAGTTCTCTACAGAATCTCACCAAGTTCCAGAAAAGTCCCTCAAAGTTCCACAAACATCCCACAAAATCTCCCCAGTATCCAACAAAATTCCAGGAAAAATCCCACAAAATTCCCTAAATCTTCTCAAAACACGACCAAATTCTAGAAAAATATCCCACCAAATCTCCACAAATTCCCACAAAATACATGAAAAATCCCTCAAGATCCCTAAATCGCCTCAATATCTCACAAAATCCCACAAAAATCACACAAAACCTCTACAAGTTTCCACAAAATCTAAGAAAAATTCCTCAAAATTCTTCAAGTCTCCTCAAAACCACACAAAGTCCTTGAAAAGTCCCACCAAATTCCAGTAAAATCCCACAGAATCTACACAAATTCCCACAAAATCTAAAACAAATTCCTCAAAATTCAAGTCTCCTCAGAATCCCACACAATTCCAAAAAAACCCCACAAAATTCCAGAGAAGTCCTACAAAACTCCCTAAATCATTTCAAAACCCTACCAATTCACAGGAATGTCCCACAAAATCTCCACCAATTCCCAGAACATCCCACAAAAATCTCACAAAAATCCCTAAATCTTCTGAAAACTCGAAAACACGGCCAAAATCCACAAAAATCCCACCAAATCTCCACAAATTCCCACAGAATACATGAAAAATCCCTGATAATTCTTCAGTTCTCTACAGAATCTCACCAAATTCCAGAAAAGTCCCTCAAAGTTCCACAAACATCCCACAAAATCTCCCCAGTATCCATCAAAATTCCAGGAAAAATCCCACAAAATTCCCTAAATCTTCTCAAAACACGACCAAATTCCAGAAAAATATCCCACCAAATCTCCACAAAATCCCACAAAATACATGAAAAATCCCTCAAGATCCCTAAATCGCCTCAATATCCCACAAAATCCCACAAAAATCCCACAAAACCTCCACAAGTTTCCACAAAATCTAAGAAAAATTCCTCAAAATTCTTCAAGTCTCCTCAAAACCACACAAAGTCCTTCAAAAAGGCCCACCAAATTCCAGAAAAATCTTACAGAATTCCCTAAATCTTTTCAAAACTCTACCAAATTCCAGAAAAATCCCACCAAATCTCCACAAATTCCCACGGAATACATGAAAAATCCCTGATAATTCTTCAGTTCTCTACAGAATCTCACCAAATTCCAGAAAAGTCCCTCAAAGTTCCACAAACATCCCACAAAATCTCCCCAGTATCCAACAAAATTCCAGGAAAAATCCCACAAAATTCCCTAAATCTTCTCAAAACACGGCCAAAATCCACAAAAATCCCACCAAATCTCCACAAATTCCCACAGAATACATGAAAAATCCCTGATAATTCTTCAGTTCTCTACAGAATCTCACCAAATTCCAGAAAAGTCCCTCAAAGTTCCACAAACATCCCACAAAATCTCCCCAGTATCCAACAAAATTCCAGGAAAAATCCCACAAAATTCCCTAAATCTTCTCAAAACACGACCAAATTCTAGAAAAATATCCCACCAAATCACCACAAATTCCCACAAAATACATGAAAAATCCCTCAAGATCCCTAAATCGCCTCAATATCCCACAAAATCCCACAAAAATCACACAAAACCTCCACAAGTTTCCACAAAATCTAAGAAAATTTCCTCAAAATTCTTCAAGTCTCCTCAAAACCACACAAAGTCCTTGAAAAGGCCCACCAAATTCCAGAAAAATCCCACAGAATCTACACAAATTCCCACAAAATCTAAAACAAATTCCTCAAAATTCTTCAAGCCTCCTCAGAATCCCACACAATTCCAGAAAAAACCCACAAAATTCCAGAGAAGTCCCACAAAACTCCCTAAATCAATTCAAAACCCTACCAATTCACAGGAATGTCCCACAAAATCCCCATCAATTCCCAGAACATCCCACAAAAATCTCACAAAAATCCCTAAATCTTCTGAAAACTCGAAAACACGGCCAAAATCCACAAAAATCCCACCAAATCTCCACAAATTCCCACAGAATACATGAAAAATCCCTGATAATTCTTCAGTTCTCTACAGAATCTCACCAAATTCCAGAAAAGTCCCTCAAAGTTCCACAAACATCCCACAAAATCTCCCCAGTATCCATCAAAATTCCAGGAAAAATCCCACAAAATTCCCTAAATCTTCTCAAAACACGACCAAATTCCAGAAAAATATCCCACCAAATCTCCACAAAATCCCACAAAATACATGAAAAATCCCTCAAGATCCCTAAATCGCCTCAATATCCCACAAAATCCCACAAAAATCCCACAAAACCTCCACAAGTTTCCACAAAATCTAAGAAAAATTCCTCAAAATTCTTCAAGTCTCCTCAAAACCACACAAAGTCCTTCAAAAAGGCCCACCAAATTCCAGAAAAATCTTACAGAATTCCCTAAATCTTCTCAAAACTCTACCAAATTCCAGAAAAATCCCACCAAATCTCCACAAATTCCCACGGAATACATGAAAAATCCCTGATAATTCGTCAGTTCTCTACAGAATCTCACCAAATTCCAGAAAAGTCCCTCAAAGTTCCACAAACATCCCACAAAATCTCCCCAGTATCCAACAAAATTCCAGGAAAAATCCCACAAAATTCCCTAAATCTTCTCAAAACACGACCAAATTCTAGAAAAATATCCCACCAAATCACCACAAATTCCCACAAAATACATGAAAAATCCCTCAAGATCCCTAAATCGCCTCAATATCCCACAAAATCCCACAAAAATCACACAAAACCTCCACAAGTTTCCACAAAATCTAAGAAAATTTCCTCAAAATTCTTCAAGTCTCCTCAAAACCACACAAAGTCCTTGAAAAGGCCCACCAAATTCCAGAAAAATCCCACAGAATCTCCACAAATTCCCACAAAAATCTAAAACAAATTCCTCAAAATTCTTCAAGTCTCCTCAGAATCCCACACAATTCCAGAAAAAACCCACAAAATTCCAGAGAAGTCCCACACAACTCCCTAAATCATTTCAAAACCCTTCCAATTCACAGGAATGACCCACAAAATCTCCACCAATTCCCAGAACATCCCACAAAAATCTCACAAAAATCCCTAAATCTTCTGAAAACTCGAAAACACGGCCAAAATCCACAAAAATCCCACCAAATCTCCACAAATTCCCACAGAATACATGAAAAATCCCTGATAATTCGTCAGTTCTCTACAGAATCTCACCAAATTCCAGAAAAGTCCCTCAAAGTTCCACAAACATCCCACAAAATCTCCCCAGTATCCAACAAAATTCCAGGAAAAATCCCACAAAATTCCCTAAATCTTCTCAAAACACGACCAAATTCTAGAAAAATATCCCACCAAATCACCACAAATTCCCACAAAATACATGAAAAATCCCTCAAGATCCCTAAATCGCCTCAATATCCCACAAAATCCCACAAAAATCCCACAAAACCTCCACAAGTTTCCACAAAATCTAAGAAAAATTCCTCAAAATTCTTCAAGTCTCCTCAAAACCACACAAAGTCCTTGAAAAGGCCCACCAAATTCCAGAAAAATCCCACAGAATCTCCACAAATTCCCACAAAAATCTAAAACAAATTCCTCAAAATTCTTCAAGTCTCCTCAGAATCCCACACAATTCCAGAAAAAACCCACAAAATTCCAGAGAAGTCCCACACAACTCCCTAAATCATTTCAAAACCCTTCCAATTCACAGGAATGACCCACAAAATCTCCACCAATTCCCAGAACATCCCACAAAAATCTCACAAAAATCCCTAAATCTTCTGAAAACTCGAAAACACGGACAAAATCCACAAAAATCCCACCAAATCTCCACAAATTCCCACAGAATACATGAAAAATCCCTGATAATTCTTCAGTTCTCTACAGAATCTCACCAAATTCCAGAAGAGTCCCTCAAAGTTCCACAAACATCCCACAAAATCTCCCCAGTATCCAACAAAATTCCAGGAAAAATCCCACAAAATTCCCTAAATCTTCTCAAAACACGACCAAATTCCAGAAAAATATCCCACCAAATCTCCACAAAATCCCACAAAATACATGAAAAATCCCTCAAGATCCCTAAATCGCCTCAATATCCCACAAAATCCCACAAAAATCCCACAAAACCTCCACAAGTTTCCACAAAATCTAAGAAAAATTCCTCAAAATTCTTCAAGTCTCCTCAAAACCACACAAAGTCCTTCAAAAAGGCCCACCAAATTCCAGAAAAATCTTACAGAATTCCCTAAATCTTCTCAAAACTCTACCAAATTCCAGAAAAATCCCACCAAATCTCCACAAATTCCCACGGAATACATGAAAAATCCCTGATAATTCTTCAGTTCTCTACAGAATCTCACCAAATTCCAGAAAAGTCCCTCAAAGTTCCACAAACATCCCACAAAATCTCCCCAGTATCCAACAAAATTCCAGGAAAAATCCCACAAAATTCCCTAAATCTTCTCAAAACACGACCAAATTCTAGAAAAATATCCCACCAAATCTCCACAAATTCCCACAAAATACATGAAAAATCCCTCAAGATCCCTAAATCGCCTCAATATCTCACAAAATCCCACAAAAATCACACAAAACCTCTACAAGTTTCCACAAAATCTAAGAAAAATTCCTCAAAATTCTTCAAGTCTCCTCAAAACCACACAAAGTCCTTGAAAAGTCCCACCAAATTCCAGTAAAATCCCACAGAATCTACACAAATTCCCACAAAATCTAAAACAAATTCCTCAAAATTCAAGTCTCCTCAGAATCCCACACAATTCCAAAAAAAACCCACAAAATTCCAGAGAAGTCCTACAAAACTCCCTAAATCATTTCAAAACCCTACCAATTCACAGGAATGTCCCACAAAATCTCCACCAATTCCCAGAACATCCCACAAAAATCTCACAAAAATCCCTAAATCTTCTGAAAACTCGAAAACACGGCCAAAATCCACAAAAATCCCACCAAATCTCCACAAATTCCCACAGAATACATGAAAAATCCCTGATAATTCGTCAGTTCTCTACAGAATCTCACCAAATTCCAGAAAAGTCCCTCAAAGTTCCACAAACATCCCACAAAATCTCCCCAGTATCCATCAAAATTCCAGGAAAAATCCCACAAAATTCCCTAAATCTTCTCAAAACACGACCAAATTCTAGAAAAATATCCCACCAAATCTCCACAAAATCCCACAAAATACATGAAAAATCCCTCAAGATCCCTAAATCGCCTCAATATCCCACAAAATCCCACAAAAATCCCACAAAACCTCCACAAGTTTCCACAAAATCTAAGAAAAATTCCTCAAAATTCTTCAAGTCTCCTCAAAACCACACAAAGTCCTTCAAAAAGGCCCACCAAATTCCAGAAAAATCTTACAGAATTCCCTAAATCTTTTCAAAACTCTACAAAATTCCAGAAAAATCCCACCAAATCTCCACAAATTCCCACGGAATACATGAAAAATCCCTGATAATTCTTCAGTTCTCTACAGAATCTCACCAAATTCCAGAAAAGTCCCTCAAAGTTCCACAAACATCCCACAAAATCTCCCCAGTATCCAACAAAATTCCAGGAAAAATCCCACAAAATTCCCTAAATCTTCTCAAAACACGGCCAAAATCCACAAAAATCCCACCAAATCTCCACAAATTCCCACAGAATACATGAAAAATCCCTGATAATTCTTCAGTTCTCTACAGAATCTCACCAAATTCCAGAAAAGTCCCTCAAAGTTCCACAAACATCCCACAAAATCTCCCCAGTATCCAACAAAATTCCAGGAAAAATCCCACAAAATTCCCTAAATCTTCTCAAAACACGACCAAATTCTAGAAAAATATCCCACCAAATCACCACAAATTCCCACAAAATACATGAAAAATCCCTCAAGATCCCTAAATCGCCTCAATATCCCACAAAATCCCACAAAAATCACACAAAACCTCCACAAGTTTCCACAAAATCTAAGAAAATTTCCTCAAAATTCTTCAAGTCTCCTCAAAACCACACAAAGTCCTTGAAAAGGCCCACCAAATTCCAGAAAAATCCCACAGAATCTACACAAATTCCCACAAAATCTAAAACAAATTCCTCAAAATTCTTCAAGCCTCCTCAGAATCCCACACAATTCCAGAAAAAACCCACAAAATTCCAGAGAAGTCCCACAAAACTCCCTAAATCATTTCAAAACCCTACCAATTCACAGGAATGTCCCACAAAATCTCCATCAATTCCCAGAACATCCCACAAAAATCTCACAAAAATCCCTAAATCTTCTGAAAACTCGAAAACACGGCCAAAATCCACAAAAATCCCACCAAATCTCCACAAATTCCCACAGAATACATGAAAAATCCCTGATAATTCTTCAGTTCTCTACAGAATCTCACCAAATTCCAGAAAAGTCCCTCAAAGTTCCACAAACATCCCACAAAATCTCCCCAGTATCCATCAAAATTCCAGGAAAAATCCCACAAAATTCCCTAAATCTTCTCAAAACACGACCAAATTCCAGAAAAATATCCCACCAAATCTCCACAAAATCCCACAAAATACATGAAAAATCCCTCAAGATCCCTAAATCGCCTCAATATCCCACAAAATCCCACAAAAATCCCACAAAACCTCCACAAGTTTCCACAAAATCTAAGAAAAATTCCTCAAAATTCTTCAAGTCTCCTCAAAACCACACAAAGTCCTTCAAAAAGGCCCACCAAATTCCAGAAAAATCTTACAGAATTCCCTAAATCTTCTCAAAACTCTACCAAATTCCAGAAAAATCCCACCAAATCTCCACAAATTCCCACGGAATACATGAAAAATCCCTGATAATTCGTCAGTTCTCTACAGAATCTCACCAAATTCCAGAAAAGTCCCTCAAAGTTCCACAAACATCCCACAAAATCTCCCCAGTATCCAACAAAATTCCAGGAAAAATCCCACAAAATTCCCTAAATCTTCTCAAAACACGACCAAATTCTAGAAAAATATCCCACCAAATCTCCACAAATTCCCACAAAATACATGAAAAATCCCTCAAGATCCCTAAATCGCCTCAATATCTCACAAAATCCCACAAAAATCACACAAAACCTCCACAAGTTTCCACAAAATCTAAGAAAAATTCCTCAAAATTCTTCAAGTCTCCTCAAAACCACACAAAGTCCTTGAAAAGTCCCACCAAATTCCAGTAAAATCCCACAGAATCTACACAAATTCCCACAAAATCTAAAACAAATTCCTCAAAATTCAAGTCTCCTCAGAATCCCACACAATTCCAAAAAAAACCCACAAAATTCCAGAGAAGTCCTACAAAACTCCCTAAATCATTTCAAAACCCTACCAATTCACAGGAATGTCCCACAAAATCTCCACCAATTCCCAGAACATCCCACAAAAATCTCACAAAAATCCCTAAATCTTCTGAAAACTCGAAAACACGGCCAAAATCCACAAAAATCCCACCAAATCTCCACAAATTCCCACAGAATACATGAAAAATCCCTGATAATTCTTCAGTTCTCTACAGAATCTCACCAAATTCCAGAAAAGTCCCTCAAAGTTCCACAAACATCCCACAAAATCTCCCCAGTATCCATCAAAATTCCAGGAAAAATCCCACAAAATTCCCTAAATCTTCTCAAAACACGACCAAATTCCAGAAAAATATCCCACCAAATCTCCACAAAATCCCACAAAATACATGAAAAATCCCTCAAGATCCCTAAATCGCCTCAATATCCCACAAAATCCCACAAAAATCCCACAAAACCTCCACAAGTTTCCACAAAATCTAAGAAAAATTCCTCAAAATTCTTCAAGTCTCCTCAAAACCACACAAAGTCCTTCAAAAAGGCCCACCAAATTCCAGAAAAATCTTACAGAATTCCCTAAATCTTTTCAAAACTCTACCAAATTCCAGAAAAATCCCACCAAATCTCCACAAATTCCCACGGAATACATGAAAAATCCCTGATAATTCTTCAGTTCTCTACAGAATCTCACCAAATTCCAGAAAAGTCCCTCAAAGTTCCACAAACATCCCACAAAATCTCCCCAGTATCCAACAAAATTCCAGGAAAAATCCCACAAAATTCCCTAAATCTTCTCAAAACACGGCCAAAATCCACAAAAATCCCACCAAATCTCCACAAATTCCCACAGAATACATGAAAAATCCCTGATAATTCTTCAGTTCTCTACAGAATCTCACCAAATTCCAGAAAAGTCCCTCAAAGTTCCACAAACATCCCACAAAATCTCCCCAGTATCCAACAAAATTCCAGGAAAAATCCCACAAAATTCCCTAAATCTTCTCAAAACACGACCAAATTCTAGAAAAATATCCCACCAAATCACCACAAATTCCCACAAAATACATGAAAAATCCCTCAAGATCCCTAAATCGCCTCAATATCCCACAAAATCCCACAAAAATCACACAAAACCTCCACAAGTTTCCACAAAATCTAAGAAAATTTCCTCAAAATTCTTCAAGTCTCCTCAAAACCATACAAAGTCCTTGAAAAGGCCCACCAAATTCCAGAAAAATCCCACAGAATCTACACAAATTCCCACAAAATCTAAAACAAATTCCTCAAAATTCTTCAAGCCTCCTCAGAATCCCACACAATTCCAGAAAAAACCCACAAAATTCCAGAGAAGTCCCACAAAACTCCCTAAATCATTTCAAAACCCTACCAATTCACAGGAATGTCCCACAAAATCTCCACCAATTCCCAGAACATCCCACAAAAATCTCACAAAAATCCCTAAATCTTCTGAAAACTCGAAAACACGGACAAAATCCACAAAAATCCCACCAAATCTCCACAAATTCCCACAGAATACATGAAAAATCCCTGATAATTCTTCAGTTCTCTACAGAATCTCACCAAATTCCAGAAAAGTCCCTCAAAGTTCCACAAACATCCCACAAAATCTCCCCAGTATCCATCAAAATTCCAGGAAAAATCCCACAAAATTCCCTAAATCTTCTCAAAACACGACCAAATTCCAGAAAAATATCCCACCAAATCTCCACAAAATCCCACAAAATACATGAAAAATCCCTCAAGATCCCTAAATCGCCTCAATATCCCACAAAATCCCACAAAAATCCCACAAAACCTCCACAAGTTTCCACAAAATCTAAGAAAAATTCCTCAAAATTCTTCAAGTCTCCTCAAAACCACACAAAGTCCTTCAAAAAGGCCCACCAAATTCCAGAAAAATCTTACAGAATTCCCTAAATCTTCTCAAAACTCTACCAAATTCCAGAAAAATCCCACCAAATCTCCACAAATTCCCACGGAATACATGAAAAATCCCTGATAATTCGTCAGTTCTCTACAGAATCTCACCAAATTCCAGAAAAGTCCCTCAAAGTTCCACAAACATCCCACAAAATCTCCCCAGTATCCAACAAAATTCCAGGAAAAATCCCACAAAATTCCCTAAATCTTCTCAAAACACGACCAAATTCTAGAAAAATATCCCACCAAATCTCCACAAATTCCCACAAAATACATGAAAAATCCCTCAAGATCCCTAAATCGCCTCAATATCTCACAAAATCCCACAAAAATCACACAAAACCTCCATAAGTTTCCACAAAATCTAAGAAAAATTCCTCAAAATTCTTCAAGTCTCCTCAAAACCACACAAAGTCCTTGAAAAGGCCTACCAAATTCCAGAAAAATCCCACAGAATCTCCACAAATTCCCACAAAATCAAAAACAAATTCCTCAAAATTCAAGTCTCCTCAGAATCCCACACAATTCCAGAAAAAACCCACAAAATTCCAGAGAAGTCCCACAAAACTCCCTAAATCATTTCAAAACCCTACCAATTCACAGGAATGTCCCACAAAATCTCCACCAATTCCCAGAACATCCCACAAAAATCTCACAAAAATCCCTAAATCTTCTGAAAACTCGAAAACACGGCCAAAATCCACAAATATCCCACCAAATCTCCACAAATTCCCACAGAATACATGAAAAATCCCTGATAATTCGTCAGTTCTCTACAGAATCTCACCAAATTCCAGAAAAGTCCCTCAAAGTTCCACAAACATCCCACAAAATCTCCCCAGTATCCAACAAAATTCCAGGAAAAATCCCACAAAATTCCCTAAATCTTCTCAAAACACGACCAAATTCTAGAAAAATATCCCACCAAATCACCACAAATTCCCACAAAATACATGAAAAATCCCTCAAGATCCCTAAATCGCCTAAATATCCCACAAAATCCCACAAATATTCCACAAAACCTCCACAAGTTTCCTCAAAATCTAAGAAAAATTCCTCAAAATTCTTCAAGTCTCCTCAAAACCACACAAAGTCCTTGAAAAGGCCCACCAAATTCTAGAAGAATCCCACAGAATCTCCACAAATTCCCACAAAAATCTAAAACAAATTCCTCAAAATTCTTCAAGTCTCCTCAGAATCCCACACAATTCCAGAAAAAACCCACAAAATTCCAGAGAAGTCCCACACAACTCCCTAAATCATTTCAAAACCCTTCCAATTCACAGGAATGACCCACAAAATCTCCACCAATTCCCAGAACATCCCACAAAAATCTCACAAAAATCCCTAAATCTTCTGAAAACTCGAAAACACGGCCAAAATCCACAAAAATCCCACCAAATCTCCACAAATTCCCACAGAATACATGAAAAATCCCTGATAATTCTTCAGTTCTCTACAGAATCTCACCAAATTCCAGAAGAGTCCCTCAAAGTTCCACAAACATCCCACAAAATCTCCCCAGTATCCAACAAAATTCCAGGAAAAATCCCACAAAATTCCCTAAATCTTCTCAAAACACGACCAAATGCTAGAAAAATATCCCACCAAATCACCACAAATTCCCACAAAATACATGAAAAATCCCTCAAGATCCCTAAATCGCCTCAATATCCCACAAAATCCCACAAAAATCCCACAAAACCTCCACAAGTTTCCACAAAATCTAAGAAAAATTCCTCAAAATTCTTCAAGTCTCCTCAAAACCACACAAAGTCCTTGAAAAGGCCCACCAAATTCCAGAAAAATCCCACAGAATCTCCACAAATTCCCACAAAATCTAAAACAAATTCCTCAAAATTCTTCAACTCTCCTCAGAATCCCACACAATTCCAGAAAAAACCCACAAAATTCCAGAGAAGTCCCACAAAACTCCCTAAATCATTTCAAAACCCTTCCAATTCACCGGAATGTCCCACAAAATCTCCACCAATTCCCAGAACATCCCACAAAAATCTCACAAAAATCCCTAAATCTTCTGAAAACTCGAAAACACGGCCAAAATCCACAAAAATCCCACCAAATCTCCACAAATTCCCGCAGAATACATGAAAAATCCCTGATAATTCATCAGTTCTCTACAGAATCTCACCAAATTCCAGAAAAGTCCCTCAAAGTTCCACAAACATCCCACAAAATCTCCCCAGTATCCAACAAAATTCCAGGAAAAATCCCACAGAATTCCCTAAATCTTCTCAAAACACGACCAAATTCTAGAAAAATATCCCACCAAATCACCACAAATTCCCACAAAATACATGAAAAATCCCTCAAGATCCCTAAATCGCCTCAATATCCCACAAAATCCCACAAAAATCACACAAAACCTCCACAAGTTTCCTCAAAATCTAAGAAAAATTCCTCAAAATTCTTCAAGTCTCCTCAAAACCACACAAAGTCCTTCAAAAAGGCCCACCAAATTCCAGAAAAATCTTACAGAATTCCCTAAATCTTTTCAAAACTCTACCAAATTCCAGAAAAATCCCACCAAATCTCCACAAATTCCCACGGAATACATGAAAAATCCCTGATAATTCTTCAGTTCTCTACAGAATCTCACCAAATTCCAGAAAAGTCCCTCAAAGTTCCACAAACATCCCACAAAATCTCCCCAGTATCCAACAAAATTCCAGGAAAAATCCCACAAAATTCCCTAAATCTTCTCAAAACACGGCCAAAATCCACAAAAATCCCACCAAATCTCCACAAATTCCCACAGAATACATGAAAAATCCCTGATAATTCTTCAGTTCTCTACAGAATCTCACCAAATTCCAGAAAAGTCCCTCAAAGTTCCACAAACATCCCACAAAATCTCCCCAGTATCCAACAAAATTCCAGGAAAAATCCCACAAAATTCCCTAAATCTTCTCAAAACACGACCAAATTCTAGAAAAATATCCCACCAAATCACCACAAATTCCCACAAAATACATGAAAAATCCCTCAAGATCCCTAAATCGCCTCAATATCCCACAAAATCCCACAAAAATCACACAAAACCTCCACAAGTTTCCACAAAATCTAAGAAAATTTCCTCAAAATTCTTCAAGTCTCCTCAAAACCACACAAAGTCCTTGAAAAGGCCCACCAAATTCCAGAAAAATCCCACAGAATCTACACAAATTCCCACAAAATCTAAAACAAATTCCTCAAAATTCTTCAAGCCTCCTCAGAATCCCACACAATTCCAGAAAAAACCCACAAAATTCCAGAGAAGTCCCACAAAACTCCCTAAATCATTTCAAAACCCTACCAATTCACAGGAATGTCCCACAAAATCTCCACCAATTCCCAGAACATCCCACAAAAATCTCACAAAAATCCCTAAATCTTCTGAAAACTCGAAAACACGGCCAAAATCCACAAAAATCCCACCAAATCTCCACAAATTCCCACAGAATACATGAAAAATCCCTGATAATTCTTCAGTTCTCTACAGAATCTCACCAAATTCCAGAAAAGTCCCTCAAAGTTCCACAAACATCCCACAAAATCTCCCCAGTATCCATCAAAATTCCAGGAAAAATCCCACAAAATTCCCTAAATCTTCTCAAAACACGACCAAATTCCAGAAAAATATCCCACCAAATCTCCACAAAATCCCACAAAATACATGAAAAATCCCTCAAGATCCCTAAATCGCCTCAATATCCCACAAAATCCCACAAAAATCCCACAAAACCTCCACAAGTTTCCACAAAATCTAAGAAAAATTCCTCAAAATTCTTCAAGTCTCCTCAAAACCACACAAAGTCCTTCAAAAAGGCCCACCAAATTCCAGAAAAATCTTACAGAATTCCCTAAATCTTCTCAAAACTCTACCAAATTCCAGAAAAATCCCACCAAATCTCCACAAATTCCCACGGAATACATGAAAAATCCCTGATAATTCGTCAGTTCTCTACAGAATCTCACCAAATTCCAGAAAAGTCCCTCAAAGTTCCACAAACATCCCACAAAATCTCCCCAGTATCCAACAAAATTCCAGGAAAAATCCCACAAAATTCCCTAAATCTTCTCAAAACACGACCAAATTCTAGAAAAATATCCCACCAAATCTCCACAAATTC
Source organism: Cyanistes caeruleus (assembly GCF_971803275.1). Taxonomy (NCBI): domain Eukaryota; kingdom Metazoa; phylum Chordata; class Aves; order Passeriformes; family Paridae; genus Cyanistes; species Cyanistes caeruleus. Next base: position 88,521,598 of record NC_141702.1, on the reverse strand, counting down.
CCACAAAATACATGAAAAATCCCTCAAGATCCCTAAATCGCCTCAATATCTCACAAAATCCCACAAAAATCACACAAAACCTCCATAAGTTTCCACAAAATCTAAGAAAAATTCCTCAAAATTCTTCAAGTCTCCTCAAAACCACACAAAGTCCTTGAAAAGGCCTACCAAATTCCAGAAAAATCCCACAGAATCTCCACAAATTCCCACAAAATCAAAAACAAATTCCTCAAAATTCAAGTCTCCTCAGAATCCCACACAATTCCAGAAAAAACCCACAAAATTCCAGAGAAGTCCCACAAAACTCCCTAAATCATTTCAAAACCCTACCAATTCACAGGAATGTCCCACAAAATCTCCACCAATTCCCAGAACATCCCACAAAAATCTCACAAAAATCCCTAAATCTTCTGAAAACTCGAAAACACGGCCAAAATCCACAAATATCCCACCAAATCTCCACAAATTCCCACAGAATACATGAAAAATCCCTGATAATTCGTCAGTTCTCTACAGAATCTCACCAAATTCCAGAAAAGTCCCTCAAAGTTCCACAAACATCCCACAAAATCTCCCCAGTATCCAACAAAATTCCAGGAAAAATCCCACAAAATTCCCTAAATCTTCTCAAAACACGACCAAATTCTAGAAAAATATCCCACCAAATCACCACAAATTCCCACAAAATACATGAAAAATCCCTCAAGATCCCTAAATCGCCTAAATATCCCACAAAATCCCACAAATATTCCACAAAACCTCCACAAGTTTCCTCAAAATCTAAGAAAAATTCCTCAAAATTCTTCAAGTCTCCTCAAAACCACACAAAGTCCTTGAAAAGGCCCACCAAATTCTAGAAGAATCCCACAGAATCTCCACAAATTCCCACAAAAATCTAAAACAAATTCCTCAAAATTCTTCAAGTCTCCTCAGAATCCCACACAATTCCAGAAAAAACCCACAAAATTCCAGAGAAGTCCCACACAACTCCCTAAATCATTTCAAAACCCTTCCAATTCACAGGAATGACCCACAAAATCTCCACCAATTCCCAGAACATCCCACAAAAATCTCACAAAAATCCCTAAATCTTCTGAAAACTCGAAAACACGGCCAAAATCCACAAAAATCCCACCAAATCTCCACAAATTCCCACAGAATACATGAAAAATCCCTGATAATTCTTCAGTTCTCTACAGAATCTCACCAAATTCCAGAAGAGTCCCTCAAAGTTCCACAAACATCCCACAAAATCTCCCCAGTATCCAACAAAATTCCAGGAAAAATCCCACAAAATTCCCTAAATCTTCTCAAAACACGACCAAATGCTAGAAAAATATCCCACCAAATCACCACAAATTCCCACAAAATACATGAAAAATCCCTCAAGATCCCTAAATCGCCTCAATATCCCACAAAATCCCACAAAAATCCCACAAAACCTCCACAAGTTTCCACAAAATCTAAGAAAAATTCCTCAAAATTCTTCAAGTCTCCTCAAAACCACACAAAGTCCTTGAAAAGGCCCACCAAATTCCAGAAAAATCCCACAGAATCTCCACAAATTCCCACAAAATCTAAAACAAATTCCTCAAAATTCTTCAACTCTCCTCAGAATCCCACACAATTCCAGAAAAAACCCACAAAATTCCAGAGAAGTCCCACAAAACTCCCTAAATCATTTCAAAACCCTTCCAATTCACCGGAATGTCCCACAAAATCTCCACCAATTCCCAGAACATCCCACAAAAATCTCACAAAAATCCCTAAATCTTCTGAAAACTCGAAAACACGGCCAAAATCCACAAAAATCCCACCAAATCTCCACAAATTCCCGCAGAATACATGAAAAATCCCTGATAATTCATCAGTTCTCTACAGAATCTCACCAAATTCCAGAAAAGTCCCTCAAAGTTCCACAAACATCCCACAAAATCTCCCCAGTATCCAACAAAATTCCAGGAAAAATCCCACAGAATTCCCTAAATCTTCTCAAAACACGACCAAATTCTAGAAAAATATCCCACCAAATCACCACAAATTCCCACAAAATACATGAAAAATCCCTCAAGATCCCTAAATCGCCTCAATATCCCACAAAATCCCACAAAAATCACACAAAACCTCCACAAGTTTCCTCAAAATCTAAGAAAAATTCCTCAAAATTCTTCAAGTCTCCTCAAAACCACACAAAGTCCTTCAAAAAGGCCCACCAAATTCCAGAAAAATCTTGCAGAATTCCCTAAATCTTCTCAAAACTCTACCAAATTCCAGAAAAATCCCACCAAATCTCCACAAATTCCCACAGAATACATGAAAAATCCCTGATAATTCTTCAGTTCTCTACAGAATCTCACCAAATTCCAGAAAAGTCCCTCAAAGTTCCACAAACATCCCACAAAATCTCCCCAGTATCCAACAAAATTCCAGGAAAAATCCCACAAAATTCCCTAAATCTTCTCAAAACACGGCCAAAATCCACAAAAATCCCACCAAATCTCCACAAATTCCCACAGAATACATGAAAAATCCCTGATAATTCGTCAGTTCTCTACAGAATCTCACCAAATTCCAGAAAAGTCCCTCAAAGTTCCACAAACATCCCACAAAATCTCCCCAGTATCCAACAAAATTCCAGGAAAAATCCCACAAAATTCCCTAAATCTTCTCAAAACACGACCAAATTCTAGAAAAATATCCCACCAAATCTCCACAAAATCCCACAAAATACATGAAAAATCCCTCAAAATCCCTAAATCGCCTCAATATCCCACAAAATCCCACAAAAATCCCACAAAACCTCTACAAGTTTCCACAAAATCTAAGAAAAATTCCTCAAAATTCTTCAAGTCTCCTCAAAACCACACAAAGTCCTTGAAAAGGCCCACCAAATTCCAGAAAAATCCCACAGAATCTACACAAATACCCACAAAATCTAAAACAAATTCCTCAAAATTCTTCAAGTCTCCTCAGAATCCCACACAATTCCAGAAAAAACCCACAGAATTCCAGAGAAGTCCCACAAAACTCCCTAAATCATTTCAAAACCCTACCAATTCACAGGAATGTCCCACAAAATCTCCATCAATTCCCAGAACATCCCACAAAAATCTCACAAAAATCCCTAAATCTTCTGAAAACTCGAAAACACGGCCAAAATCCACAAAAATCCCACCAAATCTCCACAAATTCCCACAGAATACATGAAAAATCCCTGATAATTCTTCAGTTCTCTACAGAATCTCACCAAATTCTAGAAAAGTCCCTCAAAGTTCCACAAACATCCCACAAAATCTCCCCAGTATCCAACAAAATTCAAGGAAAAATCCCACAAAATTCCCTAAATCTTCTCAAAACACGACCAAATTCCAGAAAAATATCCCACCAAATCTCCACAAAATCCCACAAAATGCATGAAAAATCCCTCAAGATGCCTAAATCGCCTCAATATCCCACAAAATCCCACAAAAATCCCACAAAACCTCCACAAGTTTCCACAAAATCTAAGAAAAATTCCTCAAAATTCTTCAAGTCTCCTCAAAACCACACAAAGTCCTTCAAAAAGGCCCACCAAATTCCAGAAAAATCTTACAGAATTCCCTAAATCTTCTCAAAACTCTACCAAATTCCAGAAAAATCCCACCAAATTTTCACAAATTCCCACAGAATACATGAAAAATCCCTGATAATTCTTCAGTTCTCTACAGAATCTCACCAAATTCCAGAAAAGTCCCTCAAAGTTCCACAAACATCCCACAAAATCTCCCCAGTATCCAACAAAATTCCAGGAAAAATCCCACAGAATTCCCTAAATCTTCTCAAAACACGACCAAATTCTAGAAAAATATCCCACCAAATCACCACAAATTCCCACAAAATACATGAAAAATCCCTCAAGATCCCTAAATCGCCTCAATATCCCACAAAATCCCACAAAAATCACACAAAACCTCCACAAGTTTCCACAAAATCTAAGAAAAATTCCTCAAAATTCTTCAAGTCTCCTCAAAACCACACAAAGTCCTTGAAAAGTCCCACCAAATTCCAGAAAAATCCCACAGAATCTACACAAATTCCCACAAAATCTAAAACAAATTCCTCAAAATTCTTCAAGTCTCCTCAGAATCCCACACAATTCCAGAAAAAACCCACAAAATTCCAGAGAAGTCCCACAAAACTCCCTAAATCATTTCAAACCCCTACCAATTCACAGGAATGTCCCACAAAATCTCCACCAATTCCCAGAACATCCCACAAAAATCTCACAAAAATCCCTAAATCTTCTGAAAACTCGAAAACACGGACAAAATCCACAAAAATCCCACCAAATCTCCACAAATTCCCACAGAATACATGAAAAATCCCTGATAATTCGTCAGTTCTCTACAGAATCTCACCAAATTCCAGAAAAGTCCCTCAAAGTTCCACAAACATCCCACAAAATCTCCCCAGTATCCATCAAAATTCCAGGAAAAATCCCACAAAATTCCCTAAATCTTCTCAAAACACGACCAAATTCTAGAAAAATATCCCACCAAATCACCACAAATTCCCACAAAATACATGAAAAATCCCTCAAGATCCCTAAATCGCCTCAATATCCCACAAAATCACACAAAAATCACACAAAACCTCCACAAGTTTCCACAAAATCTAAGAAAAATTCCTCAAAATTCTTCAAGTCTCCTCAAAACCACACAAAGTCCTTGAAAAGGCCCACCAAATTCCAGTAAAATCCCACAGAATCTACACAAATTCCCACAAAATCTAAAACAAATTCCTCAAAATTCAAGTCTCCTCAGAATCCCACACAATTCCAGAAAAAACCCACAAAATTCCAGAGAAGTCCCACAAAACTCCCTAAATCATTTCAAAACCCTACCAATTCACAGGAATGACCCACAAAATCACCACCAATTCCCAGAACATCCCACAAAAATCTCACAAAAATCCCTAAATCTTCTGAAAACTCGAAAACACGGACAAAATCCACAAAAATCCCACCAAATCTCCACAAATTCCCACAGAATACATGAAAAATCCCTGATAATTCGTCAGTTCTCTACAGAATCTCACCAAATTCCAGAAAAGTCCCTCAAAGTTCCACAAACATCCCACAAAATCTCCCCAGTATCCAACAAAATTCCAGGAAAAATCCCACAAAATTCCCTAAATCTTCTCAAAACACGACCAAATTCCAGAAAAATATCCCACCAAATCTCCACAAAATCCCACAAAATACATGAAAAATCCCTCAAAATCCCTAAATCGCCTCAATATCCCACAAAATCCCACAAAAATCACACAAAACCTCTACAAGTTTCCACAAAATCTAAGAAAAATTCCTCAAAATTCTTCAAGTCTCCTCAAAACCACACAAAGTCCTTGAAAAGGCCCACCAAATTCCAGAAAAATCCCACAGAATCTCCACAAATTCCCACAAAATCAAAAACAAATTCCTCAAAATTCAAGTCTCTTCAGAATCCCACACAATTCCAGAAAAAACCCACAAAATTCCAGAGAAGTCCCACAAAACTCCCTAAATCATTTCAAAACCCTACCAATTCACAGGAATGTCCCACAAAATCTCCACCAATTCCCAGAACATCCCACAAAAATCTCACAAAAATCCCTAAATCTTCTGAAAACTCGAAAACACGGACAAAATCCACAAAAATCCCACCAAATCTCCACAAATTCCCACAGAATACATGAAAAATCCCTGATAATTCGTCTGTTCCCTACAGAATCTCACCAAATTCCAGAAAAGTCCCTCAAAGTTCCACAAACATCCCACAAAATCTCCCCAGTATCCAACAAAATTCCAGGAAAAATCCCACAGAATTCCCTAAATCTTCTCAAAACACGACCAAATTCTAGAAAAATATCCCACCAAATCTCCACAAAATCCCACAAAATACATGAAAAATCCCTCAAAATCCCTAAATCGCCTCAATATCCCACAAAATCCCACAAAAATCCCACAAAACCTCTACAAGTTTCCACAAAATCTAAGAAAAATTCCTCAAAATTCTTCAAGTCTCCTCAAAACCACACAAAGTCCTTGAAAAGGCCCACCAAATTCCAGAAAAATCCCACAGAATCTACACAAATTCCCACAAAATCTAAAACAAATTCCTCAAAATTCTTCAAGCCTCCTCAGAATCCCACACAATTCCAGAAAAAACCCACAAAATTCCAGAGAAGTCCCACAAAACTCCCTAAATCATTTCAAAACCCTACCAATTCACAGGAATGTCCCACAAAATCTCCATCAATTCCCAGAACATCCCACAAAAATCTCACAAAAATCCCTAAATCTTCTGAAAACTCGAAAACACGGCCAAAATCCACAAAAATCCCACCAAATCTCCACAAATTCCCACAGAATACATGAAAAATCCCTGATAATTCTTCAGTTCTCTACAGAATCTCACCAAATTCCAGAAAAGTCCCTCAAAGTTCCACAAACATCCCACAAAATCTCCCCAGTATCCATCAAAATTCCAGGAAAAATCCCACAAAATTCCCTAAATCTTCTCAAAACACGACCAAATTCCAGAAAAATATCCCACCAAATCTCCACAAAATCCCACAAAATACATGAAAAATCCCTCAAGATCCCTAAATCGCCTCAATATCCCACAAAATCCCACAAAAATCCCACAAAACCTCCACAAGTTTCCACGAAATCTAAGAAAAATTCCTCAAAATTCTTCAAGTCTCCTCAAAACCACACAAAGTCCTTGAAAAGGCCTACCAAATTCCAGAAAAATCTTACAGAATTCCCTAAATCTTCTCAAAACTCTACCAAATTCCAGAAAAATCCCACCAAATCTCCACAAATTCCCACAAAATCTAAAACAAATTCCTCAAAATTCAAGTCTCCTCAGAATCCCACACAATTCCAGAAAAAACCCACAAAATTCCAGAGAAGTCCCACAAAACTCCCTAAATCATTTCAGAACCCTACCAATTCACAGGAATGTCCCACAAAATCTCCACCAATTCCCAGAACATCCCACAAAAATCTCACAAAAATCCCTAAATCTTCTGAAAATTCGAAAACACGGCCAAAATCCAGAAAAATCCCACCAAATCTCCACAAATTCCCACAGAATACATGAAAAATCCCTGATAATTCTTCAGTTCTCTACAGAATCTCACCAAATTCCAGAAAAGTCCCTCAAAGTTCCACAAACATCCCACAAAATCTCCCCAGTATCCAACAAAATTCCAGGAAAAATCCCACAAAATTCCCTAAATCTTCTCAAAACACGACCAAATTCTAGAAAAATATCCCACCAAATCACCACAAAATCCCACAAAATGCATGAAAAATCCCTCAAGATCCCTAAATCGCCTCAATATCCCACAAAATCCCACAAAAATCCCACAAAACCTCCACAAGTTTCCACAAAATCAAAAACAAATTCCTCAAAATTCAAGTCTCCTCAGAATCCCACACAATTCCAGAAAAAACCCACAAAATTCCAGAGAAGTCCCACAAAACTCCCTAAATCATTTCAAAACCCTACCAATTCACAGGAATGTCCCACAAAATCTCCACCAATTCCCAGAACATCCCACAAAAATCTCACAAAAATCCCTAAATCTTCTGAAAACTCGAAAACACGGCCAAAATCCACAAAAATCCCACCAAATCTCCACAAATTCCCACAGAATACATGAAAAATCCCTGATAATTCGTCAGTTCTCTACAGAATCTCACCAAATTCCAGAAAAGTCCCTCAAAGTTCCACAAACATCCCACAAAATCTCCCCAGTATCCAACAAAATTCCAGGAAAAATCCCACAAAATTCCCTAAATCTTCTCAAAACTCGGCCAAAATCCACAAAAATCCCACCAAATCTCCACAAATTCCCACAGAATACATGAAAAATCCCTGATAATTCGTCAGTTCTCTACAGAATCTCACCAAATTCCAGAAAAGTCCCTCAAAGTTCCACAAACATCCCACAAAATCTCCCCAGTATCCAACAAAATTCCAGGAAAAATCCCACCAAATTCCCTAAATCTTCTCAAAACACGACCAAATTCTAGAAAAAAATCCCACCAAATCACCACAAATTCCCACAAAATACATGAAAAATCCCTCAAGATCCCTAAATCGCCTCAATATCCCACAAAATCCCACAAAAATCACACAAAACCTCCACAAGTTTCCACAAAATCTAAGAAAAATTCCTCAAAATTCTTCAAGTCTCCTCAAAACCACACAAAGTCCTTGAAAAGTCCCACCAAATTCCAGTAAAATCCCACAGAATCTTCACAAATTCCCACAAAATCTAAAACAAATTCCTCAAAATTCAAGTCTCCTCAGAATCCCACACAATTCCAGAAAAAACCCACAAAATTCCAGAGAAGTCCCACAAAACTCCCTAAATCATTTCAAAACCCTACCAATTCAAGGGAATGTCCCACAAAATCTCCACCAATTCCCAGAACATCCCACAAAAATCTCACAAAAATCCCTAAATCTTCTGAAAACTCGAAAACACGGACAAAATCCACAAAAATCCCACCAAATCTCCACAAATTCCCACAGAATACATGAAAAATCCCTGATAATTCGTCAGTTCTCTACAGAATCTCACCAAATTCCAGAAAAGTCCCTCAAAGTTCCACAAACATCCCACAAAATCTCCCCAGTATCCAACAAAATTCCAGGAAAAATCCCACAAAACTCCCTAAATCTTCTCAAAACTCGGCCAAAATCCACAAAAATCCCACCAAATCTCCACAAATTCCCACAGAATACATGAAAAATCCCTGATAATTCTTCAGTTCTCTACAGAATCTCACCAAATTCCAGAAAAGTCCCTCAAAGTTCCACAAACATCCCACAAAATCTCCCCAGTATCCAACAAAATTCCAGGAAAAATCCCACAAAATTCCCTAAATCTTCTCAAAACACGACCAAATTCTAGAAAAATATCCCACCAAATCACCACAAATTCCCACAAAATACATGAAAAATCCCTCAAGATCCCTAAATCGCCTCAATATCCCACAAAATCCCACAAAAATCACACAAAACCTCCACAAGTTTCCACAAAATCTAAGAAAAATTCCTCAAAATTCTTCAAGTCTCCTCAAAACCACACAAAGTCCTTGAAAAGTCCCACCAAATTCCAGTAAAATCCCACAGAATCTTCACAAATTCCCACAAAATCTAAAACAAATTCCTCAAAATTCAAGTCTCCTCAGAATCCCACACAATTCCAGAAAAAACCCACAAAATTCCAGAGAAGTCCCACAAAACTCCCTAAATCATTTCAAAACCCTACCAATTCACAGGAATGACCCACAAAATCTCCACCAATTCCCAGAACATCCCACAAAAATCTCACAAAAATCCCTAAATCTTCTGAAAACTCGAAAACACGGACAAAATCCAGAAAAATCCCACCAAATCTCCACAAATTCCCACAGAATACATGAAAAATCCCTGATAATTCGTCAGTTCTCTACAGAATCTCACCAAATTCCAGAAAAGTCCCTCAAAGTTCCACAAACATCCCACAAAATCTCCCCAGTATCCAACAAAATTCCAGGAAATATCCCACAAAATTCCCTAAATCATCTCAAAACACGACCAAATTCTAGAAAAATATCCCACCAAATCTCCACAAAATCCCACAAAATACATGAAAAATCCCTCAAGATCCCTAAATCGCCTCAATATCATACAAAATCCCACAAAAATCACACAAAACCTCCACAAGTTTCCACAAAATCTAAGAAAAATTCCTCAAAATTCTTCAAGTCTCCTCAAAACCACACAAAGTCCTTGAAAAGGCCCACCAAATTCCAGAAAAATCCCACAGAATCTACACAAATTCCCACAAAATCAAAAACAAATTCCTCAAAATTCAAGTCTCCTCAGAATCCCACACAATTCCAAAAAAAACCCACGAAATTCCAGAGAAGTCCCACAAAACTCCCTAAATCATTTCAAAACCCTACCAATTCACAGGAATGTCCCACAAAATCTCCACCAATTCCCAGAACATCCCACAAAAATCTCACAAAAATCCCTAAATCTTCTGAAAACTCGAAAATACGGACAAAATCCACAAAAATCCCACCAAATCTCCACAAATTCCCACAGAATACATGAAAAATCCCTGATAATTCGTCAGTTCTCTACAGAATCTCACCAAATTCCAGAAAAGTCCCTCAAAGTTCCACAAACATCCCACAAAATCTCCCCAGTATCCAACAAAATTCCAGGAAAAATCCCACAGAATTCCCTAAATCTTCTCAAAACACGACCAAATTCTAGAAAAATATCCCACCAAATCACCACAAATTCCCACAAAATACATGAAAAATCCCTCAAGATCCCTAAATCGCCTCAATATCCCACAAAATCCCACAAAAATCACACAAAACCTCCACAAGTTTCCACAAAATCTAAGAAAAATTCCTCAAAATTCTTCAAGTCTCCTCAAAACCACACAAAGTCCTTCAAAAAGGCCCACCAAATTCCAGGAAAAATCCCACAAAATTCCCTAAATCTTCTCAAAACACGGCCAAAATCCACAAAAATCCCACCAAATCTCCACAAATTCCCACAGAATACATGAAAAATCCCTGATAATTCGTCAGTTCTCTACAGAATCTCACCAAATTCCAGAAAAGTCCCTCAAAGTTCCACAAACATCCCACAAAATCTCCCCAGTATCCAACAAAATTCAAGGAAATATCCCACAAAATTCCCTAAATCTACTCAAAACACGACCAAATTCTAGAAAAATATCCCACCAAATCTCCACAAAATCCCACAAAATACATGAAAAATCCCTCAAAATCCCTAAATCGCCTCAATATCCCACAAAATCACACAAAAATCACACAAAACCTCCACAAGTTTCCACAAAATCTAAGAAAAATTCCTCAAAATTCTTCAAGTCTCCTCAAAACCACACAAAGTCCTTGAAAAGGCCCACCAAATTCCAGAAAAATCCCACAGAATCTACACAAATTCCCACAAAATCTAAAACAAATTCCTCAAAATTCTTCAAGTCTCCTCAGAATCCCACACAATTCCAGAAAAAACCCACAAAATTCCAGAGAAGTCCTACAAAACTCCCTAAATCATTTCAAAACCCTACCAATTCACAGGAATGACCCACAAAATCTCCACCAATTCCCAGAACATCCCACAAAAATCTCACAAAAATCCCTAAATCTTCTGAAAACTCGAAAACACGGCCAAAATCCACAAAAATCCCACCAAATCTCCACAAATTCCCACAGAATACATGAAAAATCCCTGATAATTCTTCAGTTCTCTACAGAATCTCACCAAATTCCAGAAAAGTCCCTCAAAGTTCCACAAACATCCCACAAAATCTCCCCAGTATCCAACAAAATTCCAGGAAAAATCCCACAGAATTCCCTAAATCTTCTCAAAACACGACCAAATTCTAGAAAAATATCCCACCAAATCACCACAAATTCCCACAAAATACATGAAAAATCCCTCAAGATCCCTAAATCGCCTCAATATCCCACAAAATCCCACAAAAATCCCACAAAACCTCCACAAGTTTCCACAAAATCTAAGAAAAATTCCTCAAAATTCTTCAAGTCTCCTCAAAACCACACAAAGTCCTTCAAAAAGGCCCACCAAATTCCAGAAAAATCTTACAGAATTCCCTAAATCTTCTCAAAACTCTACCAAATTCCAGAAAAATCCCACCAAATCTCCACAAATTCCCACGGAATACATGAAAAATCCCTGATAATTCTTCAGTTCTCTACAGAATCTCACCAAATTCCAGAAAAGTCCCTCAAAGTTCCACAAACATCCCACAAAATCTCCCCAGTATCCAACAAAATTCCAGGAAAAATCCCACAGAATTCCCTAAATCTTCTCAAAACACGACCAAATTCTAGAAAAATATCCCACCAAATCACCACAAATTCCCACAAAATACATGAAAAATCCCTCAAGATCCCTAAATCGCCTCAATATCCCACAAAATCCCACAAAAATCCCACAAAACCTCCACAAGTTTCCACAAAATCTAAGAAAAATTCCTCAAAATTCTTCAAGTCTCCTCAAAACCACACAAAGTCCTTGAAAAGGCCCACCAAATTCCAGAAAAATCCCACAGAATCTACACAAATTCCCACAAAATCTAAAACAAATTCCTCAAAATTCTTCAAGTCTCCTCAGAATCCCACACAATTCCAGAAAAAACCCACAAAATTCCAGAGAAGTCCCACAAAACTCCCTAAATCATTTCAAAACCCTACCAATTCACAGGAATGACCCACAAAATCTCCACCAATTCCCAGAACATCCCACAAAAATCTCACAAAAATCCCTAAATCTTCTGAAAACTCGAAAACACGGACAAAATCCACAAAAATCCCACCAAATCTCCACAAATTCCCACAGAATACATGAAAAATCCCTGATAATTCGTCAGTTCTCTACAGAATCTCACCAAATTCCAGAAAAGTCCCTCAAAGTTCCACAAACATCCCACAAAATCTCCCCAGTATCCAACAAAATTCCAGGAAAAATCCCACAAAATTCCCTAAATCTTCTCAAAACACGACCAAATTCTAGAAAAATATCCCAACAAATCTCCACAAAATCCCACAAAATACATGAAAAATCCCTCAAGATCCCTAAATCGCCTCAATATCCCACAAAATCCCACAAAAATCCCACAAAAACTCCACAAGTTTCCACAAAATCTAAGAAAAATTCCTCAAAATTCTTCAAGTCTCCTCAAAACCACACAAAGTCCTTCAAAAAGGCCCACCAAATTCCAGGAAAAATCCCACAAAATTCCCTAAATCTTCTCAAAACACGGCCAAAATCCACAAAAATCCCACCAAATCTCCACAAATTCCCACGGAATACATGAAAAATCCCTGATAATTCGTCAGTTCTCTACAGAATCTCACCAAATTCCAGAAAAGTCCCTCAAAGTTCCACAAACATCCCACAAAATCTCCCCAGTATCCAACAAAATTCCAGGAAAAATCCCACAAAATTCCCTAAGTCTTCTCAAAACTCGGCCAAAATCCACAAAAATCCCACCAAATCTCCACAAATTCCCACAGAATACATGAAAAATCCCTGATAATTCTTCAGTTCTCTACAGAATCTCACCAAATTCCAGAAAAGTCCCTCAAAGTTCCACAAACATCCCACAAAATCTCCCCAGTATCCAACAAAATTCCAGGAAAAATCCCACAGAATTCCCTAAATCTTCTCAAAACACGACCAAATTCTAGAAAAATATCCCACCAAATCACCACAAATTCCCACAAAATACATGAAAAATCCCTCAAGATCCCTAAATCGCCTCAATATCCCACAAAATCCCACAAAAATCCCACAAAACCTCCACAAGTTTCCACAAAATCTAAGAAAAATTCCTCAAAATTCTTCAAGTCTCCTCAAAACCACACAAAGTCCTTGAAAAGGCCCACCAAATTCCAGAAAAATCCCACAGAATCTACACAAATTCCCACAAAATCTAAAACAAATTCCTCAAAATTCTTCAAGTCTCCTCAGAATCCCACACAATTCCAGAAAAAACCCACAAAATTCCAGAGAAGTCCCACAAAACTCCCTAAATCATTTCAAAACCCTACCAATTCACAGGAATGACCCACAAAATCTCCACCAATTCCCAGAACATCCCACAAAAATCTCACAAAAATCCCTAAATCTTCTGAAAACTCGAAAACACGGCCAAAATCCACAAAAATCCCACCAAATCTCCACAAATTCCCACAGAATACATGAAAAATCCCTGATAATTCGTCAGTTCTGTACAGAATCTCACCAAATTCCAGAAAAGTCCCTCAAAGTTCCACAAACATCCCACAAAATCTCCCCAGTATCCAACAAAATTCCAGGAAAAATCCCACCAAATTCCCTAAATCTTCTCAAAACACGACCAAATTCTAGAAAAATATCCCAACAAATCTCCACAAAATCCCACAAAATACATGAAAAATCCCTCAAGATCCCTAAATCGCCTCAATATCCCACAAAATCCCACAAAAATCCCACAAAAACTCCACAAGTTTCCACAGAATCTAAGAAAAATTCCTCAAAATTCTTCAAGTCTCCTCAAAACCACACAAAGTCCTTCAAAAAGGCCCACCAAATTCCAGAAAAATCTTACAGAATTCCCTAAATCTTCTCAAAACTCTACCAAATTCCAGAAAAATCCCACCAAATCTCCACAAATTCCCACGGAATACATGAAAAATCCCTGATAATTCTTCAGTTCTCTACAGAATCTCACCAAATTCCAGAAAAGTCCCTCAAAGTTCCACAAACATCCCACAAAATCTCCCCAGTATCCAACAAAATTCCAGGAAAAATCCCACAGAATTCCCTAAATCTTCTCAAAACACGACCAAATTCTAGAAAAATATCCCACCAAATCTCCACAAAATCCCACAAAATACATGAAAAATCCCTCAAGATCCCTAAATCGCCTCAATATCCCACAAAATCCCACAAAAATCCCACAAAACCTCCACAAGTTTCCACAAAATCTAAGAAAAATTCCTCAAAATTCTTCAAGTCTCCTCAAAACCACACAAAGTCCTTGAAAAGGCCCACCAAATTCCAGTAAAATCCCACAGAATCTACACAAATTCCCACAAAATCTAAAACAAATTCCTCAAAATTCTTCAAGCCTCCTCAGAATCCCACACAATTCCAGAAAAAACCCACAAAATTCCAGAGAAGTCCCACAAAACTCCCTAAATCATTTCAAAACCCTACCAATTCACAGGAATGTCCCACAAAATCTCCACCAATTCCCAGAACATCCCACAAAAATCTCACAAAAATCCCTAAATCTTCTGAAAACTCGAAAACACGGCCAAAATCCACAAAAATCCCACCAAATCTCCACAAATTCCCACAGAATACATGAAAAATCCCTGATAATTCGTCAGTTCCCTACAGAATCTCACCAAATTCCAGAAAAGTCCCTCAAAGTTCCACAAACATCCCACAAAATCTCCCCAGTATCCAACAAAATTCCAGGAAAAATCCCACAAAATTCCCTAAATCTTCTCAAAACACGACCAAATTCCAGAAAAATATCCCACCAAATCTCCACAAAATCCCACAAAATACATGAAAAATCCCTCAAGATCCCTAAATCGCCTCAATATCCCACAAAATCCCACAAAAATCCCACAAAACCTCCACAAGTTTCCACAAAATCTAAGAAAAATTCCTCAAAATTCTTCAAGTCTCCTCAAAACCACACAAAGTCTTCAAAAAGGCCCACCAAATTCCAGAAAAATCTAACAGAATTCCCTAAATCTTCTCAAAACTCTACCAAATTCCAGAAAAATCCCACCAAATCTCCACAAATTCCCACGGAATACATGAAAAATCCCTGATAATTCTTCAGTTCTCTACAGAATCTCACCAAATTCGAGAAAAGTCCCTCAAAGTTCCACAAACATCCCACAAAATCTCCCCAGTATCCAACAAAATTCCAGGAAAAATCCCACCAAATTCCCTAAATCTTCTCAAAACACGACCAAATTCTAGAAAAATATCCCACCAAATCACCACAAATTCCCACAAAATACATGAAAAATCCCTCAAGATCCCTAAATCGCCTCAATATCCCACAAAATCCCACAAAAATCCCACAAAAACTCCACAAGTTTCCACAAAATCTAAGAAAAATTCCTCAAAATTCTTCAAGTCTCCTCAAAACCACACAAAGTCCTTCAAAAAGGCCCACCAAATTCCAGGAAAAATCCCACAAAATTCCCTAAATCTTCTCAAAACACGGCCAAAATCCACAAAAATCCCACCAAATCTCCACAAATTCCCACAGAATACATGAAAAATCCCTGATAATTCGTCAGTTCTCTACAGAATCTCACCAAATTCCAGAAAAGTCCCTCAAAGTTCCACAAACATCCCACAAAATCTCCCCAGTAACCAACAAAATTCAAGGAAATATCCCACAAAATTCCCTAAATCTACTCAAAACACGACCAAATTCTAGAAAAATATCCCAACAAATCTCCACAAAATCCCACAAAATACATGAAAAATCCCTCAAAATCCCTAAATCGCCTCAATATCCCACAAAATCACACAAAAATCACACAAAACCTCCACAAGTTTCCACAAAATCTAAGAAAAATTCCTCAAAATTCTTCAAGTCTCCTCAAAACCACACAAAGTCCTTGAAAAGGCCCACCAAATTCCAGAAAAATCCCACAGAATCTCCACAAATTCCCACAAAATCTAAAACAAATTCCTCAAAATTCTTCAAGTCTCCTCAGAATCCCACACAATTCCAGAAAAAACCCACAAAATTCCAGAGAAGTCCTACAAAACTCCCTAAATCATTTCAAAACCCTACCAATTCACAGGAATGTCCCACAAAATCTCCACCAATTCCCAGAACATCCCACAAAAATCTCACAAAAATCCCTAAATCTTCTGAAAACTCGAAAACACGGCCAAAATCCACAAAAATCCCACCAAATCTCCACAAATTCCCACAGAATACATGAAAAATCCCTGATAATTCTTCAGTTCTCTACAGAATCTCACCAAATTCCAGAAAAGTCCCTCAAAGTTCCACAAACATCCCACAAAATCTCCCCAGTATCCAACAAAATTCCAGGAAAAATCCCACAGAATTCCCTAAATCTTCTCAAAACACGACCAAATTCTAGAAAAATATCCCACCAAATCACCACAAATTCCCACAAAATACATGAAAAATCCCTCAAGATCCCTAAATCGCCTCAATATCCCACAAAATCCCACAAAAATCACACAAAACCTCCACAAGTTTCCACAAAATCTAAGAAAAATTCCTCAAAATTCTTCAAGTCTCCTCAAAACCACACAAAGTCCTTGAAAAGGCCCACCAAATTCCAGTAAAATCCCACAGAATCTACACAAATTCCCACAAAATCTAAAACAAATTCCTCAAAATTCTTCAAGCCTCCTCAGAATCCCACACAATTCCAGAAAAAACCCACAAAATTCCAGAGAAGTCCCACAAAACTCCCTAAATCATTTCAAAACCCTACCAATTCACAGGAATGTCCCACAAAATCTCCACCAATTCCCAGAACATCCCACAAAAATCTCACAAAAATCCCTAAATCTTCTGAAAACTCGAAAACACGGCCAAAATCCACAAAAATCCCACCAAATCTCCACAAATTCCCACAGAATACATGAAAAATCCCTGATAATTCTTCAGTTCTCTACAGAATCTCACCAAATTCCAGAAAAGTCCCTCAAAGTTCCACAAACATCCCACAAAATCTTCCCAGTATCCATCAAAATTCCAGGAAAAATCCCACAAAATTCCCTAAATCTTCTCAAAACACGACCAAATTCCAGAAAAATATCCCACCAAATCTCCACAAATTCCCACAAAATACATGAAAAATCCCTCAAGATCCCTAAATCGCCTCAATATCCCACAAAATCCCACAAAAATCACACAAAACCTCCACAAGTTTCCACAAAATCTAAGAAAAATTCCTCAAAATTCTTCAAGTCTCCTCAAAACCACACAAAGTCCTTCAAAAAGGCCCACCAAATTCCAGAAAAATCTTACAGAATTCCCTAAATCTTCTCAAAACTCTACCAAATTCCAGAAAAATCCCACCAAATCTCCACAAATTCCCACGGAATACATGAAAAATCCCTGATAATTCTTCAGTTCTCTACAGAATCTCACCAAATTCCAGAAAAGTCCCTCAAAGTTCCACAAACATCCCACAAAATCTCCCCAGTATCCAACAAAATTCCAGGAAAAATCCCACAGAATTCCCTAAATCTTCTCAAAACACGACCAAATTCTAGAAAAATATCCCACCAAATCACCACAAATTCCCACAAAATACATGAAAAATCCCTCAAGATCCCTAAATCGCCTCAATATCCCACAAAATCCCACAAAAATCCCACAAAACCTCCACAAGTTTCCACAAAATCTAAGAAAAATTCCTCAAAATTCTTCAAGTCTCCTCAAAACCACACAAAGTCCTTGAAAAGGCCCACCAAATTCCAGAAAAATCCCACAGAATCTACACAAATTCCCACAAAATCTAAAACAAATTCCTCAAAATTCTTCAAGTCTCCTCAGAATCCCACACAATTCCAGAAAAAACCCACAAAATTCCAGAGAAGTCCCACAAAACTCCCTAAATCATTTCAAAACCCTACCAATTCACAGGAATGACCCACAAAATCTCCACCAATTCCCAGAACATCCCACAAAAATCTCACAAAAATCCCTAAATCTTCTGAAAACTCGAAAACACGGCCAAAATCCACAAAAATCCCACCAAATCTCCACAAATTCCCACAGAATACATGAAAAATCCCTGATAATTCGTCAGTTCTGTACAGAATCTCACCAAATTCCAGAAAAGTCCCTCAAAGTTCCACAAACATCCCACAAAATCTCCCCAGTATCCAACAAAATTCCAGGAAAAATCCCACCAAATTCCCTAAATCTTCTCAAAACACGACCAAATTCTAGAAAAATATCCCAACAAATCTCCACAAAATCCCACAAAATACATGAAAAATCCCTCAAGATCCCTAAATCGCCTCAATATCCCACAAAATCCCACAAAAATCCCACAAAAACTCCACAAGTTTCCACAGAATCTAAGAAAAATTCCTCAAAATTCTTCAAGTCTCCTCAAAACCACACAAAGTCCTTCAAAAAGGCCCACCAAATTCCAGGAAAAATCCCACAAAATTCCCTAAATCTTCTCAAAACACGGCCAAAATCCACAAAAATCCCACCAAATCTCCACAAATTCCCACAGAATACATGAAAAATCCCTGATAATTCGTCAGTTCTCTACAGAATCTCACCAAATTCCAGAAAAGTCCCTCAAAGTTCCACAAACATCCCAAAAATCTCCCCAGTATCCAACAAAATTCCAGGAAAAATCCCACAAAATTCCCTAAATCTACTCAAAACACGACCAAATTCTAGAAAAATATCCCACCAAATCTCCACAAAATCCCACAAAATACATGAAAAATCCCTCAAAATCCCTAAATCGCCTCAATATCCCACAAAATCACACAAAAATCACACAAAACCTCCACAAGTTTCCACAAAATCTAAGAAAAATTCCTCAAAATTCTTCAAGTCTCCTCAAAACCACACAAAGTCCTTGAAAAGGCCCACCAAATTCCAGAAAAATCCCACAGAATCTACACAAATTCCCACAAAATCTAAAACAAATTCCTCAAAATTCTTCAAGTCTCCTCAGAATCCCACACAATTCCAGAAAAAACCCACAAAATTCCAGAGAAGTCCCACAAAACTCCCTAAATCATTTCAAAACCCTACCAATTCACAGGAATGTCCCACAAAATCTCCACCAATTCCCAGAACATCCCACAAAAATCTCACAAAAATCCCTAAATCTTCTGAAAACTCGAAAACACGGCCAAAATCCACAAAAATCCCACCAAATCTCCACAAATTCCCACAGAATACATGAAAAATCCCTGATAATTCTTCAGTTCTCTACAGAATCTCACCAAATTCCAGAAAAGTCCCTCAAAGTTCCACAAACATCCCACAAAATCTCCCCAGTATCCAACAAAATTCCAGGAAAAATCCCACAGAATTCCCTAAATCTTCTCAAAACACGACCAAATTCTAGAAAAATATCCCACCAAATCACCACAAATTCCCACAAAATACATGAAAAATCCCTCAAGATCCCTAAATCGCCTCAATATCCCACAAAATCCCACAAAAATCACACAAAACCTCCACAAGTTTCCACAAAATCTAAGAAAAATTCCTCAAAATTCTTCAAGTCTCCTCAAAACCACACAAAGTCCTTCAAAAAGGCCCACCAAATTCCAGAAAAATCTTACAGAATTCCCTAAATCTTCTCAAAACTCTACCAAATTCCAGAAAAATCCCACCAAATCTCCACAAATTCCCACGGAATACATGAAAAATCCCTGATAATTCTTCAGTTCTCTACAGAATCTCACCAAATTCCAGAAAAGTCCCTCAAAGTTCCACAAACATCCCACAAAATCTCCCCAGTATCCAACAAAATTCCAGGAAAAATCCCACAGAATTCCCTAAATCTTCTCAAAACACGACCAAATTCTAGAAAAATATCCCACCAAATCACCACAAATTCCCACAAAATACATGAAAAATCCCTCAAGATCCCTAAATCGCCTCAATATCCCACAAAATCCCACAAAAATCCCACAAAACCTCCACAAGTTTCCACAAAATCTAAGAAAAATTCCTCAAAATTCTTCAAGTCTCCTCAAAACCACACAAAGTCCTTGAAAAGGCCCACCAAATTCCAGAAAAATCCCACAGAATCTACACAAATTCCCACAAAATCTAAAACAAATTCCTCAAAATTCTTCAAGTCTCCTCAGAATCCCACACAATTCCAGAAAAAACCCACAAAATTCCAGAGAAGTCCCACAAAACTCCCTAAATCATTTCAAAACCCTACCAATTCACAGGAATGACCCACAAAATCTCCACCAATTCCCAGAACATCCCACAAAAATCTCACAAAAATCCCTAAATCTTCTGAAAACTCGAAAACACGGCCAAAATCCACAAAAATCCCACCAAATCTCCACAAATTCCCACAGAATACATGAAAAATCCCTGATAATTCGTCAGTTCTCTACAGAATCTCACCAAATTCCAGAAAAGTCCCTCAAAGTTCCACAAACATCCCACAAAATCTCCCCAGTATCCAACAAAATTCCAGGAAAAATCCCACCAAATTCCCTAAATCTTCTCAAAACACGACCAAATTCTAGAAAAATATCCCAACAAATCTCCACAAAATCCCACAAAATACATGAAAAATCCCTCAAGATCCCTAAATCGCCTCAATATCCCACAAAATCCCACAAAAATCACACAAAACCTCCACAAGTTTCCACAAAATCTAAGAAAAATTCCTCAAAATTCTTCAAGTCTCCTCAAAACCACACAAAGTCCTTCAAAAAGGCCCACCAAATTCCAGGAAAAATCCCATAAAATTCCCTAAATCTTCTCAAAACACGGCCAAAATCCACAAAAATCCCACCAAATCTCCACAAATTCCCACAGAATACATGAAAAATCCCTGATAATTCGTCAGTTCTCTACAGAATCTCACCAAATTCCAGAAAAGTCCCTCAAAGTTCCACAAACATCCCACAAAATCTCCCCAGTATCCAACAAAATTCCAGGAAAAATCCCACAGAATTCCCTAAATCTTCTCAAAACACGACCAAATTCTAGAAAAATATCCCACCAAATCACCACAAATTCCCACAAAATACATGAAAAATCCCTCAAGATCCCTAAATCGCCTCAATATCCCACAAAATCCCACAAAAATCACACAAAACCTCCACAAGTTTCCACAAAATCTAAGAAAAATTCCTCAAAATTCTTCAAGTCTCCTCAATACCACACAAAGTCCTTGAAAAGGCCCACCAAATTCCAGTAAAATCCCACAGAATCTACACAAATTCCCACAAAATCTAAAACAAATTCCTCAAAATTCTTCAAGTCTCCTCAGAATCCCACACAATTCCAGAAAAAACCCACAAAATTCCAGAGAAGTCCTACAAAACTCCCTAAATCATTTCAAAACCCTACCAATTCACAGGAATGTCCCACAAAATCTCCACCAATTCCCAGAACATCCCACAAAAATCTCACAAAAATCCCTAAATCTTCTGAAAACTCGAAAACACGGCCAAAATCCACAAAAATCCCACCAAATCTCCACAAATTCCCACAGAATACATGAAAAATCCCTGATAATTCTTCAGTTCTCTACAGAATCTCACCAAATTCCAGAAAAGTCCCTCAAAGTTCCACAAACATCCCACAAAATCTCCCCAGTATCCAACAAAATTCCAGGAAAAATCCCACAGAATTCCCTAAATCTTCTCAAAACACGACCAAATTCTAGAAAAATATCCCACCAAATCACCACAAATTCCCACAAAATACATGAAAAATCCCTCAAGATCCCTAAATCGCCTCAATATCCCACAAAATCCCACAAAAATCACACAAAACCTCCACAAGTTTCCACAAAATCTAAGAAAAATTCCTCAAAATTCTTCAAGTCTCCTCAAAACCACACAAAGTCCTTGAAAAGGCCCACCAAATTCCAGTAAAATCCCACAGAATCTACACAAATTCCCACAAAATCTAAAACAAATTCCTCAAAATTCTTCAAGCCTCCTCAGAATCCCACACAATTCCAGAAAAAACCCACAAAATTCCAGAGAAGTCCCACAAAACTCCCTAAATCATTTCAAAACCCTACCAATTCACAGGAATGTCCCACAAAATCTCCACCAATTCCCAGAACATCCCACAAAAATCTCACAAAAATCCCTAAATCTTCTGAAAACTCGAAAACACGGCCAAAATCCACAAAAATCCCACCAAATCTCCACAAATTCCCACAGAATACATGAAAAATCCCTGATAATTCTTCAGTTCTCTACAGAATCTCACCAAATTCCAGAAAAGTCCCTCAAAGTTCCACAAACATCCCACAAAATCTTCCCAGTATCCATCAAAATTCCAGGAAAAATCCCACAAAATTCCCTAAATCTTCTCAAAACACGACCAAATTCCAGAAAAATATCCCACCAAATCTCCACAAATTCCCACAAAATACATGAAAAATCCCTCAAGATCCCTAAATCGCCTCAATATCCCACAAAATCCCACAAAAATCACACAAAACCTCCACAAGTTTCCACAAAATCTAAGAAAAATTCCTCAAAATTCTTCAAGTCTCCTCAAAACCACACAAAGTCCTTCAAAAAGGCCCACCAAATTCCAGAAAAATCTTACAGAATTCCCTAAATCTTCTCAAAACTCTACCAAATTCCAGAAAAATCCCACCAAATCTCCACAAATTCCCACGGAATACATGAAAAATCCCTGATAATTCTTCAGTTCTCTACAGAATCTCACCAAATTCCAGAAAAGTCCCTCAAAGTTCCACAAACATCCCACAAAATCTCCCCAGTATCCAACAAAATTCCAGGAAAAATCCCACAGAATTCCCTAAATCTTCTCAAAACACGACCAAATTCTAGAAAAATATCCCACCAAATCACCACAAATTCCCACAAAATACATGAAAAATCCCTCAAGATCCCTAAATCGCCTCAATATCCCACAAAATCCCACAAAAATCCCACAAAACCTCCACAAGTTTCCACAAAATCTAAGAAAAATTCCTCAAAATTCTTCAAGTCTCCTCAAAACCACACAAAGTCCTTGAAAAGGCCCACCAAATTCCAGAAAAATCCCACAGAATCTACACAAATTCCCACAAAATCTAAAACAAATTCCTCAAAATTCTTCAAGTCTCCTCAGAATCCCACACAATTCCAGAAAAAACCCACAAAATTCCAGAGAAGTCCCACAAAACTCCCTAAATCATTTCAAAACCCTACCAATTCACAGGAATGACCCACAAAATCTCCACCAATTCCCAGAACATCCCACAAAAATCTCACAAAAATCCCTAAATCTTCTGAAAACTCGAAAACACGGCCAAAATCCACAAAAATCCCACCAAATCTCCACAAATTCCCACAGAATACATGAAAAATCCCTGATAATTCGTCAGTTCTGTACAGAATCTCACCAAATTCCAGAAAAGTCCCTCAAAGTTCCACAAACATCCCACAAAATCTCCCCAGTATCCAACAAAATTCCAGGAAAAATCCCACCAAATTCCCTAAATCTTCTCAAAACACGACCAAATTCTAGAAAAATATCCCAACAAATCTCCACAAAATCCCACAAAATACATGAAAAATCCCTCAAGATCCCTAAATCGCCTCAATATCCCACAAAATCCCACAAAAATCCCACAAAAACTCCACAAGTTTCCACAGAATCTAAGAAAAATTCCTCAAAATTCTTCAAGTCTCCTCAAAACCACACAAAGTCCTTCAAAAAGGCCCACCAAATTCCAGGAAAAATCCCACAAAATTCCCTAAATCTTCTCAAAACACGGCCAAAATCCACAAAAATCCCACCAAATCTCCACAAATTCCCACAGAATACATGAAAAATCCCTGATAATTCGTCAGTTCTCTACAGAATCTCACCAAATTCCAGAAAAGTCCCTCAAAGTTCCACAAACATCCCACAAAATCTCCCCAGTATCCAACAAAATTCCAGGAAAAATCCCACAAAATTCCCTAAATCTACTCAAAACACGACCAAATTCTAGAAAAATATCCCACCAAATCTCCACAAAATCCCACAAAATACATGAAAAATCCCTCAAAATCCCTAAATCGCCTCAATATCCCACAAAATCACACAAAAATCACACAAAACCTCCACAAGTTTCCACAAAATCTAAGAAAAATTCCTCAAAATTCTTCAAGTCTCCTCAAAACCACACAAAGTCCTTGAAAAGGCCCACCAAATTCCAGAAAAATCCCACAGAATCTACACAAATTCCCACAAAATCTAAAACAAATTCCTCAAAATTCTTCAAGTCTCCTCAGAATCCCACACAATTCCAGAAAAAACCCACAAAATTCCAGAGAAGTCCCACAAAACTCCCTAAATCATTTCAAAACCCTACCAATTCACAGGAATGTCCCACAAAATCTCCACCAATTCCCAGAACATCCCACAAAAATCTCACAAAAATCCCTAAATCTTCTGAAAACTCGAAAACACGGCCAAAATCCACAAAAATCCCACCAAATCTCCACAAATTCCCACAGAATACATGAAAAATCCCTGATAATTCTTCAGTTCTCTACAGAATCTCACCAAATTCCAGAAAAGTCCCTCAAAGTTCCACAAACATCCCACAAAATCTCCCCAGTATCCAACAAAATTCCAGGAAAAATCCCACAGAATTCCCTAAATCTTCTCAAAACACGACCAAATTCTAGAAAAATATCCCACCAAATCACCACAAATTCCCACAAAATACATGAAAAATCCCTCAAGATCCCTAAATCGCCTCAATATCCCACAAAATCCCACAAAAATCACACAAAACCTCCACAAGTTTCCACAAAATCTAAGAAAAATTCCTCAAAATTCTTCAAGTCTCCTCAAAACCACACAAAGTCCTTCAAAAAGGCCCACCAAATTCCAGAAAAATCTTACAGAATTCCCTAAATCTTCTCAAAACTCTACCAAATTCCAGAAAAATCCCACCAAATCTCCACAAATTCCCACGGAATACATGAAAAATCCCTGATAATTCTTCAGTTCTCTACAGAATCTCACCAAATTCCAGAAAAGTCCCTCAAAGTTCCACAAACATCCCACAAAATCTCCCCAGTATCCAACAAAATTCCAGGAAAAATCCCACAGAATTCCCTAAATCTTCTCAAAACACGACCAAATTCTAGAAAAATATCCCACCAAATCACCACAAATTCCCACAAAATACATGAAAAATCCCTCAAGATCCCTAAATCGCCTCAATATCCCACAAAATCCCACAAAAATCCCACAAAACCTCCACAAGTTTCCACAAAATCTAAGAAAAATTCCTCAAAATTCTTCAAGTCTCCTCAAAACCACACAAAGTCCTTGAAAAGGCCCACCAAATTCCAGTAAAATCCCACAGAATCTACACAAATTCCCACAAAATCTAAAACAAATTCCTCAAAATTCTTCAAGTCTCCTCAGAATCCCACACAATTCCAGAAAAAACCCACAAAATTCCAGAGAAGTCCCACAAAACTCCCTAAATCATTTCAAAACCCTACCAATTCACAGGAATGACCCACAAAATCTCCACCAATTCCCAGAACATCCCACAAAAATCTCACAAAAATCCCTAAATCTTCTGAAAACTCGAAAACACGGCCAAAATCCACAAAAATCCCACCAAATCTCCACAAATTCCCACAGAATACATGAAAAATCCCTGATAATTCGTCAGTTCTCTACAGAATCTCACCAAATTCCAGAAAAGTCCCTCAAAGTTCCACAAACATCCCACAAAATCTCCCCAGTATCCAACAAAATTCCAGGAAAAATCCCACCAAATTCCCTAAATCTTCTCAAAACACGACCAAATTCTAGAAAAATATCCCAACAAATCTCCACAAAATCCCACAAAATACATGAAAAATCCCTCAAGATCCCTAAATCGCCTCAATATCCCACAAAATCCCACAAAAATCCCACAAAAACTCCACAAGTTTCCACAAAATCTAAGAAAAATTCCTCAAAATTCTTCAAGTCTCCTCAAAACCACACAAAGTCCTTCAAAAAGGCCCACCAAATTCCAGGAAAAATCCCACAAAATTCCCTAAATCTTCTCAAAACACGGCCAAAATCCACAAAAATCCCACCAAATCTCCACAAATTCCCACAGAATACATGAAAAATCCCTGATAATTCGTCAGTTCTCTACAGAATCTCACCAAATTCCAGAAAAGTCCCTCAAAGTTCCACAAACATCCCACAAAATCTCCCCAGTATCCAACAAAATTCCAGGAAAAATCCCACAGAATTCCCTAAATCTTCTCAAAACACGACCAAATTCTAGAAAAATATCCCACCAAATCACCACAAATTCCCACAAAATACATGAAAAATCCCTCAAGATCCCTAAATCGCCTCAATATCCCACAAAATCCCACAAAAATCACACAAAACCTCCACAAGTTTCCACAAAATCTAAGAAAAATTCCTCAAAATTCTTCAAGTCTCCTCAATACCACACAAAGTCCTTGAAAAGGCCCACCAAATTCCAGTAAAATCCCACAGAATCTACACAAATTCCCACAAAATCTAAAACAAATTCCTCAAAATTCTTCAAGCCTCCTCAGAATCCCACACAATTCCAGAAAAAACCCACAAAATTCCAGAGAAGTCCCACAAAACTCCCTAAATCATTTCAAAACCCTACCAATTCACAGGAATGACCCACAAAATCTCCACCAATTCCCAGAACATCCCACAAAAATCTCACAAAAATCCCTAAATCTTCTGAAAACTCGAAAACACGGCCAAAATCCACAAAAATCCCACCAAATCTCCACAAATTCCCACAGAATACATGAAAAATCCCTGATAATTCGTCAGTTCCCTACAGAATCTCACCAAATTCCAGAAAAGTCCCTCAAAGTTCCACAAACATCCCACAAAATCTCCCCAGTATCCAACAAAATTCCAGGAAAAATCCCACAAAATTCCCTAAATCTTCTCAAAACACGACCAAATTCTAGAAAAATATCCCAACAAATCACCACAAATTCCCACAAAATACATGAAAAATCCCTCAAAATCCCTAAATCGCCTCAATATCCCACAAAATCCCACAAAAATCCCACAAAACCTCTACAAGTTTCCACAAAATCTAAGAAAAATTCCTCAAAATTCTTCAAGTCTCCTCAAAACCACACAAAGTCCTTGAAAAGGCCCACCAAATTCCAGTAAAATCCCACAGAATCTCCACAAATTCCCACAAAATCTAAAACAAATTCCTCAAAATTCTTCAAGCCTCCTCAGAATCCCACACAATTCCAGAAAAAACCCACAAAATTCCAGAGAAGTCCCACAAAACTCCCTAAATCATTTCAAAACCCTACCAATTCACAGGAATGTCCCACAAAATCTCCACCAATTCCCAGAACATCCCACAAAAATCTCACAAAAATCCCTAAATCTTCTGAAAACTCGAAAACACGGCCAAAATCCACAAAAATCCCACCAAATCTCCACAAATTCCCACAGAATACATGAAAAATCCCTGATAATTCTTCAGTTCTCTACAGAATCTCACCAAATTCCAGAAAAGTCCCTCAAAGTTCCACAAACATCCCACAAAATCTTCCCAGTATCCATCAAAATTCCAGGAAAAATCCCACAAAATTCCCTAAATCTTCTCAAAACACGACCAAATTCCAGAAAAATATCCCACCAAATCTCCACAAATTCCCACAAAATACATGAAAAATCCCTCAAGATCCCTAAATCGCCTCAATATCCCACAAAATCCCACAAAAATCCCACAAAAACTCCACAAGTTTCCACAAAATCTAAGAAAAATTCCTCAAAATTCTTCAAGTCTCCTCAAAACCACACAAAGTCCTTCAAAAAGGCCCACCAAATTCCAGGAAAAATCCCACAAAATTCCCTAAATCTTCTCAAAACACGGCCAAATTCCAGAAAAATCCCACCAAATCTCCACAAATTCCCACGGAATACATGAAAAATCCCTGATAATTCGTCAGTTCTCTACAGAATCTCACCAAATTCCAGAAAAGTCCCTCAAAGTTCCACAAACATCCCACAAAATCTCCCCAGTATCCAACAAAATTCCAGGAAAAATCCCACCAAATTCCCTAAATCTTCTCAAAACACGACCAAATTCTAGAAAAATATCCCAACAAATCTCCACAAAATCCCACAAAATACATGAAAAATCCCTCAAGATCCCTAAATCGCCTCAATATCCCACAAAATCCCACAAAAATCCCACAAAAACTCCACAAGTTTCCACAAAATCTAAGAAAAATTCCTCAAAATTCTTCAAGTCTCCTCAAAACCACACAAAGTCCTTCAAAAAGGCCCACCAAATTCCAGGAAAAATCCCACAAAATTCCCTAAATCTTCTCAAAACACGGCCAAAATCCACAAAAATCCCACCAAATCTCCACAAATTCCCACAGAATACATGAAAAATCCCTGATAATTCGTCAGTTCTCTACAGAATCTCACCAAATTCCAGAAAAGTCCCTCAAAGTTCCACAAACATCCCACAAAATCTCCCCAGTATCCAACAAAATTCCAGGAAAAATCCCACAGAATTCCCTAAATCTTCTCAAAACACGACCAAATTCTAGAAAAATATCCCACCAAATCACCACAAATTCCCACAAAATACATGAAAAATCCCTCAAGATCCCTAAATCGCCTCAATATCCCACAAAATCCCACAAAAATCACACAAAACCTCCACAAGTTTCCACAAAATCTAAGAAAAATTCCTCAAAATTCTTCAAGTCTCCTCAATACCACACAAAGTCCTTGAAAAGGCCCACCAAATTCCAGTAAAATCCCACAGAATCTACACAAATTCCCACAAAATCTAAAACAAATTCCTCAAAATTCTTCAAGCCTCCTCAGAATCCCACACAATTCCAGAAAAAACCCACAAAATTCCAGAGAAGTCCCACAAAACTCCCTAAATCATTTCAAAACCCTACCAATTCACAGGAATGACCCACAAAATCTCCACCAATTCCCAGAACATCCCACAAAAATCTCACAAAAATCCCTAAATCTTCTGAAAACTCGAAAACACGGCCAAAATCCACAAAAATCCCACCAAATCTCCACAAATTCCCACAGAATACATGAAAAATCCCTGATAATTCGTCAGTTCCCTACAGAATCTCACCAAATTCCAGAAAAGTCCCTCAAAGTTCCACAAACATCCCACAAAATCTCCCCAGTATCCAACAAAATTCCAGGAAAAATCCCACAAAATTCCCTAAATCTTCTCAAAACACGACCAAATTCTAGAAAAATATCCCAACAAATTTCCTCAAAATCCCACAAAATACATGAAAAATCCCTCAAAATCCCTAAATCGCCTCAATATCCCACAAAATCCCACAAAAATCCCACAAAACCTCTACAAGTTTCCACAAAATCTAAGAAAAATTCCTCAAAATTCTTCAAGTCTCCTCAAAACCACACAAAGTCCTTGAAAAGGCCCACCAAATTCCAGTAAAATCCCACAGAATCTACACAAATTCCCACAAAATCTAAAACAAATTCCTCAAAATTCTTCAAGCCTCCTCAGAATCCCACACAATTCCAGAAAAAACCCACAAAATTCCAGAGAAGTCCCACAAAACTCCCTAAATCATTTCAAAACCCTACCAATTCACAGGAATGTCCCACAAAATCTCCACCAATTCCCAGAACATCCCACAAAAATCTCACAAAAATCCCTAAATCTTCTGAAAACTCGAAAACACGGCCAAAATCCACAAAAATCCCACCAAATCTCCACAAATTCCCACAGAATACATGAAAAATCCCTGATAATTCTTCAGTTCTCTACAGAATCTCACCAAATTCCAGAAAAGTCCCTCAAAGTTCCACAAACATCCCACAAAATCTTCCCAGTATCCATCAAAATTCCAGGAAAAATCCCACAAAATTCCCTAAATCTTCTCAAAACACGACCAAATTCCAGAAAAATATCCCACCAAATCTCCACAAATTCCCACAAAATACATGAAAAATCCCTCAAGATCCCTAAATCGCCTCAATATCCCACAAAATCCCACAAAAATCCCACAAAAACTCCACAAGTTTCCACAAAATCTAAGAAAAATTCCTCAAAATTCTTCAAGTCTCCTCAAAACCACACAAAGTCCTTCAAAAAGGCCCACCAAATTCCAGGAAAAATCCCACAAAATTCCCTAAATCTTCTCAAAACACGGCCAAATTCCAGAAAAATCCCACCAAATCTCCACAAATTCGCACGGAATACATGAAAAATCCCTGATAATTTGTCAGTTCTCTACAGAATCTCACCAAATTCCAGAAAAGTCCCTCAAAGTTCCACAAACATCCCACAAAATCTCCCCAGTATCCAACAAAATTCCAGGAAAAATCCCACAAAATTCCCTAAATCTTCTCAAAACTCGGCCAAAATCCACAAAAATCCCACCAAATCTCCACAAATTCCCACAGAATACATGAAAAATCCCTGATAATTCGTCAGTTCTGTACAGAATCTCACCAAATTCCAGAAAAGTCCCTCAAAGTTCCACAAACATCCCACAAAATCTCCCCAGTATCCAACAAAATTCCAGGAAAAATCCCACAAAATTCCCTAAATCTTCTCAAAACACGACCAAATTCTAGAAAAATATCCCAACAAATCTCCACAAAATCCCACAAAATACATGAAAAATCCCTCAAGATCCCTAAATCGCCTCAATATCCCACAAAATCCCACAAAAATCCCACAAAAACTCCACAAGTTTCCACAAAATCTAAGAAAAATTCCTCAAAATTCTTCAAGTCTCCTCAAAACCACACAAAGTCCTTCAAAAAGGCCCACCAAATTCCAGGAAAAATCCCACAAAATTCCCTAAATCTTCTCAAAACACGGCCAAAATCCACAAAAATCCCACCAAATCTCCACAAATTCCCACAGAATACATGAAAAATCCCTGATAATTCGTCAGTTCTCTACAGAATCTCACCAAATTCCAGAAAAGTCCCTCAAAGTTCCACAAACATCCCACAAAATCTCCCCAGTATCCAACAAAATTCCAGGAAAAATCCCACAAAATTCCCTAAATCTTCTCAAAACACGACCAAATTCTAGAAAAATATCCCAACAAATTTCCTCAAAATCCCACAAAATACATGAAAAATCCCTCAAAATCCCTAAATCGCCTCAATATCCCACAAAATCCCACAAAAATCCCACAAAACCTCCACAAGTTTCCACAAAATCTAAGAAAAATTCCTCAAAATTCTTCAAGTCTCCTCAAAACCACACAAAGTCCTTGAAAAGGCCCACCAAATTCCAGTAAAATCCCACAGAATCTACACAAATTCCCACAAAATCTAAAACAAATTCCTCAAAATTCTTCAAGTCTCCTCAGAATCCCACACAATTCCAGAAAAAACCCACAAAATTCCAGAGAAGTCCCACAAAACTCCCTAAATCATTTCAAAACCCTACCAATTCACAGGAATGTCCCACAAAATCTCCACCAATTCCCAGAACATCCCACAAAAATCTCACAAAAATCCCTAAATCTTCTGAAAACTCGAAAACACGGCCAAAATCCACAAAAATCCCACCAAATCTCCACAAATTCCCACAGAATACATGAAAAATCCCTGATAATTCTTCAGTTCTCTACAGAATCTCACCAAATTCCAGAAAAGTCCCTCAAAGTTCCACAAACATCCCACAAAATCTTCCCAGTATCCATCAAAATTCCAGGAAAAATCCCACAAAATTCCCTAAATCTTCTCAAAACACGACCAAATTCCAGAAAAATATCCCACCAAATCTCCACAAATTCCCACAAAATACATGAAAAATCCCTCAAGATCCCTAAATCGCCTCAATATCCCACAAAATCCCACAAAAATCACACAAAACCTCCACAAGTTTCCACAAAATCTAAGAAAAATTCCTCAAAATTCTTCAAGTCTCCTCAAAACCACACAAAGTCCTTCAAAAAGGCCCACCAAATTCCAGAAAAATCTTACAGAATTCCCTAAATCTTCTCAAAACTCTACCAAATTCCAGAAAAATCCCACCAAATCTCCACAAATTCCCACGGAATACATGAAAAATCCCTGATAATTCTTCAGTTCTCTACAGAATCTCACCAAATTCCAGAAAAGTCCCTCAAAGTTCCACAAACATCCCACAAAATCTCCCCAGTATCCAACAAAATTCCAGGAAAAATCCCACAGAATTCCCTAAATCTTCTCAAAACACGACCAAATTCTAGAAAAATATCCCACCAAATCACCACAAATTCCCACAAAATACATGAAAAATCCCTCAAGATCCCTAAATCGCCTCAATATCCCACAAAATCCCACAAAAATCCCACAAAACCTCCACAAGTTTCCACAAAATCTAAGAAAAATTCCTCAAAATTCTTCAAGTCTCCTCAAAACCACACAAAGTCCTTGAAAAGGCCCACCAAATTCCAGAAAAATCCCACAGAATCTACACAAATTCCCACAAAATCTAAAACAAATTCCTCTAAATTCTTCAAGTCTCCTCAGAATCCCACACAATTCCAGAAAAAACCCACAAAATTCCTGAGAAGTCCCACAAAACTCCCTAAATCATTTCAAAACCCTACCAATTCACAGGAATGACCCACAAAATCTCCACCAATTCCCAGAACATCCCACAAAAATCTCACAAAAATCCCTAAATCTTCTGAAAACTCGAAAACACGGACAAAATCCACAAAAATCCCACCAAATCTCCACAAATTCCCACAGAATACATGAAAAATCCCTGATAATTCGTCAGTTCTGTACAGAATCTCACCAAATTCCAGAAAAGTCCCTCAAAGTTCCACAAACATCCCACAAAATCTCCCCAGTATCCAACAAAATTCCAGGAAAAATCCCACAAAATTCCCTAAATCTTCTCAAAACACGACCAAATTCTAGAAAAATATCCCAACAAATCTCCACAAAATCCCACAAAATACATGAAAAATCCCTCAAGATCCCTAAATCGCCTCAATATCCCACAAAATCCCACAAAAATCCCACAAAAACTCCACAAGTTTCCACAAAATCTAAGAAAAATTCCTCAAAATTCTTCAAGTCTCCTCAAAACCACACAAAGTCCTTCAAAAAGGCCCACCAAATTCCAGGAAAAATCCCACAAAATTCCCTAAATCTTCTCAAAACACGGCCAAAATCCACAAAAATCCCACCAAATCTCCACAAATTCCCACAGAATACATGAAAAATCCCTGATAATTCGTCAGTTCTCTACAGAATCTCACCAAATTCCAGAAAAGTCCCTCAAAGTTCCACAAACATCCCACAAAATCTCCCCAGTATCCAACAAAATTCCAGGAAAAATCCCACAGAATTCCCTAAATCTTCTCAAAACACGACCAAATTCTAGAAAAATATCCCACCAAATCACCACAAATTCCCACAAAATACATGAAAAATCCCTCAAGATCCCTAAATCGCCTCAATATCCCACAAAATCCCACAAAAATCACACAAAACCTCCACAAGTTTCCACAAAATCTAAGAAAAATTCCTCAAAATTCTTCAAGTCTCCTCAAAACCACACAAAGTCCTTGAAAAGGCCCACCAAATTCCAGTAAAATCCCACAGAATCTACACAAATTCCCACAAAATCTAAAACAAATTCCTCAAAATTCTTCAAGCCTCCTCAGAATCCCACACAATTCCAGAAAAAACCCACAAAATTCCAGAGAAGTCCCACAAAACTCCCTAAATCATTTCAAAACCCTACCAATTCACAGGAATGTCCCACAAAATCTCCACCAATTCCCAGAACATCCCACAAAAATCTCACAAAAATCCCTAAATCTTCTGAAAACTCGAAAACACGGCCAAAATCCACAAAAATCCCACCAAATCTCCACAAATTCCCACAGAATACATGAAAAATCCCTGATAATTCGTCAGTTCCCTACAGAATCTCACCAAATTCCAGAAAAGTCCCTCAAAGTTCCACAAACATCCCACAAAATCTCCCCAGTATCCAACAAAATTCCAGGAAAAATCCCACAAAATTCCCTAAATCTTCTCAAAACACGACCAAATTCTAGAAAAATATCCCAACAAATTTCCTCAAAATCCCACAAAATACATGAAAAATCCCTCAAAATCCCTAAATCGCCTCAATATCCCACAAAATCCCACAAAAATCACACAAAACCTCCACAAGTTTCCACAAAATCTAAGAAAAATTCCTCAAAATTCTTCAAGTCTCCTCAAAACCACACAAAGTCCTTGAAAAGGCCCACCAAATTCCAGTAAAATCCCACAGAATCTACACAAATTCCCACAAAATCTAAAACAAATTCCTCAAAATTCTTCAAGTCTCCTCAGAATCCCACACAATTCCAGAAAAAACCCACAAAATTCCAGAGAAGTCCCACAAAACTCCCTAAATCATTTCAAAACCCTACCAATTCACAGGAATGTCCCACAAAATCTCCACCAATTCCCAGAACATCCCACAAAAATCTCACAAAAATCCCTAAATCTTCTGAAAACTCGAAAACACGGCCAAAATCCACAAAAATCCCACCAAATCTCCACAAATTCCCACAGAATACATGAAAAATCCCTGATAATTCTTCAGTTCTCTACAGAATCTCACCAAATTCCAGAAAAGTCCCTCAAAGTTCCACAAACATCCCACAAAATCTTCCCAGTATCCATCAAAATTCCAGGAAAAATCCCACAAAATTCCCTAAATCTTCTCAAAACACGACCAAATTCCAGAAAAATATCCCACCAAATCTCCACAAATTCCCACAAAATACATGAAAAATCCCTCAAAATCCCTAAATCGCCTCAATATCCCACAAAATCCCACAAAAATCCCACAAAACCTCTACAAGTTTCCACAAAATCTAAGAAAAATTCCTCAAAATTCTTCAAGTCTCCTCAAAACCACACAAAGTCCTTCAAAAAGGCCCACCAAATTCCAGAAAAATCTTACAGAATTCCCTAAATCTTCTCAAAACTCTACCAAATTCCAGAAAAATCCCACCAAATCTCCACAAATTCCCACGGAATACATGAAAAATCCCTGATAATTCTTCAGTTCTCTACAGAATCTCACCAAATTCCAGAAAAGTCCCTCAAAGTTCCACAAACATCCCACAAAATCTCCCCAGTATCCAACAAAATTCCAGGAAAAATCCCACAGAATTCCCTAAATCTTCTCAAAACACGACCAAATTCTAGAAAAATATCCCACCAAATCTCCACAAAATCCCACAAAATACATGAAAAATCCCTCAAGATCCCTAAATCGCCTCAATATCCCACAAAATCCCACAAAAATCCCACAAAAACTCCACAAGTTTCCACAAAATCTAAGAAAAATTCCTCAAAATTCTTCAAGTCTCCTCAAAACCACACAAAGTCCTTCAAAAAGGCCCACCAAATTCCAGGAAAAATCCCACAAAATTCCCTAAATCTTCTCAAAACACGGCCAAAATCCACAAAAATCCCACCAAATCTCCACAAATTCCCACAGAATACATGAAAAATCCCTGATAATTCGTCAGTTCTCTACAGAATCTCACCAAATTCCAGAAAAGTCCCTCAAAGTTCCACAAACATCCCACAAAATCTCCCCAGTATCCAACAAAATTCCAGGAAATATCCCACAAAATTCCCTAAATCTTCTCAAAACACGACCAAATTCTAGAAAAATATCCCACCAAATCTCCACAAAATCCCACAAAATACATGAAAAATCCCTCAAAATCCCTAAATCGCCTCAATATCCCACAAAATCACACAAAAATCACACAAAACCTCCACAAGTTTCCACAAAATCTAAGAAAAATTCCTCAAAATTCTTCAAGTCTCCTCAAAACCACACAAAGTCCTTGAAAAGGCCCACCAAATTCCAGAAAAATCCCACAGAATCTACACAAATTCCCACAAAATCTAAAACAAATTCCTCAAAATTCTTCAAGTCTCCTCAGAATCCCACACAATTCCAGAAAAAACCCACAAAATTCCAGAGAAGTCCTACAAAACTCCCTAAATCATTTCAAAACCCTACCAATTCACAGGAATGTCCCACAAAATCTCCACCAATTCCCAGAACATCCCACAAAAATCTCACAAAAATCCCTAAATCTTCTGAAAACTCGAAAACACGGCCAAAATCCACAAAAATCCCACCAAATCTCCACAAATTCCCACAGAATACATGAAAAATCCCTGATAATTCTTCAGTTCTCTACAGAATCTCACCAAATTCCAGAAAAGTCCCTCAAAGTTCCACAAACATCCCACAAAATCTTCCCAGTATCCATCAAAATTCCAGGAAAAATCCCACAAAATTCCCTAAATCTTCTCAAAACACGACCAAATTCCAGAAAAATATCCCACCAAATCTCCACAAATTCCCACAAAATACATGAAAAATCCCTCAAAATCCCTAAATCGCCTCAATATCCCACAAAATCCCACAAAAATCCCACAAAACCTCTACAAGTTTCCACAAAATCTAAGAAAAATTCCTCAAAATTCTTCAAGTCTCCTCAAAACCACACAAAGTCCTTCAAAAAGGCCCACCAAATTCCAGAAAAATCCTACAGAATTCCCTAAATCTTCTCAAAACTCTACCAAATTCCAGAAAAATCCCACCAAATCTCCACAAATTCCCACGGAATACATGAAAAATCCCTGATAATTCGTCAGTTCTCTACAGAATCTCACCAAATTCCAGAAAAGTCCCTCAAAGTTCCACAAACATCCCACAAAATCTCCCCAGTATCCAACAAAATTCCAGGAAAAATCCCACAGAATTCCCTAAATCTTCTCAAAACACGACCAAATTCTAGAAAAATATCCCAACAAATCTCCACAAAATCCCACAAAATACATGAAAAATCCCTCAAGATCCCTAAATCGCCTCAATATCCCACAAAATCCCACAAAAATCCCACAAAAACTCCACAAGTTTCCACAAAATCTAAGAAAAATTCCTCAAAATTCTTCAAGTCTCCTCAAAACCACACAAAGTCCTTCAAAAAGGCCCACCAAATTCCAGGAAAAATCCCACAAAATTCCCTAAATCTTCTCAAAACACGGCCAAAATCCACAAAAATCCCACCAAATCTCCACAAATTCCCACAGAATACATGAAAAATCCCTGATAATTCGTCAGTTCTCTACAGAATCTCACCAAATTCCAGAAAAGTCCCTCAAAGTTCCACAAACATCCCACAAAATCTCCCCAGTATCCAACAAAATTCCAGGAAATATCCCACAAAATTCCCTAAATCTTCTCAAAACACGACCAAATTCTAGAAAAATATCCCACCAAATCTCCACAAAATCCCACAAAATACATGAAAAATCCCTCAAAATCCCTAAATCGCCTCAATATCCCACAAAATCACACAAAAATCACACAAAACCTCCACAAGTTTCCACAAAATCTAAGAAAAATTCCTCAAAATTCTTCAAGTCTCCTCAAAACCACACAAAGTCCTTGAAAAGGCCCACCAAATTCCAGAAAAATCCCACAGAATCTACACAAATTCCCACAAAATCTAAAACAAATTCCTCAAAATTCTTCAAGTCTCCTCAGAATCCCACACAATTCCAGAAAAAACCCACAAAATTCCAGAGAAGTCCTACAAAACTCCCTAAATCATTTCAAAACCCTACAAATTCACAGGAATGTCCCACAAAATCTCCACCAATTCCCAGAACATCCCACAAAAATCTCACAAAAATCCCTAAATCTTCTGAAAACTCGAAAACACGGCCAAAATCCACAAAAATCCCACCAAATCTCCACAAATTCCCACAGAATACATGAAAAATCCCTGATAATTCTTCAGTTCTCTACAGAATCTCACCAAATTCCAGAAAAGTCCCTCAAAGTTCCACAAACATCCCACAAAATCTTCCCAGTATCCATCAAAATTCCAGGAAAAATCCCACAAAATTCCCTAAATCTTCTCAAAACACGACCAAATTCCAGAAAAATATCCCACCAAATCTCCACAAAATCCCACAAAATACATGAAAAATCCCTCAAGATCCCTAAATCGCCTCAATATCCCACAAAATCCCACAAAAATCCCACAAAACCTCCACAAGTTTCCACAAAATCTAAGAAAAATTCCTCAAAATTCTTCAAGTCTCCTCAAAACCACACAAAGTCCTTCAAAAAGGCCCACCAAATTCCAGAAAAATCTTACAGAATTCCCTAAATCTTCTCAAAACTCTACCAAATTCCAGAAAAATCCCACCAAATCTCCACAAATTCCCACGGAATACATGAAAAATCCCTGATAATTCTTCAGTTCTCTACAGAATCTCACCAAATTCCAGAATAGTCCCTCAAAGTTCCACAAACATCCCACAAAATCTCCCCAGTATCCTATAAAATTCCAGAAAAATCTTACAGAATTCCCTAAATCTTCTCAAAACTCTACCAAATTCCAGAAAAATCCCACCAAATCTCCACAAATTCCCACAGAATACATGAAAAATCCCTGATAATTCTTCAGTTCTCTACAGAATCTCACCAAATTCCAGAAAAGTCCCTCAAAGTTCCACAAACATCCCACAAAATCTCCCCAGTATCCAACAAAATTCCAGGAAAAATCCCACAGAATTCCCTAAATCTTCTCAAAACACGACCAAATTCTAGAAAAATATCCCACCAAATCACCACAAATTCCCACAAAATACATGAAAAATCCCTCAAGATCCCTAAATCGCCTCAATATCCCACAAAATCCCACAAAAATCCCACAAAACCTCCACAAGTTTCCACAAAATCTAAGAAAAATTCCTCAAAATTCTTCAAGTCTCCTCAAAACCACACAAAGTCCTTGAAAAGGCCCACCAAATTCCAGAAAAATCCCACAGAATCTACACAAATTCCCACAAAATCTAAAACAAATTCCTCTAAATTCTTCAAGTCTCCTCAGAATCCCACACAATTCCAGAAAAAACCCACAAAATTC
Organism: Cyanistes caeruleus; assembly: GCF_971803275.1. Classification (NCBI taxonomy): domain Eukaryota; kingdom Metazoa; phylum Chordata; class Aves; order Passeriformes; family Paridae; genus Cyanistes; species Cyanistes caeruleus. The sequence continues at coordinate 88,482,266 of NC_141702.1, read as the reverse complement.
CTGAGAAGTCCCACAAAACTCCCTAAATCATTTCAAAACCCTACCAATTCACAGGAATGACCCACAAAATCTCCACCAATTCCCAGAACATCCCACAAAAATCTCACAAAAATCCCTAAATCTTCTGAAAACTCGAAAACACGGACAAAATCCACAAAAATCCCACCAAATCTCCACAAATTCCCACAGAATACATGAAAAATCCCTGATAATTCGTCAGTTCTGTACAGAATCTCACCAAATTCCAGAAAAGTCCCTCAAAGTTCCACAAACATCCCACAAAATCTCCCCAGTATCCAACAAAATTCCAGGAAAAATCCCACCAAATTCCCTAAATCTTCTCAAAACACGACCAAATTCTAGAAAAATATCCCAACAAATCTCCACAAAATCCCACAAAATACATGAAAAATCCCTCAAGATCCCTAAATCGCCTCAATATCCCACAAAATCCCACAAAAATCCCACAAAAACTCCACAAGTTTCCACAAAATCTAAGAAAAATTCCTCAAAATTCTTCAAGTCTCCTCAAAACCACACAAAGTCCTTGAAAAGGCCCACCAAATTCCAGGAAAAATCCCACAAAATTCCCTAAATCTTCTCAAAACACGGCCAAAATCCACAAAAATCCCACCAAATCTCCACAAATTCCCACAGAATACATGAAAAATCCCTGATAATTCGTCAGTTCTCTACAGAATCTCACCAAATTCCAGAAAAGTCCCTCAAAGTTCCACAAACATCCCACAAAATCTCCCCAGTATCCAACAAAATTCCAGGAAAAATCCCACAGAATTCCCTAAATCTTCTCAAAACACGACCAAATTCTAGAAAAATATCCCACCAAATCACCACAAATTCCCACAAAATACATGAAAAATCCCTCAAGATCCCTAAATCGCCTCAATATCCCACAAAATCCCACAAAAATCACACAAAACCTCCACAAGTTTCCACAAAATCTAAGAAAAATTCCTCAAAATTCTTCAAGTCTCCTCAAAACCACACAAAGTCCTTGAAAAGGCCCACCAAATTCCAGTAAAATCCCACAGAATCTACACAAATTCCCACAAAATCTAAAACAAATTCCTCAAAATTCTTCAAGCCTCCTCAGAATCCCACACAATTCCAGAAAAAACCCACAAAATTCCAGAGAAGTCCCACAAAACTCCCTAAATCATTTCAAAACCCTACCAATTCACAGGAATGTCCCACAAAATCTCCACCAATTCCCAGAACATCCCACAAAAATCTCACAAAAATCCCTAAATCTTCTGAAAACTCGAAAACACGGCCAAAATCCACAAAAATCCCACCAAATCTCCACAAATTCCCACGGAATACATGAAAAATCCCTGATAATTCGTCAGTTCCCTACAGAATCTCACCAAATTCCAGAAAAGTCCCTCAAAGTTCCACAAACATCCCACAAAATCTCCCCAGTATCCAACAAAATTCCAGGAAAAATCCCACAAAATTCCCTAAATCTTCTCAAAACACGACCAAATTCTAGAAAAATATCCCAACAAATTTCCTCAAAATCCCACAAAATACATGAAAAATCCCTCAAAATCCCTAAATCGCCTCAATATCCCACAAAATCCCACAAAAATCCCACAAAACCTCCACAAGTTTCCACAAAATCTAAGAAAAATTCCTCAAAATTCTTCAAGTCTCCTCAAAACCACACAAAGTCCTTGAAAAGGCCCACCAAATTCCAGTAAAATCCCACAGAATCTACACAAATTCCCACAAAATCTAAAACAAATTCCTCAAAATTCTTCAAGTCTCCTCAGAATCCCACACAATTCCAGAAAAAACCCACAAAATTCCAGAGAAGTCCCACAAAACTCCCTAAATCATTTCAAAACCCTACCAATTCACAGGAATGTCCCACAAAATCTCCACCAATTCCCAGAACATCCCACAAAAATCTCACAAAAATCCCTAAATCTTCTGAAAACTCGAAAACACGGCCAAAATCCACAAAAATCCCACCAAATCTCCACAAATTCCCACAGAATACATGAAAAATCCCTGATAATTCTTCAGTTCTCTACAGAATCTCACCAAATTCCAGAAAAGTCCCTCAAAGTTCCACAAACATCCCACAAAATCTTCCCAGTATCCATCAAAATTCCAGGAAAAATCCCACAAAATTCCCTAAATCTTCTCAAAACACGACCAAATTCCAGAAAAATATCCCACCAAATCTCCACAAATTCCCACAAAATACATGAAAAATCCCTCAAGATCCCTAAATCGCCTCAATATCCCACAAAATCCCACAAAAATCACACAAAACCTCCACAAGTTTCCACAAAATCTAAGAAAAATTCCTCAAAATTCTTCAAGTCTCCTCAAAACCACACAAAGTCCTTCAAAAAGGCCCACCAAATTCCAGAAAAATCTTACAGAATTCCCTAAATCTTCTCAAAACTCTACCAAATTCCAGAAAAATCCCACCAAATCTCCACAAATTCCCACGGAATACATGAAAAATCCCTGATAATTCTTCAGTTCTCTACAGAATCTCACCAAATTCCAGAAAAGTCCCTCAAAGTTCCACAAACATCCCACAAAATCTCCCCAGTATCCAACAAAATTCCAGGAAAAATCCCACAGAATTCCCTAAATCTTCTCAAAACACGACCAAATTCTAGAAAAATATCCCACCAAATCACCACAAATTCCCACAAAATACATGAAAAATCCCTCAAGATCCCTAAATCGCCTCAATATCCCACAAAATCCCACAAAAATCCCACAAAACCTCCACAAGTTTCCACAAAATCTAAGAAAAATTCCTCAAAATTCTTCAAGTCTCCTCAAAACCACACAAAGTCCTTGAAAAGGCCCACCAAATTCCAGAAAAATCCCACAGAATCTACACAAATTCCCACAAAATCTAAAACAAATTCCTCTAAATTCTTCAAGTCTCCTCAGAATCCCACACAATTCCAGAAAAAACCCACAAAATTCCTGAGAAGTCCCACAAAACTCCCTAAATCATTTCAAAACCCTACCAATTCACAGGAATGACCCACAAAATCTCCACCAATTCCCAGAACATCCCACAAAAATCTCACAAAAATCCCTAAATCTTCTGAAAACTCGAAAACACGGACAAAATCCACAAAAATCCCACCAAATCTCCACAAATTCCCACAGAATACATGAAAAATCCCTGATAATTCGTCAGTTCTGTACAGAATCTCACCAAATTCCAGAAAAGTCCCTCAAAGTTCCACAAACATCCCACAAAATCTCCCCAGTATCCAACAAAATTCCAGGAAAAATCCCACAAAATTCCCTAAATCTTCTCAAAACACGACCAAATTCTAGAAAAATATCCCAACAAATCTCCACAAAATCCCACAAAATACATGAAAAATCCCTCAAGATCCCTAAATCGCCTCAATATCCCACAAAATCCCACAAAAATCCCACAAAAACTCCACAAGTTTCCACAAAATCTAAGAAAAATTCCTCAAAATTCTTCAAGTCTCCTCAAAACCACACAAAGTCCTTCAAAAAGGCCCACCAAATTCCAGGAAAAATCCCACAAAATTCCCTAAATCTTCTCAAAACACGGCCAAAATCCACAAAAATCCCACCAAATCTCCACAAATTCCCACAGAATACATGAAAAATCCCTGATAATTCGTCAGTTCTCTACAGAATCTCACCAAATTCCAGAAAAGTCCCTCAAAGTTCCACAAACATCCCACAAAATCTCCCCAGTATCCAACAAAATTCCAGGAAAAATCCCACAGAATTCCCTAAATCTTCTCAAAACACGACCAAATTCTAGAAAAATATCCCACCAAATCACCACAAATTCCCACAAAATACATGAAAAATCCCTCAAGATCCCTAAATCGCCTCAATATCCCACAAAATCCCACAAAAATCACACAAAACCTCCACAAGTTTCCACAAAATCTAAGAAAAATTCCTCAAAATTCTTCAAGTCTCCTCAAAACCACACAAAGTCCTTGAAAAGGCCCACCAAATTCCAGTAAAATCCCACAGAATCTACACAAATTCCCACAAAATCTAAAACAAATTCCTCAAAATTCTTCAAGCCTCCTCAGAATCCCACACAATTCCAGAAAAAACCCACAAAATTCCAGAGAAGTCCCACAAAACTCCCTAAATCATTTCAAAACCCTACCAATTCACAGGAATGTCCCACAAAATCTCCACCAATTCCCAGAACATCCCACAAAAATCTCACAAAAATCCCTAAATCTTCTGAAAACTCGAAAACACGGCCAAAATCCACAAAAATCCCACCAAATCTCCACAAATTCCCACAGAATACATGAAAAATCCCTGATAATTCGTCAGTTCCCTACAGAATCTCACCAAATTCCAGAAAAGTCCCTCAAAGTTCCACAAACATCCCACAAAATCTCCCCAGTATCCAACAAAATTCCAGGAAAAATCCCACAAAATTCCCTAAATCTTCTCAAAACACGACCAAATTCTAGAAAAATATCCCAACAAATTTCCTCAAAATCCCACAAAATACATGAAAAATCCCTCAAAATCCCTAAATCGCCTCAATATCCCACAAAATCCCACAAAAATCACACAAAACCTCCACAAGTTTCCACAAAATCTAAGAAAAATTCCTCAAAATTCTTCAAGTCTCCTCAAAACCACACAAAGTCCTTGAAAAGGCCCACCAAATTCCAGTAAAATCCCACAGAATCTACACAAATTCCCACAAAATCTAAAACAAATTCCTCAAAATTCTTCAAGTCTCCTCAGAATCCCACACAATTCCAGAAAAAACCCACAAAATTCCAGAGAAGTCCCACAAAACTCCCTAAATCATTTCAAAACCCTACCAATTCACAGGAATGTCCCACAAAATCTCCACCAATTCCCAGAACATCCCACAAAAATCTCACAAAAATCCCTAAATCTTCTGAAAACTCGAAAACACGGCCAAAATCCACAAAAATCCCACCAAATCTCCACAAATTCCCACAGAATACATGAAAAATCCCTGATAATTCTTCAGTTCTCTACAGAATCTCACCAAATTCCAGAAAAGTCCCTCAAAGTTCCACAAACATCCCACAAAATCTTCCCAGTATCCATCAAAATTCCAGGAAAAATCCCACAAAATTCCCTAAATCTTCTCAAAACACGACCAAATTCCAGAAAAATATCCCACCAAATCTCCACAAATTCCCACAAAATACATGAAAAATCCCTCAAAATCCCTAAATCGCCTCAATATCCCACAAAATCCCACAAAAATCCCACAAAACCTCTACAAGTTTCCACAAAATCTAAGAAAAATTCCTCAAAATTCTTCAAGTCTCCTCAAAACCACACAAAGTCCTTCAAAAAGGCCCACCAAATTCCAGAAAAATCTTACAGAATTCCCTAAATCTTCTCAAAACTCTACCAAATTCCAGAAAAATCCCACCAAATCTCCACAAATTCCCACGGAATACATGAAAAATCCCTGATAATTCTTCAGTTCTCTACAGAATCTCACCAAATTCCAGAAAAGTCCCTCAAAGTTCCACAAACATCCCACAAAATCTCCCCAGTATCCAACAAAATTCCAGGAAAAATCCCACAGAATTCCCTAAATCTTCTCAAAACACGACCAAATTCTAGAAAAATATCCCACCAAATCTCCACAAAATCCCACAAAATACATGAAAAATCCCTCAAGATCCCTAAATCGCCTCAATATCCCACAAAATCCCACAAAAATCCCACAAAAACTCCACAAGTTTCCACAAAATCTAAGAAAAATTCCTCAAAATTCTTCAAGTCTCCTCAAAACCACACAAAGTCCTTCAAAAAGGCCCACCAAATTCCAGGAAAAATCCCACAAAATTCCCTAAATCTTCTCAAAACACGGCCAAAATCCACAAAAATCCCACCAAATCTCCACAAATTCCCACAGAATACATGAAAAATCCCTGATAATTCGTCAGTTCTCTACAGAATCTCACCAAATTCCAGAAAAGTCCCTCAAAGTTCCACAAACATCCCACAAAATCTCCCCAGTATCCAACAAAATTCCAGGAAATATCCCACAAAATTCCCTAAATCTTCTCAAAACACGACCAAATTCTAGAAAAATATCCCACCAAATCTCCACAAAATCCCACAAAATACATGAAAAATCCCTCAAAATCCCTAAATCGCCTCAATATCCCACAAAATCACACAAAAATCACACAAAACCTCCACAAGTTTCCACAAAATCTAAGAAAAATTCCTCAAAATTCTTCAAGTCTCCTCAAAACCACACAAAGTCCTTGAAAAGGCCCACCAAATTCCAGAAAAATCCCACAGAATCTACACAAATTCCCACAAAATCTAAAACAAATTCCTCAAAATTCTTCAAGTCTCCTCAGAATCCCACACAATTCCAGAAAAAACCCACAAAATTCCAGAGAAGTCCTACAAAACTCCCTAAATCATTTCAAAACCCTACCAATTCACAGGAATGTCCCACAAAATCTCCACCAATTCCCAGAACATCCCACAAAAATCTCACAAAAATCCCTAAATCTTCTGAAAACTCGAAAACACGGCCAAAATCCACAAAAATCCCACCAAATCTCCACAAATTCCCACAGAATACATGAAAAATCCCTGATAATTCTTCAGTTCTCTACAGAATCTCACCAAATTCCAGAAAAGTCCCTCAAAGTTCCACAAACATCCCACAAAATCTTCCCAGTATCCATCAAAATTCCAGGAAAAATCCCACAAAATTCCCTAAATCTTCTCAAAACACGACCAAATTCCAGAAAAATATCCCACCAAATCTCCACAAATTCCCACAAAATACATGAAAAATCCCTCAAAATCCCTAAATCGCCTCAATATCCCACAAAATCCCACAAAAATCCCACAAAACCTCTACAAGTTTCCACAAAATCTAAGAAAAATTCCTCAAAATTCTTCAAGTCTCCTCAAAACCACACAAAGTCCTTCAAAAAGGCCCACCAAATTCCAGAAAAATCCTACAGAATTCCCTAAATCTTCTCAAAACTCTACCAAATTCCAGAAAAATCCCACCAAATCTCCACAAATTCCCACGGAATACATGAAAAATCCCTGATAATTCGTCAGTTCTCTACAGAATCTCACCAAATTCCAGAAAAGTCCCTCAAAGTTCCACAAACATCCCACAAAATCTCCCCAGTATCCAACAAAATTCCAGGAAAAATCCCACAGAATTCCCTAAATCTTCTCAAAACACGACCAAATTCTAGAAAAATATCCCAACAAATCTCCACAAAATCCCACAAAATACATGAAAAATCCCTCAAGATCCCTAAATCGCCTCAATATCCCACAAAATCCCACAAAAATCCCACAAAAACTCCACAAGTTTCCACAAAATCTAAGAAAAATTCCTCAAAATTCTTCAAGTCTCCTCAAAACCACACAAAGTCCTTCAAAAAGGCCCACCAAATTCCAGGAAAAATCCCACAAAATTCCCTAAATCTTCTCAAAACACGGCCAAAATCCACAAAAATCCCACCAAATCTCCACAAATTCCCACAGAATACATGAAAAATCCCTGATAATTCGTCAGTTCTCTACAGAATCTCACCAAATTCCAGAAAAGTCCCTCAAAGTTCCACAAACATCCCACAAAATCTCCCCAGTATCCAACAAAATTCCAGGAAATATCCCACAAAATTCCCTAAATCTTCTCAAAACACGACCAAATTCTAGAAAAATATCCCACCAAATCTCCACAAAATCCCACAAAATACATGAAAAATCCCTCAAAATCCCTAAATCGCCTCAATATCCCACAAAATCACACAAAAATCACACAAAACCTCCACAAGTTTCCACAAAATCTAAGAAAAATTCCTCAAAATTCTTCAAGTCTCCTCAAAACCACACAAAGTCCTTGAAAAGGCCCACCAAATTCCAGAAAAATCCCACAGAATCTACACAAATTCCCACAAAATCTAAAACAAATTCCTCAAAATTCTTCAAGTCTCCTCAGAATCCCACACAATTCCAGAAAAAACCCACAAAATTCCAGAGAAGTCCTACAAAACTCCCTAAATCATTTCAAAACCCTACAAATTCACAGGAATGTCCCACAAAATCTCCACCAATTCCCAGAACATCCCACAAAAATCTCACAAAAATCCCTAAATCTTCTGAAAACTCGAAAACACGGCCAAAATCCACAAAAATCCCACCAAATCTCCACAAATTCCCACAGAATACATGAAAAATCCCTGATAATTCTTCAGTTCTCTACAGAATCTCACCAAATTCCAGAAAAGTCCCTCAAAGTTCCACAAACATCCCACAAAATCTTCCCAGTATCCATCAAAATTCCAGGAAAAATCCCACAAAATTCCCTAAATCTTCTCAAAACACGACCAAATTCCAGAAAAATATCCCACCAAATCTCCACAAAATCCCACAAAATACATGAAAAATCCCTCAAGATCCCTAAATCGCCTCAATATCCCACAAAATCCCACAAAAATCCCACAAAACCTCCACAAGTTTCCACAAAATCTAAGAAAAATTCCTCAAAATTCTTCAAGTCTCCTCAAAACCACACAAAGTCCTTCAAAAAGGCCCACCAAATTCCAGAAAAATCTTACAGAATTCCCTAAATCTTCTCAAAACTCTACCAAATTCCAGAAAAATCCCACCAAATCTCCACAAATTCCCACGGAATACATGAAAAATCCCTGATAATTCTTCAGTTCTCTACAGAATCTCACCAAATTCCAGAATAGTCCCTCAAAGTTCCACAAACATCCCACAAAATCTCCCCAGTATCCTATAAAATTCCAGAAAAATCTTACAGAATTCCCTAAATCTTCTCAAAACTCTACCAAATTCCAGAAAAATCCCACCAAATCTCCACAAATTCCCACAGAATACATGAAAAATCCCTGATAATTCTTCAGTTCTCTACAGAATCTCACCAAATTCCAGAAAAGTCCCTCAAAGTTCCACAAACATCCCACAAAATCTCCCCAGTATCCAACAAAATTCCAGGAAAAATCCCACAGAATTCCCTAAATCTTCTCAAAACACGACCAAATTCTAGAAAAATATCCCACCAAATCACCACAAATTCCCACAAAATACATGAAAAATCCCTCAAGATCCCTAAATCGCCTCAATATCCCACAAAATCCCACAAAAATCCCACAAAACCTCCACAAGTTTCCACAAAATCTAAGAAAAATTCCTCAAAATTCTTCAAGTCTCCTCAAAACCACACAAAGTCCTTGAAAAGGCCCACCAAATTCCAGAAAAATCCCACAGAATCTACACAAATTCCCACAAAATCTAAAACAAATTCCTCTAAATTCTTCAAGTCTCCTCAGAATCCCACACAATTCCAGAAAAAACCCACAAAATTCCTGAGAAGTCCCACAAAACTCCCTAAATCATTTCAAAACCCTACCAATTCACAGGAATGACCCACAAAATCTCCACCAATTCCCAGAACATCCCACAAAAATCTCACAAAAATCCCTAAATCTTCTGAAAACTCGAAAACACGGACAAAATCCACAAAAATCCCACCAAATCTCCACAAATTCCCACAGAATACATGAAAAATCCCTGATAATTCGTCAGTTCTGTACAGAATCTCACCAAATTCCAGAAAAGTCCCTCAAAGTTCCACAAACATCCCACAAAATCTCCCCAGTATCCAACAAAATTCCAGGAAAAATCCCACCAAATTCCCTAAATCTTCTCAAAACACGACCAAATTCTAGAAAAATATCCCAACAAATCTCCACAAAATCCCACAAAATACATGAAAAATCCCTCAAGATCCCTAAATCGCCTCAATATCCCACAAAATCCCACAAAAATCCCACAAAAACTCCACAAGTTTCCACAAAATCTAAGAAAAATTCCTCAAAATTCTTCAAGTCTCCTCAAAACCACACAAAGTCCTTGAAAAGGCCCACCAAATTCCAGGAAAAATCCCACAAAATTCCCTAAATCTTCTCAAAACACGGCCAAAATCCACAAAAATCCCACCAAATCTCCACAAATTCCCACAGAATACATGAAAAATCCCTGATAATTCGTCAGTTCTCTACAGAATCTCACCAAATTCCAGAAAAGTCCCTCAAAGTTCCACAAACATCCCACAAAATCTCCCCAGTATCCAACAAAATTCCAGGAAAAATCCCACAGAATTCCCTAAATCTTCTCAAAACACGACCAAATTCTAGAAAAATATCCCACCAAATCACCACAAATTCCCACAAAATACATGAAAAATCCCTCAAGATCCCTAAATCGCCTCAATATCCCACAAAATCCCACAAAAATCACACAAAACCTCCACAAGTTTCCACAAAATCTAAGAAAAATTCCTCAAAATTCTTCAAGTCTCCTCAAAACCACACAAAGTCCTTGAAAAGGCCCACCAAATTCCAGTAAAATCCCACAGAATCTACACAAATTCCCACAAAATCTAAAACAAATTCCTCAAAATTCTTCAAGCCTCCTCAGAATCCCACACAATTCCAGAAAAAACCCACAAAATTCCAGAGAAGTCCCACAAAACTCCCTAAATCATTTCAAAACCCTACCAATTCACAGGAATGTCCCACAAAATCTCCACCAATTCCCAGAACATCCCACAAAAATCTCACAAAAATCCCTAAATCTTCTGAAAACTCGAAAACACGGCCAAAATCCACAAAAATCCCACCAAATCTCCACAAATTCCCACGGAATACATGAAAAATCCCTGATAATTCGTCAGTTCCCTACAGAATCTCACCAAATTCCAGAAAAGTCCCTCAAAGTTCCACAAACATCCCACAAAATCTCCCCAGTATCCAACAAAATTCCAGGAAAAATCCCACAAAATTCCCTAAATCTTCTCAAAACACGACCAAATTCTAGAAAAATATCCCAACAAATTTCCTCAAAATCCCACAAAATACATGAAAAATCCCTCAAAATCCCTAAATCGCCTCAATATCCCACAAAATCCCACAAAAATCCCACAAAACCTCCACAAGTTTCCACAAAATCTAAGAAAAATTCCTCAAAATTCTTCAAGTCTCCTCAAAACCACACAAAGTCCTTGAAAAGGCCCACCAAATTCCAGTAAAATCCCACAGAATCTACACAAATTCCCACAAAATCTAAAACAAATTCCTCAAAATTCTTCAAGTCTCCTCAGAATCCCACACAATTCCAGAAAAAACCCACAAAATTCCAGAGAAGTCCCACAAAACTCCCTAAATCATTTCAAAACCCTACCAATTCACAGGAATGTCCCACAAAATCTACACCAATTCCCAGAACATCCCACAAAAATCTCACAAAAATCCCTAAATCTTCTGAAAACTCGAAAACACGGCCAAAATCCACAAAAATCCCACCAAATCTCCACAAATTCCCACAGAATACATGAAAAATCCCTGATAATTCTTCAGTTCTCTACAGAATCTCACCAAATTCCAGAAAAGTCCCTCAAAGTTCCACAAACATCCCACAAAATCTTCCCAGTATCCATCAAAATTCCAGGAAAAATCCCACAAAATTCCCTAAATCTTCTCAAAACACGACCAAATTCCAGAAAAATATCCCACCAAATCTCCACAAATTCCCACAAAATACATGAAAAATCCCTCAAAATCCCTAAATCGCCTCAATATCCCACAAAATCCCACAAAAATCCCACAAAACCTCTACAAGTTTCCACAAAATCTAAGAAAAATTCCTCAAAATTCTTCAAGTCTCCTCAAAACCACACAAAGTCCTTCAAAAAGGCCCACCAAATTCCAGAAAAATCTTACAGAATTCCCTAAATCTTCTCAAAACTCTACCAAATTCCAGAAAAATCCCACCAAATCTCCACAAATTCCCACGGAATACATGAAAAATCCCTGATAATTCGTCAGTTCCCTACAGAATCTCACCAAATTCCAGAAAAGTCCCTCAAAGTTCCACAAACATCCCACAAAATCTCCCCAGTATCCAACAAAATTCCAGGAAAAATCCCACAAAATTCCCTAAATCTTCTCAAAACACGACCAAATTCTAGAAAAATATCCCAACAAATTTCCTCAAAATCCCACAAAATACATGAAAAATCCCTCAAAATCCCTAAATCGCCTCAATATCCCACAAAATCCCACAAAAATCCCACAAAACCTCCACAAGTTTCCACAAAATCTAAGAAAAATTCCTCAAAATTCTTCAAGTCTCCTCAAAACCACACAAAGTCCTTGAAAAGGCCCACCAAATTCCAGTAAAATCCCACAGAATCTACACAAATTCCCACAAAATCTAAAACAAATTCCTCAAAATTCTTCAAGTCTCCTCAGAATCCCACACAATTCCAGAAAAAACCCACAAAATTCCAGAGAAGTCCCACAAAACTCCCTAAATCATTTCAAAACCCTACCAATTCACAGGAATGTCCCACAAAATCTACACCAATTCCCAGAACATCCCACAAAAATCTCACAAAAATCCCTAAATCTTCTGAAAACTCGAAAACACGGCCAAAATCCACAAAAATCCCACCAAATCTCCACAAATTCCCACAGAATACATGAAAAATCCCTGATAATTCTTCAGTTCTCTACAGAATCTCACCAAATTCCAGAAAAGTCCCTCAAAGTTCCACAAACATCCCACAAAATCTTCCCAGTATCCATCAAAATTCCAGGAAAAATCCCACAAAATTCCCTAAATCTTCTCAAAACACGACCAAATTCCAGAAAAATATCCCACCAAATCTCCACAAATTCCCACAAAATACATGAAAAATCCCTCAAAATCCCTAAATCGCCTCAATATCCCACAAAATCCCACAAAAATCCCACAAAACCTCTACAAGTTTCCACAAAATCTAAGAAAAATTCCTCAAAATTCTTCAAGTCTCCTCAAAACCACACAAAGTCCTTCAAAAAGGCCCACCAAATTCCAGAAAAATCTTACAGAATTCCCTAAATCTTCTCAAAACTCTACCAAATTCCAGAAAAATCCCACCAAATCTCCACAAATTCCCACGGAATACATGAAAAATCCCTGATAATTCTTCAGTTCTCTACAGAATCTCACCAAATTCCAGAAAAGTCCCTCAAAGTTCCACAAACATCCCACAAAATCTCCCCAGTATCCAACAAAATTCCAGGAAAAATCCCACAGAATTCCCTAAATCTTCTCAAAACACGACCAAATTCTAGAAAAATATCCCACCAAATCTCCACAAAATCCCACAAAATACATGAAAAATCCCTCAAGATCCCTAAATCGCCTCAATATCCCACAAAATCCCACAAAAATCCCACAAAAACTCCACAAGTTTCCACAAAATCTAAGAAAAATTCCTCAAAATTCTTCAAGTCTCCTCAAAACCACACAAAGTCCTTCAAAAAGGCCCACCAAATTCCAGGAAAAATCCCACAAAATTCCCTAAATCTTCTCAAAACACGGCCAAAATCCACAAAAATCCCACCAAATCTCCACAAATTCCCACAGAATACATGAAAAATCCCTGATAATTCGTCAGTTCTCTACAGAATCTCACCAAATTCCAGAAAAGTCCCTCAAAGTTCCACAAACATCCCACAAAATCTCCCCAGTATCCAACAAAATTCCAGGAAATATCCCACAAAATTCCCTAAATCTTCTCAAAACACGACCAAATTCTAGAAAAATATCCCACCAAATCTCCACAAAATCCCACAAAATACATGAAAAATCCCTCAAAATCCCTAAATCGCCTCAATATCCCACAAAATCACACAAAAATCACACAAAACCTCCACAAGTTTCCACAAAATCTAAGAAAAATTCCTCAAAATTCTTCAAGTCTCCTCAAAACCACACAAAGTCCTTGAAAAGGCCCACCAAATTCCAGAAAAATCCCACAGAATCTACACAAATTCCCACAAAATCTAAAACAAATTCCTCAAAATTCTTCAAGTCTCCTCAGAATCCCACACAATTCCAGAAAAAACCCACAAAATTCCAGAGAAGTCCTACAAAACTCCCTAAATCATTTCAAAACCCTACCAATTCACAGGAATGTCCCACAAAATCTCCACCAATTCCCAGAACATCCCACAAAAATCTCACAAAAATCCCTAAATCTTCTGAAAACTCGAAAACACGGCCAAAATCCACAAAAATCCCACCAAATCTCCACAAATTCCCACAGAATACATGAAAAATCCCTGATAATTCTTCAGTTCTCTACAGAATCTCACCAAATTCCAGAAAAGTCCCTCAAAGTTCCACAAACATCCCACAAAATCTTCCCAGTATCCATCAAAATTCCAGGAAAAATCCCACAAAATTCCCTAAATCTTCTCAAAACACGACCAAATTCCAGAAAAATATCCCACCAAATCTCCACAAATTCCCACAAAATACATGAAAAATCCCTCAAAATCCCTAAATCGCCTCAATATCCCACAAAATCCCACAAAAATCCCACAAAACCTCTACAAGTTTCCACAAAATCTAAGAAAAATTCCTCAAAATTCTTCAAGTCTCCTCAAAACCACACAAAGTCCTTCAAAAAGGCCCACCAAATTCCAGAAAAATCCTACAGAATTCCCTAAATCTTCTCAAAACTCTACCAAATTCCAGAAAAATCCCACCAAATCTCCACAAATTCCCACGGAATACATGAAAAATCCCTGATAATTCGTCAGTTCTCTACAGAATCTCACCAAATTCCAGAAAAGTCCCTCAAAGTTCCACAAACATCCCACAAAATCTCCCCAGTATCCAACAAAATTCCAGGAAAAATCCCACAGAATTCCCTAAATCTTCTCAAAACACGACCAAATTCTAGAAAAATATCCCAACAAATCTCCACAAAATCCCACAAAATACATGAAAAATCCCTCAAGATCCCTAAATCGCCTCAATATCCCACAAAATCCCACAAAAATCCCACAAAAACTCCACAAGTTTCCACAAAATCTAAGAAAAATTCCTCAAAATTCTTCAAGTCTCCTCAAAACCACACAAAGTCCTTCAAAAAGGCCCACCAAATTCCAGGAAAAATCCCACAAAATTCCCTAAATCTTCTCAAAACACGGCCAAAATCCACAAAAATCCCACCAAATCTCCACAAATTCCCACAGAATACATGAAAAATCCCTGATAATTCGTCAGTTCTCTACAGAATCTCACCAAATTCCAGAAAAGTCCCTCAAAGTTCCACAAACATCCCACAAAATCTCCCCAGTATCCAACAAAATTCCAGGAAATATCCCACAAAATTCCCTAAATCTTCTCAAAACACGACCAAATTCTAGAAAAATATCCCACCAAATCTCCACAAAATCCCACAAAATACATGAAAAATCCCTCAAAATCCCTAAATCGCCTCAATATCCCACAAAATCACACAAAAATCACACAAAACCTCCACAAGTTTCCACAAAATCTAAGAAAAATTCCTCAAAATTCTTCAAGTCTCCTCAAAACCACACAAAGTCCTTGAAAAGGCCCACCAAATTCCAGAAAAATCCCACAGAATCTACACAAATTCCCACAAAATCTAAAACAAATTCCTCAAAATTCTTCAAGTCTCCTCAGAATCCCACACAATTCCAGAAAAAACCCACAAAATTCCAGAGAAGTCCTACAAAACTCCCTAAATCATTTCAAAACCCTACAAATTCACAGGAATGTCCCACAAAATCTCCACCAATTCCCAGAACATCCCACAAAAATCTCACAAAAATCCCTAAATCTTCTGAAAACTCGAAAACACGGCCAAAATCCACAAAAATCCCACCAAATCTCCACAAATTCCCACAGAATACATGAAAAATCCCTGATAATTCTTCAGTTCTCTACAGAATCTCACCAAATTCCAGAAAAGTCCCTCAAAGTTCCACAAACATCCCACAAAATCTTCCCAGTATCCATCAAAATTCCAGGAAAAATCCCACAAAATTCCCTAAATCTTCTCAAAACACGACCAAATTCCAGAAAAATATCCCACCAAATCTCCACAAAATCCCACAAAATACATGAAAAATCCCTCAAGATCCCTAAATCGCCTCAATATCCCACAAAATCCCACAAAAATCCCACAAAACCTCCACAAGTTTCCACAAAATCTAAGAAAAATTCCTCAAAATTCTTCAAGTCTCCTCAAAACCACACAAAGTCCTTCAAAAAGGCCCACCAAATTCCAGAAAAATCTTACAGAATTCCCTAAATCTTCTCAAAACTCTACCAAATTCCAGAAAAATCCCACCAAATCTCCACAAATTCCCACGGAATACATGAAAAATCCCTGATAATTCTTCAGTTCTCTACAGAATCTCACCAAATTCCAGAATAGTCCCTCAAAGTTCCACAAACATCCCACAAAATCTCCCCAGTATCCTATAAAATTCCAGAAAAATCTTACAGAATTCCCTAAATCTTCTCAAAACTCTACCAAATTCCAGAAAAATCCCACCAAATCTCCACAAATTCCCACAGAATACATGAAAAATCCCTGATAATTCTTCAGTTCTCTACAGAATCTCACCAAATTCCAGAAAAGTCCCTCAAAGTTCCACAAACATCCCACAAAATCTCCCCAGTATCCAACAAAATTCCAGGAAAAATCCCACAGAATTCCCTAAATCTTCTCAAAACACGACCAAATTCTAGAAAAATATCCCACCAAATCACCACAAATTCCCACAAAATACATGAAAAATCCCTCAAGATCCCTAAATCGCCTCAATATCCCACAAAATCCCACAAAAATCCCACAAAACCTCCACAAGTTTCCACAAAATCTAAGAAAAATTCCTCAAAATTCTTCAAGTCTCCTCAAAACCACACAAAGTCCTTGAAAAGGCCCACCAAATTCCAGAAAAATCCCACAGAATCTACACAAATTCCCACAAAATCTAAAACAAATTCCTCTAAATTCTTCAAGTCTCCTCAGAATCCCACACAATTCCAGAAAAAACCCACAAAATTCCTGAGAAGTCCCACAAAACTCCCTAAATCATTTCAAAACCCTACCAATTCACAGGAATGACCCACAAAATCTCCACCAATTCCCAGAACATCCCACAAAAATCTCACAAAAATCCCTAAATCTTCTGAAAACTCGAAAACACGGACAAAATCCACAAAAATCCCACCAAATCTCCACAAATTCCCACAGAATACATGAAAAATCCCTGATAATTCGTCAGTTCTGTACAGAATCTCACCAAATTCCAGAAAAGTCCCTCAAAGTTCCACAAACATCCCACAAAATCTCCCCAGTATCCAACAAAATTCCAGGAAAAATCCCACCAAATTCCCTAAATCTTCTCAAAACACGACCAAATTCTAGAAAAATATCCCAACAAATCTCCACAAAATCCCACAAAATACATGAAAAATCCCTCAAGATCCCTAAATCGCCTCAATATCCCACAAAATCCCACAAAAATCCCACAAAAACTCCACAAGTTTCCACAAAATCTAAGAAAAATTCCTCAAAATTCTTCAAGTCTCCTCAAAACCACACAAAGTCCTTGAAAAGGCCCACCAAATTCCAGGAAAAATCCCACAAAATTCCCTAAATCTTCTCAAAACACGGCCAAAATCCACAAAAATCCCACCAAATCTCCACAAATTCCCACAGAATACATGAAAAATCCCTGATAATTCGTCAGTTCTCTACAGAATCTCACCAAATTCCAGAAAAGTCCCTCAAAGTTCCACAAACATCCCACAAAATCTCCCCAGTATCCAACAAAATTCCAGGAAAAATCCCACAGAATTCCCTAAATCTTCTCAAAACACGACCAAATTCTAGAAAAATATCCCACCAAATCACCACAAATTCCCACAAAATACATGAAAAATCCCTCAAGATCCCTAAATCGCCTCAATATCCCACAAAATCCCACAAAAATCACACAAAACCTCCACAAGTTTCCACAAAATCTAAGAAAAATTCCTCAAAATTCTTCAAGTCTCCTCAAAACCACACAAAGTCCTTGAAAAGGCCCACCAAATTCCAGTAAAATCCCACAGAATCTACACAAATTCCCACAAAATCTAAAACAAATTCCTCAAAATTCTTCAAGCCTCCTCAGAATCCCACACAATTCCAGAAAAAACCCACAAAATTCCAGAGAAGTCCCACAAAACTCCCTAAATCATTTCAAAACCCTACCAATTCACAGGAATGTCCCACAAAATCTCCACCAATTCCCAGAACATCCCACAAAAATCTCACAAAAATCCCTAAATCTTCTGAAAACTCGAAAACACGGCCAAAATCCACAAAAATCCCACCAAATCTCCACAAATTCCCACAGAATACATGAAAAATCCCTGATAATTCGTCAGTTCCCTACAGAATCTCACCAAATTCCAGAAAAGTCCCTCAAAGTTCCACAAACATCCCACAAAATCTCCCCAGTATCCAACAAAATTCCAGGAAAAATCCCACAAAATTCCCTAAATCTTCTCAAAACACGACCAAATTCTAGAAAAATATCCCAACAAATTTCCTCAAAATCCCACAAAATACATGAAAAATCCCTCAAAATCCCTAAATCGCCTCAATATCCCACAAAATCCCACAAAAATCCCACAAAACCTCCACAAGTTTCCACAAAATCTAAGAAAAATTCCTCAAAATTCTTCAAGTCTCCTCAAAACCACACAAAGTCCTTGAAAAGGCCCACCAAATTCCAGTAAAATCCCACAGAATCTACACAAATTCCCACAAAATCTAAAACAAATTCCTCAAAATTCTTCAAGTCTCCTCAGAATCCCACACAATTCCAGAAAAAACCCACAAAATTCCAGAGAAGTCCCACAAAACTCCCTAAATCATTTCAAAACCCTACCAATTCACAGGAATGTCCCACAAAATCTACACCAATTCCCAGAACATCCCACAAAAATCTCACAAAAATCCCTAAATCTTCTGAAAACTCGAAAACACGGCCAAAATCCACAAAAATCCCACCAAATCTCCACAAATTCCCACAGAATACATGAAAAATCCCTGATAATTCTTCAGTTCTCTACAGAATCTCACCAAATTCCAGAAAAGTCCCTCAAAGTTCCACAAACATCCCACAAAATCTTCCCAGTATCCATCAAAATTCCAGGAAAAATCCCACAAAATTCCCTAAATCTTCTCAAAACACGACCAAATTCCAGAAAAATATCCCACCAAATCTCCACAAATTCCCACAAAATACATGAAAAATCCCTCAAAATCCCTAAATCGCCTCAATATCCCACAAAATCCCACAAAAATCCCACAAAACCTCTACAAGTTTCCACAAAATCTAAGAAAAATTCCTCAAAATTCTTCAAGTCTCCTCAAAACCACACAAAGTCCTTCAAAAAGGCCCACCAAATTCCAGAAAAATCTTACAGAATTCCCTAAATCTTCTCAAAACTCTACCAAATTCCAGAAAAATCCCACCAAATCTCCACAAATTCCCACGGAATACATGAAAAATCCCTGATAATTCGTCAGTTCCCTACAGAATCTCACCAAATTCCAGAAAAGTCCCTCAAAGTTCCACAAACATCCCACAAAATCTCCCCAGTATCCAACAAAATTCCAGGAAAAATCCCACAAAATTCCCTAAATCTTCTCAAAACACGACCAAATTCTAGAAAAATATCCCAACAAATTTCCTCAAAATCCCACAAAATACATGAAAAATCCCTCAAAATCCCTAAATCGCCTCAATATCCCACAAAATCCCACAAAAATCCCACAAAACCTCCACAAGTTTCCACAAAATCTAAGAAAAATTCCTCAAAATTCTTCAAGTCTCCTCAAAACCACACAAAGTCCTTGAAAAGGCCCACCAAATTCCAGTAAAATCCCACAGAATCTACACAAATTCCCACAAAATCTAAAACAAATTCCTCAAAATTCTTCAAGTCTCCTCAGAATCCCACACAATTCCAGAAAAAACCCACAAAATTCCAGAGAAGTCCCACAAAACTCCCTAAATCATTTCAAAACCCTACCAATTCACAGGAATGTCCCACAAAATCTACACCAATTCCCAGAACATCCCACAAAAATCTCACAAAAATCCCTAAATCTTCTGAAAACTCGAAAACACGGCCAAAATCCACAAAAATCCCACCAAATCTCCACAAATTCCCACAGAATACATGAAAAATCCCTGATAATTCTTCAGTTCTCTACAGAATCTCACCAAATTCCAGAAAAGTCCCTCAAAGTTCCACAAACATCCCACAAAATCTTCCCAGTATCCATCAAAATTCCAGGAAAAATCCCACAAAATTCCCTAAATCTTCTCAAAACACGACCAAATTCCAGAAAAATATCCCACCAAATCTCCACAAATTCCCACAAAATACATGAAAAATCCCTCAAAATCCCTAAATCGCCTCAATATCCCACAAAATCCCACAAAAATCCCACAAAACCTCTACAAGTTTCCACAAAATCTAAGAAAAATTCCTCAAAATTCTTCAAGTCTCCTCAAAACCACACAAAGTCCTTCAAAAAGGCCCACCAAATTCCAGAAAAATCTTACAGAATTCCCTAAATCTTCTCAAAACTCTACCAAATTCCAGAAAAATCCCACCAAATCTCCACAAATTCCCACGGAATACATGAAAAATCCCTGATAATTCTTCAGTTCTCTACAGAATCTCACCAAATTCCAGAAAAGTCCCTCAAAGTTCCACAAACATCCCACAAAATCTCCCCAGTATCCAACAAAATTCCAGGAAAAATCCCACAGAATTCCCTAAATCTTCTCAAAACACGACCAAATTCTAGAAAAATATCCCAACAAATCTCCACAAAATCCCACAAAATACATGAAAAATCCCTCAAGATCCCTAAATCGCCTCAATATCCCACAAAATCCCACAAAAATCCCACAAAAACTCCACAAGTTTCCACAAAATCTAAGAAAAATTCCTCAAAATTCTTCAAGTCTCCTCAAAACCACACAAAGTCCTTCAAAAAGGCCCACCAAATTCCAGGAAAAATCCCACAAAATTCCCTAAATCTTCTCAAAACACGGCCAAAATCCACAAAAATCCCACCAAATCTCCACAAATTCCCACAGAATACATGAAAAATCCCTGATAATTCGTCAGTTCTCTACAGAATCTCACCAAATTCCAGAAAAGTCCCTCAAAGTTCCACAAACATCCCACAAAATCTCCCCAGTATCCAACAAAATTCCAGGAAATATCCCACAAAATTCCCTAAATCTTCTCAAAACACGACCAAATTCTAGAAAAATATCCCACCAAATCTCCACAAAATCCCACAAAATACATGAAAAATCCCTCAAAATCCCTAAATCGCCTCAATATCCCACAAAATCACACAAAAATCACACAAAACCTCCACAAGTTTCCACAAAATCTAAGAAAAATTCCTCAAAATTCTTCAAGTCTCCTCAAAACCACACAAAGTCCTTGAAAAGGCCCACCAAATTCCAGAAAAATCCCACAGAATCTACACAAATTCCCACAAAATCTAAAACAAATTCCTCTAAATTCTTCAAGTCTCCTCAGAATCCCACACAATTCCAGAAAAAACCCACAAAATTCCAGAGAAGTCCCACAAAACTCCCTAAATCATTTCAAAACCCTACCAATTCACAGGAATGTCCCACAAAATCTCCACCAATTCCCAGAACATCCCACAAAAATCTCACAAAAATCCCTAAATCTTCTGAAAACTCGAAAACACGGCCAAAATCCACAAAAATCCCACCAAATCTCCACAAATTCCCACAGAATACATGAAAAATCCCTGATAATTCTTCAGTTCTCTACAGAATCTCACCAAATTCCAGAAAAGTCCCTCAAAGTTCCACAAACATCCCACAAAATCTTCCCAGTATCCATCAAAATTCCAGGAAAAATCCCACAAAATTCCCTAAATCTTCTCAAAACACGACCAAATTCCAGAAAAATATCCCACCAAATCTCCACAAATTCCCACAAAATACATGAAAAATCCCTCAAAATCCCTAAATCGCCTCAATATCCCACAAAATCCCACAAAAATCCCACAAAACCTCTACAAGTTTCCACAAAATCTAAGAAAAATTCCTCAAAATTCTTCAAGTCTCCTCAAAACCACACAAAGTCCTTCAAAAAGGCCCACCAAATTCCAGAAAAATCTTACAGAATTCCCTAAATCTTCTCAAAACTCTACCAAATTCCAGAAAAATCCCACCAAATCTCCACAAATTCCCACGGAATACATGAAAAATCCCTGATAATTCTTCAGTTCTCTACAGAATCTCACCAAATTCCAGAAAAGTCCCTCAAAGTTCCACAAACATCCCACAAAATCTCCCCAGTATCCAACAAAATTCCAGGAAAAATCCCACAGAATTCCCTAAATCTTCTCAAAACACGACCAAATTCTAGAAAAATATCCCAACAAATCTCCACAAAATCCCACAAAATACATGAAAAATCCCTCAAGATCCCTAAATCGCCTCAATATCCCACAAAATCCCACAAAAATCCCACAAAAACTCCACAAGTTTCCACAAAATCTAAGAAAAATTCCTCAAAATTCTTCAAGTCTCCTCAAAACCACACAAAGTCCTTCAAAAAGGCCCACCAAATTCCAGGAAAAATCCCACAAAATTCCCTAAATCTTCTCAAAACACGGCCAAAATCCACAAAAATCCCACCAAATCTCCACAAATTCCCACAGAATACATGAAAAATCCCTGATAATTCGTCAGTTCTCTACAGAATCTCACCAAATTCCAGAAAAGTCCCTCAAAGTTCCACAAACATCCCACAAAATCTCCCCAGTATCCAACAAAATTCCAGGAAATATCCCACAAAATTCCCTAAATCTTCTCAAAACACGACCAAATTCTAGAAAAATATCCCACCAAATCTCCACAAAATCCCACAAAATACATGAAAAATCCCTCAAAATCCCTAAATCGCCTCAATATCCCACAAAATCACACAAAAATCACACAAAACCTCCACAAGTTTCCACAAAATCTAAGAAAAATTCCTCAAAATTCTTCAAGTCTCCTCAAAACCACACAAAGTCCTTGAAAAGGCCCACCAAATTCCAGAAAAATCCCACAGAATCTACACAAATTCCCACAAAATCTAAAACAAATTCCTCAAAATTCTTCAAGTCTCCTCAGAATCCCACACAATTCCAGAAAAAACCCACAAAATTCCAGAGAAGTCCTACAAAACTCCCTAAATCATTTCAAAACCCTACCAATTCACAGGAATGTCCCACAAAATCTCCACCAATTCCCAGAACATCCCACAAAAATCTCACAAAAATCCCTAAATCTTCTGAAAACTCGAAAACACGGCCAAAATCCACAAAAATCCCACCAAATCTCCACAAATTCCCACAGAATACATGAAAAATCCCTGATAATTCTTCAGTTCTCTACAGAATCTCACCAAATTCCAGAAAAGTCCCTCAAAGTTCCACAAACATCCCACAAAATCTTCCCAGTATCCATCAAAATTCCAGGAAAAATCCCACAAAATTCCCTAAATCTTCTCAAAACACGACCAAATTCCAGAAAAATATCCCACCAAATCTCCACAAAATCCCACAAAATACATGAAAAATCCCTCAAGATCCCTAAATCGCCTCAATATCCCACAAAATCCCACAAAAATCCCACAAAACCTCCACAAGTTTCCACAAAATCTAAGAAAAATTCCTCAAAATTCTTCAAGTCTCCTCAAAACCACACAAAGTCCTTCAAAAAGGCCCACCAAATTCCAGAAAAATCTTACAGAATTCCCTAAATCTTCTCAAAACTCTACCAAATTCCAGAAAAATCCCACCAAATCTCCACAAATTCCCACGGAATACATGAAAAATCCCTGATAATTCTTCAGTTCTCTACAGAATCTCACCAAATTCCAGAATAGTCCCTCAAAGTTCCACAAACATCCCACAAAATCTCCCCAGTATCCTATAAAATTCCAGGAAAAATCCCACAAAATTCCCTAAATCTTCTCAAAACACGGCCAAAATTCAGAAAAATCCCACCAAATCACCACAAATTCCCACAGAATACATGAAAAATCCCTGATAATTCTTCAGTTCTCTACAGAATCTCACCAAATTCCAGAAAAGTCCCTCAAAGTTCCACAAACATCCCACAAAATCTCCCCAGTATCCAACAAAATTCCAGGAAAAATCCCACAAAATTCCCTAAATCATCTCAAAACACGACCAAATTCTAGAAAAATATCCCAACAAATCTCCACAAAATCCCACAAAATACATGAAAAATCCCTCAAGATCCCTAAATCGCCTCAATATCCCACAAAATCCCACAAAAATCCCACAAAACCTCCACAAGTTTCCACAAAATCTAAGAAAAATTCCTCAAAATTCATCAAGTCTCCTCAAAACCACACAAAGTCCTTCAAAAAAGGCCCACCAAATTCCAGAAAAATCTTACAGAATTCCCTAAATCTTCTTAAAACTCTACCAAATTCCAGAAAAATCCCACCAAATCTCCACAAATTCCCACAGAATACATGAAAAATCCCTGATAATTCTTCAGTTCTCTACAGAATCTCACCAAATTCCAGAAAAGTCCCTCAAAGTTCCACAAACATCCCACAAAATCTCCCCAGTATCCAACAAAATTCCAGGAAAAATCCCACAAAATTCCCTAAATCTTCTCAAAACACGGCCAAAATCCGCAAAAATCCCACCAAATCTCCACAAATTCCCACAGAATACATGAAAAATCCCTGATAATTCTTCAGTTCTCTACAGAATCTCACCAAATTCCAGAAAAGTCCCTCAAAGTTCCACAAACATCCCACAAAATCTCCCCAGTATCCATCAAAATTCCAGGAAAAATCCCACAAAATTCCCTAAATCTTCTCAAAACACGACCAAATTCTAGAAAAATATCCCACCAAATCTCCACAAAATCCCACAAAATACATGAAAAATCTCTCAAGATCCCTAAATCGCCTCAATATCCCACAAAATACCACAAAAATCCCACAAAACCTCCACAAGTTTCCACAAAATCTAAGAAAAATTCCTCAAAATTCTTCAAGTCTCCTCAAAACCACACAAAGTCCTTCAAAAAGGCCCACCAAATTCCAGAAAAATCTTACAGAATTCCCTAAATCTTCTCAAAACTCTACCAAATTCCAGAAAAATCCCACCAAATCTCCACAAATTCCCACGGAATACATGAAAAATCCCTGATAATTCTTCAGTTCTCTACAGAATCTCACCAAATTCCAGAAAAGTCCCTCAAAGTTCCACTAACATCCCACAAAATCTCCCCAGTATCCAACAAAATTCCAGGAAAAATCCCACAAAATTCCCTAAATCTTCTCAAAACACGGCCAAAATCCAGAAAAATCCCACCAAATCTCCACAAATTCCCACAGAATACATGAAAAATCCCTGATAATTCTTCAGTTCTCTACAGAATCTCACCAAATTCCAGAAAAGTCCCTCAAAGTTCCACAAACATCCCACAAAATCTCCCCAGTATCCAACAAAATTCCAGGAAAAATCCCACAGAATTCCCTAAATCTTCTCAAAACACGACCAAATTCTAGAAAAATATCCCACCAAATCACCACAAATTCCCACAAAATACATGAAAAATCCCTCAAGATCCCTAAATCGCCTCAATATCCCACAAAATCCCACAAAAATCACACAAAACCTCCACAAGTTTCCACAAAATCTAAGAAAAATTCCTCAAAATTCTTCAAGTCTCCTCAAAACCACACAAAGTCCTTGAAAAGGCCCACCAAATTCCAGAAAAATCCCACAGAATCTACACAAATTCCCACAAAATCTAAAACAAATTCCTCTAAATTCTTCAAGTCTCCTCAGAATCCCACACAATTCCAGAAAAAACCCACAAAATTCCTGAGAAGTCCCACAAAACTCCCTAAATCATTTCAAAACCCTACCAATTCACAGGAATGACCCACAAAATCTCCACCAATTCCCAGAACATCCCACAAAAATCTCACAAAAATCCCTAAATCTTCTGAAAACTCGAAAACACGGACAAAATCCACAAAAATCCCACCAAATCTCCACAAATTCCCACAGAATACATGAAAAATCCCTGATAATTCGTCAGTTCTGTACAGAATCTCACCAAATTCCAGAAAAGTCCCTCAAAGTTCCACAAACATCCCACAAAATCTCCCCAGTATCCAACAAAATTCCAGGAAAAATCCCACAGAATTCCCTAAATCTTCTCAAAACACGACCAAATTCTAGAAAAATATCCCACCAAATCACCACAAATTCCCACAAAATACATGAAAAATCCCTCAAGATCCCTAAATCGCCTCAATATCCCACAAAATCCCACAAAAATCCCACAAAACCTCCACAAGTTTCCACAAAATCTAAGAAAAATTCCTCAAAATTCTTCAAGTCTCCTCAAAACCACACAAAGTCCTTGAAAAGGCCCACCAAATTCCAGAAAAATCCCACAGAATCTACACAAATTCCCACAAAATCTAAAACAAATTCCTCTAAATTCTTCAAGTCTCCTCAGAATCCCACACAATTCCAGAAAAAACCCACAAAATTCCTGAGAAGTCCCACAAAACTCCCTAAATCATTTCAAAACCCTACCAATTCACAGGAATGACCCACAAAATCTCCACCAATTCCCAGAACATCCCACAAAAATCTCACAAAAATCCCTAAATCTTCTGAAAACTCGAAAACACGGACAAAATCCACAAAAATCCCACCAAATCTCCACAAATTCCCACAGAATACATGAAAAATCCCTGATAATTCGTCAGTTCTGTACAGAATCTCACCAAATTCCAGAAAAGTCCCTCAAAGTTCCACAAACATCCCACAAAATCTCCCCAGTATCCAACAAAATTCCAGGAAAAATCCCACAAAATTCCCTAAATCTTCTCAAAACACGACCAAATTCTAGAAAAATATCCCAACAAATCTCCACAAAATCCCACAAAATACATGAAAAATCCCTCAAGATCCCTAAATCGCCTCAATATCCCACAAAATCCCACAAAAATCCCACAAAAACTCCACAAGTTTCCACAAAATCTAAGAAAAATTCCTCAAAATTCTTCAAGTCTCCTCAAAACCACACAAAGTCCTTCAAAAAGGCCCACCAAATTCCAGGAAAAATCCCACAAAATTCCCTAAATCTTCTCAAAACACGGCCAAAATCCACAAAAATCCCACCAAATCTCCACAAATTCCCACAGAATACATGAAAAATCCCTGATAATTCGTCAGTTCTCTACAGAATCTCACCAAATTCCAGAAAAGTCCCTCAAAGTTCCACAAACATCCCACAAAATCTCCCCAGTATCCAACAAAATTCCAGGAAAAATCCCACAGAATTCCCTAAATCTTCTCAAAACACGACCAAATTCTAGAAAAATATCCCACCAAATCACCACAAATTCCCACAAAATACATGAAAAATCCCTCAAGATCCCTAAATCGCCTCAATATCCCACAAAATCCCACAAAAATCACACAAAACCTCCACAAGTTTCCACAAAATCTAAGAAAAATTCCTCAAAATTCTTCAAGTCTCCTCAAAACCACACAAAGTCCTTGAAAAGGCCCACCAAATTCCAGTAAAATCCCACAGAATCTACACAAATTCCCACAAAATCTAAAACAAATTCCTCAAAATTCTTCAAGCCTCCTCAGAATCCCACACAATTCCAGAAAAAACCCACAAAATTCCAGAGAAGTCCCACAAAACTCCCTAAATCATTTCAAAACCCTACCAATTCACAGGAATGTCCCACAAAATCTCCACCAATTCCCAGAACATCCCACAAAAATCTCACAAAAATCCCTAAATCTTCTGAAAACTCGAAAACACGGCCAAAATCCACAAAAATCCCACCAAATCTCCACAAATTCCCACAGAATACATGAAAAATCCCTGATAATTCGTCAGTTCCCTACAGAATCTCACCAAATTCCAGAAAAGTCCCTCAAAGTTCCACAAACATCCCACAAAATCTCCCCAGTATCCAACAAAATTCCAGGAAAAATCCCACAAAATTCCCTAAATCTTCTCAAAACACGACCAAATTCTAGAAAAATATCCCAACAAATTTCCTCAAAATCCCACAAAATACATGAAAAATCCCTCAAAATCCCTAAATCGCCTCAATATCCCACAAAATCCCACAAAAATCCCACAAAACCTCCACAAGTTTCCACAAAATCTAAGAAAAATTCCTCAAAATTCTTCAAGTCTCCTCAAAACCACACAAAGTCCTTGAAAAGGCCCACCAAATTCCAGTAAAATCCCACAGAATCTACACAAATTCCCACAAAATCTAAAACAAATTCCTCAAAATTCTTCAAGTCTCCTCAGAATCCCACACAATTCCAGAAAAAACCCACAAAATTCCAGAGAAGTCCCACAAAACTCCCTAAATCATTTCAAAACCCTACCAATTCACAGGAATGTCCCACAAAATCTCCACCAATTCCCAGAACATCCCACAAAAATCTCACAAAAATCCCTAAATCTTCTGAAAACTCGAAAACACGGCCAAAATCCACAAAAATCCCACCAAATCTCCACAAATTCCCACAGAATACATGAAAAATCCCTGATAATTCTTCAGTTCTCTACAGAATCTCACCAAATTCCAGAAAAGTCCCTCAAAGTTCCACAAACATCCCACAAAATCTTCCCAGTATCCATCAAAATTCCAGGAAAAATCCCACAAAATTCCCTAAATCTTCTCAAAACACGACCAAATTCCAGAAAAATATCCCACCAAATCTCCACAAATTCCCACGGAATACATGAAAAATCCCTGATAATTCTTCAGTTCTCTACAGAATCTCACCAAATTCCAGAAAAGTCCCTCAAAGTTCCACAAACATCCCACAAAATCTCCCCAGTATCCAACAAAATTCCAGGAAAAATCCCACAGAATTCCCTAAATCTTCTCAAAACACGACCAAATTCTAGAAAAATATCCCAACAAATCTCCACAAAATCCCACAAAATACATGAAAAATCCCTCAAGATCCCTAAATCGCCTCAATATCCCACAAAATCCCACAAAAATCCCACAAAAACTCCACAAGTTTCCACAAAATCTAAGAAAAATTCCTCAAAATTCTTCAAGTCTCCTCAAAACCACACAAAGTCCTTCAAAAAGGCCCACCAAATTCCAGGAAAAATCCCACAAAATTCCCTAAATCTTCTCAAAACACGGCCAAAATCCACAAAAATCCCACCAAATCTCCACAAATTCCCACAGAATACATGAAAAATCCCTGATAATTCGTCAGTTCTCTACAGAATCTCACCAAATTCCAGAAAAGTCCCTCAAAGTTCCACAAACATCCCACAAAATCTCCCCAGTATCCAACAAAATTCCAGGAAATATCCCACAAAATTCCCTAAATCTTCTCAAAACACGACCAAATTCTAGAAAAATATCCCACCAAATCTCCACAAAATCCCACAAAATACATGAAAAATCCCTCAAAATCCCTAAATCGCCTCAATATCCCACAAAATCACACAAAAATCACACAAAACCTCCACAAGTTTCCACAAAATCTAAGAAAAATTCCTCAAAATTCTTCAAGTCTCCTCAAAACCACACAAAGTCCTTGAAAAGGCCCACCAAATTCCAGAAAAATCCCACAGAATCTACACAAATTCCCACAAAATCTAAAACAAATTCCTCAAAATTCTTCAAGTCTCCTCAGAATCCCACACAATTCCAGAAAAAACCCACAAAATTCCAGAGAAGTCCTACAAAACTCCCTAAATCATTTCAAAACCCTACCAATTCACAGGAATGTCCCACAAAATCTCCACCAATTCCCAGAACATCCCACAAAAATCTCACAAAAATCCCTAAATCTTCTGAAAACTCGAAAACACGGCCAAAATCCACAAAAATCCCACCAAATCTCCACAAATTCCCACAGAATACATGAAAAATCCCTGATAATTCTTCAGTTCTCTACAGAATCTCACCAAATTCCAGAAAAGTCCCTCAAAGTTCCACAAACATCCCACAAAATCTTCCCAGTATCCATCAAAATTCCAGGAAAAATCCCACAAAATTCCCTAAATCTTCTCAAAACACGACCAAATTCCAGAAAAATATCCCACCAAATCTCCACAAAATCCCACAAAATACATGAAAAATCCCTCAAGATCCCTAAATCGCCTCAATATCCCACAAAATCCCACAAAAATCCCACAAAACCTCCACAAGTTTCCACAAAATCTAAGAAAAATTCCTCAAAATTCTTCAAGTCTCCTCAAAACCACACAAAGTCCTTCAAAAAGGCCCACCAAATTCCAGAAAAATCTTACAGAATTCCCTAAATCTTCTCAAAACTCTACCAAATTCCAGAAAAATCCCACCAAATCTCCACAAATTCCCACGGAATACATGAAAAATCCCTGATAATTCTTCAGTTCTCTACAGAATCTCACCAAATTCCAGAATAGTCCCTCAAAGTTCCACAAACATCCCACAAAATCTCCCCAGTATCCTATAAAATTCCAGGAAAAATCCCACAAAATTCCCTAAATCTTCTCAAAACACGGCCAAAATTCAGAAAAATCCCACCAAATCACCACAAATTCCCACAGAATACATGAAAAATCCCTGATAATTCTTCAGTTCTCTACAGAATCTCACCAAATTCCAGAAAAGTCCCTCAAAGTTCCACAAACATCCCACAAAATCTCCCCAGTATCCAACAAAATTCCAGGAAAAATCCCACAAAATTCCCTAAATCATCTCAAAACACGACCAAATTCTAGAAAAATATCCCAACAAATCTCCACAAAATCCCACAAAATACATGAAAAATCCCTCAAGATCCCTAAATCGCCTCAATATCCCACAAAATCCCACAAAAATCCCACAAAACCTCCACAAGTTTCCACAAAATCTAAGAAAAATTCCTCAAAATTCATCAAGTCTCCTCAAAACCACACAAAGTCCTTCAAAAAAGGCCCACCAAATTCCAGAAAAATCTTACAGAATTCCCTAAATCTTCTTAAAACTCTACCAAATTCCAGAAAAATCCCACCAAATCTCCACAAATTCCCACAGAATACATGAAAAATCCCTGATAATTCTTCAGTTCTCTACAGAATCTCACCAAATTCCAGAAAAGTCCCTCAAAGTTCCACAAACATCCCACAAAATCTCCCCAGTATCCAACAAAATTCCAGGAAAAATCCCACAAAATTCCCTAAATCTTCTCAAAACACGGCCAAAATCCGCAAAAATCCCACCAAATCTCCACAAATTCCCACAGAATACATGAAAAATCCCTGATAATTCTTCAGTTCTCTACAGAATCTCACCAAATTCCAGAAAAGTCCCTCAAAGTTCCACAAACATCCCACAAAATCTCCCCAGTATCCAACAAAATTCCAGGAAAAATCCCACAGAATTCCCTAAATCTTCTCAAAACACGACCAAATTCTAGAAAAATATCCCACCAAATCACCACAAATTCCCACAAAATACATGAAAAATCCCTCAAGATCCCTAAATCGCCTCAATATCCCACAAAATCCCACAAAAATCACACAAAACCTCCACAAGTTTCCACAAAATCTAAGAAAAATTCCTCAAAATTCTTCAAGTCTCCTCAAAACCACACAAAGTCCTTGAAAAGGCCCACCAAATTCCAGAAAAATCCCACAGAATCTACACAAATTCCCACAAAATCTAAAACAAATTCCTCTAAATTCTTCAAGTCTCCTCAGAATCCCACACAATTCCAGAAAAAACCCACAAAATTCCTGAGAAGTCCCACAAAACTCCCTAAATCATTTCAAAACCCTACCAATTCACAGGAATGACCCACAAAATCTCCACCAATTCCCAGAACATCCCACAAAAATCTCACAAAAATCCCTAAATCTTCTGAAAACTCGAAAACACGGACAAAATCCACAAAAATCCCACCAAATCTCCACAAATTCCCACAGAATACATGAAAAATCCCTGATAATTCGTCAGTTCTGTACAGAATCTCACCAAATTCCAGAAAAGTCCCTCAAAGTTCCACAAACATCCCACAAAATCTCCCCAGTATCCAACAAAATTCCAGGAAAAATCCCACAGAATTCCCTAAATCTTCTCAAAACACGACCAAATTCTAGAAAAATATCCCACCAAATCACCACAAATTCCCACAAAATACATGAAAAATCCCTCAAGATCCCTAAATCGCCTCAATATCCCACAAAATCCCACAAAAATCCCACAAAACCTCCACAAGTTTCCACAAAATCTAAGAAAAATTCCTCAAAATTCTTCAAGTCTCCTCAAAACCACACAAAGTCCTTGAAAAGGCCCACCAAATTCCAGAAAAATCCCACAGAATCTACACAAATTCCCACAAAATCTAAAACAAATTCCTCTAAATTCTTCAAGTCTCCTCAGAATCCCACACAATTCCAGAAAAAACCCACAAAATTCCTGAGAAGTCCCACAAAACTCCCTAAATCATTTCAAAACCCTACCAATTCACAGGAATGACCCACAAAATCTCCACCAATTCCCAGAACATCCCACAAAAATCTCACAAAAATCCCTAAATCTTCTGAAAACTCGAAAACACGGACAAAATCCACAAAAATCCCACCAAATCTCCACAAATTCCCACAGAATACATGAAAAATCCCTGATAATTCGTCAGTTCTGTACAGAATCTCACCAAATTCCAGAAAAGTCCCTCAAAGTTCCACAAACATCCCACAAAATCTCCCCAGTATCCAACAAAATTCCAGGAAAAATCCCACAAAATTCCCTAAATCTTCTCAAAACACGACCAAATTCTAGAAAAATATCCCAACAAATCTCCACAAAATCCCACAAAATACATGAAAAATCCCTCAAGATCCCTAAATCGCCTCAATATCCCACAAAATCCCACAAAAATCCCACAAAAACTCCACAAGTTTCCACAAAATCTAAGAAAAATTCCTCAAAATTCTTCAAGTCTCCTCAAAACCACACAAAGTCCTTCAAAAAGGCCCACCAAATTCCAGGAAAAATCCCACAAAATTCCCTAAATCTTCTCAAAACACGGCCAAAATCCACAAAAATCCCACCAAATCTCCACAAATTCCCACAGAATACATGAAAAATCCCTGATAATTCGTCAGTTCTCTACAGAATCTCACCAAATTCCAGAAAAGTCCCTCAAAGTTCCACAAACATCCCACAAAATCTCCCCAGTATCCAACAAAATTCCAGGAAAAATCCCACAGAATTCCCTAAATCTTCTCAAAACACGACCAAATTCTAGAAAAATATCCCACCAAATCACCACAAATTCCCACAAAATACATGAAAAATCCCTCAAGATCCCTAAATCGCCTCAATATCCCACAAAATCCCACAAAAATCACACAAAACCTCCACAAGTTTCCACAAAATCTAAGAAAAATTCCTCAAAATTCTTCAAGTCTCCTCAAAACCACACAAAGTCCTTGAAAAGGCCCACCAAATTCCAGTAAAATCCCACAGAATCTACACAAATTCCCACAAAATCTAAAACAAATTCCTCAAAATTCTTCAAGCCTCCTCAGAATCCCACACAATTCCAGAAAAAACCCACAAAATTCCAGAGAAGTCCCACAAAACTCCCTAAATCATTTCAAAACCCTACCAATTCACAGGAATGTCCCACAAAATCTCCACCAATTCCCAGAACATCCCACAAAAATCTCACAAAAATCCCTAAATCTTCTGAAAACTCGAAAACACGGACAAAATCCACAAAAATCCCACCAAATCTCCACAAATTCCCACAGAATACATGAAAAATCCCTGATAATTCGTCAGTTCCCTACAGAATCTCACCAAATTCCAGAAAAGTCCCTCAAAGTTCCACAAACATCCCACAAAATCTCCCCAGTATCCAACAAAATTCCAGGAAAAATCCCACAAAATTCCCTAAATCTTCTCAAAACACGACCAAATTCTAGAAAAATATCCCAACAAATTTCCTCAAAATCCCACAAAATACATGAAAAATCCCTCAAAATCCCTAAATCGCCTCAATATCCCACAAAATCCCACAAAAATCCCACAAAACCTCCACAAGTTTCCACAAAATCTAAGAAAAATTCCTCAAAATTCTTCAAGTCTCCTCAAAACCACACAAAGTCCTTGAAAAGGCCCACCAAATTCCAGTAAAATCCCACAGAATCTACACAAATTCCCACAAAATCTAAAACAAATTCCTCAAAATTCTTCAAGTCTCCTCAGAATCCCACACAATTCCAGAAAAAACCCACAAAATTCCAGAGAAGTCCCACAAAACTCCCTAAATCATTTCAAAACCCTACCAATTCACAGGAATGTCCCACAAAATCTCCACCAATTCCCAGAACATCCCACAAAAATCTCACAAAAATCCCTAAATCTTCTGAAAACTCGAAAACACGGCCAAAATCCACAAAAATCCCACCAAATCTCCACAAATTCCCACAGAATACATGAAAAATCCCTGATAATTCTTCAGTTCTCTACAGAATCTCACCAAATTCCAGAAAAGTCCCTCAAAGTTCCACAAACATCCCACAAAATCTTCCCAGTATCCATCAAAATTCCAGGAAAAATCCCACAAAATTCCCTAAATCTTCTCAAAACACGACCAAATTCCAGAAAAATATCCCACCAAATCTCCACAAATTCCCACAAAATACATGAAAAATCCCTCAAAATCCCTAAATCGCCTCAATATCCCACAAAATCCCACAAAAATCCCACAAAACCTCTACAAGTTTCCACAAAATCTAAGAAAAATTCCTCAAAATTCTTCAAGTCTCCTCAAAACCACACAAAGTCCTTCAAAAAGGCCCACCAAATTCCAGAAAAATCTTACAGAATTCCCTAAATCTTCTCAAAACTCTACCAAATTCCAGAAAAATCCCACCAAATCTCCACAAATTCCCACGGAATACATGAAAAATCCCTGATAATTCTTCAGTTCTCTACAGAATCTCACCAAATTCCAGAAAAGTCCCTCAAAGTTCCACAAACATCCCACAAAATCTCCCCAGTATCCAACAAAATTCCAGGAAAAATCCCACAGAATTCCCTAAATCTTCTCAAAACACGACCAAATTCTAGAAAAATATCCCACCAAATCTCCACAAAATCCCACAAAATACATGAAAAATCCCTCAAGATCCCTAAATCGCCTCAATATCCCACAAAATCCCACAAAAATCCCACAAAAACTCCACAAGTTTCCACAAAATCTAAGAAAAATTCCTCAAAATTCTTCAAGTCTCCTCAAAACCACACAAAGTCCTTCAAAAAGGCCCACCAAATTCCAGGAAAAATCCCACAAAATTCCCTAAATCTTCTCAAAACACGGCCAAAATCCACAAAAATCCCACCAAATCTCCACAAATTCCCACAGAATACATGAAAAATCCCTGATAATTCGTCAGTTCTCTACAGAATCTCACCAAATTCCAGAAAAGTCCCTCAAAGTTCCACAAACATCCCACAAAATCTCCCCAGTATCCAACAAAATTCCAGGAAATATCCCACAAAATTCCCTAAATCTTCTCAAAACACGACCAAATTCTAGAAAAATATCCCACCAAATCTCCACAAAATCCCACAAAATACATGAAAAATCCCTCAAAATCCCTAAATCGCCTCAATATCCCACAAAATCACACAAAAATCACACAAAACCTCCACAAGTTTCCACAAAATCTAAGAAAAATTCCTCAAAATTCTTCAAGTCTCCTCAAAACCACACAAAGTCCTTGAAAAGGCCCACCAAATTCCAGAAAAATCCCACAGAATCTACACAAATTCCCACAAAATCTAAAACAAATTCCTCAAAATTCTTCAAGTCTCCTCAGAATCCCACACAATTCCAGAAAAAACCCACAAAATTCCAGAGAAGTCCTACAAAACTCCCTAAATCATTTCAAAACCCTACCAATTCACAGGAATGTCCCACAAAATCTCCACCAATTCCCAGAACATCCCACAAAAATCTCACAAAAATCCCTAAATCTTCTGAAAACTCGAAAACACGGCCAAAATCCACAAAAATCCCACCAAATCTCCACAAATTCCCACAGAATACATGAAAAATCCCTGATAATTCTTCAGTTCTCTACAGAATCTCACCAAATTCCAGAAAAGTCCCTCAAAGTTCCACAAACATCCCACAAAATCTTCCCAGTATCCATCAAAATTCCAGGAAAAATCCCACAAAATTCCCTAAATCTTCTCAAAACACGACCAAATTCCAGAAAAATATCCCACCAAATCTCCACAAATTCCCACAAAATACATGAAAAATCCCTCAAAATCCCTAAATCGCCTCAATATCCCACAAAATCCCACAAAAATCCCACAAAACCTCTACAAGTTTCCACAAAATCTAAGAAAAATTCCTCAAAATTCTTCAAGTCTCCTCAAAACCACACAAAGTCCTTCAAAAAGGCCCACCAAATTCCAGAAAAATCCTACAGAATTCCCTAAATCTTCTCAAAACTCTACCAAATTCCAGAAAAATCCCACCAAATCTCCACAAATTCCCACGGAATACATGAAAAATCCCTGATAATTCGTCAGTTCTCTACAGAATCTCACCAAATTCCAGAAAAGTCCCTCAAAGTTCCACAAACATCCCACAAAATCTCCCCAGTATCCAACAAAATTCCAGGAAAAATCCCACAGAATTCCCTAAATCTTCTCAAAACACGACCAAATTCTAGAAAAATATCCCAACAAATCTCCACAAAATCCCACAAAATACATGAAAAATCCCTCAAGATCCCTAAATCGCCTCAATATCCCACAAAATCCCACAAAAATCCCACAAAAACTCCACAAGTTTCCACAAAATCTAAGAAAAATTCCTCAAAATTCTTCAAGTCTCCTCAAAACCACACAAAGTCCTTCAAAAAGGCCCACCAAATTCCAGGAAAAATCCCACAAAATTCCCTAAATCTTCTCAAAACACGGCCAAAATCCACAAAAATCCCACCAAATCTCCACAAATTCCCACAGAATACATGAAAAATCCCTGATAATTCGTCAGTTCTCTACAGAATCTCACCAAATTCCAGAAAAGTCCCTCAAAGTTCCACAAACATCCCACAAAATCTCCCCAGTATCCAACAAAATTCCAGGAAATATCCCACAAAATTCCCTAAATCTTCTCAAAACACGACCAAATTCTAGAAAAATATCCCACCAAATCTCCACAAAATCCCACAAAATACATGAAAAATCCCTCAAAATCCCTAAATCGCCTCAATATCCCACAAAATCACACAAAAATCACACAAAACCTCCACAAGTTTCCACAAAATCTAAGAAAAATTCCTCAAAATTCTTCAAGTCTCCTCAAAACCACACAAAGTCCTTGAAAAGGCCCACCAAATTCCAGAAAAATCCCACAGAATCTACACAAATTCCCACAAAATCTAAAACAAATTCCTCAAAATTCTTCAAGTCTCCTCAGAATCCCACACAATTCCAGAAAAAACCCACAAAATTCCAGAGAAGTCCTACAAAACTCCCTAAATCATTTCAAAACCCTACAAATTCACAGGAATGTCCCACAAAATCTCCACCAATTCCCAGAACATCCCACAAAAATCTCACAAAAATCCCTAAATCTTCTGAAAACTCGAAAACACGGCCAAAATCCACAAAAATCCCACCAAATCTCCACAAATTCCCACAGAATACATGAAAAATCCCTGATAATTCTTCAGTTCTCTACAGAATCTCACCAAATTCCAGAAAAGTCCCTCAAAGTTCCACAAACATCCCACAAAATCTTCCCAGTATCCATCAAAATTCCAGGAAAAATCCCACAAAATTCCCTAAATCTTCTCAAAACACGACCAAATTCCAGAAAAATATCCCACCAAATCTCCACAAAATCCCACAAAATACATGAAAAATCCCTCAAGATCCCTAAATCGCCTCAATATCCCACAAAATCCCACAAAAATCCCACAAAACCTCCACAAGTTTCCACAAAATCTAAGAAAAATTCCTCAAAATTCTTCAAGTCTCCTCAAAACCACACAAAGTCCTTCAAAAAGGCCCACCAAATTCCAGAAAAATCTTACAGAATTCCCTAAATCTTCTCAAAACTCTACCAAATTCCAGAAAAATCCCACCAAATCTCCACAAATTCCCACGGAATACATGAAAAATCCCTGATAATTCTTCAGTTCTCTACAGAATCTCACCAAATTCCAGAATAGTCCCTCAAAGTTCCACAAACATCCCACAAAATCTCCCCAGTATCCTATAAAATTCCAGAAAAATCTTACAGAATTCCCTAAATCTTCTCAAAACTCTACCAAATTCCAGAAAAATCCCACCAAATCTCCACAAATTCCCACAGAATACATGAAAAATCCCTGATAATTCTTCAGTTCTCTACAGAATCTCACCAAATTCCAGAAAAGTCCCTCAAAGTTCCACAAACATCCCACAAAATCTCCCCAGTATCCAACAAAATTCCAGGAAAAATCCCACAGAATTCCCTAAATCTTCTCAAAACACGACCAAATTCTAGAAAAATATCCCACCAAATCACCACAAATTCCCACAAAATACATGAAAAATCCCTCAAGATCCCTAAATCGCCTCAATATCCCACAAAATCCCACAAAAATCACACAAAACCTCCACAAGTTTCCACAAAATCTAAGAAAAATTCCTCAAAATTCTTCAAGTCTCCTCAAAACCACACAAAGTCCTTGAAAAGGCCCACCAAATTCCAGAAAAATCCCACAGAATCTACACAAATTCCCACAAAATCTAAAACAAATTCCTCTAAATTCTTCAAGTCTCCTCAGAATCCCACACAATTCCAGAAAAAACCCACAAAATTCCTGAGAAGTCCCACAAAACTCCCTAAATCATTTCAAAACCCTACCAATTCACAGGAATGACCCACAAAATCTCCACCAATTCCCAGAACATCCCACAAAAATCTCACAAAAATCCCTAAATCTTCTGAAAACTCGAAAACACGGACAAAATCCACAAAAATCCCACCAAATCTCCACAAATTCCCACAGAATACATGAAAAATCCCTGATAATTCGTCAGTTCTGTACAGAATCTCACCAAATTCCAGAAAAGTCCCTCAAAGTTCCACAAACATCCCACAAAATCTCCCCAGTATCCAACAAAATTCCAGGAAAAATCCCACCAAATTCCCTAAATCTTCTCAAAACACGACCAAATTCTAGAAAAATATCCCAACAAATCTCCACAAAATCCCACAAAATACATGAAAAATCCCTCAAGATCCCTAAATCGCCTCAATATCCCACAAAATCCCACAAAAATCCCACAAAAACTCCACAAGTTTCCACAAAATCTAAGAAAAATTCCTCAAAATTCTTCAAGTCTCCTCAAAACCACACAAAGTCCTTGAAAAGGCCCACCAAATTCCAGGAAAAATCCCACAAAATTCCCTAAATCTTCTCAAAACACGGCCAAAATCCACAAAAATCCCACCAAATCTCCACAAATTCCCACAGAATACATGAAAAATCCCTGATAATTCGTCAGTTCTCTACAGAATCTCACCAAATTCCAGAAAAGTCCCTCAAAGTTCCACAAACATCCCACAAAATCTCCCCAGTATCCAACAAAATTCCAGGAAAAATCCCACAGAATTCCCTAAATCTTCTCAAAACACGACCAAATTCTAGAAAAATATCCCACCAAATCACCACAAATTCCCACAAAATACATGAAAAATCCCTCAAGATCCCTAAATCGCCTCAATATCCCACAAAATCCCACAAAAATCACACAAAACCTCCACAAGTTTCCACAAAATCTAAGAAAAATTCCTCAAAATTCTTCAAGTCTCCTCAAAACCACACAAAGTCCTTGAAAAGGCCCACCAAATTCCAGTAAAATCCCACAGAATCTACACAAATTCCCACAAAATCTAAAACAAATTCCTCAAAATTCTTCAAGCCTCCTCAGAATCCCACACAATTCCAGAAAAAACCCACAAAATTCCAGAGAAGTCCCACAAAACTCCCTAAATCATTTCAAAACCCTACCAATTCACAGGAATGTCCCACAAAATCTCCACCAATTCCCAGAACATCCCACAAAAATCTCACAAAAATCCCTAAATCTTCTGAAAACTCGAAAACACGGCCAAAATCCACAAAAATCCCACCAAATCTCCACAAATTCCCACAGAATACATGAAAAATCCCTGATAATTCGTCAGTTCCCTACAGAATCTCACCAAATTCCAGAAAAGTCCCTCAAAGTTCCACAAACATCCCACAAAATCTCCCCAGTATCCAACAAAATTCCAGGAAAAATCCCACAAAATTCCCTAAATCTTCTCAAAACACGACCAAATTCTAGAAAAATATCCCAACAAATTTCCTCAAAATCCCACAAAATACATGAAAAATCCCTCAAAATCCCTAAATCGCCTCAATATCCCACAAAATCCCACAAAAATCCCACAAAACCTCCACAAGTTTCCACAAAATCTAAGAAAAATTCCTCAAAATTCTTCAAGTCTCCTCAAAACCACACAAAGTCCTTGAAAAGGCCCACCAAATTCCAGTAAAATCCCACAGAATCTACACAAATTCCCACAAAATCTAAAACAAATTCCTCAAAATTCTTCAAGTCTCCTCAGAATCCCACACAATTCCAGAAAAAACCCACAAAATTCCAGAGAAGTCCCACAAAACTCCCTAAATCATTTCAAAACCCTACCAATTCACAGGAATGTCCCACAAAATCTACACCAATTCCCAGAACATCCCACAAAAATCTCACAAAAATCCCTAAATCTTCTGAAAACTCGAAAACACGGCCAAAATCCACAAAAATCCCACCAAATCTCCACAAATTCCCACAGAATACATGAAAAATCCCTGATAATTCTTCAGTTCTCTACAGAATCTCACCAAATTCCAGAAAAGTCCCTCAAAGTTCCACAAACATCCCACAAAATCTTCCCAGTATCCATCAAAATTCCAGGAAAAATCCCACAAAATTCCCTAAATCTTCTCAAAACACGACCAAATTCCAGAAAAATATCCCACCAAATCTCCACAAATTCCCACAAAATACATGAAAAATCCCTCAAAATCCCTAAATCGCCTCAATATCCCACAAAATCCCACAAAAATCCCACAAAACCTCTACAAGTTTCCACAAAATCTAAGAAAAATTCCTCAAAATTCTTCAAGTCTCCTCAAAACCACACAAAGTCCTTCAAAAAGGCCCACCAAATTCCAGAAAAATCTTACAGAATTCCCTAAATCTTCTCAAAACTCTACCAAATTCCAGAAAAATCCCACCAAATCTCCACAAATTCCCACGGAATACATGAAAAATCCCTGATAATTCGTCAGTTCCCTACAGAATCTCACCAAATTCCAGAAAAGTCCCTCAAAGTTCCACAAACATCCCACAAAATCTCCCCAGTATCCAACAAAATTCCAGGAAAAATCCCACAAAATTCCCTAAATCTTCTCAAAACACGACCAAATTCTAGAAAAATATCCCAACAAATTTCCTCAAAATCCCACAAAATACATGAAAAATCCCTCAAAATCCCTAAATCGCCTCAATATCCCACAAAATCCCACAAAAATCCCACAAAACCTCCACAAGTTTCCACAAAATCTAAGAAAAATTCCTCAAAATTCTTCAAGTCTCCTCAAAACCACACAAAGTCCTTGAAAAGGCCCACCAAATTCCAGTAAAATCCCACAGAATCTACACAAATTCCCACAAAATCTAAAACAAATTCCTCAAAATTCTTCAAGTCTCCTCAGAATCCCACACAATTCCAGAAAAAACCCACAAAATTCCAGAGAAGTCCCACAAAACTCCCTAAATCATTTCAAAACCCTACCAATTCACAGGAATGTCCCACAAAATCTACACCAATTCCCAGAACATCCCACAAAAATCTCACAAAAATCCCTAAATCTTCTGAAAACTCGAAAACACGGCCAAAATCCACAAAAATCCCACCAAATCTCCACAAATTCCCACAGAATACATGAAAAATCCCTGATAATTCTTCAGTTCTCTACAGAATCTCACCAAATTCCAGAAAAGTCCCTCAAAGTTCCACAAACATCCCACAAAATCTTCCCAGTATCCATCAAAATTCCAGGAAAAATCCCACAAAATTCCCTAAATCTTCTCAAAACACGACCAAATTCCAGAAAAATATCCCACCAAATCTCCACAAATTCCCACAAAATACATGAAAAATCCCTCAAAATCCCTAAATCGCCTCAATATCCCACAAAATCCCACAAAAATCCCACAAAACCTCTACAAGTTTCCACAAAATCTAAGAAAAATTCCTCAAAATTCTTCAAGTCTCCTCAAAACCACACAAAGTCCTTCAAAAAGGCCCACCAAATTCCAGAAAAATCTTACAGAATTCCCTAAATCTTCTCAAAACTCTACCAAATTCCAGAAAAATCCCACCAAATCTCCACAAATTCCCACGGAATACATGAAAAATCCCTGATAATTCTTCAGTTCTCTACAGAATCTCACCAAATTCCAGAAAAGTCCCTCAAAGTTCCACAAACATCCCACAAAATCTCCCCAGTATCCAACAAAATTCCAGGAAAAATCCCACAGAATTCCCTAAATCTTCTCAAAACACGACCAAATTCTAGAAAAATATCCCAACAAATCTCCACAAAATCCCACAAAATACATGAAAAATCCCTCAAGATCCCTAAATCGCCTCAATATCCCACAAAATCCCACAAAAATCCCACAAAAACTCCACAAGTTTCCACAAAATCTAAGAAAAATTCCTCAAAATTCTTCAAGTCTCCTCAAAACCACACAAAGTCCTTCAAAAAGGCCCACCAAATTCCAGGAAAAATCCCACAAAATTCCCTAAATCTTCTCAAAACACGGCCAAAATCCACAAAAATCCCACCAAATCTCCACAAATTCCCACAGAATACATGAAAAATCCCTGATAATTCGTCAGTTCTCTACAGAATCTCACCAAATTCCAGAAAAGTCCCTCAAAGTTCCACAAACATCCCACAAAATCTCCCCAGTATCCAACAAAATTCCAGGAAATATCCCACAAAATTCCCTAAATCTTCTCAAAACACGACCAAATTCTAGAAAAATATCCCACCAAATCTCCACAAAATCCCACAAAATACATGAAAAATCCCTCAAAATCCCTAAATCGCCTCAATATCCCACAAAATCACACAAAAATCACACAAAACCTCCACAAGTTTCCACAAAATCTAAGAAAAATTCCTCAAAATTCTTCAAGTCTCCTCAAAACCACACAAAGTCCTTGAAAAGGCCCACCAAATTCCAGAAAAATCCCACAGAATCTACACAAATTCCCACAAAATCTAAAACAAATTCCTCTAAATTCTTCAAGTCTCCTCAGAATCCCACACAATTCCAGAAAAAACCCACAAAATTCCAGAGAAGTCCCACAAAACTCCCTAAATCATTTCAAAACCCTACCAATTC
The DNA here is from genome assembly GCF_971803275.1 of Cyanistes caeruleus. Lineage (NCBI taxonomy): Eukaryota > Metazoa > Chordata > Aves > Passeriformes > Paridae > Cyanistes > Cyanistes caeruleus. The sequence continues at coordinate 88,438,676 of NC_141702.1, read as the reverse complement.
ACAGGAATGTCCCACAAAATCTCCACCAATTCCCAGAACATCCCACAAAAATCTCACAAAAATCCCTAAATCTTCTGAAAACTCGAAAACACGGCCAAAATCCACAAAAATCCCACCAAATCTCCACAAATTCCCACAGAATACATGAAAAATCCCTGATAATTCTTCAGTTCTCTACAGAATCTCACCAAATTCCAGAAAAGTCCCTCAAAGTTCCACAAACATCCCACAAAATCTTCCCAGTATCCATCAAAATTCCAGGAAAAATCCCACAAAATTCCCTAAATCTTCTCAAAACACGACCAAATTCCAGAAAAATATCCCACCAAATCTCCACAAATTCCCACAAAATACATGAAAAATCCCTCAAAATCCCTAAATCGCCTCAATATCCCACAAAATCCCACAAAAATCCCACAAAACCTCTACAAGTTTCCACAAAATCTAAGAAAAATTCCTCAAAATTCTTCAAGTCTCCTCAAAACCACACAAAGTCCTTCAAAAAGGCCCACCAAATTCCAGAAAAATCTTACAGAATTCCCTAAATCTTCTCAAAACTCTACCAAATTCCAGAAAAATCCCACCAAATCTCCACAAATTCCCACGGAATACATGAAAAATCCCTGATAATTCTTCAGTTCTCTACAGAATCTCACCAAATTCCAGAAAAGTCCCTCAAAGTTCCACAAACATCCCACAAAATCTCCCCAGTATCCAACAAAATTCCAGGAAAAATCCCACAGAATTCCCTAAATCTTCTCAAAACACGACCAAATTCTAGAAAAATATCCCAACAAATCTCCACAAAATCCCACAAAATACATGAAAAATCCCTCAAGATCCCTAAATCGCCTCAATATCCCACAAAATCCCACAAAAATCCCACAAAAACTCCACAAGTTTCCACAAAATCTAAGAAAAATTCCTCAAAATTCTTCAAGTCTCCTCAAAACCACACAAAGTCCTTCAAAAAGGCCCACCAAATTCCAGGAAAAATCCCACAAAATTCCCTAAATCTTCTCAAAACACGGCCAAAATCCACAAAAATCCCACCAAATCTCCACAAATTCCCACAGAATACATGAAAAATCCCTGATAATTCGTCAGTTCTCTACAGAATCTCACCAAATTCCAGAAAAGTCCCTCAAAGTTCCACAAACATCCCACAAAATCTCCCCAGTATCCAACAAAATTCCAGGAAATATCCCACAAAATTCCCTAAATCTTCTCAAAACACGACCAAATTCTAGAAAAATATCCCACCAAATCTCCACAAAATCCCACAAAATACATGAAAAATCCCTCAAAATCCCTAAATCGCCTCAATATCCCACAAAATCACACAAAAATCACACAAAACCTCCACAAGTTTCCACAAAATCTAAGAAAAATTCCTCAAAATTCTTCAAGTCTCCTCAAAACCACACAAAGTCCTTGAAAAGGCCCACCAAATTCCAGAAAAATCCCACAGAATCTACACAAATTCCCACAAAATCTAAAACAAATTCCTCAAAATTCTTCAAGTCTCCTCAGAATCCCACACAATTCCAGAAAAAACCCACAAAATTCCAGAGAAGTCCTACAAAACTCCCTAAATCATTTCAAAACCCTACCAATTCACAGGAATGTCCCACAAAATCTCCACCAATTCCCAGAACATCCCACAAAAATCTCACAAAAATCCCTAAATCTTCTGAAAACTCGAAAACACGGCCAAAATCCACAAAAATCCCACCAAATCTCCACAAATTCCCACAGAATACATGAAAAATCCCTGATAATTCTTCAGTTCTCTACAGAATCTCACCAAATTCCAGAAAAGTCCCTCAAAGTTCCACAAACATCCCACAAAATCTTCCCAGTATCCATCAAAATTCCAGGAAAAATCCCACAAAATTCCCTAAATCTTCTCAAAACACGACCAAATTCCAGAAAAATATCCCACCAAATCTCCACAAAATCCCACAAAATACATGAAAAATCCCTCAAGATCCCTAAATCGCCTCAATATCCCACAAAATCCCACAAAAATCCCACAAAACCTCCACAAGTTTCCACAAAATCTAAGAAAAATTCCTCAAAATTCTTCAAGTCTCCTCAAAACCACACAAAGTCCTTCAAAAAGGCCCACCAAATTCCAGAAAAATCTTACAGAATTCCCTAAATCTTCTCAAAACTCTACCAAATTCCAGAAAAATCCCACCAAATCTCCACAAATTCCCACGGAATACATGAAAAATCCCTGATAATTCTTCAGTTCTCTACAGAATCTCACCAAATTCCAGAATAGTCCCTCAAAGTTCCACAAACATCCCACAAAATCTCCCCAGTATCCTATAAAATTCCAGGAAAAATCCCACAAAATTCCCTAAATCTTCTCAAAACACGGCCAAAATTCAGAAAAATCCCACCAAATCACCACAAATTCCCACAGAATACATGAAAAATCCCTGATAATTCTTCAGTTCTCTACAGAATCTCACCAAATTCCAGAAAAGTCCCTCAAAGTTCCACAAACATCCCACAAAATCTCCCCAGTATCCAACAAAATTCCAGGAAAAATCCCACAAAATTCCCTAAATCATCTCAAAACACGACCAAATTCTAGAAAAATATCCCAACAAATCTCCACAAAATCCCACAAAATACATGAAAAATCCCTCAAGATCCCTAAATCGCCTCAATATCCCACAAAATCCCACAAAAATCCCACAAAACCTCCACAAGTTTCCACAAAATCTAAGAAAAATTCCTCAAAATTCATCAAGTCTCCTCAAAACCACACAAAGTCCTTCAAAAAAGGCCCACCAAATTCCAGAAAAATCTTACAGAATTCCCTAAATCTTCTTAAAACTCTACCAAATTCCAGAAAAATCCCACCAAATCTCCACAAATTCCCACAGAATACATGAAAAATCCCTGATAATTCTTCAGTTCTCTACAGAATCTCACCAAATTCCAGAAAAGTCCCTCAAAGTTCCACAAACATCCCACAAAATCTCCCCAGTATCCAACAAAATTCCAGGAAAAATCCCACAAAATTCCCTAAATCTTCTCAAAACACGGCCAAAATCCGCAAAAATCCCACCAAATCTCCACAAATTCCCACAGAATACATGAAAAATCCCTGATAATTCTTCAGTTCTCTACAGAATCTCACCAAATTCCAGAAAAGTCCCTCAAAGTTCCACAAACATCCCACAAAATCTCCCCAGTATCCATCAAAATTCCAGGAAAAATCCCACAAAATTCCCTAAATCTTCTCAAAACACGACCAAATTCTAGAAAAATATCCCACCAAATCTCCACAAAATCCCACAAAATACATGAAAAATCTCTCAAGATCCCTAAATCGCCTCAATATCCCACAAAATACCACAAAAATCCCACAAAACCTCCACAAGTTTCCACAAAATCTAAGAAAAATTCCTCAAAATTCTTCAAGTCTCCTCAAAACCACACAAAGTCCTTCAAAAAGGCCCACCAAATTCCAGAAAAATCTTACAGAATTCCCTAAATCTTCTCAAAACTCTACCAAATTCCAGAAAAATCCCACCAAATCTCCACAAATTCCCACGGAATACATGAAAAATCCCTGATAATTCTTCAGTTCTCTACAGAATCTCACCAAATTCCAGAAAAGTCCCTCAAAGTTCCACTAACATCCCACAAAATCTCCCCAGTATCCAACAAAATTCCAGGAAAAATCCCACAAAATTCCCTAAATCTTCTCAAAACACGGCCAAAATCCAGAAAAATCCCACCAAATCTCCACAAATTCCCACAGAATACATGAAAAATCCCTGATAATTCTTCAGTTCTCTACAGAATCTCACCAAATTCCAGAAAAGTCCCTCAAAGTTCCACAAACATCCCACAAAATCTCCCCAGTATCCAACAAAATTCCAGGAAAAATCCCACAGAATTCCCTAAATCTTCTCAAAACACGACCAAATTCTAGAAAAATATCCCACCAAATCACCACAAATTCCCACAAAATACATGAAAAATCCCTCAAGATCCCTAAATCGCCTCAATATCCCACAAAATCCCACAAAAATCACACAAAACCTCCACAAGTTTCCACAAAATCTAAGAAAAATTCCTCAAAATTCTTCAAGTCTCCTCAAAACCACACAAAGTCCTTGAAAAGGCCCACCAAATTCCAGTAAAATCCCACAGAATCTACACAAATTCCCACAAAATCTAAAACAAATTCCTCAAAATTCTTCAAGCCTCCTCAGAATCCCACACAATTCCAGAAAAAACCCACAAAATTCCAGAGAAGTCCCACAAAACTCCCTAAATCATTTCAAAACCCTACCAATTCACAGGAATGTCCCACAAAATCTCCACCAATTCCCAGAACATCCCACAAAAATCTCACAAAAATCCCTAAATCTTCTGAAAACTCGAAAACACGGACAAAATCCACAAAAATCCCACCAAATCTCCACAAATTCCCACAGAATACATGAAAAATCCCTGATAATTCTTCAGTTCTCTACAGAATCTCACCAAATTCCAGAAAAGTCCCTCAAAGTTCCACAAACATCCCACAAAATCTTCCCAGTATCCATCAAAATTCCAGGAAAAATCCCACAAAATTCCCTAAATCTTCTCAAAACACGACCAAATACCAGAAAAATATCCCACCAAATCTCCACAAAATCCCACAAAATACATGAAAAATCCCTCAAGATCCCTAAATCGCCTCAATATCCCACAAAATCCCACAAAAATCACACAAAACCTCCACAAGTTTCCACAAAATCTAAGAAAAAATCCTCAAAATTCTTCAAGTCTCCTCAAAACCACACAAAGTCCTTGAAAAGGCCCACCAAATTCCAGAAAAATCCCACAGAATCTACACAAATTCCCACAAAATCTAAAACAAATTCCTCTAAATTCTTCAAGTCTCCTCAGAATCCCACACAATTCCAGAAAAAACCCACAAAATTCCAGAGAAGTCCCACAAAACTCCCAAAATCATTTCAAAACCCTACCAATTCACAGGAATGTCCCACAAAATCTCCACCAATTCCCAGAACATCCCACAAAAATCTCACAAAAATCCCTAAATCTTCTGAAAACTCGAAAACACGGCCAAAATCCACAAAAATCCCACCAAATCTCCACAAATTCCCACAGAATACATGAAAAATCCCTGATAATTCTTCAGTTCTCTACAGAATCTCACCAAATTCCAGAAAAGTCCCTCAAAGTTCCACAAACATCCCACAAAATCTTCCCAGTATCCATCAAAATTCCAGGAAAAATCCCACAAAATTCCCTAAATCTTCTCAAAACACGACCAAATTCCAGAAAAATATCCCACCAAATCTCCACAAATTCCCACAAAATACATGAAAAATCCCTCAAAATCCCTAAATCGCCTCAATATCCCACAAAATCCCACAAAAATCCCACAAAACCTCTACAAGTTTCCACAAAATCTAAGAAAAATTCCTCAAAATTCTTCAAGTCTCCTCAAAACCACACAAAGTCCTTCAAAAAGGCCCACCAAATTCCAGAAAAATCTTACAGAATTCCCTAAATCTTCTCAAAACTCTACCAAATTCCAGAAAAATCCCACCAAATCTCCACAAATTCCCACGGAATACATGAAAAATCCCTGATAATTCTTCAGTTCTCTACAGAATCTCACCAAATTCCAGAAAAGTCCCTCAAAGTTCCACAAACATCCCACAAAATCTCCCCAGTATCCAACAAAATTCCAGGAAAAATCCCACAGAATTCCCTAAATCTTCTCAAAACACGACCAAATTCTAGAAAAATATCCCAACAAATCTCCACAAAATCCCACAAAATACATGAAAAATCCCTCAAGATCCCTAAATCGCCTCAATATCCCACAAAATCCCACAAAAATCCCACAAAAACTCCACAAGTTTCCACAAAATCTAAGAAAAATTCCTCAAAATTCTTCAAGTCTCCTCAAAACCACACAAAGTCCTTCAAAAAGGCCCACCAAATTCCAGGAAAAATCCCACAAAATTCCCTAAATCTTCTCAAAACACGGCCAAAATCCACAAAAATCCCACCAAATCTCCACAAATTCCCACAGAATACATGAAAAATCCCTGATAATTCGTCAGTTCTCTACAGAATCTCACCAAATTCCAGAAAAGTCCCTCAAAGTTCCACAAACATCCCACAAAATCTCCCCAGTATCCAACAAAATTCCAGGAAATATCCCACAAAATTCCCTAAATCTTCTCAAAACACGACCAAATTCTAGAAAAATATCCCACCAAATCTCCACAAAATCCCACAAAATACATGAAAAATCCCTCAAAATCCCTAAATCGCCTCAATATCCCACAAAATCACACAAAAATCACACAAAACCTCCACAAGTTTCCACAAAATCTAAGAAAAATTCCTCAAAATTCTTCAAGTCTCCTCAAAACCACACAAAGTCCTTGAAAAGGCCCACCAAATTCCAGAAAAATCCCACAGAATCTACACAAATTCCCACAAAATCTAAAACAAATTCCTCTAAATTCTTCAAGTCTCCTCAGAATCCCACACAATTCCAGAAAAAACCCACAAAATTCCAGAGAAGTCCTACAAAACTCCCTAAATCATTTCAAAACCCTACCAATTCACAGGAATGTCCCACAAAATCTCCACCAATTCCCAGAACATCCCACAAAAATCTCACAAAAATCCCTAAATCTTCTGAAAACTCGAAAACACGGCCAAAATCCACAAAAATCCCACCAAATCTCCACAAATTCCCACAGAATACATGAAAAATCCCTGATAATTCTTCAGTTCTCTACAGAATCTCACCAAATTCCAGAAAAGTCCCTCAAAGTTCCACAAACATCCCACAAAATCTTCCCAGTATCCATCAAAATTCCAGGAAAAATCCCACAAAATTCCCTAAATCTTCTCAAAACACGACCAAATTCCAGAAAAATATCCCACCAAATCTCCACAAATTCCCACAAAATACATGAAAAATCCCTCAAAATCCCTAAATCGCCTCAATATCCCACAAAATCCCACAAAAATCCCACAAAACCTCTACAAGTTTCCACAAAATCTAAGAAAAATTCCTCAAAATTCTTCAAGTCTCCTCAAAACCACACAAAGTCCTTCAAAAAGGCCCACCAAATTCCAGAAAAATCTTACAGAATTCCCTAAATCTTCTCAAAACTCTACCAAATTCCAGAAAAATCCCACCAAATCTCCACAAATTCCCACGGAATACATGAAAAATCCCTGATAATTCTTCAGTTCTCTACAGAATCTCACCAAATTCCAGAAAAGTCCCTCAAAGTTCCACAAACATCCCACAAAATCTCCCCAGTATCCAACAAAATTCCAGGAAAAATCCCACAGAATTCCCTAAATCTTCTCAAAACACGACCAAATTCTAGAAAAATATCCCAACAAATCTCCACAAAATCCCACAAAATACATGAAAAATCCCTCAAGATCCCTAAATCGCCTCAATATCCCACAAAATCCCACAAAAATCCCACAAAAACTCCACAAGTTTCCACAAAATCTAAGAAAAATTCCTCAAAATTCTTCAAGTCTCCTCAAAACCACACAAAGTCCTTCAAAAAGGCCCACCAAATTCCAGGAAAAATCCCACAAAATTCCCTAAATCTTCTCAAAACACGGCCAAAATCCACAAAAATCCCACCAAATCTCCACAAATTCCCACAGAATACATGAAAAATCCCTGATAATTCGTCAGTTCTCTACAGAATCTCACCAAATTCCAGAAAAGTCCCTCAAAGTTCCACAAACATCCCACAAAATCTCCCCAGTATCCAACAAAATTCCAGGAAATATCCCACAAAATTCCCTAAATCTTCTCAAAACACGACCAAATTCTAGAAAAATATCCCACCAAATCTCCACAAAATCCCACAAAATACATGAAAAATCCCTCAAAATCCCTAAATCGCCTCAATATCCCACAAAATCACACAAAAATCACACAAAACCTCCACAAGTTTCCACAAAATCTAAGAAAAATTCCTCAAAATTCTTCAAGTCTCCTCAAAACCACACAAAGTCCTTGAAAAGGCCCACCAAATTCCAGAAAAATCCCACAGAATCTACACAAATTCCCACAAAATCTAAAACAAATTCCTCAAAATTCTTCAAGTCTCCTCAGAATCCCACACAATTCCAGAAAAAACCCACAAAATTCCAGAGAAGTCCTACAAAACTCCCTAAATCATTTCAAAACCCTACCAATTCACAGGAATGTCCCACAAAATCTCCACCAATTCCCAGAACATCCCACAAAAATCTCACAAAAATCCCTAAATCTTCTGAAAACTCGAAAACACGGCCAAAATCCACAAAAATCCCACCAAATCTCCACAAATTCCCACAGAATACATGAAAAATCCCTGATAATTCTTCAGTTCTCTACAGAATCTCACCAAATTCCAGAAAAGTCCCTCAAAGTTCCACAAACATCCCACAAAATCTTCCCAGTATCCATCAAAATTCCAGGAAAAATCCCACAAAATTCCCTAAATCTTCTCAAAACACGACCAAATTCCAGAAAAATATCCCACCAAATCTCCACAAATTCCCACAAAATACATGAAAAATCCCTCAAAATCCCTAAATCGCCTAAATATCCCACAAAATCCCACAAAAATCCCACAAAACCTCTACAAGTTTCCACAAAATCTAAGAAAAATTCCTCAAAATTCTTCAAGTCTCCTCAAAACCACACAAAGTCCTTCAAAAAGGCCCACCAAATTCCAGAAAAATCTTACAGAATTCCCTAAATCTTCTCAAAACTCTACCAAATTCCAGAAAAATCCCACCAAATCTCCACAAATTCCCACGGAATACATGAAAAATCCCTGATAATTCGTCAGTTCTCTACAGAATCTCACCAAATTCCAGAAAAGTCCCTCAAAGTTCCACAAACATCCCACAAAATCTCCCCAGTATCCAACAAAATTCCAGGAAAAATCCCACAGAATTCCCTAAATCTTCTCAAAACACGACCAAATTCTAGAAAAATATCCCAACAAATCTCCACAAAATCCCACAAAATACATGAAAAATCCCTCAAGATCCCTAAATCGCCTCAATATCCCACAAAATCCCACAAAAATCCCACAAAAACTCCACAAGTTTCCACAAAATCTAAGAAAAATTCCTCAAAATTCTTCAAGTCTCCTCAAAACCACACAAAGTCCTTCAAAAAGGCCCACCAAATTCCAGGAAAAATCCCACAAAATTCCCTAAATCTTCTCAAAACACGGCCAAAATCCACAAAAATCCCACCAAATCTCCACAAATTCCCACAGAATACATGAAAAATCCCTGATAATTCGTCAGTTCTCTACAGAATCTCACCAAATTCCAGAAAAGTCCCTCAAAGTTCCACAAACATCCCACAAAATCTCCCCAGTATCCAACAAAATTCCAGGAAATATCCCACAAAATTCCCTAAATCTTCTCAAAACACGACCAAATTCTAGAAAAATATCCCACCAAATCTCCACAAAATCCCACAAAATACATGAAAAATCCCTCAAAATCCCTAAATCGCCTCAATATCCCACAAAATCACACAAAAATCACACAAAACCTCCACAAGTTTCCACAAAATCTAAGAAAAATTCCTCAAAATTCTTCAAGTCTCCTCAAAACCACACAAAGTCCTTGAAAAGGCCCACCAAATTCCAGAAAAATCCCACAGAATCTACACAAATTCCCACAAAATCTAAAACAAATTCCTCAAAATTCTTCAAGTCTCCTCAGAATCCCACACAATTCCAGAAAAAACCCACAAAATTCCAGAGAAGTCCTACAAAACTCCCTAAATCATTTCAAAACCCTACAAATTCACAGGAATGTCCCACAAAATCTCCACCAATTCCCAGAACATCCCACAAAAATCTCACAAAAATCCCTAAATCTTCTGAAAACTCGAAAACACGGCCAAAATCCACAAAAATCCCACCAAATCTCCACAAATTCCCACAGAATACATGAAAAATCCCTGATAATTCTTCAGTTCTCTACAGAATCTCACCAAATTCCAGAAAAGTCCCTCAAAGTTCCACAAACATCCCACAAAATCTTCCCAGTATCCATCAAAATTCCAGGAAAAATCCCACAAAATTCCCTAAATCTTCTCAAAACACGACCAAATTCCAGAAAAATATCCCACCAAATCTCCACAAAATCCCACAAAATACATGAAAAATCCCTCAAGATCCCTAAATCGCCTCAATATCCCACAAAATCCCACAAAAATCCCACAAAACCTCCACAAGTTTCCACAAAATCTAAGAAAAATTCCTCAAAATTCTTCAAGTCTCCTCAAAACCACACAAAGTCCTTCAAAAAGGCCCACCAAATTCCAGAAAAATCTTACAGAATTCCCTAAATCTTCTCAAAACTCTACCAAATTCCAGAAAAATCCCACCAAATCTCCACAAATTCCCACGGAATACATGAAAAATCCCTGATAATTCTTCAGTTCTCTACAGAATCTCACCAAATTCCAGAATAGTCCCTCAAAGTTCCACAAACATCCTACAAAATCTCCCCAGTATCCAACAAAATTCCAGGAAAAATCCCACAAAATTCCCTAAATCTTCTGAAAACACGGCCAAAATTCAGAAAAATCCCACCAAATCACCACAAATTCCCACAGAATACATGAAAAATCCCTGATAATTCTTCAGTTCTCTACAGAATCTCACCAAATTCCAGAAAAGTCCCTCAAAGTTCCACAAACATCCCACAAAATCTCCCCAGTATCCAACAAAATTCCAGGAAAAATCCCACAAAATTCCCTAAATCATCTCAAAACACGACCAAATTCTAGAAAAATATCCCAACAAATCTCCACAAAATCCCACAAAATACATGAAAAATCCCTCAAGATCCCTAAATCGCCTCAATATCCCACAAAATCCCACAAAAATCCCACAAAACCTCCACAAGTTTCCACAAAATCTAAGAAAAATTCCTCAAAATTCATCAAGTCTCCTCAAAACCACACAAAGTCCTTCAAAAAAGGCCCACCAAATTCCAGAAAAATCTTACAGAATTCCCTAAATCTTCTTAAAACTCTACCAAATTCCAGAAAAATCCCACCAAATCTCCACAAATTCCCACAGAATACATGAAAAATCCCTGATAATTCTTCAGTTCTCTACAGAATCTCACCAAATTCCAGAAAAGTCCCTCAAAGTTCCACAAACATCCCACAAAATCTCCCCAGTATCCAACAAAATTCCAGGAAAAATCCCACAAAATTCCCTAAATCTTCTCAAAACACGGCCAAAATCCGCAAAAATCCCACCAAATCTCCACAAATTCCCACAGAATACATGAAAAATCCCTGATAATTCTTCAGTTCTCTACAGAATCTCACCAAATTCCAGAAAAGTCCCTCAAAGTTCCACAAACATCCCACAAAATCTCCCCAGTATCCATCAAAATTCCAGGAAAAATCCCACAAAATTCCCTAAATCTTCTCAAAACACGACCAAATTCTAGAAAAATATCCCACCAAATCTCCACAAAATCCCACAAAATACATGAAAAATCTCTCAAGATCCCTAAATCGCCTCAATATCCCACAAAATACCACAAAAATCCCACAAAACCTCCACAAGTTTCCACAAAATCTAAGAAAAATTCCTCAAAATTCTTCAAGTCTCCTCAAAACCACACAAAGTCCTTCAAAAAGGCCCACCAAATTCCAGAAAAATCTTACAGAATTCCCTAAATCTTCTCAAAACTCTACCAAATTCCAGAAAAATCCCACCAAATCTCCACAAATTCCCACGGAATACATGAAAAATCCCTGATAATTCTTCAGTTCTCTACAGAATCTCACCAAATTCCAGAAAAGTCCCTCAAAGTTCCACTAACATCCCACAAAATCTCCCCAGTATCCAACAAAATTCCAGGAAAAATCCCACAAAATTCCCTAAATCTTCTCAAAACACGGCCAAAATCCAGAAAAATCCCACCAAATCTCCACAAATTCCCACAGAATACATGAAAAATCCCTGATAATTCTTCAGTTCTCTACAGAATCTCACCAAATTCCAGAAAAGTCCCTCAAAGTTCCACAAACATCCCACAAAATCTCCCCAGTATCCAACAAAATTCCAGGAAAAATCCCACAGAATTCCCTAAATCTTCTCAAAACACGACCAAATTCTAGAAAAATATCCCACCAAATCACCACAAATTCCCACAAAATACATGAAAAATCCCTCAAGATCCCTAAATCGCCTCAATATCCCACAAAATCCCACAAAAATCACACAAAACCTCCACAAGTTTCCACAAAATCTAAGAAAAATTCCTCAAAATTCTTCAAGTCTCCTCAAAACCACACAAAGTCCTTGAAAAGGCCCACCAAATTCCAGTAAAATCCCACAGAATCTACACAAATTCCCACAAAATCTAAAACAAATTCCTCAAAATTCTTCAAGCCTCCTCAGAATCCCACACAATTCCAGAAAAAACCCACAAAATTCCAGAGAAGTCCCACAAAACTCCCTAAATCATTTCAAAACCCTACCAATTCACAGGAATGTCCCACAAAATCTCCACCAATTCCCAGAACATCCCACAAAAATCTCACAAAAATCCCTAAATCTTCTGAAAACTCGAAAACACGGACAAAATCCACAAAAATCCCACCAAATCTCCACAAATTCCCACAGAATACATGAAAAATCCCTGATAATTCTTCAGTTCTCTACAGAATCTCACCAAATTCCAGAAAAGTCCCTCAAAGTTCCACAAACATCCCACAAAATCTTCCCAGTATCCATCAAAATTCCAGGAAAAATCCCACAAAATTCCCTAAATCTTCTCAAAACACGACCAAATACCAGAAAAATATCCCACCAAATCTCCACAAAATCCCACAAAATACATGAAAAATCCCTCAAGATCCCTAAATCGCCTCAATATCCCACAAAATCCCACAAAAATCACACAAAACCTCCACAAGTTTCCACAAAATCTAAGAAAAAATCCTCAAAATTCTTCAAGTCTCCTCAAAACCACACAAAGTCCTTGAAAAGGCCCACCAAATTCCAGAAAAATCCCACAGAATCTACACAAATTCCCACAAAATCTAAAACAAATTCCTCTAAATTCTTCAAGTCTCCTCAGAATCCCACACAATTCCAGAAAAAACCCACAAAATTCCAGAGAAGTCCCACAAAACTCCCAAAATCATTTCAAAACCCTACCAATTCACAGGAATGTCCCACAAAATCTCCACCAATTCCCAGAACATCCCACAAAAATCTCACAAAAATCCCTAAATCTTCTGAAAACTCGAAAACACGGACAAAATCCACAAAAATCCCACCAAATCTCCACAAATTCCCACAGAATACATGAAAAATCCCTGATAATTCTTCAGTTCTCTACAGAATCTCACCAAATTCCAGAAAAGTCCCTCAAAATTCCACAAACATCCCACAAAATCTCCCCAGTATCCAACAAAATTCCAGGAAAAATCCCACAAAATATCCTAAATCTTTTCAAAACACGACCAAATTCTAGAAAAATATCCCAACAAATCTCCACAAAATCCCACAAAATACATGAAAAATCCCTCAAGATCCCTAAATCGCCTCAATATCCCACAAAATCCCACAAAAATCACACAAAACCTCCACAAGTTTCCACAGAATCTAAGAAAAATTCCTCAAAATTCTTCAAGTCTCCGCAAAACCACACAAAGTCCTTCAAAAAGGCCCACAAAATTCCAGAAAAATCTTACAGAATTCCCTAAATCTTCTCAAAACTCTACCAAATTCCAGAAAAATCCCACCAAATCTCCACAAATTCCCACGGAATACATGAAAAATCCCTGATAATTCGTCAGTTCTCTACAGAATCTCACCAAATTCCAGAAAAGTCCCTCAAAGTTCCACAAACATCCCACAAAATCTCCCCAGTATCCAACAAAATTCCAGGAAAAATCCCACAAAATTCCCTAAATCTTCTCAAAACACGACCAAATTCTAGAAAAATATCCCACCAAATCTCCACAAATTCCCACAAAATACATGAAAAATCCCTCAAGATCCCTAAATCGCCTCAATATCCCACAAAATCCCACAAAAATCACACAAAACCTCCACAAGTTTCCACAAAATCTAAGACAAATTCCTCAAAATTCTTCAAGTCTCCTCAAAACCACACAAAGTCCTTGAAAAGGACCACCAAATTCCAGAAAAATCCCACAGAATCTACACAAATTCCCACAAAATCTAAAACAAATTCCTCAAAATTCTTCAAGTCTCCTCAGAATCCCACACAATTCCAGAAAAAACCCACAAAATTCCAGAGAAGTCCCACAAAACTCCCAAAATCATTTCAAAACCCTACCAATTCACAGGAATGTCCCACAAAATCTCCACCAATTCCCAGAACATCCCACAAAAATCTCACAAAAATCCCTAAATCTTCTGAAAACTCGAAAACACGGCCAAAATCCACAAAAATCCCACCAAATCTCCACAAATTCCCACAGAATACATGAAAAATCCCTGATAATTCTTCAGTTCTCTACAGAATCTCACCAAATTCCAGAAAAGTCCCTCAAAGTTCCACAAACATCCCACAAAATCTCCCCAGTATCCAACAAAATTCCAGGAAAAATCCCACAGAATTCCCTAAATCTTCTCAAAACACGACCAAATTCCAGAAAAATATCCCACCAAATCTCCACAAAATCCCACAAAATACATGAAAAATCCCTCAAGATCCCTAAATCGCCTCAATATCCCACAAAATCCCACAAAAATCACACAAAACCTCCACAAGTTTCCACAAAATCTAAGAAAAATTCCTCAAAATTCTTCAAGTCTCCTCAAAACCACACAAAGTCCTTGAAAAGGCCCACCAAATTCCAGAAAAATCCCACAGAATCTAAACAAATTCCCACAAAATCTAAAACAAATTCCTCTAAATTCTTCAAGTCTCCTCAGAATCCCACACAATTCCAGAAAAAACCCACAAAATTCCAGAGAAGTCCCACAAAACTCCCTAAATCATTTCAAAACCCTACCAATTCACAGGAATGTCCCACAAAATCTCCACCAATTCCCAGAACATCCCACAAAAATCTCACAAAAATCCCTAAATCTGCTGAAAACTCGAAAACACGGACAAAATCCACAAAAATCCCACCAAATCTCCACAAATTCCCACAGAATACATGAAAAATCCCTGATAATTCTTCAGTTCTCTACAGAATCTCACCAAATTCCAGAAAAGTCCCTCAAAATTCCACAAACATCCCACAAAATCTCCCCAGTATCCAACAAAATTCCAGGAAAAATCCCACAAAATATCCTAAATCTTCTCAAAACACGACCAAATTCTAGAAAAATATCCCAACAAATCTCCACAAAATCCCACAAAATACATGAAAAATCCCTCAAGATCCCTAAATCGCCTCAATATCCCACAAAATCCCACAAAAATCACACAAAACCTCCACAAGTTTCCACAGAATCTAAGAAAAATTCCTCAAAATTCTTCAAGTCTCCGCAAAACCACACAAAGTCCTTCAAAAAGGCCCACAAAATTCCAGAAAAATCTTACAGAATTCCCTAAATCTTCTCAAAACTCTACCAAATTCCAGAAAAATCCCACCAAATCTCCACAAATTCCCACGGAATACATGAAAAATCCCTGATAATTCGTCAGTTCTCTACAGAATCTCACCAAATTCCAGAAAAGTCCCTCAAAGTTCCACAAACATCCCACAAAATCTCCCCAGTATCCAACAAAATTCCAGGAAAAATCCCACAAAATTCCCTAAATCTTCTCAAAACACGACCAAATTCTAGAAAAATATCCCACCAAATCTCCACAAATTCCCACAAAATACATGAAAAATCCCTCAAGATCCCTAAATCGCCTCAATATCCCACAAAATCCCACAAAAATCACACAAAACCTCCACAAGTTTCCACAAAATCTAAGAAAAATTCCTCAAAATTCTTCAAGTCTCCTCAAAACCACACAAAGTCCTTGAAAAGGCCCACCAAATTCCAGAAAAATCCCACAGAATCTACACAAATTCCCACAAAATCTAAAACAAATTCCTCAAAATTCTTCAAGTCTCCTCAGAATCCCACACAATTCCAGAAAAAACCCACAAAATTCCAGAGAAGTCCCACAAAACTCCCTAAATCATTTCAAAACCCTACCAATTCACAGGAATGTCCCACAAAATCTCCACCAATTCCCAGAACATCCCACAAAAATCTCACAAAAATCCCTAAATCTTCTGAAAACTCGAAAACACGGCCAAAATCCACAAAAATCCCACCAAATCTCCACAAATTCCCACAGAATACATGAAAAATCCCTGATAATTCTTCAGTTCTCTACAGAATCTCACCAAATTCCAGAAAAGTCCCTCAAAGTTCCACAAACATCCCACAAAATCTCCCCAGTATCCAACAAAATTCCAGGAAAAATCCCACAAAATTCCCTAAATCTTCTCAAAACACGACCAAATTCCAGAAAAATATCCCACCAAATCTCCACAAAATCCCACAAAATACATGAAAAATCCCTCAAGATCCCTAAATCGCCTCAATATCCCACAAAATCCCACAAAAATCACACAAAACCTCCACAAGTTTCCACAAAATCTAAGAAAAATTCCTCAAAATTCTTCAAGTCTCCTCAAAACCACACAAAGTCCTTGAAAAGGCCCACCAAATTCCAGAAAAATCCCACAGAATCTACACAAATTCCCACAAAATCTAAAACAAATTCCTCAAAATTCTTCAAGCCTCCTCAGAATCCCACACAATTCCAGAAAAAACCCACAAAATTCCAGAGAAGTCCCACAAAACTCCCTAAATCATTTCAAAACCCTACCAATTCACAGGAATGTCCCACAAAATCTCCACCAATTCCCAGAACATCCCACAAAAATCTCACAAAAATCCCTAAATCTTCTGAAAACTCGAAAACACGGCCAAAATCCACAAAAATCCCACCAAATCTCCACAAATTCCCACAGAATACATGAAAAATCCCTGATAATTCGTCAGTTCTCTACAGAATCTCACCAAATTCCAGAAAAGTCCCTCAAAGTTCCACAAACATCCCACAAAATCTTCCCAGTATCCATCAAAATTCCAGGAAAAATCCCACAAAATTCCCTAAATCTTCTCAAAACACGACCAAATTCCAGAAAAATATCCCACCAAATCTCCACAAAATCCCACAAAATACATGAAAAATCCCTCAAGATCCCTAAATCGCCTCAATATCCCACAAAATCCCACAAAAATCACACAAAACCTCCACAAGTTTCCACAAAATCTAAGAAAAATTCCTCAAAATTCTTCAAGTCTCCTCAAAACCACACAAAGTCCTTCAAAAAGGCCCACGAAATTCCAGAAAAATCCCACAGAATCTACACAAATTCCCACAAAATCTAAAACAAATTCCTCAAAATTCTTCAAGTCTCCTCAGAATCCCACACAATTCCAGAAAAAACCCACAAAATTCCTGAGAAGTCCCACAAAACTCCCAAAATCATTTCAAAACCCTACCAATTCACAGGAATGACCCACAAAATCTCCACCAATTCCCAGAACATCCCACAAAAATCTCACAAAAATCCCTAAATCTTCTGAAAACTCGAAAACACGGCCAAAATCCACAAAAATCCCACCAAATCTCCACAAATTCCCACAGAATACATGAAAAATCCCTGATAATTCTTCAGTTCTCTACAGAATCTCACCAAATTCCAGAAAAGTCCCTCAAAATTCCACAAACATCCCACAAAATCTCCCCAGTATCCAACAAAATTCCAGGAAAAATCCCACAAAATATCCTAAATCTTCTCAAAACACGACCAAATTCTAGAAAAATATCCCACCAAATCTCCACAAAATCCCACAAAATACATGAAAAATCCCTCAAGATCCCTAAATCGCCTCAATATCCCACAAAATCCCACAAAAATCACACAAAACCTCCACAAGTTTCCACAGAATCTAAGAAAAATTCCTCAAAATTCTTCAAGTCTCCGCAAAACCACACAAAGTCCTTCAAAAAGGCCCACAAAATTCCAGAAAAATCTTACAGAATTCCCTAAATCTTCTCAAAACTCTACCAAATTCCAGAAAAATCCCACCAAATCTCCACAAATTCCCACGGAATACATGAAAAATCCCTGATAATTCGTCAGTTCTCTACAGAATCTCACCAAATTCCAGAAAAGTCCCTCAAAGTTCCACAAACATCCCACAAAATCTCCCCAGTATCCAACAAAATTCCAGGAAAAATCCCACAAAATTCCCTAAATCTTCTCAAAACACGACCAAATTCTAGAAAAATATCCCACCAAATCTCCACAAATTCCCACAAAATACATGAAAAATCCCTCAAGATCCCTAAATCGCCTCAATATCCCACAAAATCCCACAAAAATCACACAAAACCTCCACAAGTTTCCACAAAATCTAAGAAAAATTCCTCAAAATTCTTCAAGTCTCCTCAAAACCACACAAAGTCCTTGAAAAGGCCCACCAAATTCCAGAAAAATCCCACAGAATCTACACAAATTCCCACAAAATCTAAAACAAATTCCTCTAAATTCTTCAAGTCTCCTCAGAATCCCACACAATTCCAGAAAAAACCCACAAAATTCCAGAGAAGTCCCACAAAACTCCCTAAATCATTTCAAAACCCTACCAATTCACAGGAATGTCCCACAAAATCTCCACCAATTCCCAGAACATCCCACAAAAATCTCACAAAAATCCCTAAATCTTCTGAAAACTCGAAAACACGGACAAAATCCACAAAAATCCCACCAAATCTCCACAAATTCCCACAGAATACATGAAAAATCCCTGATAATTCTTCAGTTCTCTACAGAATCTCACCAAATTCCAGAAAAGTCCCTCAAAATTCCACAAACATCCCACAAAATCTCCCCAGTATCCAACAAAATTCCAGGAAAAATCCCACAAAATATCCTAAATCTTCTCAAAACACGACCAAATTCTAGAAAAATATCCCAACAAATCTCCACAAAATCCCACAAAATACATGAAAAATCCCTCAAGATCCCTAAATCGCCTCAATATCCCACAAAATCCCACAAAAATCACACAAAACCTCCACAAGTTTCCACAAAATCTAAGAAAAATTCCTCAAAATTCTTCAAGTCTCCTCAAAACCACACAAAGTCCTTCAAAAAGGCCCACCAAATTCCAGAAAAATCTTACAGAATTCCCTAAATCTTCTCAAAACTCTACCAAATTCCAGAAAAATCCCACCAAATCTCCACAAATTCCCACGGAATACATGAAAAATCCCTGATAATTCTTCAGTTCTCTACAGAATCTCACCAAATTCCAGAAAAGTCCCTCAAAGTTCCACAAACATCCCACAAAATCTCCCCAGTATCCAACAAAATTCCAGGAAAAATCCCACAAAATTCCCTAAATCTTCTCAAAACACGGCCAAAATCCACAAAAATCCCACCAAATCTCCACAAATTCCCACAGAATACATGAAAAATCCCTGATAATTCTTCAGTTCTCTACAGAATCTCACCAAATTCCAGAAAAGTCCCTCAAAGTTCCACAAACATCCCACAAAATCTCCCCAGTATCCAACAAAATTCCAGGAAAAATCCCACAAAATTCCCTAAATCTTCTCAAAACACGACCAAATTCTAGAAAAATATCCCACCAAATCACCACAAATTCCCACAAAATACATGAAAAATCCCTCAAGATCCCTAAATCGCCTCAATATCCCACAAAATCCCACAAAAATCACACAAAACCTCCACAAGTTTCCACAGAATCTAAGAAAAATTCCTCAAAATTCTTCAAGTCTCCGCAAAACCACACAAAGTCCTTCAAAAAGGCCCACAAAATTCCAGAAAAATCTTACAGAATTCCCTAAATCTTCTCGAAACTCTACCAAATTCCAGAAAAATCCCACCAAATCTCCACAAATTCCCACAGAATACATGAAAAATCCCTGATAATTCTTCAGTTCTCTACAGAATCTCACCAAATTCCAGAAAAGTCCCTCAAAGTTCCACAAACATCCCACAAAATCTCCCCAGTATCCAACAAAATTCCAGGAAAAATCCCACAAAATTCCCTAAATCTTCTCAAAACACGACCAAATTCTAGAAAAATATCCCACCAAATCTCCACAAATTCCCACAAAATACATGAAAAATCCCTCAAGATCCCTAAATCGCCTCAATATCCCACAAAATCCCACAAAAATCACACAAAACCTCCACAAGTTTCCACAAAATCTAAGAAAAATTCCTCAAAATTCTTCAAGTCTCCTCAAAACCACACAAAGTCCTTGAAAAGGCCCACCAAATTCCAGAAAAATCCCACAGAATCTACACAAATTCCCACAAAATCTAAAACAAATTCCTCAAAATTCTTCAAGTCTCCTCAGAATCCCACACAATTCCAGAAAAAACCCACAAAATTCCAGAGAAGTCCCACAAAACTCCCTAAATCATTTCAAAACCCTACCAATTCACAGGAATGTCCCACAAAATCTCCACCAATTCCCAGAACATCCCACAAAAATCTCACAAAAATCCCTAAATCTTCTGAAAACTCGAAAACACGGCCAAAATCCACAAAAATCCCACCAAATCTCCACAAATTCCCACAGAATACATGAAAAATCCCTGATAATTCTTCAGTTCTCTACAGAATCTCACCAAATTCCAGAAAAGTCCCTCAAAGTTCCACAAACATCCCACAAAATCTCCCCAGTATCCAACAAAATTCCAGGAAAAATCCCACAAAATTCCCTAAATCTTCTCAAAACACGACCAAATTCTAGAAAAATATCCCACCAAATCACCACAAATTCCCACAAAATACATGAAAAATCCCTCAAGATCCCTAAATCGCCTCAATATCCCACAAAATCCCACAAAAATCACACAAAACCTCCACAAGTTTCCACAAAATCTAAGAAAAATTCCTCAAAATTCTTCAAGTCTCCTCAAAACCACACAAAGTCCTTGAAAAGGCCCACCAAATTCCAGAAAAATCCCACAGAATCTACACAAATTCCCACAAAATCTAAAACAAATTCCTCAAAATTCTTCAAGTCTCCACAGAATCCCACACAATTCCAGAAAAAACCCACAAAATTCCAGAGAAGTCCCACAAAACTCCCTAAATCATTTCAAAACCCTACCAATTCACAGGAATGTCCCACAAAATCTCCACCAATTCCCAGAACATCCCACAAAAATCTCACAAAAATCCCTAAATCTTCTGAAAACTCGAAAACACGGCCAAAATCCACAAAAATCCCACCAAATCTCCACAAATTCCCACAGAATACATGAAAAATCCCTGATAATTCTTCAGTTCTCTACAGAATCTCACCAAATTCCAGAAAAGTCCCTCAAAGTTCCACAAACATCCCACAAAATCTCCCCAGTATCCATCAAAATTCCAGGAAAAATCCCACAAAATTCCCTAAATCTTCTCAAAACACGACCAAATTCTAGAAAAATATCCCACCAAATCACCACAAATTCCCACAAAATACATGAAAAATCCCTCAAGATCCCTAAATCGCCTCAATATCCCACAAAATCCCACAAAAATCCCACAAAACCTCCACAAGTTTCCACAAAGTCTAAGAAAAATTCCTCAAAATTCTTCAAGTCTCCTCAAAACCACACAAAGTCCTTGAAAAGGCCTACCAAATTCCAGTAAAATCCCACAGAATCTACACAAATTCCCACAAAATCTAAAACAAATTCCTCAAAATTCAAGAAAAATCCCTCAAAATTCACTGAATTTCCTCAATATCCCACCAAATTCCAGAACCATCTCACAAAATCTCAACAAATTTCCACATAATCTAAGAAAATTCCCGCAAAATTCTTCAAGTCTCCTCCAAATCCCACAAAATTCAAGAGAAATCCTCAAAATTCCACAAAAATCCAACAAAATTCCTTCCATCTTCTCAGAACCCAAACAAACTCCTGCAACATCTCACAAAATCTCCACCAATTTCCAAACAATTCAAGAAAAATCCCGCAAAATTCTTCAAGTCTCCTCCAAATACCACAAACATCCCACAAACATCCCACAGACATCCCACAAAATTCAAGAGAAATCCCACAAAATTCAAAAGAAATCGCACAAAATCCTGTACAAGCCCCACACAATTCCCTAAATCTTCTCAGAACCCAACAACATTCCTGCAACATCCCACAAAATCTCTGGAAATTTCCACAAAATTCAAGAAGACTCTCACAAAAAACTTGAAAGCTGCTGAAAATTCCACGAATATACCACAAAAATCCCTAAATCTTCTCAAAACCCAACCACATTCCTGCAGCATCTCACAAAATCTCCACCAATATCCAAAAAATTCAAGAAAATTCCCTCCAAATTCTTCAAGTCTCCTCCAAATCCCACAAAATTCAAGACAAATCCTCAAAATCCCACAAAAATCCCACCAAATTCCAGAACCATCTCACAAAATCTCAACAAATTTCCACTAAATTCAAGAAAACTCTCACAAAGTTCTTGAAAGCCCCTCAAAATTCCAGAAAAATGCCACAAACTTCCCTACATCTTCTCAAAACCCAAACAAACTCCTGCAACATCTCACAAAATCTCCACCAATTTCCAAACAATTCAAGAAAAATCCCGCAAAATTCTTCAAGTCTCGTACAAATCCCAGAAAAATCCCACAAAATTCCAGAAACATCCCACCAAATCACCTCAATATCACCAAAAATTCTTGAAAAGCCTCACAAAATTGCAGAAAAATGCCACAAAATTCCCTACATCTTCTCAAAACCCTACCCAATTCCTGCAACATCCCACAAAATCTCCAACAATTTCCAAACAATTCAAGAAAAATCCCGCAAAATTCTTCAAGTCTCGTACAAATCCCAGAAAAATCCCACAAAATTCCAGAAACATCCCACCAAATCACCTCAATATCACCAAAAATTCTGGAAAAGCCTCACAAAATTGCAGAAAAATGCCACAAAATTCCCTAAACCTTCTCAAAACCCTACCCAATTCCTGCAACATCCCACAAAATCTCCAACAATTTCCACAAAATTCAAGAAAAATCCCTCAAAATTCACTGAATTTCCTCAATATCCCACCAAATTCCAGAACCATCTCACAAAATCTCAACAAATTTCCACATAATCTAAGAAAATTCCGCAAAATTCTTCAAGTCTCCTCCAAATCCCACAAAATTCAAGACAAATCCTCAAAATTCCACAAAAATCCCACAAAATTCCTTCCATCTTCTCAGAACCCAAACAAACTCCTGCAACATCTCACAAAATCTCCACCAATTTCCAAACAATTCAAGAAAAATCCCGCAAAATTCTTCAAGTCTCCTCCAAATACCACAAACATCCTACAAACATCTCACAAACATCCCACAAACATCCCATAAAATTCAATAGAAATCCCACAAAATTCAAGAGAAATCCCACCAAATTCTGTACAAGCCCCACACAATTCCCTAAATCTTCTCAGAACCCAACCACATTCCTGCAACATCCCACAAAATCTCCAACAATTTCCACAAAATTCAAGAAAATTCCCTCCAAATTCACTGAATTTCCTCAATATCCCACCAAACTCCAGAACCATCTCACAAAATCTCAACAAATTTCCAAAAAATTCAAAAAAACTCTCACAAAGTTCTTGAAAGCCCCTCAAAATTCCAGAAAAATGCCACAAAATTCCCTACATCTTCTCAAAACCCCACAAAATTCTACAGACATCTCACAAAATCTCCACACATTTCCACAAAATCTAAGAAAATTCCCGCAAAATTCTTCAAGTCTCCTCCAAATCCCACAAAATTCAAGAGAAATCCTCAAAATTCCACAAAAATCCAACAAAATTCCCTACATCTTCTCAAAATCCAAACAAATTCCTGAAACATCTCA
The DNA here is from genome assembly GCF_971803275.1 of Cyanistes caeruleus. Lineage (NCBI taxonomy): Eukaryota > Metazoa > Chordata > Aves > Passeriformes > Paridae > Cyanistes > Cyanistes caeruleus. Next base: position 88,414,666 of record NC_141702.1, on the reverse strand, counting down.
CAAAATCTCCACCAATTTCCACAACATTTAGGAAAAATCCCTCCAACTTCTTCAAGTCTCCTCCAAATCCCACAAAATTCAAGAGAAATCCTCAAAATTCCACAAAAATCCCACAAAATTCCTGCAACATCTCACAAAATCTCCGGAAATTTCCACAAAATTCAAGAAGACTCTCACAAAATACTTGAAAGCTGCTGAAAATTCCACGAATATACCACAAAAATCCCTAAATCTTCTCAAAACCCAACCACATTCCTGCAGCATCTCACAAAATCTCCACCAATATCCAAAAAATTCAAGAAAATTCCCTCCAAATTCTTCAAGTCTCCTCCAAATCCCACAAAATTCAAGACAAATCCTCAAAATCCCACAAAAATCCCACCAAATTCCAGAACCATCTCACAAAATCTCAACAAATTTCCACTAAATTCAAGAAAACTCTCACAAAGTTCTTGAAAGCCCCTCAAAATTCCAGAAAAATGCCACAAAATTCCCTACATCTTCTCAAAACCCAAACAAACTCCTGCAACATCTCACAAAATCTCCAACAATTTCCAAACAATTCAAGAAAAATCCCGCAAAATTCTTCAAGTCTCGTACAAATCCCAGAAAAATCCCACAAAATTCCAGAAACATCCCACCAAATCACCTCAATATCACCAAAAATTCTGGAAAAGCCTTTCAAAATTGCAGAAAAATGCCACAAAATTCCCTAAACCTTCTGAAAACCCTACCCAATTCCTGCAACATCCCACAAAATCTCCAACAATTTCCACAAAATTCAAGAAAAATCCCTCAAAATTCACTGAATTTCCTCAATATCCCACCGAATTCCAGAACCATCTCACAAAATCTCAACAAATTTCCACATAATCTAAGAAAATTCCGCAAAATTCTTCAAGTCTCCTCCAAATCCCACAAAATTCAAGACAAATCCTCAAAATTCCACAAAAATCCCACAAAATTCCTGCAACATCTCACAAAATCTCCGGAAATTTCCACAAAATTCAAGAAGACTCTCACAAAATACTTGAAAGCTGCTGAAAATTCCACGAATATACCACAAAAATCCCTAAATCTTCTCAAAACCCAACCACATTCCTGCAGCATCTCACAAAATCTCCACCAATATCCAAAAAATTCAAGAAAATTCCCTCCAAATTCTGCAAGTCTCCTCCAATTTCCACAAAATTCAAGAAAATTCCCTCAAAATTCACTGAATTTCCTCAATATCCCACCAAACTCCAGAACCATCTCACAAAATCTCAACAAATTTCCAAAAAATTCAAAAAAACTCTCACAAAGTTCTTGAAAGCCCCTCAAAATTCCAGAAAAATGCCACAAAATTCCCTACATCTTCTCAAAACATTACAAAATTCTACAGACATCTCACAAAATCTCCACACATTTCCACAAAATCTAAGAAAATTCCCGAAAAATTCTTCAAGTCTCCTCCAAATCCCACAAAATTCAAGAGAAATCCTCAAAATTCCACAAAAATCCCACAAAATTCCTGCAACATCTCACAAAATCTCCGGAAATTTCCACAAAATTCAAGAAGACTCTCACAAAATACTTGAAAGCTGCTGAAAATTCCACGAATATCCCACAAAAATCCCTAAATCTTCTCAAAACCCAACCACATTCCTGCAGCATCTCACAAAATCTCCACCAATATCCAAAAAATTCAAGAAAATTCCCTCCAAATTCTTCAAGTCTCCTCCAAATCCCACAAAATTCAAGACAAATCCTCAAAATCCCACAAAAATCCCACCAAATTCCAGAACCATCTCACAAAATCTCAACAAATTTCCACTAAATTCAAGAAAACTCTCACAAAGTTCTTGAAAGCCCCTCAAAATTCCAGAAAAATGCCACAAACTTCCCTACATCTTCTCAAAACCCAAACAAACTCCTGCAACATCTCACAAAATCTCCACCAATTTCCAAAGAATTCAAGAAAAATCCCGCAAAATTCTTCAAGTCTCCTACAAATCCCAGAAAAATCCCACAAAATTCCAGAAACATCCCACCAAATCACCTCAATATCACCAAAAATTCTTGAAAAGCCTCACAAAATTGCAGAAAAATGCCACAAAATTCCCTACATCTTCTCAAAACCCTACCCAATTCCTGCAACATCCCACAAAATCTCCAACAATTTCCAAACAATTCAAGAAAAATCCCGCAAAATTCTTCAAGTCTCGTACAAATCCCAGAAAAATCCCACAAAATTCCAGAAACATCCCACCAAATCACCTCAATATCACCAAAAATTCTGGAAAAGCCTCACAAAATTGCAGAAAAATGCCACAAAATTCCCTAAACCTTCTCAAAACCCTACCCAATTCCTGCAACATCCCACAAAATCTCCAACAATTTCCACAAAATTCAAGAAAAATCCCTCAAAATTCACTGAATTTCCTCAATATCCCACCAAATTCCAGAACCATCTCACAAAATCTCAACAAATTTCCACATAATCTAAGAAAATTCCGCAAAATTCTTCAAGTCTCCTCCAAATCCCACAAAATTCAAGACAAATCCTCAAAATTCCACAAAAATCCCACAAAATTCCTTCCATCTTCTCAGAACCCAAACAAACTCCTGCAACATCTCACAAAATCTCCACCAATTTCCAAACAATTCAAGAAAAATCCCGCAAAATTCTTCAAGTCTCCTCCAAATACCACAAACATCCTACAAACATCTCACAAACATCCCACAAACATCCCATAAAATTCAATAGAAATCCCACAAAATTCAAGAGAAATCCCACCAAATTCTGTACAAGCCCCACACAATTCCCTAAATCTTCTCAGAACCCAACCACATTCCTGCAACATCCCACAAAATCTCCAACAATTTCCACAAAATTCAAGAAAATTCCCTCCAAATTCACTGAATTTCCTCAATATCCCACCAAACTCCAGAACCATCTCACAAAATCTCAACAAATTTCCAAAAAATTCAAAAAAACTCTCACAAAGTTCTTGAAAGCCCCTCAAAATTCCAGAAAAATGCCACAAAATTCCCTACATCTTCTCAAAACATTACAAAATTCTACAGACATCTCACAAAATCTCCACACATTTCCACAAAATCTAAGAAAATTCCCGAAAAATTCTTCAAGTCTCCTCCAAATCCCACAAAATTCAAGACAAATCCTCAAAATCCCACAAAAATCCCACCAAATTCCAGAACCATCTCAAAAATCTCAACAAATTTCCACTAAATTCAAGAAAACTCTCACAAAGTTCTTGAAAGCCCCTTAAAATTCCAGAAAAATGCCAGAAACTTCCCTACATCTTCTCAAAACCCAAACAAACTCCTGCAACATCTCACAAAATCTCCACCAATTTCCAAATAATTCAAGAAAAATCCCGCAAAATTCTTCAAGTCTCGTACAAATCCCAGAAAAATCCCACAAAATTCCAGAAACATCCCACCAAATCACCTCAATATCACCAAAAATTCTTGAAAAGCCTCACAAAATTGCAGAAAAATGCCACAAAATTCCCTAAACCTTCTCAAAACCCTACCCAATTCCTGCAACATCCCACAAAATCTCCAACAATTTCCACAAAATTCAAGAAAAATCCCTCAAAATTCACTGAATTTCCTCAATATCCCACCAAATTCCAGAACCATCTCACAAAATCTCAACAAATTTCCACTAAATCTAAGAAAATTCCCTCCAAATTCTTCAAGTCTCCTCCAAATCCCACAAAATTCAAGACAAATCCTCAAAATTCCACAAAAATCCAACAAAATTCCCTACATCTTCTCAAAATCCAAACAAATTCCTGAAACATCTCACAAAATCACCACCAATTTCCACAACATTTAGGAAAAATCCCTCCAACTTCTTCAAGTCTCCTCCAAATCCCACAAAATTCAAGACAAATCCTCAAAATTCCACAAAAATCCCACAAAATTCCTGCAACATCTCACAAAATCTCTGGAAATTTCCACAAAATTCAAGAAGACTCTCACAAAAAACTTGAAAGCTGCTGAAAATTCCACGAAAATCCCACAAAAATCCCTAAATCTTCTCAAAACCCAACCACATTCCTGCAGCATCTCACAAAATCTCCACCAATATCCAAAAAATTCAAGAAAATTCCCTCCAAATTCTTCAAGTCTCCTCCAAATCCCACAAAATTCAAGACAAATCCTCAAAATCCCACAAAAATCCCACCAAATTCCAGAACCATCTCACAAAATCTCAACAAATTTCCACTAAATTCAAGAAAACTCTCACAAAGTTCTTGAAAGCCCCTCAAAATTCCAGAAAAATGCCACAAACTTCCCTACATCTTCTCAAAACCCAAACAAACTCCTGCAACATCTCACAAAATCTCCACCAATTTCCAAACAATTCAAGAAAAATCCCGCAAAATTCTTCAAGTCTCCTACAAATCCCAGAAAAATCCCACAAAATTCCAGAAACATCCCACCAAATCACCTCAATATCACCAAAAATTCTGGAAAAGCCTCACAAAATTGCAGAAAAATGCCACAAAATTCCCTAAACCTTCTCAAAACCCTACCCAATTCCTGCAACATCCCACAAAATCTCCAACAATTTCCACAAAATTCAAGAAAAATCCCTCAAAATTCACTGAATTTCCTCAATATCCCACCAAATTCCAGAACCATCTCACAAAATCTCAACAAATTTCCACATAATCTAAGAAAATTCCGCAAAATTCTTCAAGTCTCCTCCAAATCCCACAAAATTCAAGACAAATCCTCAAAATTCCACAAAAATCCCACAAAATTCCTTCCATCTTCTCAGAACCCAAACAAACTCCTGCAACATCTCACAAAATCTCCACCAATTTCCAAACAATTCAAGAAAAATCCCGCAAAATTCTTCAAGTCTCCTCCAAATACCACAAACATCCTACAAACATCTCACAAATATCCCACAAACATCCCATAAAATTCAATAGAAATCCCACAAAATTCAAGAGAAATCCCACCAAATTCTGTACAAGCCCCACACAATTCCCTAAATCTTCTCAGAACCCAACCACATTCCTGCAACATCCCACAAAATCTCCAACAATTTCCACAAAATTCAAGAAAATTCCCTCCAAATTCACTGAATTTCCTCAATATCCCACCAAACTCCAGAACCATCTCACAAAATCTCAACAAATTTCCAAAAAATTCAAAAAAACTCTCACAAAGTTCTTGAAAGCCCCTCAAAATTCCAGAAAAATGCCACAAAATTCCCTACATCTTCTCAAAACATTACAAAATTCTACAGACATCTCACAAAATCTCCACACATTTCCACAAAATCTAAGAAAATTCCCGAAAAATTCTTCAAGTCTCCTCCAAATCCCACAAAATTCAAGAGAAATCCTCAAAATTCCACAAAAATCCCACAAAATTCCTGCAACATCTCACAAAATCTCCGGAAATTTCCACAAAATTCAAGAAGACTCTCACAAAATACTTGAAAGCTGCTGAAAATTCCACGAATATACCACAAAAATCCCTAAATCTTCTCAAAACCCAACCACATTCCTGCAGCATCTCACAAAATCTCCACCAATATCCAAAAAATTCAAGAAAATTCCCTCCAAATTCTTCAAGTCTCCTCCAAATCCCACAAAATTCAAGACAAATCCTCAAAATCCCACAAAAATCCCACCAAATTCCAGAACCATCTCACAAAATCTCAACAAATTTCCACTAAATTCAAGAAAACTCTCACAAAGTTCTTGAAAGCCCCTCAAAATTCCAGAAAAATGCCACAAAATTCCCTACATCTTCTCAAAACCCAAACAAACTCCTGCAACATCTCACAAAATCTCCAACAATTTCCAAACAATTCAAGAAAAATCCCGCAAAATTCTTCAAGTCTCGTACAAATCCCAGAAAAATCCCACAAAATTCCAGAAACATCCCACCAAATCACCTCAATATCACCAAAAATTCTGGAAAAGCCTTTCAAAATTGCAGAAAAATGCCACAAAATTCCCTAAACCTTCTGAAAACCCTACCCAATTCCTGCAACATCCCACAAAATCTCCAACAATTTCCACAAAATTCAAGAAAAATCCCTCAAAATTCACTGAATTTCCTCAATATCCCACCGAATTCCAGAACCATCTCACAAAATCTCAACAAATTTCCACATAATCTAAGAAAATTCCGCAAAATTCTTCAAGTCTCCTCCAAATCCCACAAAATTCAAGACAAATCCTCAAAATTCCACAAAAATCCCACAAAATTCCTGCAACATCTCACAAAATCTCCGGAAATTTCCACAAAATTCAAGAAGACTCTCACAAAATACTTGAAAGCTGCTGAAAATTCCACGAATATACCACAAAAATCCCTAAATCTTCTCAAAACCCAACCACATTCCTGCAGCATCTCACAAAATCTCCACCAATATCCAAAAAATTCAAGAAAATTCCCTCCAAATTCTGCAAGTCTCCTCCAATTTCCACAAAATTCAAGAAAATTCCCTCAAAATTCACTGAATTTCCTCAATATCCCACCAAACTCCAGAACCATCTCACAAAATCTCAACAAATTTCCAAAAAATTCAAAAAAACTCTCACAAAGTTCTTGAAAGCCCCTCAAAATTCCAGAAAAATGCCACAAAATTCCCTACATCTTCTCAAAACATTACAAAATTCTACAGACATCTCACAAAATCTCCACACATTTCCACAAAATCTAAGAAAATTCCCGAAAAATTCTTCAAGTCTCCTCCAAATCCCACAAAATTCAAGAGAAATCCTCAAAATTCCACAAAAATCCCACAAAATTCCTGCAACATCTCACAAAATCTCCGGAAATTTCCACAAAATTCAAGAAGACTCTCACAAAATACTTGAAAGCTGCTGAAAATTCCACGAATATCCCACAAAAATCCCTAAATCTTCTCAAAACCCAACCACATTCCTGCAGCATCTCACAAAATCTCCACCAATATCCAAAAAATTCAAGAAAATTCCCTCCAAATTCTTCAAGTCTCCTCCAAATCCCACAAAATTCAAGACAAATCCTCAAAATCCCACAAAAATCCCACCAAATTCCAGAACCATCTCACAAAATCTCAACAAATTTCCACTAAATTCAAGAAAACTCTCACAAAGTTCTTGAAAGCCCCTCAAAATTCCAGAAAAATGCCACAAACTTCCCTACATCTTCTCAAAACCCAAACAAACTCCTGCAACATCTCACAAAATCTCCACCAATTTCCAAACAATTCAAGAAAAATCCCGCAAAATTCTTCAAGTCTCCTACAAATCCCAGAAAAATCCCACAAAATTCCAGAAACATCCCACCAAATCACCTCAATATCACCAAAAATTCTTGAAAAGCCTCACAAAATTGCAGAAAAATGCCACAAAATTCCCTACATCTTCTCAAAACCCTACCCAATTCCTGCAACATCCCACAAAATCTCCAACAATTTCCAAACAATTCAAGAAAAATCCCGCAAAATTCTTCAAGTCTCGTACAAATCCCAGAAAAATCCCACAAAATTCCAGAAACATCCCACCAAATCACCTCAATATCACCAAAAATTCTGGAAAAGCCTCACAAAATTGCAGAAAAATGCCACAAAATTCCCTAAACCTTCTCAAAACCCTACCCAATTCCTGCAACATCCCACAAAATCTCCAACAATTTCCACAAAATTCAAGAAAAATCCCTCAAAATTCACTGAATTTCCTCAATATCCCACCAAATTCCAGAACCATCTCACAAAATCTCAACAAATTTCCACATAATCTAAGAAAATTCCGCAAAATTCTTCAAGTCTCCTCCAAATCCCACAAAATTCAAGACAAATCCTCAAAATTCCACAAAAATCCCACAAAATTCCTTCCATCTTCTCAGAACCCAAACAAACTCCTGCAACATCTCACAAAATCTCCACCAATTTCCAAACAATTCAAGAAAAATCCCGCAAAATTCTTCAAGTCTCCTCCAAATACCACAAACATCCTACAAACATCTCACAAACATCCCACAAACATCCCATAAAATTCAATAGAAATCCCACAAAATTCAAGAGAAATCCCACCAAATTCTGTACAAGCCCCACACAATTCCCTAAATCTTCTCAGAACCCAACCACATTCCTGCAACATCCCACAAAATCTCCAACAATTTCCACAAAATTCAAGAAAATTCCCTCCAAATTCACTGAATTTCCTCAATATCCCACCAAACTCCAGAACCATCTCACAAAATCTCAACAAATTTCCAAAAAATTCAAAAAAACTCTCACAAAGTTCTTGAAAGCCCCTCAAAATTCCAGAAAAATGCCACAAAATTCCCTACATCTTCTCAAAACATTACAAAATTCTACAGACATCTCACAAAATCTCCACACATTTCCACAAAATCTAAGAAAATTCCCGAAAAATTCTTCAAGTCTCCTCCAAATCCCACAAAATTCAAGACAAATCCTCAAAATCCCACAAAAATCCCACCAAATTCCAGAACCATCTCAAAAATCTCAACAAATTTCCACTAAATTCAAGAAAACTCTCACAAAGTTCTTGAAAGCCCCTCAAAATTCCAGAAAAATGCCAGAAACTTCCCTACATCTTCTCAAAACCCAAACAAACTCCTGCAACATCTCACAAAATCTCCACCAATTTCCAAATAATTCAAGAAAAATCCCGCAAAATTCTTCAAGTCTCGTACAAATCCCAGAAAAATCCCACAAAATTCCAGAAACATCCCACCAAATCACCTCAATATCACCAAAAATTCTTGAAAAGCCTCACAAAATTGCAGAAAAATGCCACAAAATTCCCTAAACCTTCTCAAAACCCTACCCAATTCCTGCAACATCCCACAAAATCTCCAACAATTTCCACAAAATTCAAGAAAAATCCCTCAAAATTCACTGAATTTCCTCAATATCCCACCAAATTCCAGAACCATCTCACAAAATCTCAACAAATTTCCACTAAATCTAAGAAAATTCCCTCCAAATTCTTCAAGTCTCCTCCAAATCCCACAAAATTCAAGACAAATCCTCAAAATTCCACAAAAATCCAACAAAATTCCCTACATCTTCTCAAAATCCAAACAAATTCCTGAAACATCTCACAAAATCACCACCAATTTCCACAACATTTAGGAAAAATCCCTCCAACTTCTTCAAGTCTCCTCCAAATCCCACAAAATTCAAGACAAATCCTCAAAATTCCACAAAAATCCCACAAAATTCCTGCAACATCTCACAAAATCTCTGGAAATTTCCACAAAATTCAAGAAGACTCTCACAAAAAACTTGAAAGCTGCTGAAAATTCCACGAAAATCCCACAAAAATCCCTAAATCTTCTCAAAACCCAACCACATTCCTGCAGCATCTCACAAAATCTCCACCAATATCCAAAAAATTCAAGAAAATTCCCTCCAAATTCTTCAAGTCTCCTCCAAATCCCACAAAATTCAAGACAAATCCTCAAAATCCCACAAAAATCCCACCAAATTCCAGAACCATCTCACAAAATCTCAACAAATTTCCACTAAATTCAAGAAAACTCTCACAAAGTTCTTGAAAGCCCCTCAAAATTCCAGAAAAATGCCACAAACTTCCCTACATCTTCTCAAAACCCAAACAAACTCCTGCAACATCTCACAAAATCTCCACCAATTTCCAAACAATTCAAGAAAAATCCCGCAAAATTCTTCAAGTCTCCTACAAATCCCAGAAAAATCCCACAAAATTCCAGAAACATCCCACCAAATCACCTCAATATCACCAAAAATTCTGGAAAAGCCTCACAAAATTGCAGAAAAATGCCACAAAATTCCCTAAACCTTCTCAAAACCCTACCCAATTCCTGCAACATCCCAAAAAATCTCCAACAATTTCCACAAAATTCAAGAAAAATCCCTCAAAATTCACTGAATTTCCTCAATATCCCACCAAATTCCAGAACCATCTCACAAAATCTCAACAAATTTCCACATAATCTAAGAAAATTCCGCAAAATTCTTCAAGTCTCCTCCAAATCCCACAAAATTCAAGACAAATCCTCAAAATTCCACAAAAATCCCACAAAATTCCTTCCATCTTCTCAGAACCCAAACAAACTCCTGCAACATCTCACAAAATCTCCACCAATTTCCAAACAATTCAAGAAAAATCCCGCAAAATTCTTCAAGTCTCCTCCAAATACCACAAACATCCTACAAACATCTCACAAATATCCCACAAACATCCCATAAAATTCAATAGAAATCCCACAAAATTCAAGAGAAATCCCACCAAATTCTGTACAAGCCCCACACAATTCCCTAAATCTTCTCAGAACCCAACCACATTCCTGCAACATCCCACAAAATCTCCAACAATTTCCACAAAATTCAAGAAAATTCCCTCCAAATTCACTGAATTTCCTCAATATCCCACCAAACTCCAGAACCATCTCACAAAATCTCAACAAATTTCCAAAAAATTCAAAAAAACTCTCACAAAGTTCTTGAAAGCCCCTCAAAATTCCAGAAAAATGCCACAAAATTCCCTACATCTTCTCAAAACATTACAAAATTCTACAGACATCTCACAAAATCTCCACACATTTCCACAAAATCTAAGAAAATTCCCGAAAAATTCTTCAAGTCTCCTCCAAATCCCACAAAATTCAAGAGAAATCCTCAAAATTCCACAAAAATCCCACAAAATTCCTGCAACATCTCACAAAATCTCCGGAAATTTCCACAAAATTCAAGAAGACTCTCACAAAATACTTGAAAGCTGCTGAAAATTCCACGAATATACCACAAAAATCCCTAAATCTTCTCAAAACCCAACCACATTCCTGCAGCATCTCACAAAATCTCCACCAATATCCAAAAAATTCAAGAAAATTCCCTCCAAATTCTTCAAGTCTCCTCCAAATCCCACAAAATTCAAGACAAATCCTCAAAATCCCACAAAAATCCCACCAAATTCCAGAACCATCTCACAAAATCTCAACAAATTTCCACTAAATCTAAGAAAATTCCCTCCAAATTCTTCAAGTCTCCTCCAAATCCCACAAAATTCAAGAGAAATCCTCAAAATTCCACAAAAATCCCACAAAATTCCTTCCATCTTCTCAGAACCCAAACAAACTCCTGCAACATCTCACAAAATCTCCAACAATTTCCAAACAATTCAAGAAAAATCCTGCAAAATTCTTCAAGTCTCCTCCAAATACCACAAACATCCCACAAACATCCCACAAACATCCCACAAAATTCAATAGAAATCCCACAAAATTCAAAAGAAATCGCACAAAATCCTGTACAAGCCCCACAAAATTCCCTAAATCTTCTCAGAACCCAACAACATTCCTGCAACATCCCACAAAATCTCTGGAAATTTCCACAAAATTCAAGAAGACTCACACAAAAAACTTGAAAGCTGCTGAAAATTCCACGAAAATCCCACAAAAATCCCTAAATCTTCTCAAAACCCAACCACATTCCTGCAGCATCTCACAAAATCTCCACCAATATCCAAAAAATTCAAGAAAATTCCCTCCAAATTCTTCAAGTCTCCTCCAAATCCCACAAAATTCAAGACAAATCCTCAAAATCCCACAAAAATCCCACCAAATTCCAGAACCATCTCACAAAATCTCAACAAATTTCCACTAAATTCAAGAAAACTCTCACAAAGTTCTTGAAAGCCCCTCAAAATTCCAGAAAAATGCCACAAACTTCCCTACATCTTCTCAAAACCCAAACAAACTCCTGAAACATCTCACAAAATCTCCACCAATTTCCAAACAATTCAAGAAAAATTCCGCAAAATTCTTCAAGTCTCGTACAAATCCCAGAAAAATCCCACAAAATTCCAGAAACATCCCACCAAATCACCTCAATATTACCAAAAATTCTGGAAAAGCCTCACAAAATTGCAGAAAAATGCCACAAAATTCCCTAAACCTTCTCAAAACCCTACCCAATTCCTGCAACATCCCACAAAATCTCCAACAATTTCCACAAAATTCAAGAAAAATCCCTCAAAATTCACTGAATTTCCTCAATATCCCACCAAATTCCAGAACCATCTCACAAAATCTCAACAAATTTCCACAAAATCTAAGAAAATTCCGCAAAATTCTTCAAGTCTCCTCCAAATCCCACAAAATTCAAGACAAATCCTCAAAATTCCACAAAAATCCCACAAAATTCCTTCCATCTTCTCAGAACCCAAACAAACTCCTGCAACATCTCACAAAATCTCCACCAATTTCCAAACAATTCAAGAAAAATCCCGCAAAATTCTTCAAGTCTCCTCCAAATACCACAAACATCCTACAAACATCTCACAAACATCCCACAAACATCCCATAAAATTCAATAGAAATCCCACAAAATTCAAGAGAAATCCCACCAAATTCTGTACAAGCCCCACACAATTCCCTAAATCTTCTCAGAACCCAACCACATTCCTGCAACATCCCACAAAATCTCCAACAATTTCCACAAAATTCAAGAAAATTCCCTCCAAATTCACTGAATTTCCTCAATATCCCACCAAACTCCAGAACCATCTCACAAAATCTCAACAAATTTCCAAAAAATTCAAAAAAACTCTCACAAAGTTCTTGAAAGCCCCTCAAAATTCCAGAAAAATGCCACAAAATTCCCTACATCTTCTCAAAACATTACAAAATTCTACAGACATCTCACAAAATCTCCACACATTTCCACAAAATCTAAGAAAATTCCCGAAAAATTCTTCAAGTCTCCTCCAAATCCCACAAAATTCAAGACAAATCCTCAAAATCCCACAAAAATCCCACCAAATTCCAGAACCATCTCAAAAATCTCAACAAATTTCCACTAAATTCAAGAAAACTCTCACAAAGTTCTTGAAAGCCCCTCAAAATTCCAGAAAAATGCCAGAAACTTCCCTACATCTTCTCAAAACCCAAACAAACTCCTGCAACATCTCACAAAATCTCCACCAATTTCCAAATAATTCAAGAAAAATCCCGCAAAATTCTTCAAGTCTCGTACAAATCCCAGAAAAATCCCACAAAATTCCAGAAACATCCCACCAAATCACCTCAATATCACCAAAAATTCTTGAAAAGCCTCACAAAATTGCAGAAAAATGCCACAAAATTCCCTAAACCTTCTCAAAACCCTACCCAATTCCTGCAACATCCCACAAAATCTCCAACAATTTCCACAAAATTCAAGAAAAATCCCTCAAAATTCACTGAATTTCCTCAATATCCCACCAAATTCCAGAACCATCTCACAAAATCTCAACAAATTTCCACTAAATCTAAGAAAATTCCCTCCAAATTCTTCAAGTCTCCTCCAAATCCCACAAAATTCAAGACAAATCCTCAAAATTCCACAAAAATCCAACAAAATTCCCTACATCTTCTCAAAATCCAAACAAATTCCTGAAACATCTCACAAAATCACCACCAATTTCCACAACATTTAGGAAAAATCCCTCCAACTTCTTCAAGTCTCCTCCAAATCCCACAAAATTCAAGACAAATCCTCAAAATTCCACAAAAATCCCACAAAATTCCTGCAACATCTCACAAAATCTCTGGAAATTTCCACAAAATTCAAGAAGACTCTCACAAAAAACTTGAAAGCTGCTGAAAATTCCACGAAAATCCCACAAAAATCCCTAAATCTTCTCAAAACCCAACCACATTCCTGCAGCATCTCACAAAATCTCCACCAATATCCAAAAAATTCAAGAAAATTCCCTCCAAATTCTTCAAGTCTCCTCCAAATCCCACAAAATTCAAGACAAATCCTCAAAATCCCACAAAAATCCCACCAAATTCCAGAACCATCTCACAAAATCTCAACAAATTTCCACTAAATTCAAGAAAACTCTCACAAAGTTCTTGAAAGCCCCTCAAAATTCCAGAAAAATGCCACAAACTTCCCTACATCTTCTCAAAACCCAAACAAACTCCTGCAACATCTCACAAAATCTCCACCAATTTCCAAACAATTCAAGAAAAATCCCGCAAAATTCTTCAAGTCTCCTACAAATCCCAGAAAAATCCCACAAAATTCCAGAAACATCCCACCAAATCACCTCAATATCACCAAAAATTCTGGAAAAGCCTCACAAAATTGCAGAAAAATGCCACAAAATTCCCTAAACCTTCTCAAAACCCTACCCAATTCCTGCAACATCCCAAAAAATCTCCAACAATTTCCACAAAATTCAAGAAAAATCCCTCAAAATTCACTGAATTTCCTCAATATCCCACCAAATTCCAGAACCATCTCACAAAATCTCAACAAATTTCCACATAATCTAAGAAAATTCCGCAAAATTCTTCAAGTCTCCTCCAAATCCCACAAAATTCAAGACAAATCCTCAAAATTCCACAAAAATCCCACAAAATTCCTTCCATCTTCTCAGAACCCAAACAAACTCCTGCAACATCTCACAAAATCTCCACCAATTTCCAAACAATTCAAGAAAAATCCCGCAAAATTCTTCAAGTCTCCTCCAAATACCACAAACATCCTACAAACATCTCACAAATATCCCACAAACATCCCATAAAATTCAATAGAAATCCCACAAAATTCAAGAGAAATCCCACCAAATTCTGTACAAGCCCCACACAATTCCCTAAATCTTCTCAGAACCCAACCACATTCCTGCAACATCCCACAAAATCTCCAACAATTTCCACAAAATTCAAGAAAATTCCCTCCAAATTCACTGAATTTCCTCAATATCCCACCAAACTCCAGAACCATCTCACAAAATCTCAACAAATTTCCAAAAAATTCAAAAAAACTCTCACAAAGTTCTTGAAAGCCCCTCAAAATTCCAGAAAAATGCCACAAAATTCCCTACATCTTCTCAAAACATTACAAAATTCTACAGACATCTCACAAAATCTCCACACATTTCCACAAAATCTAAGAAAATTCCCGAAAAATTCTTCAAGTCTCCTCCAAATCCCACAAAATTCAAGAGAAATCCTCAAAATTCCACAAAAATCCCACAAAATTCCTGCAACATCTCACAAAATCTCCGGAAATTTCCACAAAATTCAAGAAGACTCTCACAAAATACTTGAAAGCTGCTGAAAATTCCACGAATATACCACAAAAATCCCTAAATCTTCTCAAAACCCAACCACATTCCTGCAGCATCTCACAAAATCTCCACCAATATCCAAAAAATTCAAGAAAATTCCCTCCAAATTCTTCAAGTCTCCTCCAAATCCCACAAAATTCAAGACAAATCCTCAAAATCCCACAAAAATCCCACCAAATTCCAGAACCATCTCACAAAATCTCAACAAATTTCCACTAAATTCAAGAAAACTCTCACAAAGTTCTTGAAAGCCCCTCAAAATTCCAGAAAAATGCCACAAACTTCCCTACATCTTCTCAAAACCCAAACAAACTCCTGCAACATCTCACAAAATCTCCACCAATTTCCAAACAATTCAAGAAAAATCCCGCAAAATTCTTCAAGTCTCCTACAAATCCCAGAAAAATCCCACAAAATTCCAGAAACATCCCACCAAATCACCTCAATATCACCAAAAATTCTGGAAAAGCCTCACAAAATTGCAGAAAAATGCCACAAAATTCCCTAAACCTTCTCAAAACCCTACCCAATTCCTGCAACATCCCACAAAATCTCCAACAATTTCCACAAAATTCAAGAAAAATCCCTCAAAATTCACTGAATTTCCTCAATATCCCACCAAATTCCAGAACCATCTCACAAAATCTCAACAAATTTCCACATAATCTAAGAAAATTCCCGCAAAATTCTTCAAGTCTCCTCCAAATCCCACAAAATTCAAGACAAATCCTCAAAATTCCACAAAAATCCCACAAAATTCCTTCCATCTTCTCAGAACCCAAACAAACTCCTGCAACATCTCACAAAATCTCCACCAATTTCCAAACAATTCAAGAAAAATCCCGCAAAATTCTTCAAGTCTCCTCCAAATACCACAAACATCCTACAAACATCTCACAAACATCCCACAAACATCCCATAAAATTCAATAGAAATCCCACAAAATTCAAGAGAAATCCCACCAAATTCTGTACAAACCCCACACAATTCCCTAAATCTTCTCAGAACCCAACCACATTCCTGCAACATCCCACAAAATCTCCAACAATTTCCACAAAATTCAAGAAAATTCCCTCCAAATTCACTGAATTTCCTCAATATCCCACCAAACTCCAGAACCATCTCACAAAATCTCAACAAATTTCAAAAAAATTCAAAAAAACTCTCACAAAGTTCTTGAAAGCCCCTCAAAATTCCAGAAAAATGCCACAAAATTCCCTACATCTTCTCAAAACATTACAAAATTCTACAGACATCTCACAAAATCTCCACACATTTCCACAAAATCTAAGAAAATTCCCGCAAAATTCTTCAAGTCTCCTCCAAATCCCACAAAATTCAAGAGAAATCCTCAAAATTCCACAATAATCCAACAAAATTCCCTACATCTTCTCAAAATCCAAACAAATTCCAGAACCATCTCACAAAATCTCCACCAATTTCCACAACATTTAGGAAAAATCCCTCCAACTTCTTCAAGTCTCCTCCAAATCCCACAAAATTCCAGAGAAATCCTCAAAATTCCACAAAAATCCCACAAAATTCCTGCAACATCTCACAAAATCTCTGGAAATTTCCACAAAATTCAAGAAGACTCTCACAAAATACTTGAAAGCTGCTGAAAATTCCACGAATATCCCACAAAAATCCCTAAATCTTCTCAAAACCCAACCACATTCCTGCAGCATCTCACAAAATCTCCACCAATATCCAAAAAATTCAAGAAAATTCCCTCCAAATTCTTCAAGTCTCCTCCAAATCCCACAAAATTCAAGACAAATCCTCAAAATCCCACAAAAATCCCACCAAATTCCAGAACCATCTCACAAAATCTCAACAAATTTCCACTAAATTCAAGAAAACTCTCACAAAGTTCTTGAAAGCCCCTCAAAATTCCACAAAAATCCCACAAAATTCCCTACATCTTCTCAAAACCCAAACAAACTCCTGCAACATCTCACAAAATCTCCACCAATTTCCAAACAATTCAAGAAAAATCCCGCAAAATTCTTCAAGTCTCGTACAAATCCCAGAAAAATCCCACAAAATTCCAGAAACATCCCACCAAATCACCTCAATATCACCAAAAATTCTGGAAAAGCCTCACAAAATTGCAGAAAAATGCCACAAAATTCCCTAAACCTTCTCAAAACCCTACCCAATTCCTGCAACATCCCACAAAATCTCCAACAATTTCCACAAAATTCAAGAAAAATCCCTCAAAATTCACTGAATTTCCTCAATATCCCACCGAATTCCAGAACCATCTCACAAAATCTCCACCAATTTCCACAACATTTAGGAAAAATCCCTCCAACTTCTTCAAGTCTCCTCCAAATCCCACAAAATTCAAGACAAATCCTCAAAATTCCACAAAAATCCCACAAAATTCCTGCAACATCTCACAAAATCTCCGGAAATTTCCACAAAATTCAAGAAGACTCTCACAAAATACTTGAAAGCTGCTGAAAATTCCACGAATATACCACAAAAATCCCTAAATCTTCTCAAAACCCAACCACATTCCTGCAGCATCTCACAAAATCTCCACCAATATCCAAAAAATTCAAGAAAATTCCCTCCAAATTCTTCAAGTCTCCTCCAAATCCCACAAAATTCAAGACAAATCCTCAAAATCCCACAAAAATCCCACCAAATTCCAGAACCATCTCACAAAATCTCAACAAATTTCCACTAAATTCAAGAAAACTCTCACAAAGTTCTTGAAAGCCCCTCAAAATTCCAGAAAAATGCCACAAACTTCCCTACATCTTCTCAAAACCCAAACAAACTCCTGCAACATCTCACAAAATCTCCACCAATTTCCAAACAATTCAAGAAAAATCCCGCAAAATTCTTCAAGTCTCGTACAAATCCCAGAAAAATCCCACAAAATTCCAGAAACATCCCACCAAATCACCTCAATATCACCAAAAATTCTGGAAAAGCCTCACAAAATTGCAGAAAAATGCCACAAAATTCCCTAAACCTTCTCAAAACCCTACCCAATTCCTGCAACATCCCACAAAATCTCCAACAATTTCCACAAAATTCAAGAAAAATCCCTCAAAATTCACTGAATTTCCTCAATATCCCACCAAATTCCAGAACCATCTCACAAAATCTCAACAAATTTCCACATAATCTAAGAAAATTCCGCAAAATTCTTCAAGTCTCCTCCAAATCCCACAAAATTCAAGACAAATCCTCAAAATTCCACAAAAATCCCACAAAATTCCTTCCATCTTCTCAGAACCCAAACAAACTCCTGCAACATCTCACAAAATCTCCACCAATTTCCAAACAATTCAAGAAAAATCCCGCAAAATTCTTCAAGTCTCCTCCAAATACCACAAACATCCTACAAACATCTCACAAACATCCCACAAACATCCCATAAAATTCAATAGAAATCCCACAAAATTCAAGAGAAATCCCACCAAATTCTGTACAAGCCCCACACAATTCCCTAAATCTTCTCAGAACCCAACCACATTCCTGCAACATCCCACAAAATCTCCAACAATTTCCACAAAATTCAAGAAAATTCCCTCCAAATTCACTGAATTTCCTCAATATCCCACCAAACTCCAGAACCATCTCACAAAATCTCAACAAATTTCCAAAAAATTCAAAAAAACTCTCACAAAGTTCTTGAAAGCCCCTCAAAATTCCAGAAAAATGCCACAAAATTCCCTACATCTTCTCAAAACCCCACAAAATTCGACAGACATCTCACAAAATCTCCACACATTTCCACAAAATCTAAGAAAATTCCCGCAAAATTCTTCAAGTCTCCTCCAAATCTCACAAAATTCAAGAGAAATCCTCAAAATTCCACAAAAATCCAACAAAATTCCCTACATCTTCTCAAAATCCAAACAAATTCCTGAAACATCTCACAAAATCTCCACCAATTTCCACAACATTTAGGAAAAATCCCTCCAACTTCTTCAAGTCTCCTCCAAATCCCACAAAATTCAAGACAAATCCTCAAAATTCCACAAAAATCCCACAAAATTCCTGCAACATCTCACAAAATCTCTGGAAATTTCCACAAAATTCAAGAAGACTCTCACAAAATACTTGAAAGCTGCTGAAAATTCCACGAAAATCCCACAAAAATCCCTAAATCTTCTCAAAACCCAACCACATTCCTGCAGCATCTCACAAAATCTCCACCAATATCCAAAAAATTCAAGAAAATTCCCTCCAAATTCTTCAAGTCTCCTCCAAATCCCACAAAATTCAAGACAAATCCTCAAAATCCCACAAAAATCCCACCAAATTCCAGAACCATCTCACAAAATCTCAACAAATTTCCACTAAATTCAAGAAAACTCTCACAAAGTTCTTGAAAGCCCCTCAAAATTCCAGAAAAATGCCACAAAATTCCCTACATCTTCTCAAAACCCAAACAAACTCCTGCAACATCTCACAAAATCTCCACCAATTTCCAAACAATTCAAGAAAAATCCCGCAAAATTCTTCAAGTCTCCTACAAATCCCAGAAAAATCCCACAAAATTCCAGAAACATCCCACCAAATCACCTCAATATCACCAAAAATTCTGGAAAAGCCTCACAAAATTGCAGAAAAATGCCACAAAATTCCCTAAACCTTCTCAAAACCCTACCCAATTCCTGCAACATCCCACAAAATCTCCAACAATTTCCACAAAATTCAAGAAAAATCCCTCAAAATTCACTGAATTTCCTCAATATCCCACCGAATTCCAGAACCATCTCACAAAATCTCAACAAATTTCCACAAAATCTAAGAAAATTCCGCAAAATTCTTCAAGTCTCCTCCAAATCCCACAAAATTCAAGACAAATCCTCAAAATTCCACAAAAATCCCACAAAATTCCTGCAACATCTCACAAAATCTCCGGAAATTTCCACAAAATTCAAGAAGACTCTCACAAAATACTTGAAAGCTGCTGAAAATTCCACGAATATACCACAAAAATCCCTAAATCTTCTCAAAACCCAACCACATTCCTGCAGCATCTCACAAAATCTCCACCAATATCCAAAAAATTCAAGAAAATTCCCTCCAAATTCTGCAAGTCTCCTCCAATTTCCACAAAATTCAAGAAAATTCCCTCCAAATTCACTGAATTTCCTCAATATCCCACCAAACTCCAGAACCATCTCACAAAATCTCAACAAATTTCCAAAAAATTCAAAAAAACTCTCACAAAGTTCTTGAAAGCCCCTCAAAATTCCAGAAAAATGCCACAAAATTCCCTACATCTTCTCAAAACATTACAAAATTCTACAGACATCTCACAAAATCTCCACACATTTCCACAAAATCTAAGAAAATTCCCGAAAAATTCTTCAAGTCTCCTCCAAATCCCACAAAATTCAAGAGAAATCCTCAAAATTCCACAAAAATCCCACAAAATTCCTGCAACATCTCACAAAATCTCCGGAAATTTCCACAAAATTCAAGAAGACTCTCACAAAATACTTGAAAGCTGCTGAAAATTCCACGAATATCCCACAAAAATCCCTAAATCTTCTCAAAACCCAACCACATTCCTGCAGCATCTCACAAAATCTCCACCAATATCCAAAAAATTCAAGAAAATTCCCTCCAAATTCTTCAAGTCTCCTCCAAATCCCACAAAATTCAAGACAAATCCTCAAAATCCCACAAAAATCCCACCAAATTCCAGAACCATCTCACAAAATCTCAACAAATTTCCACTAAATTCAAGAAAACTCTCACAAAGTTCTTGAAAGCCCCTCAAAATTCCAGAAAAATGCCACAAACTTCCCTACATCTTCTCAAAACCCAAACAAACTCCTGCAACATCTCACAAAATCTCCACCAATTTCCAAACAATTCAAGAAAAATCCCGCAAAATTCTTCAAGTCTCGTACAAATCCCAGAAAAATCCCACAAAATTCCAGAAACATCCCACCAAATCACCTCAATATCACCAAAAATTCTTGAAAAGCCTCACAAAATTGCAGAAAAATGCCACAAAATTCCCTACATCTTCTCAAAACCCTACCCAATTCCTGCAACATCCCACAAAATCTCCAACAATTTCCAAACAATTCAAGAAAAATCCCGCAAAATTCTTCAAGTCTCGTACAAATCCCAGAAAAATCCCACAAAATTCCAGAAACATCCCACCAAATCACCTCAATATCACCAAAAATTCTGGAAAAGCCTCACAAAATTGCAGAAAAATGCCACAAAATTCCCTAAACCTTCTCAAAACCCTACCCAATTCCTGCCACATCCCACAAAATCTCCAACAATTTCCACAAAATTCAAGAAAAATCCCTCAAAATTCACTGAATTTCCTCAATATCCCACCAAATTCCAGAACCATCTCACAAAATCTCAACAAATTTCCACATAATCTAAGAAAATTCCGCAAAATTCTTCAAGTCTCCTCCAAATCCCACAAAATTCAAGACAAATCCTCAAAATTCCACAAAAATCCCACAAAATTCCTTCCATCTTCTCAGAACCCAAACAAACTCCTGCAACATCTCACAAAATCTCCACCAATTTCCAAACAATTCAAGAAAAATCCCGCAAAATTCTTCAAGTCTCCTCCAAATACCACAAACATCCTACAAACATCTCACAAACATCCCACAAACATCCCATAAAATTCAATAGAAATCCCACAAAATTCAAGAGAAATCCCACCAAATTCTGTACAAGCCCCACACAATTCCCTAAATCTTCTCAGAACCCAACCACATTCCTGCAACATCCCACAAAATCTCCAACAATTTCCACAAAATTCAAGAAAATTCCCTCCAAATTCACTGAATTTCCTCAATATCCCACCAAACTCCAGAACCATCTCACAAAATCTCAACAAATTTCCAAAAAATTCAAAAAAACTCTCACAAAGTTCTTGAAAGCCCCTCAAAATTCCAGAAAAATGCCACAAAATTCCCTACATCTTCTCAAAACATTACAAAATTCTACAGACATCTCACAAAATCTCCACACATTTCCACAAAATCTAAGAAAATTCCCGAAAAATTCTTCAAGTCTCCTCCAAATCCCACAAAATTCAAGACAAATCCTCAAAATCCCACAAAAATCCCACCAAATTCCAGAACCATCTCAAAAATCTCAACAAATTTCCACTAAATTCAAGAAAACTCTCACAAAGTTCTTGAAAGCCCCTCAAAATTCCAGAAAAATGCCACAAACTTCCCTACATCTTCTCAAAACCCAAACAAACTCCTGCAACATCTCACAAAATCTCCACCAATTTCCAAACAATTCAAGAAAAATCCCGCAAAATTCTTCAAGTCTCGTACAAATCCCAGAAAAATCCCACAAAATTCCAGAAACATCCCACCAAATCACCTCAATATCACCAAAAATTCTTGAAAAGCCTCACAAAATTGCAGAAAAATGCCACAAAATTCCCTAAACCTTCTCAAAACCCTACCCAATTCCTGCAACATCCCACAAAATCTCCAACAATTTCCACAAAATTCAAGAAAAATCCCTCAAAATTCACAGAATTTCCTAAATATCCCACCAAATTCCAGAACCATCTCACAAAATCTCAACAAATTTCCACTAAATCTAAGAAAATTCCCTCCAAATTCTTCAAGTCTCCTCCAAATCCCACAAAATTCAAGAGAAATCCTCAAAATTCCACAAAAATCCAACAAAATTCCCTACATCTTCTCAAAATCCAAACAAATTCCTGAAACATCTCACAAAATCACCACCAATTTCCACAACATTTAGGAAAAATCCCTCCAACTTCTTCAAGTCTCCTCCAAATCCCACAAAATTCAAGACAAATCCTCAAAATTCCACAAAAATCCCACAAAATTCCTGCAACATCTCACAAAATCTCTGGAAATTTCCACAAAATTCAAGAAGACTCTCACAAAAAACTTGAAAGCTGCTGAAAATTCCACGAAAATCCCACAAAAATCCCTAAATCTTCTCAAAACCCAACCACATTCCTGCAGCATCTCACAAAATCTCCACCAATATCCAAAAAATTCAAGAAAATTCCCTCCAAATTCTTCAAGTCTCCTCCAAATCCCACAAAATTCAAGACAAATCCTCAAAATCCCACAAAAATCCCACCAAATTCCAGAACCATCTCACAAAATCTCAACAAATTTCCACTAAATTCAAGAAAACTCTCACAAAGTTCTTGAAAGCCCCTCAAAATTCCAGAAAAATGCCACAAACTTCCCTACATCTTCTCAAAACCCAAACAAACTCCTGCAACATCTCACAAAATCTCCACCAATTTCCAAACAATTCAAGAAAAATCCCGCAAAATTCTTCAAGTCTCCTACAAATCCCAGAAAAATCCCACAAAATTCCAGAAACATCCCACCAAATCACCTCAATATCACCAAAAATTCTGGAAAAGCCTCACAAAATTGCAGAAAAATGCCACAAAATTCCCTAAACCTTCTCAAAACCCTACCCAATTCCTGCAACATCCCACAAAATCTCCAACAATTTCCACAAAATTCAAGAAAAATCCCTCAAAATTCACTGAATTTCCTCAATATCCCACCAAATTCCAGAACCATCTCACAAAATCTCAACAAATTTCCACATAATCTAAGAAAATTCCGCAAAATTCTTCAAGTCTCCTCCAAATCCCACAAAATTCAAGACAAATCCTCAAAATTCCACAAAAATCCCACAAAATTCCTTCCATCTTCTCAGAACCCAAACAAACTCCTGCAACATCTCACAAAATCTCCACCAATTTCCAAACAATTCAAGAAAAATCCCGCAAAATTCTTCAAGTCTCCTCCAAATACCACAAACATCCTACAAACATCTCACAAATATCCCACAAACATCCCATAAAATTCAATAGAAATCCCACAAAATTCAAGAGAAATCCCACCAAATTCTGTACAAGCCCCACACAATTCCCTAAATCTTCTCAGAACCCAACCACATTCCTGCAACATCCCACAAAATCTCCAACAATTTCCACAAAATTCAAGAAAATTCCCTCCAAATTCACTGAATTTCCTCAATATCCCACCAAACTCCAGAACCATCTCACAAAATCTCAACAAATTTCCAAAAAATTCAAAAAAACTCTCACAAAGTTCTTGAAAGCCCCTCAAAATTCCAGAAAAATGCCACAAAATTCCCTACATCTTCTCAAAACATTACAAAATTCTACAGACATCTCACAAAATCTCCACACATTTCCACAAAATCTAAGAAAATTCCCGAAAAATTCTTCAAGTCTCCTCCAAATCCCACAAAATTCAAGAGAAATCCTCAAAATTCCACAAAAATCCCACAAAATTCCTGCAACATCTCACAAAATCTCCGGAAATTTCCACAAAATTCAAGAAGACTCTCACAAAATACTTGAAAGCTGCTGAAAATTCCACGAATATCCCACAAAAATCCCTAAATCTTCTCAAAACCCAACCACATTCCTGCAGCATCTCACAAAATCTCCACCAATATCCAAAAAATTCAAGAAAATTCCCTCCAAATTCTTCAAGTCTCCTCCAAATCCCACAAAATTCAAGACAAATCCTCAAAATCCCACAAAAATCCCACCAAATTCCAGAACCATCTCACAAAATCTCAACAAATTTCCACTAAATTCAAGAAAACTCTCACAAAGTTCTTGAAAGCCCCTCAAAATTCCAGAAAAATGCCACAAAATTCCCTACATCTTCTCAAAACCCAAACAAACTCCTGCAACATCTCACAAAATCTCCACCAATTTCCAAACAATTCAAGAAAAATCCCGCAAAATTCTTCAAGTCTCGTACAAATCCCAGAAAAATCCCACAAAATTCCAGAAACATCCCACCAAATCACCTCAATATCACCAAAAATTCTGGAAAAGCCTCACAAAATTGCAGAAAAATGCCACAAAATTCCCTAAACCTTCTCAAAACCCTACCCAATTCCTGCAACATCCCACAAAATCTCCAACAATTTCCACAAAATTCAAGAAAAATCCCTCAAAATTCACTGAATTTCCTCAATATCCCACCAAATTCCAGAACCATCTCACAAAATCTCAACAAATTTCCACATAATCTAAGAAAATTCCGCAAAATTCTTCAAGTCTCCTCCAAATCCCACAAAATTCAAGACAAATCCTCAAAATTCCACAAAAATCCCACAAAATTCCTTCCATCTTCTCAGAACCCAAACAAACTCCTGCAACATCTCACAAAATCTCCACCAATTTCCAAACAATTCAAGAAAAATCCCGCAAAATTCTTCAAGTCTCCTCCAAATACCACAAACATCCTACAAACATCTCACAAACATCCCACAAACATCCCATAAAATTCAATAGAAATCCCACAAAATTCAAGAGAAATCCCACCAAATTCTGTACAAGCCCCACACAATTCCCTAAATCTTCTCAGAACCCAACCACATTCCTGCAACATCCCACAAAATCTCCAACAATTTCCACAAAATTCAAGAAAATTCCCTCCAAATTCACTGAATTTCCTCAATATCCCACCAAACTCCAGAACCATCTCACAAAATCTCAACAAATTTCCAAAAAATTCAAAAAAACTCTCACAAAGTTCTTGAAAGCCCCTCAAAATTCCAGAAAAATGCCACAAAATTCCCTACATCTTCTCAAAACCCCACAAAATTCTACAGACATCTCACAAAATCTCCACACATTTCCACAAAATCTAAGAAAATTCCCGCAAAATTCTTCAAGTCTCCTCCAAATCTCACAAAATTCAAGAGAAATCCTCAAAATTCCACAAAAATCCAACAAAATTCCCTACATCTTCTCAAAATCCAAACAAATTCCTGAAACATCTCACAAAATCTCCACCAATTTCCACAACATTTAGGAAAAATCCCTCCAACTTCTTCAAGTCTCCTCCAAATCCCACAAAATTCAAGACAAATCCTCAAAATTCCACAAAAATCCCACAAAATTCCTGCAACATCTCACAAAATCTCTGGAAATTTCCACAAAATTCAAGAAGACTCTCACAAAATACTTGAAAGCTGATGAAAATTCCACGAAAATCCCACAAAAATCCCTAAATCTTCTCAAAACCCAACCACATTCCTGCAGCATCTCACAAAATCTCCACCAATATCCAAAAAATTCCAGAAAATTCCCTCCAAATTCTTCAGGTCTCCTCCAAATCCCACAAAATTCAAGACAAATCCTCAAAATCCCACAAAAATCCCACCAAATTCCAGAACCATCTCACAAAATCTCAACAAATTTCCACTAAATTCAAGAAAACTCTCACAAAGTTCTTGAAAGCCCCTCAAAATTCCAGAAAAATGCCACAAAATAACCTACATCTTCTCAAAACCCAAACAAACTCCTGCAACATCTCACAAAATCTCCAACAATTTCCAAACAATTCAAGAAAAATCCCGCAAAATTCTTCAAGTCTCGTACAAATCCCAGAAAAATCCCACAAAATTCCAGAAACATCCCACCAAATCACCTCAATATCACCAAAAATTCTGGAAAAGCCTCACAAAATTGCAGAAAAATGCCACAAAATTCCCTAAACCTTCTGAAAACCCTCCCCAATTCCTGCAACATTTCACAAAATCTCCAACAATTTCCACAAAATTCAAGAAAAATCCCTCAAAATTCACTGAATTTCCTCAATATCCCACCGAATTCCAGAACCACCTCACAAAATCTCAACAAATTTCCACATAATCTAAGAAAATTCCGCAAAATTCTTCAAGTCTCCTCCAAATCCCACAAAATTCAAGACAAATCCTCAAAATTCCACAAAAATCCCACAAAATTCCTGCAACATCTCACAAAATCTCCGGAAATTTCCACAAAATTCAAGAAGACTCTCACAAAATACTTGAAAGCTGCTGAAAATTCCACGAATATACCACAAAAATCCCTAAATCTTCTCAAAACCCAACCACATTCCTGCAGCATCTCACAAAATCTCCACCAATATCCAAAAAATTCAAGAAAATTCCCTCCAACTTCTTCAAGTCTCCTCCAAATCCCACAAAATTCAAGACAAATCCTCAAAATCCCACAAAAATCCCACCAAATTCCAGAACCATCTCACAAAATCTCAACAAATTTCCACTAAATTCAAGAAAACTCTCACAAAGTTCTTGAAAGCCCCTCAAAATTCCAGAAAAATGCCACAAACTTCCCTACATCTTCTCAAAACCCAAACAAACTCCTGCAACATCTCACAAAATCTCCATCAATTTCCAAACAATTCAAGAAAAATCCCGCAAAATTCTTCAACTCTCGTACAAATCCCAGAAAAATCCCACAAAATTCCAGAAACATCCCACCAAATCACCTCAATATCACCAAAAATTCTGGAAAAGCCTCACAAAATTGCAGAAAAATGCCACAAAATTCCCTACATCTTCTCAAAACCCTACCCAATTCCTGCAACATCCCACAAAATCTCCAACAATTTCCAAACAATTCAAGAAAAATCCCGCAAAATTCTTCAAGTCTCGTACAAATCCCAGAAAAATCCCACAAAATTCCAGAAACATCCCACCAAATCACCTCAATATCACCAAAAATTCTGGAAAAGCCTCACAAAATTGCAGAAAAATGCCACAAAATTCCCTAAACCTTCTCAAAACCCTACCCAATTCCTGCAACATCCCACAAAATCTCCAACAATTTCCACAAAATTGAAGAAAAATCCCTCAAAATTCACTGAATTTCCTCAATATCCCACCAAATTCCAGAACCATCTCACAAAATCTCAACAAATTTCCACATAATCTAAGAAAATTCCGCAAAATTCTTCAAGTCTCCTCCAAATCCCACAAAATTCAAGACAAATCCTCAAAATTCCACAAAAATCCCACAAAATTCCTTCCATCTTCTCAGAACCCAAACAAACTCCTGCAACATCTCACAAAATCTCCACCAATTTCCAAACAATTCAAGAAAAATCCCGCAAAATTCTTCAAGTCTCCTCCAAATACCACAAACATCCTACAAACATCTCACAAACATCCCACAAACATCCCATAAAATTCAATAGAAATCCCACAAAATTCAAGAGAAATCCCACCAAATTCTGTACAAGCCCCACACAATTCCCTAAATCTTCTCAGAACCCAACCACATTCCTGCAACATCCCACAAAATCTCCAACAATTTCCACAAAATTCAAGAAAATTCCCTCCAAATTCACTGAATTTCCTCAATATCCCACCAAACTCCAGAACCATCTCACAAAATCTCAACAAATTTCCAAAAAATTCAAAAAAACTCTCACAAAGTTCTTGAAAGCCCCTCAAAATTCCAGAAAAATGCCACAAAATTCCCTACATCTTCTCAAAACCCAAACAAACTCCTGCAACATCTCACAAAATCTCCACCAATTTCCAAACAATTCAAGAAAAATCCCGCAAAATTCTTCAAGTCTCGTACAAATCCCAGAAAAATCCCACAAAATTCCAGAAACATCCCACCAAATCACCTCAATATCACCAAAAATTCTGGAAAAGCCTCACAAAATTGCAGAAAAATGCCACAAAATTCCCTAAACCTTCTGAAAACCCTACCCAATTCCTGCAACATCCCACAAAATCTCTAACAATTTCCACAAAATTCAAGAAAAATCCCTCAAAATTCACTGAATTTCCTCAATATCCCACCGAATTCCAGAACCATCTCACAAAATCTCAACAAATTTCCACAAAATCTAAGAAAATTCCGCAAAATTCTTCAAGTCTCCTCCAAATCCCACAAAATTCAAGACAAATCCTCAAAATTCCACAAAAATCCCACAAAATTCCTGCAACATCTCACAAAATCTCTGGAAATTTCCACAAAATTCAAGAAGACTCTCACAAAATACTTGAAAGCTGCTGAAAATTCCACGAATATACCACAAAAATCCCTAAATCTTCTCAAAACCCAACCACATTCCTGCAGCATCTCACAAAATCTCCACCAATATCCAAAAAATTCAAGAAAATTCCCTCCAAATTCTTCAAGTCTCCTCCAAATCCCACAAAATTCAAGACAAATCCTCAAAATCCCACAAAAATCCCACCAAATTCCAGAACCATCTCACAAAATCTCAACAAATTTCCACTAAATTCAAGAAAACTCTCACAAAGTTCTTGAAAGCCCCTCAAAATTCCAGAAAAATGCCACAAACTTCCCTACATCTTCTCAAAACCCAAACAAACTCCTGCAACACCTCACAAAATCTCCAACAATTTCCAAACAATTCAAGAAAAATCCCGCAAAATTCTTCAAGTCTCGTACAAATCCCAGAAAAATCCCACAAAATTCCAGAAACATCCCACCAAATCACCTCAATATCACCAAAAATTCTGGAAAAGCCTCACAAAATTGCAGAAATATGCCACAAAATTCCCTAAACCTTCTCAAAACCCTACCCAATTCCTGCAACATCCCACAAAATCTCCAACAATTTCCAAACAATTCAAGAAAAATCCCTCAAAATTCTTCAAGTCTCGTACAAATCCCAGAAAAATCCCACAAAATTCCAGAAACATCCCACCAAATCACCTCAATATCACCAAAAATTCTGGAAAAGCCTCACAAAATTGCAGAAAAATGCCACAAAATTCCCTAAACCTTCTCAAAACCCTACCCAATTCCTGCAACATCCCACAAAATCTCCAACAATTTCCACAAAATTCAAGAAAAATCCCTCAAAATTCACTGAATTTCCTCAATATCCCACCAAATTCCAGAACCATCTCACAAAATCTCAACAAATTTCCACATAATCTAAGAAAATTCCGCAAAATTCTTCAAGTCTCCTCCAAATCCCACAAAATTCAAGACAAATCCTCAAAATTCCACAAAAATCCCACAAAATTCCTTCCATCTTCTCAGAACCCAAACAAACTCCTGCAACATCTCACAAAATCTCCACCAATTTCCAAACAATTCAAGAAAAATCCCGCAAAATTCTTCAAGTCTCCTCCAAATACCACAAACATCCTACAAACATCTCACAAACATCCCACAAACATCCCATAAAATTCAATAGAAATCCCACAAAATTCAAGAGAAATCCCACCAAATTCTGTACAAGCCCCACACAATTCCCTAAATCTTCTCAGAACCCAACCACATTCCTGCAACATCCCACAAAATCTCCAACAATTTCCACAAAATTCAAGAAAATTCCCTCCAAATTCACTGAATTTCCTCAATATCCCACCAAACTCCAGAATCATCTCACAAAATCTCAACAAATTTCAAAAAAATTCAAAAAAACTCTCACAAAGTTCTTGAAAGCCCCTCAAAATTCCAGAAAAATGCCACAAAATTCCCTACATCTTCTCAAAACCCCACAAAATTCTACAGACATCTCACAAAATCTCCACACATTTCCACAAAATCTAAGAAAATTCCCGCAAAATTCTTCAAGTCTCCTCCAAATCCCACAAAATTCAAGAGAAATCCTCAAAATTCCACAAAAATCCAACAAAATTCCCTACATCTTCTCAAAATCCAAACAAATTCCTGAAACATCTCACAAAATCTCCACCAATTTCCACAACATTTAGGAAAAATCCCTCCAACTTCTTCAAGTCTCCTCCAAATCCCACAAAATTCAAGACAAATCCTCAAAATTCCACAAAAATCCCAAAAAATTCCTGCAACATCTCACAAAATCTCTGGAAATTTCCACAAAATTCAAGAAGACTCTCACAAAATACTTGAAAGCTGCTGAAAATTCCACGAAAATCCCACAAAAATCCCTAAATCTTCTCAAAACCCAACCACATTCCTGCAGCATCTCACAAAATCTCCACCAATATCCAAAAAATTCAAGAAAATTCCCTCCAAATTCTTCAAGTCTCCTCCAAATCCCACAAAATTCAAGACAAATCCTCAAAATCCCACAAAAATCCCACCAAATTCCAGAACCATCTCACAAAATCTCAACAAATTTCCACTAAATTCAAGAAAACTCTCATAAAGTTCTTGAAAGCCCCTCAAAATTCCAGAAAAATGCCACAAAATTCCCTACATCTTCTCAAAACCCAAACAAACTCCTGCAACATCTCACAAAATCTCCAACAATTTCCAAACAATTCAAGAAAAATCCCGCAAAATTCTTCAAGTCTCGTACAAATCCCAGAAAAATCCCACAAAATTCCAGAAACATCCCACCAAATCACCTCAATATCACCAAAAATTCTGGAAAAGCCTCACAAAATTGCAGAAAAATGCCACAAAATTCCCTAAACCTTCTCAAAACCCTACCCAATTCCTGCAACATCCCACAAAATCTCCAACAATTTCCACAAAATTCAAGAAAAATCCCTCAAAATTCACTGAATTTCCTCAATATCCCACCAAATTCCAGAACCATCTCACAAAATCTCAACAAATTTCCACATAATCTAAGAAAATTCCCGCAAAATTCTTCAAGTCTCCTCCAAATCCCACAAAATTCAAGACAAATCCTCAAAATTCCACAAAAATCCCACAAAATTCCTTCCATCTTCTCAGAACCCAAACAAACTCCTGCAACATCTCACAAAATCTCCACCAATTTCCAAACAATTCAAGAAAAATCCCGCAAAATTCTTCAAGTCTCCTCCAAATACCACAAACATCCTACAAACATCTCACAAACATCCCACAAACATCCCATAAAATTCAATAGAAATCCCACAAAATTCAAGAGAAATCCCACCAAATTCTGTACAAACCCCACACAATTCCCTAAATCTTCTCAGAACCCAACCACATTCCTGCAACATCCCACAAAATCTCCAACAATTTCCACAAAATTCAAGAAAATTCCCTCCAAATTCACTGAATTTCCTCAATATCCCACCAAACTCCAGAATCATCTCACAAAATCTCAACAAATTTCCAAAAAATTCAAAAAAACTCTCACAAAGTTCTTGAAAGCCCCTCAAAATTCCAGAAAAATGCCACAAAATTCCCTACATCTTCTCAAAACCCCACAAAATTCTACAGACATCTCACAAAATCTCCACACATTTCCACAAAATCTAAGAAAATTCCCGCAAAATTCTTCAAGTCTCCTCCAAATCCCACAAAATTCAAGAGAAATCCTCAAAATTCCACAAAAATCCAACAAAATTCCCTACATCTTCTCAAAATCCAAACAAATTCCTGAAACATCTCACAAAATCTCCACCAATTTCCACAACATTTAGGAAAAATCCCTCCAACTTCTTCAAGTCTCCTCCAAATCCCACAAAATTCAAGACAAATCCTCAAAATTCCACAAAAATCCCAAAAAATTCCTGCAACATCTCACAAAATCTCTGGAAATTTCCACAAAATTCAAGAAGACTCTCACAAAATACTTGAAAGCTGCTGAAAATTCCACGAAAATCCCACAAAAATCCCTAAATCTTCTCAAAACCCAACCACATTCCTGCAGCATCTCACAAAATCTCCACCAATATCCAAAAAATTCAAGAAAATTCCCTCCAAATTCTTCAAGTCTCCTCCAAATCCCACAAAATTCAAGACAAATCCTCAAAATCCCACAAAAATCCCACCAAATTCCAGAACCATCTCACAAAATCTCAACAAATTTCCACTAAATTCAAGAAAACTCTCATAAAGTTCTTGAAAGCCCCTCAAAATTCCAGAAAAATGCCACAAAATTCCCTACATCTTCTCAAAACCCAAACAAACTCCTGCAACATCTCACAAAATCTCCACCAATTTCCAAACAATTCAAGAAAAATCCCGCAAAATTCTTCAAGTCTCGTACAAATCCCAGAAAAATCCCACAAAATTCCAGAAACATCCCACCAAATCACCTCAATATCACCAAAAATTCTGGAAAAGCCTCACAAAATTGCAGAAAAATGCCACAAAATTCCCTAAACCTTCTCAAAACCCTACCCAATTCCTGCAACATCCCACAAAATCTCCAACAATTTCCACAAAATTCAAGAAAAATCCCTCAAAATTCACTGAATTTCCTCAATATCCCACCAAATTCCAGAACCATCTCACAAAATCTCAACAAATTTCCACATAATCTAAGAAAATTCCCGCAAAATTCTTCAAGTCTCCTCCAAATCCCACAAAATTCAAGACAAATCCTCAAAATTCCACAAAAATCCCACAAAATTCCTTCCATCTTCTCAGAACCCAAACAAACTCCTGCAACATCTCACAAAATCTCCACCAATTTCCAAACAATTCAAGAAAAATCCCGCAAAATTCTTCAAGTCTCCTCCAAATACCACAAACATCCTACAAACATCTCACAAACATCCCACAAACATCCCATAAAATTCAATAGAAATCCCACAAAATTCAAGAGAAATCCCACCAAATTCTGTACAAACCCCACACAATTCCCTAAATCTTCTCAGAACCCAACCACATTCCTGCAACATCCCACAAAATCTCCAACAATTTCCACAAAATTCAAGAAAATTCCCTCCAAATTCACTGAATTTCCTAAATATCCCACCAAACTCCAGAACCATCTCACAAAATCTCAACAAATTTCCAAAAAATTCAAAAAAACTCTCACAAAGTTCTTGAAAGCCCCTCAAAATTCCAGAAAAATGCCACAAAATTCCCTACATCTTCTCAAAACATTACAAAATTCTACAGACATCTCACAAAATCTCCACACATTTCCACAAAATCTAAGAAAATTCCCGCAAAATTCTTCAAGTCTCCTCCAAATCTCACAAAATTCAAGAGAAATCCTCAAAATTCCACAAAAATCCAACAAAATTCCCTACATCTTCTCAAAATCCAAACAAATTCCTGAAACATCTCACAAAATCTCCACCAATTTCCACAACATTTAGGAAAAATCCCTCCAACTTCTTCAAGTCTCCTCCAAATCCCACAAAATTCAAGACAAATCCTCAAAATTCCACAAAAATCCCACAAAATTCCTGCAACATCTCACAAAATCTCTGGAAATTTCCACAAAATTCAAGAAGACTCTCACAAAATACTTGAAAGCTGCTGAAAATTCCACGAAAATCCCACAAAAATCCCTAAATCTTCTCAAAACCCAACCACATTCCTGCAGCATCTCACAAAATCTCCACCAATATCCAAAAAATTCAAGAAAATTCCCTCCAAATTCTTCAAGTCTCCTCCAAATCCCACAAAATTCAAGACAAATCCTCAAAATCCCACAAAAATCCCACCAAATTCCAGAACCATCTCACAAAATCTCAACAAATTTCCACTAAATTCAAGAAAACTCTCACAAAGTTCTTGAAAGCCCCTCAAAATTCCAGAAAAATGCCACAAAATTCCTTCCATCTTCTCAGAACCCAAACAAACTCCTGCAACATCTCACAAAATCTCCACCAATTTCCAAACAATTCAAGAAAAATCCCGCAAAATTCTTCAAGTCTCGTACAAATCCCAGAAAAATCCCACAAAATTCCAGAAACATCCCACCAAATCACCTCAATATCACCAAAAATTCTGGAAAAGCCTCACAAAATTGCAGAAAAATGCCACAAAATTCCCTAAACCTTCTCAAAACCCTACCCAATTCCTGCAACATCCCACAAAATCTCCAACAATTTCCACAAAATTCAAGAAAAATCCCTCAAAATTCACTGAATTTCCTCAATATCCCACCAAATTCCAGAACCATCTCACAAAATCTCAACAAATTTCCACATAATCTAAGAAAATTCCGCAAAATTCTTCAAGTCTCCTCCAAATCCCACAAAATTCAAGACAAATCCTCAAAATTCCACAAAAATCCCACAAAATTCCTTCCATCTTCTCAGAACCCAAACAAACTCCTGCAACATCTCACAAAATCTCCACCAATTTCCAAACAATTCAAGAAAAATCCCGCAAAATTCTTCAAGTCTCCTCCAAATACCACAAACATCCTACAAACATCTCACAAACATCCCACAAACATCCCATAAAATTCAATAGAAATCCCACAAAATTCAAGAGAAATCCCACCAAATTCTGTACAAGCCCCACACAATTCCCTAAATCTTCTCAGAACCCAACCACATTCCTGCAACATCCCACAAAATCTCCAACAATTTCCACAAAATTCAAGAAAATTCCCTCCAAATTCACTGAATTTCCTCAATATCCCACCAAACTCCAGAACCATCTCACAAAATCTCAACAAATTTCCAAAAAATTCAAAAAAACTCTCACAAAGTTCTTGAAAGCCCCTCAAAATTCCAGAAAAATGCCACAAAATTCCCTACATCTTCTCAAAACATTACAAAATTCTACAGACATCTCACAAAATCTCCACACATTTCCACAAAATCTAAGAAAATTCCCGCAAAATTCTTCAAGTCTCCTCCAAATCCCACAAAATTCAAGAGAAATCCTCAAAATTCCACAAAAATCCAACAAAATTCCCTACATCTTCTCAAAATCCAAACAAATTCCTGAAACATCTCACAAAATCTCCACCAATTTCCACAACATTTAGGAAAAATCCCTCCAACTTCTTCAAGTCTCCTCCAAATCCCACAAAATTCAAGAGAATTCCTCAAAATTCCACAAAAATCCCACAAAATTCCTGCAACATCTCACAAAATCTCTGGAAATTTCCACAAAATTCAAGAAGACTCTCACAAAATACTTGAAAGCTGCTGAAAATTCCACGAATATCCCACAAAAATCCCTAAATCTTCTCAAAACCCAACCACATTCCTGCAGCATCTCACAAAATCTCCACCAATATCCAAAAAATTCAAGAAAATTCCCTCCAAATTCTTCAAGTCTCCTCCAAATCCCACAAAATTCAAGACAAATCCTCAAAATCCCACAAAAATCCCACCAAATTCCAGAACCATCTCACAAAATCTCAACAAATTTCCACTAAATTCAAGAAAACTCTCATAAAGTTCTTGAAAGCCCCTCAAAATTCCAGAAAAATGCCACAAACTTCCCTACATCTTCTCAAAACCCAAACAAACTCCTGCAACACCTCACAAAATCTCCACCAATTTCCAAACAATTCAAGAAAAATCCCGCAAAATTCTTCAAGTCTCCTACAAATCCCAGAAAAATCCCACAAAATTCCAGAAACATCCCACCAAATCACCTCAATATCACCAAACATTCTGGAAAAGCCTCACAAAATTGCAGAAATATGCCACAAAATTCCCTAAACCTTCTCAAAACCCTACCCAATTCCTGCAACATCCCACAAAATCTCCAACAATTTCCACAAAATTCAAGAAAAATCCCTCAAAATTCACTGAATTTCCTCAATATCCCACCAAATTCCAGAACCATCTCACAAAATCTCAACAAATTTCCACTAAATCTAAGAAAATTCTGCAAAATTCTTCAAGTCTCCTCCAAATCCCACAAAATTCAAGAGAAATCCTCAAAATTCCACAAAAATCCCACAAAATTCCTTCCATCTTCTCAGAACCCAAACAAACTCCTGCAACATCTCACAAAATCTCCACCAATTTCCAAACAATTCAAGAAAAATCCCGCAAAATTCTTCAAGTCTCCTCCAAATACCACAAACATCCTACAAACATCTCACAAACATCCCACAAACATACCATAAAATTCAATAGAAATCCCACAAAATTCAAGAGAAATCCCACCAAATTCTGTACAAACCCCACACAATTCCCTAAATCTTCTCAGAACCCAACCACATTCCTGCAACATCCCACAAAATCTCCAACAATTTCCACAAAATTCAAGAAAATTCCCTCCAAATTCACTGAATTTCCTCAATATCCCACCAAACTCCAGAACCATCTCACAAAATCTCAACAAATTTCCAAAAAATTCAAAAAAACTCTCACAAAGTTCTTGAAAGCCCCTCAAAATTCCAGAAAAATGCCACAAAATTCCCTACATCTTCTCAAAACCCCACAAAATTCTACAGACATCTCACAAAATCTCCACACATTTCCACAAAATCTAAGAAAATTCCCGCAAAATTCTTCAAGTCTCCTCCAAATCTCACAAAATTCAAGAGAAATCCTCAAAATTCCACAAAAATCCAACAAAATTCCCTACATCTTCTCAAAATCCAAACAAATTCCTGAAACATCTCACAAAATCTCCACCAATTTCCACAACATTTAGGAAAAATCCCTCCAACTTCTTCAAGTCTCCTCCAAATCCCACAAAATTCAAGACAAATCCTCAAAATTCCACAAAAATCCCACAAAATTCCTGCAACATCTCACAAAATCTCTGGAAATTTCCACAAAATTCAAGAAGACTCTCACAAAATACTTGAAAGCTGCTGAAAATTCCACGAAAATCCCACAAAAATCCCTAAATCTTCTCAAAACCCAACCACATTCCTGCAGCATCTCACAAAATCTCCACCAATATCCAAAAAATTCAAGAAAATTCCCTCCAAATTCTTCAAGTCTCCTCCAAATCCCACAAAATTCAAGACAAATCCTCAAAATCCCACAAAAATCCCACCAAATTCCAGAACCATCTCACAAAATCTCAACAAATTTCCACTAAATTCAAGAAAACTCTCACAAAGTTCTTGAAAGCCCCTCAAAATTCCAGAAAAATGCCACAAAATAACCTACATCTTCTCAAAACCCAAACAAACTCCTGCAACATCTCACAAAATCTCCACCAATTTCCAAACAATTCAAGAAAAATCCCGCAAAATTCTTCAAGTCTCCTACAAATCCCAGAAAAATCCCACAAAATTCCAGAAACATCCCACCAAATCACCTCAATATCACCAAAAATTCTGGAAAAGCCTCACAAAATTGCAGAAAAATGCCACAAAATTCCCTAAACCTTCTCAAAACCCTACCCAATTCCTGCAACATCCCACAAAATCTCCAACAATTTCCACAAAATTCAAGAAAAATCCCTCAAAATTCACTGAATTTCCTCAATATCCCACCAAATTCCAGAACCATCTCACAAAATCTCAACAAATTTCCACATAATCTAAGAAAATTCCGCAAAATTCTTCAAGTCTCCTCCAAATCCCACAAAATTCAAGACAAATCCTCAAAATTCCACAAAAATCCCACAAAATTCCTTCCATCTTCTCAGAACCCAAACAAACTCCTGCAACATCTCACAAAATCTCCACCAATTTCCAAACAATTCAAGAAAAATCCCGCAAAATTCTTCAAGTCTCCTCCAAATACCACAAACATCCTACAAACATCTCACAAACATCCCACAAACATCCCATAAAATTCAATATAAATCCCACAAAATTCAAGAGAAATCCCACCAAATTCTGTACAAGCCCCACACAATTCCCTAAATCTTCTCAGAACCCAACCACATTCCTGCAACATCCCACAAAATCTCCAACAATTTCCACAAAATTCAAGAAAATTCCCTCCAAATTCACTGAATTTCCTCAATATCCCACCAAACTCCAGAACCATCTCACAAAATCTCAACAAATTTCCAAAAAATTCAAAAAAACTCTCACAAAGTTCTTGAAAGCCCCTCAAAATTCCAGAAAAATGCCACAAAATTCCCTACATCTTCTCAAAACCCCACAAAATTCTACAGACATCTCACAAAATCTCCACACATTTCCACAAAATCTAAGAAAATTCCCGCAAAATTCTTCAAGTCTCCTCCAAATCTCACAAAATTCAAGAGAAATCCTCAAAATTCCACAAAAATCCAACAAAAATCCCTAAATCTTCTCAAAACCCAACCACATTCCTGCAGCATCTCACAAAATCTCCACCAATATCCAAAAAATTCAAGAAAATTCCCTCCAAATTCTTCAAGTCTCCTCCAAATCCCACAAAATTCAAGACAAATCCTCAAAATCCCACAAAAATCCCACCAAATTCCAGAACCATCTCACAAAATCTCAACAAATTTCCACTAAATTCAAGAAAACTCTCACAAAGTTCTTGAAAGCCCCTCAAAATTCCAGAAAAATGCCACAAACTTCCCTACATCTTCTCAAAACCCAAACAAACTCCTGCAACACCTCACAAAATCTCCAACAATTTCCAAACAATTCAAGAAAAATCCCTCAAAATTCTTCAAGTCTCGTACAAATCCCAGAAAAATCCCACAAAATTCCAGAAACATCCCACCAAATCACCTCAATATCACCAAAAATTCTGGAAAAGCCTCACAAAATTGCAGAAAAATGCCACAAAATTCCCTAAACCTTCTCAAAACCCTACCCAATTCCTGCAACATCCCACAAAATCTCCAACAATTTCCACAAAATTCAAGAAAAATCCCTCAAAATTCACTGAATTTCCTCAATATCCCACCAAATTCCAGAACCATCTCACAAAATCTCAACAAATTTCCACA
Source organism: Cyanistes caeruleus (assembly GCF_971803275.1). NCBI lineage: Eukaryota > Metazoa > Chordata > Aves > Passeriformes > Paridae > Cyanistes > Cyanistes caeruleus. The sequence goes on along the minus strand of NC_141702.1, from coordinate 88,375,291 downwards.
TAATCTAAGAAAATTCCGCAAAATTCTTCAAGTCTCCTCCAAATCCCACAAAATTCAAGACAAATCCTCAAAATTCCACAAAAATCCCACAAAATTCCTTCCATCTTCTCAGAACCCAAACAAACTCCTGCAACATCTCACAAAATCTCCACCAATTTCCAAACAATTCAAGAAAAATCCCGCAAAATTCTTCAAGTCTCCTCCAAATACCACAAACATCCTACAAACATCTCACAAACATCCCACAAACATCCCATAAAATTCAATAGAAATCCCACAAAATTCAAGAGAAATCCCACCAAATTCTGTACAAGCCCCACACAATTCCCTAAATCTTCTCAGAACCCAACCACATTCCTGCAACATCCCACAAAATCTCCAACAATTTCCACAAAATTCAAGAAAATTCCCTCCAAATTCACTGAATTTCCTCAATATCCCACCAAACTCCAGAATCATCTCACAAAATCTCAACAAATTTCCAAAAAATTCAAAAAAACTCTCACAAAGTTCTTGAAAGCCCCTCAAAATTCCAGAAAAATGCAACAAAATTCCCTAAATCTTCTCAAAACCCCACAAAATTCTACAGACATCTCACAAAATCTCCACACATTTCCACAAAATCTAAGAAAATTCCCGCAAAATTCTTCAAGTCTCCTCCAAATCCCACAAAATTCAAGAGAAATCCTCAAAATTCCACAAAAATCCAACAAAATTCCCTACATCTTCTCAAAATCCAAACAAATTCCTGAAACATCTCACAAAATCTCCACCAATTTCCACAACATTTAGGAAAAATCCCTCCAACTTCTTCAAGTCTCCTCCAAATCCCACAAAATTCAAGACAAATCCTCAAAATTCCACAAAAATCCCAAAAAATTCCGGCAACATCTCACAAAATCTCTGGAAATTTCCACAAAATTCAAGAAGACTCTCACAAAATACTTGAAAGCTGCTGAAAATTCCACGAAAATCCCACAAAAATCCCTAAATCTTCTCAAAACCCAACCACATTCCTGCAGCATCTCACAAAATCTCCACCAATATCCAAAAAATTCAAGAAAATTCCCTCCAAATTCTTCAAGTCTCCTCCAAATCCCACAAAATTCAAGACAAATCCTCAAAATCCCACAAAAATCCCACCAAATTCCAGAACCATCTCACAAAATCTCAACAAATTTCCACTAAATTCAAGAAAACTCTCATAAAGTTCTTGAAAGCCCCTCAAAATTCCAGAAAAATGCCACAAAATTCCCTACATCTTCTCAAAACCCAAACAAACTCCTGCAACATCTCACAAAATCTCCACCAATTTCCAAACAATTCAAGAAAAATCCCGCAAAATTCTTCAAGTCTCGTACAAATCCCAGAAAAATCCCACAAAATTCCAGAAACATCCCACCAAATCACCTCAATATCACCAAACATTCTGGAAAAGCCTCACAAAATTGCAGAAAAATGCCACAAAATTCCCTAAACCTTCTCAAAACCCTACCCAATTCCTGCAACATCCCACAAAATCTCCAACAATTTCCACAAAATTCAAGAAAAATCCCTCAAAATTCACTGAATTTCCTCAATATCCCACCAAATTCCAGAACCATCTCACAAAATCTCAACAAATTTCCACATAATCTAAGAAAATTCCCGCAAAATTCTTCAAGTCTCCTCCAAATCCCACAAAATTCAAGACAAATCCTCAAAATTCCACAAAAATCCCACAAAATTCCTGCAACATCTCACAAAATCTCTGGAAATTTCCACAAAATTCAAGAAGACTCTCACAAAATACTTGAAAGCTGCTGAAAATTCCACGAAAATCCCACAAAAATCCCTAAATCTTCTCAAAACCCAACCACATTCCTGCAGCATCTCACAAAATCTCCACCAATATCCAAAAAATTCAAGAAAATTCCCTCCAAATTCTTCAAGTCTCCTCCAAATCCCACAAAATTCAAGACAAATCCTCAAAATCCCACAAAAATCCCACCAAATTCCAGAACCATCTCACAAAATCTCAACAAATTTCCACTAAATTCAAGAAAACTCTCACAAAGTTCTTGAAAGCCCCTCAAAATTCCAGAAAAATGCCACAAAATAACCTACATCTTCTCAAAACCCAAACAAACTCCTGCAACATCTCACAAAATCTCCACCAATTTCCAAACAATTCAAGAAAAATCCCGCAAAATTCTTCAAGTCTCGTACAAATCCCAGAAAAATCCCACAAAATTCCAGAAACATCCCACCAAATCACCTCAATATCACCAAAAATTCTGGAAAAGCCTCACAAAATTGCAGAAAAATGCCACAAAATTCCCTAAACCTTCTCAAAACCCTACCCAATTCCTGCAACATCCCACAAAATCTCCACCAATATCCAAAAAATTCAAGAAAAATCCCTCAAAATTCACTGAATTTCCTCAATATCCCACCAAATTCCAGAACCATCTCACAAAATCTCAACAAATTTCCACTAAATCTAAGAAAATTCCGCAAAATTCTTCAAGTCTCCTCCAAATCCCACAAAATTCAAGACAAATCCTCAAAATTCCACAAAAATCCCACAAAATTCCTTCCATCTTCTCAGAACCCAAACAAACTCCTGCAACATCTCACAAAATCTCCACCAATTTCCAAACAATTCAAGAAAAATCCCGCAAAATTCTTCAAGTCTCCTCCAAATACCACAAACATCCTACAAACATCTCACAAACATCCCACAAACATCCCATAAAATTCAATAGAAATCCCACAAAATTCAAGAGAAATCCCACCAAATTCTGTACAAGCCCCACACAATTCCCTAAATCTTCTCAGAACCCAACCACATTCCTGCAACATCCCACAAAATCTCCAACAATTTCCACAAAATTCAAGAAAATTCCCTCCAAATTCACTGAATTTCCTCAATATCCCACCAAACTCCAGAACCATCTCACAAAATCTCAACAAATTTCCAAAAAATTCAAAAAAACTCTCACAAAGTTCTTGAAAGCCCCTCAAAATTCCAGAAAAATGCCACAAAATTCCCTACATCTTCTCAAAACCCCACAAAATTCTACAGACATCTCACAAAATCTCCACACATTTCCACAAAATCTAAGAAAATTCCCGCAAAATTCTTCAAGTCTCCTCCAAATCTCACAAAATTCAAGAGAAATCCTCAAAATTCCACAAAAATCCAACAAAATTCCCTACATCTTCTCAAAATCCAAACAAATTCCTGAAACATCTCACAAAATCTCCACCAATTTCCACAACATTTAGGAAAAATCCCTCCAACTTCTTCAAGTCTCCTCCAAATCCCACAAAATTCAAGACAAATCCTCAAAATTCCACAAAAATCCCACAAAATTCCTGCAACATCTCACAAAATCTCCGGAAATTTCCACAAAATTCAAGAAGACTCTCACAAAATACTTGAAAGCTGCTGAAAATTCCACGAAAATCCCACAAAAATCCCTAAATCTTCTCAAAACCCAACCACATTCCTGCAGCATCTCACAAAATCTCCACCAATATCCAAAAAATTCAAGAAAATTCCCTCCAAATTCTTCAGGTCTCCTCCAAATCCCACAAAATTCAAGACAAATCCTCAAAATCCCACAAAAATCCCACCAAATTCCAGAACCATCTCACAAAATCTCAACAAATTTCCACTAAATTCAAGAAAACTCTCACAAAGTTCTTGAAAGCCCCTCAAAATTCCAGAAAAATGCCACAAAATAACCTACATCTTCTCAAAACCCAAACAAACTCCTGCAACATCTCACAAAATCTCCAACAATTTCCAAACAATTCAAGAAAAATCCCGCAAAATTCTTCAAGTCTCGTACAAATCCCAGAAAAATCCCACAAAATTCCAGAAACATCCCACCAAATCACCTCAATATCACCAAAAATTCTGGAAAAGCCTCACAAAATTGCAGAAAAATGCCACAAAATTCCCTAAACCTTCTGAAAACCCTCCCCAATTCCTGCAACATTTCACAAAATCTCCAACAATTTCCACAAAATTCAAGAAAAATCCCTCAAAATTCACTGAATTTCCTCAATATCCCACCGAATTCCAGAACCACCTCACAAAATCTCAACAAATTTCCACATAATCTAAGAAAATTCCGCAAAATTCTTCAAGTCTCCTCCAAATCCCACAAAATTCAAGACAAATCCTCAAAATTCCACAAAAATCCAACAAAATTCCCTACATCTTCTCAAAACCCAAACAAATTCCTGCAACATCTCACAAAATCTCCAACAATTTCCAAACATTTCAAGAAAAATCCCGCAAAATTCTTCAAGTCTCCTCCAAATACCACAAACATCCTACAAACATCTCACAAACATCCCACAAACATACCATAAAATTCAATAGAAATCCCGCAAAATTCAAGAGAAATCCCACCAAATTCTGTACAAGCCCCACACAATTCCCTAAATCTTCTCAGAACCCAACCACATTCCTGCAACATCTCACAAAATCTCCAACAATTTCCACAAAATTCAAGAAAATTCCCTCCAAATTCACTGAATTTCCTCAATATCCCACCAAACTCCAGAACCATCTCACAAAATCTCAACAAATTTCCAAAAAATTCAAAAAAACTCTCACAAAGTTCTTGAAAGCCCCTCAAAATTCCAGAAAAATGCCACAAAATTCCCTACATCTTCTCAAAACATTACAAAATTCTACAGACATCTCACAAAATCTCCACACATTTCCACAAAATCTAAGAAAATTCCCGCAAAATTCTTCAAGTCTCCTCCAAATCCCACAAAATTCAAGAGAAATCCTCAAAATTCCACAAAAATCCAACAAAATTCCCTACATCTTCTCAAAATCCAAACAAATTCCTGAAACATCTCACAAAATCTCCACCAATTTCCACAACATTTAGGAAAAATCCCTCCAACTTCTTCAAGTCTCCTCCAAATCCCACAAAATTCAAGAGAATTCCTCAAAATTCCACAAAAATCCCACAAAATTCCTGCAACATCTCACAAAATCTCTGGAAATTTCCACAAAATTCAAGAAGACTCTCACAAAATACTTGAAAGCTGCTGAAAATTCCACGAATATCCCACAAAAATCCCTAAATCTTCTCAAAACCCAACCACATTCCTGCAGCATCTCACAAAATCTCCACCAATATCCAAAAAATTCAAGAAAATTCCCTCCAAATTCTTCAAGTCTCCTCCAAATCCCACAAAATTCAAGACAAATCCTCAAAATCCCACAAAAATCCCACCAAATTCCAGAACCATCTCACAAAATCTCAACAAATTTCCACTAAATTCAAGAAAACTCTCATAAAGTTCTTGAAAGCCCCTCAAAATTCCAGAAAAATGCCACAAAATTCCCTACATCTTCTCAAAACCCAAACAAACTCCTGCAACATCTCACAAAATCTCCACCAATTTCCAAACAATTCAAGAAAAATCCCGCAAAATTCTTCAAGTCTCGTACAAATCCCAGAAAAATCCCACAAAATTCCAGAAACATCCCACCAAATCACCTCAATATCACCAAACATTCTGGAAAAGCCTCACAAAATTGCAGAAAAATGCCACAAAATTCCCTAAACCTTCTCAAAACCCTACCCAATTCCTGCAACATCCCACAAAATCTCCAACAATTTCCACAAAATTCAAGAAAAATCCCTCAAAATTCACTGAATTTCCTCAATATCCCACCAAATTCCAGAACCATCTCACAAAATCTCAACAAATTTCCACTAAATCTAAGAAAATTCCCGCAAAATTCTTCAAGTCTCCTCCAAATCCCACAAAATTCAAGAGAAATCCTCAAAATTCCACAAAAATCCAACAAAATTCCCTACATCTTCTCAAAACCCAAACAAATTCCTGCAACATCTCACAAAATCTCCACCAATTTCCAAACATTTCAAGAAAAATCCCGCAAAATTCTTCAAGTCTCCTCCAAATACCACAAACATCCTACAAACATCTCACAAACATCCCACAAACATCCCATAAAATTCAATAGAAATCCCACAAAATTCAAGAGAAATCCCACCAAATTCTGTACAAGCCCCACACAATTCCCTAAATCTTCTCAGAACCCAACCACTTTCCTGCAACATCCCACAAAATCTCCAACAATTTCCACAAAATTCAAGAAAATTCCCTCCAAATTCACTGAATTTCCTCAATATCCCACCAAACTCCAGAACCATCTCACAAAATCTCAACAAATTTCCAAAAAATTCAAAAAAACTCTCACAAAGTTCTTGAAAGCCCCTCAAAATTCCAGAAAAATGCCACAAAATTCCCTACATCTTCTCAAAACATTACAAAATTCTACAGACATCTCACAAAATCTCCACACATTTCCACAAAATCTAAGAAAATTCCCGCAAAATTCTTCAAGTCTCCTCCAAATCCCACAAAATTCAAGAGAAATCCTCAAAATTCCACAAAAATCCAACAAAATTCCCTACATCTTCTCAAAATCCAAACAAATTCCTGAAACATCTCATAAAATCTCCACCAATTTCCACAACATTTAGGAAAAATCCCTCCAAATTCTTCAAGTCTCCTCCAAATCCCACAAAATTCAAGAGAATTCCTCAAAATTCCACAAAAATCCCACAAAATTCCTGCAACATCTCACAAAATCTCCGGAAATTTCCACAAAATTCAAGAAGACTCTCACAAAATACTTGAAAACTGCTGAAAATTCCACGAAAATCCCACAAAAATCCCTAAATCTTCTCAAAACCCAACCACATTCCTGCAGCATCTCACAAAATCTCCACCAATATCCAAAAAATTCAAGAAAATTCCCTCCAAATTCTTCAAGTCTCCTCCAAATCCCACAAAATTCAAGACAAATCCTCAAAATCCCACAAAAATCCCACCAAATTCCAGAACCATCTCACAAAATCTCAACAAATTTCCACTAAATTCAAGAAAACTCTCACAAAGTTCTTGAAAGCCCCTCAAAATTCCAGAAAAATGCCACAAAATTCCCTACATCTTCTCAAAACCCAAACAAACTCCTGCAACATCTCACAAAATCTCCACCAATTTCCAAACAATTCAAGAAAAATCCCGCAAAATTCTTCAAGTCTCGTACAAATCCCAGAAAAATCCCACAAAATTCCAGAAACATCCCACCAAATCACCTCAATATCACCAAACATTCTGGAAAAGCCTCACAAAATTGCAGAAAAATGCCACAAAATTCCATAAATCTTCTCAAAACCCTACCAAATTCCTGCTACATCTCGCAAAATCTCCAACAATAACCAAAAAATTCAAGAAAAATCCCTCCAAATTCACTGAATTTCCTCAATATCCCACCAAATTCCAGAACCATCTCACAAAATCTCAACAAATTTCCACAAAATCTAAGAAAATTCCGCAAAATTCTTCAAGTCTCCTCCAAATCCCACAAAATTCAAGACAAATCCTCAAAATTCCACAAAAATCCCACAAAATTCCTTCCATCTTCTCAGAACCCAAACAAACTCCTGCAACATCTCACAAAATCTCCACCAATTTCCAAACAATTCAAGAAAAATCCCGCAAAATTCTTCAAGTCTCCTCCAAATACCACAAACATCCCACAAACATCCCACAAACATCCCACAAACATCCCACAAACATCCCACAAAATTCAAGAGAAATCCCACAAAATTCAAGAGAAATCCCACCAAATTCTGTACAAGCCCCACACAATTCCCTAAATCTTCTCAGAACCCAACCACATTCCTGCAACATCCCACAAAATCTCCAACAATTTCCACAAAATTCAAGAAAATTCCCTCCAAATTCACTGAATTTCCTCAATATCCCACCAAACTCCAGAACCATCTCACAAAATCTCAACAAATTTCCAAAAAATTCAAAAAAACTCTCACAAAGTTCTTGAAAGCCCCTCAAAATTCCAGAAAAATGCCACAAAATTCCCTACATCTTCTCAAAACATTACAAAATTCTACAGACATCTCACAAAATCTCCACACATTTCCACAAAATCTAAGAAAATTCCCGCAAAATTCTTCAAGTCTCCTCCAAATCCCACAAAATTCAAGAGAAATCCTCAAAATTCCACAAAAATCCAACAAAATTCCCTACATCTTCTCAAAATCCAAACAAATTCCTGAAACATCTCACAAAATCTCCACCAATTTCCACAACATTTAGGAAAAATCCCTCCAACTTCTTCAAGTCTCCTCCAAATCCCACAAAATTCAAGACAAATCCTCAAAATTCCACAAAAATCCCACAAAATTCCTGCAACATCTCACAAAATCTCTGGAAATTTCCACAAAATTCAAGAAGACTCTCACAAAATACTTGAAAGCTGCTGAAAATTCCACGAATATCCCACAAAAATCCCTAAATCTTCTCAAAACCCAACCACATTCCTGCAGCATCTCACAAAATCTCCACCAATATCCAAAAAATTCAAGAAAATTCCCTCCAAATTCTTCAAGTCTCCTCCAAATCCCACAAAATTCAAGACAAATCCTCAAAATCCCACAAAAATCCCACCAAATTCCAGAACCATCTCACAAAATCTCAACAAATTTCCACTAAATTCAAGAAAACTCTCATAAAGTTCTTGAAAGCCCCTCAAAATTCCAGAAAAATGCCACAAAATTCCCTACATCTTCTCAAAACCCAAACAAACTCCTGCAACATCTCACAAAATCTCCACCAATTTCCAAACAATTCAAGAAAAATCCCGCAAAATTCTTCAAGTCTCGTACAAATCCCAGAAAAATCCCACAAAATTCCAGAAACATCCCACCAAATCACCTCAATATCACCAAACATTCTGGAAAAGCCTCACAAAATTGCAGAAAAATGCCACAAAATTCCCTAAACCTTCTCAAAACCCTACCCAATTCCTGCAACATCCCACAAAATCTCCAACAATTTCCACAAAATTCAAGAAAAATCCCTCAAAATTCACTGAATTTCCTCAATATCCCACCAAATTCCAGAACCATCTCACAAAATCTCAACAAATTTCCACAAAATCTAAGAAAATTCCCGCAAAATTCTTCAAGTCTCCTCCAAATCCCACAAAATTCAAGAGAAATCCTCAAAATTCCACAAAAATCCAACAAAATTCCCTACATCTTCTCAAAACCCAAACAAATTCCTGCAACATCTCACAAAATCTCCACCAATTTCCAAACATTTCAAGAAAAATCCCGCAAAATTCTTCAAGTCTCCTCCAAATACCACAAACATCCTACAAACATCTCACAAACATCCCACAAACATCCCATAAAATTCAATAGAAATCCCACAAAATTCAAGAGAAATCCCACCAAATTCTGTACAAGCCCCACACAATTCCCTAAATCTTCTCAGAACCCAACCACATTCCTGCAACATCTCACAAAATCTCCAACAATTTCCACAAAATTCAAGAAAATTCCCTCCAAATTCACTGAATTTCCTCAATATCCCACCAAACTCCAGAACCATCTCACAAAATCTCAACAAATTTCCAAAAAATTCAAAAAAACTCTCACAAAGTTCTTGAAAGCCCCTCAAAATTCCAGAAAAATGCCACAAAATTCCCTACATCTTCTCAAAACCCCACAAAATTCTACAGACATCTCACAAAATCTCCACACATTTCCACAAAATCTAAGAAAATTCCCGCAAAATTCTTCAAGTCTCCTCCAAATCCCACAAAATTCAAGAGAAATCCTCAAAATTCCACAAAAATCCAACAAAATTCCCTACATCTTCTCAAAATCCAAACAAATTCCTGAAACATCTCACAAAATCTCCACCAATTTCCACAACATTTAGGAAAAATCCCTCCAACTTCTTCAAGTCTCCTCCAAATCCCACAAAATTCAAGAGAATTCCTCAAAATTCCACAAAAATCCCACAAAATTCCTGCAACATCTCACAAAATCTCTGGAAATTTCCACAAAATTCAAGAAGACTCTCACAAAATACTTGAAAGCTGCTGAAAATTCCACGAATATCCCACAAAAATCCCTAAATCTTCTCAAAACCCAACCACATTCCTGCAGCATCTCACAAAATCTCCACCAATATCCAAAAAATTCAAGAAAATTCCCTCCAAATTCTTCAAGTCTCCTCCAAATCCCACAAAATTCAAGACAAATCCTCAAAATCCCACAAAAATCCCACCAAATTCCAGAACCATCTCACAAAATCTCAACAAATTTCCACTAAATTCAAGAAAACTCTCACAAAGTTCTTGAAAGCCCCTCAAAATTCCAGAAAAATGCCACAAACTTCCCTAAATCTTCTCAAAACCCAACCACATTCCTCCAGCATCTCACAAAATCTCCACCAATATCCAAAAAATTCAAGAAAATTCCCTCCAAATTCTTCAAGTCTCCTCCAAATCCCACAAAATTCAAGACAAACCCTCAAAATCCCACAAAAATCCCACCAAATTCCAGAACCATCTCACAAAATCTCAACAAATTTCCACTAAATTCAAGAAAACTCTCACAAAGCTCTTGAAAGCCCCTCAAAATTCCAGAAAAATGCCACAAACTTCCCTACATCTTCTCAAAACCCAAACAAACTTCTGCAACATCTCACAAAATCTCCACCAATTTCCAAACAATTCAAGAAAAATCCCGCAAAATTCTTCAAGTCTCCTACAAATCCCAGAAAAATCCCACAAAATTCCAGAAACATCCCACCAAATCACCTCAATATCATCAAACATTCTGGAAAAGCCTCACAAAATTGCAGAAAAATGCCACAAAATTCCCTAAATCTTCTCAAAACCCCACCAAATTCCTGCCACATCCCACAAAATCTCCAACAATTTCCACAAAATTCAAGAAAAATCCCTCAAAATTCACTGAATTTCCTCAATATCCCACCAAATTCCAGAACCATCTCACAAAATCTCAACAAATTTCCACAAAATCTAAGAAAATTCCGCAAAATTCTTCAAGTCTCCTCCAAATCCCACAAAATTCAAGACAAATCCTCAAAATTCCACAAAAATCCCACAAAATTCCTTCCATCTTCTCAGAACCCAAACAAACTCCTGCAACATCTCACAAAATCTCCACCAATTTCCAAACAATTCAAGAAAAATCCCGCAAAATTCTTCAAGTCTCCTCCAAATACCACAAACATCCCACAAACATCCCACAAAATTCAAAAGAAATCCCACAAAATTCAAAAGAAATCGCACAAAATCCTGTACAAGCCCCACACAATTCCCTAAATCTTCTCAGAACCCAACCACATTCCTGCAACATCCCACAAAATCTCTGGAAATTTCCACAAAATTCAAGAAGACTCACACAAAAAACTTGAAAGCTGCTGAAAATTCCACGAAAATCCCACAAAAATCCCTAAATCTTCTCAAAACCCAACCACATTCCTGCAGCATCTCACAAAATCTCCACCAATATCCAAAAAATTCAAGAAAATTCCCTCCAAATTCTTCAAGTCTCCTCCAAATCCCACAAAATTCAAGACAAATCCTCAAAATCCCACAAAAATCCCACCAAATTCCAGAACCATGTCACAAAATCTCAACAAATTTCCACTAAATTCAAGAAAACTCTCACAAAGTTCTTGAAAGCCCCTCAAAATTCCAGAAAAATGCCACAAACTTCCCTACATCTTCTCAAAACCCAAACAAACTCCTGCAACATCTCACAAAATCTCCACCAATTTCCAAACAATTCAAGAAAAATCCCGCAAAATTCTTCAAGTCTCGTACAAATCCCAGAAAAATCCCACAAAATTCCAGAAACATCCCACCAAATCACCTCAATATCAACAAAAATTCTGGAAAAGCCTCACAAAATTGCAGAAAAATGCCACAAAATTCCATAAACCTTCTCAAAACCCTACCCAATTCCTGCAACATCCCACAAAATCTCCAACAATTTCCACAAAATTCAAGAAAAATCCCTCAAAATTCACTGAATTTCCTCAATATCCCACCAAATTCCAGAACCATCTCACAAAATCTCAACAAATTTCCACAAAATCTAAGAAAATTCCGCAAAATTCTTCAAGTCTCCTCCAAATCCCACAAAATTCAAGACAAATCCTCAAAATTCCACAAAAATCCCACAAAATTCCTTCCATCTTCTCAGAACCCAAAAAAACTCCTGCAACATCTCACAAAATCTCCACCAATTTCCAAACAATTCAAGAAAAATCCCGCAAAATTCTTCAAGTCTCCTCCAAATACCACAAACATCCCACAAACATCCCACAAAATTCAAGAGAAATCCCACAAAATTCAAAAGAAATCGCACAAAATCCTGTACAAGCCCCACACAATTCCCTAAATCTTCTCAGAACCCAACCACATTCCTGCAACATCCCACAAAATCTCTGGAAATTTCCACAAAATTCAAGAAGACTCACACAAAAAACTTGAAAGCTGCTGAAAATTCCACGAAAATCCCACAAAAATCCCTAAATCTTCTCAAAACCCAACCACATTCCTGCAGCATCTCACAAAATCTCCACCAATATCCAAAAAATTCAAGAAAATTCCCTCCAAATTCTTCAAGTCTCCTCCAAATCCCACAAAATTCAAGACAAATCCTCAAAATCCCACAAAAATCCCACCAAATTCCAGAACCATCTCACAAAATCTCAACAAATTTCCACTAAATTCAAGAAAACTCTCACAAAGTTCTTGAAAGCCCCTCAAAATTCCAGAAAAATGCCACAAAATTCCCTACATCTTCTCAAAACCCAAACAAACTCCTGCAACATCTCACAAAATCTCCACCAATTTCCAAACAATTCAAGAAAAATCCCGCAAAATTCTTCAAGTCTCCTACAAATCCCAGAAAAATCCCACAAAATTCCAGAAACATCCCACCAAATCACCTCAATATCATCAAACATTCTGGAAAAGCCTCACAAAATTGCAGAAAAATGCCACAAAATTCCCTAAATCTTCTCAAAACCCTACCAAATTCCTACCACATCCCACAAAATTTCCAACAATTTCCACAAAATTGAAGAAAAATCCCTCAAAATTCACTGAATTTCCTCAATATCCCACCAAATTCCAGAACCATCTCACAAAATCTCAACAAATTTCCACAAAATCTAAGAAAATTCCGCAAAATTCTTCAAGTCTCCTCCAAATCCCACAAAATTCAAGACAAATCCTCAAAATTCCACAAAAATCCCACAAAATTCCTTCCATCTTCTCAGAACCCAAACAAACTCCTGCAACATCTCACAAAATCTCCACCAATTTCCAAACAATTCAAGAAAAATCCCGCAAAATTCTTCAAGTCTCCTCCAAATACCACAAACATCCCACAAACATCCCACAAACATCCCACAAAATTCAAGAGAAATCCCACAAAATTCAAAAGAAATCGCACAAAATCCTGTACAAGCCCCACACAATTCCCTAAATCTTCTCAGAACCCAACCACATTCCTGCAACATCCCACAAAATCTCTGGAAATTTCCACAAAATTCAAGTAGACTCACACAAAAAACTTGAAAGCTGCTGAAAATTCCACGAAAATCCCACAAAAATCCCTAAATCTTCTCAAAACCCAACCACATTCCTGCAGCATCTCACAAAATCTCCACCAATATCCAAAAAATTCAAGAAAATTCCCTCCAAATTCTTCAAGTCTCCTCCAAATCCCACAAAATTCAAGACAAATCCTTAAAATCCCACAAAAATCCCACCAAATTCCAGAACCATCTCACAAAATCTCAACAAATTTCCACTAAATTCAAGAAAACTCTCACAAAGTTCTTGAAAGCCCCTCAAAATTCCAGAAAAATGCCACAAACTTCCCTACATCTTCTCAAAACCCAAACAAACTCCTGCAACATCTCACAAAATCTCCAACAATTTCCAAACAATTCAAGAAAAATCCCGCAAAATTCTTCAAGTCTCGTACAAATCCCAGAAAAATCCCACAAAATTCCAGAAACATCCCACCAAATCACCTCAATATCACCAAAAATTCTGGAAAAGCCTCACAAAATTGCAGAAAAATGCCACAAAATTCCCTAAACCTTCTCAAAACCCTACCCAATTCCTGCAACATCCCACAAAATCTCCAACAATTTCCACAAAATTCAAGAAAAATCCCTCCAAATTCACTGAATTTCCTCAATATCCCACCAAATTCCAGAACCATCTCACAAAATCTCAACAAATTTCCACAAAATCTAAGAAAATTCCGCAAAATTCTTCAAGTCTCCTCCAAATCCCACAAAATTCAAGACAAATCCTCAAAATTCCACAAAAATCCCACAAAATTCCTTCCATCTTCTCAGAACCCAAACAAACTCCTGCAACATCTCACAAAATCTCCACCAATATCCAAAAAATTCAAGAAAATTCCCTCCAAATTCTTCAAGTCTCCTCCAAATCCCACAAAATTCAAGACAAATCCTCAAAATCCCACAAAAATCCCACCAAATTCCAGTACCATCTCACAAAATCTCAACAAATTTCCACTAAATTCAAGAAAACACTCACAAAGTTCTTGAAAGCCCCAGAAAAATGCCACAAACTTCCCTACATCTTCTCAAAACCCAAACAAACTCCTGCAACATCTCACAAAATCTCCACCAATTTCCAAACAATTCAAGAAAAATCCCGCAAAATTCTTCAAGTCTCGTACAAATCCCAGAAAAATCCCACAAAATTCCAGAAACATCCCACCAAATCACCTCAATATCAACAAAAATTCTGGAAAAGCCTCACAAAATTGCAGAAAAATGCCACAAAATTCCATAAACCTTCTCAAAACCCCACCAAATTCCTACCACATCCCACAAAATCTCCAACAATTTCCACAAAATTCAAGAAAAATCCCTCCAAATTCACTGAATTTCCTCAATATCCCACCAAATTCCAGAACCATCTCACAAAATCTCAACAAATTTCCACAAAATCTAAGAAAATTCCGCAAAATTCTTCAAGTCTCCTCCAAATCCCACAAAATTCAAGACAAATCCTCAAAATTCCACAAAAATCCCACAAAATTCCTTCCATCTTCTCAGAACCCAAACAAACTCCTGCAACATCTCACAAAATCTCCACCAATTTCCAAACAATTCAAGAAAAATCCCGCAAAATTCTTCAAGTCTCCTCCAAATACCACAAACATCCCACAAACATCCCACAAAATTCAAGAGAAATCCCACAAAATTCAAAAGAAATCGCACAAAATCCTGTACAAGCCCCACACAATTCCCTAAATCTTCTCAGAACCCAACCACATTCCTGCAACATCCCACAAAATCTCCAACAATTTCCACAAAATTCAAGTAGACTCACACAAAAAACTTGAAAGCTGCTGAAAATTCCACGAAAATCCCACAAAAATCCCTAAATCTTCTCAAAACCCAACCACATTCCTGCAGCATCTCACAAAATCTCCACCAATATCCAAAAAATTCAAGAAAATTCCCTCCAAATTCTTCAAGTCTCCTCCAAATCCCACAAAATTCAAGACAAATCCTTAAAATCCCACAAAAATCCCACCAAATTCCAGAACCATCTCACAAAATCTCAACAAATTTCCACTAAATTCAAGAAAACTCTCACAAAGTTCTTGAAAGCCCCTCAAAATTCCAGAAAAATGCCACAAACTTCCCTACATCTTCTCAAAACCCAAACAAACTCCTGCAACATCTCACAAAATCTCCACCAATTTCCAAACAATTCAAGAAAAATCCCGCAAAATTCTTCAAGTCTCGTACAAATCCCAGAAAAATCCCACAAAATTCCAGAAACATCCCACCAAATCACCTCAATATCACCAAAAATTCTGGAAAAGCCTCACAAAATTGCAGAAAAATGCCACAAAATTCCCGAAACCTTCTCAAAACCCTACCCAATTCCTGCAACATCCCACAAAATCTCCAACAATTTCCACAAAATTCAAGAAAAATCCCTCAAAATTCACTGAATTTCCTCAATATCCCACCAAATTCCAGAACCATCTCAGAAAATCTCAACAAATTTCCACTAAATCTAAGAAAATTCCCTCCAAATACTTCAAGTCTCCTCCAAATCCCACAAAATTCAAGACAAATCCTCAAAATTCCACAAAAATCCCACAAAATTCCTTCCATCTTCTCAGAACCCAAAAAAACTCCTGCAACATCTCACAAAATCTCCACCAATATCCAAAAAATTCAAGAAAATTCCCTCCAAATTCTTCAAGTCTCCTCCAAATCCCACAAAATTCAAGACAAATCCTCAAAATCCCACAAAAATCCCACCAAATTCCAGAACCATCTCACAAAATCTCAACAAATTTCCACTAAATTCAAGAAAACTCTCACAAAGTTCTTGAAAGCCCCTCAAAATTCCAGAAAAATGCCACAATCTTCCCTACATCTTCTCAAAACCCAAACAAACTCCTGCAACATCTCACAAAATCTCCAACAATTTCCAAACAATTCAAGAAAAATCCCGCAAAATTCTCCAAGTCTCGTACAAATCCCAGAAAAATCCCACAAAATTCCAGAAACATCCCACCAAATCACCTCAATATCAACAAAAATTCTGGAAAAGCCTCACAAAATTGCAGAAAAATGCCACAAAATTCCCTAAACCTTCTCAAAACCCTACCCAATTCCTGCAACATCCCACAAAATCTCCAACAATTTCCACAAAATTCAAGAAAAATCCCTCCAAATTCACTGAATTTCCTCAATATCCCACCAAATTCCAGAACCATCTCACAAAATCCCAACAAATTTCCACAAAATCTAAGAAAATTCCGCAAAATTCTTCAAGTCTCCTCCAAATCCCACAAAATTCAAGACAAATCCTCAAAATTCCACAAAAATCCCACAAAATTCCTTCCATCTTCTCAGAACCCAAACAAACTCCTGCAACATCTCACAAAATCTCCACCAATATCCAAAAAATTCAAGAAAATTCCCTCCAAATTCTTCAAGTCTCCTCCAAATCCCACAAAATTCAAGACAAATCCTCAAAATCCCACAAAAATCCCACCAAATTCCAGTACCATCTCACAAAATCTCAACAAATTTCCACTAAATTCAAGAAAACACTCACAAAGTTCTTGAAAGCCCCAGAAAAATGCCACAAACTTCCCTACATCTTCTCAAAACCCAAACAAACTCCTGCAACATCTCACAAAATCTCCACCAATTTCCAAACAATTCAAGAAAAATCCCGCAAAATTCTTCAAGTCTCGTACAAATCCCAGAAAAATCCCACAAAATTCCAGAAACATCCCACCAAATCACCTCAATATCACCAAACATTCTGGAAAAGCCTCACAAAATTGCAGAAAAATGCCACAAAATTCCATAAACCTTCTCAAAACCCCACCAAATTCCTACCACATCCCACAAAATCTCCAACAATTTCCACAAAATTCAAGAAAAATCCCTCAAAATTCACTGAATTTCCTCAATATCCCACCAAATTCCAGAACCATCTCACAAAATCTCAACAAATTTCCACAAAATCTAAGAAAATTCCGCAAAATTCTTCAAGTCTCCTCCAAATCCCACAAAATTCAAGACAAATCCTCAAAATTCCACAAAAATCCCACAAAATTCCTTCCATCTTCTCAGAACCCAAACAAACTCCTGCAACATCTCACAAAATCTCCACCAATTTCCAAACAATTCAAGAAAAATCCCGCAAAATTCTTCAAGTCTCCTCCAAATACCACAAACATCCCACAAACATCCCACAAAATTCAAGAGAAATCCCACAAAATTCAAAAGAAATCGCACAAAATCCTGTACAAGCCCCACACAATTCCCTAAATCTTCTCAGAACCCAACCACATTCCTGCAACATCCCACAAAATCTCTGGAAATTTCCACAAAATTCAAGTAGACTCACACAAAAAACTTGAAAGCTGCTGAAAATTCCACGAAAATCCCACAAAAATCCCTAAATCTTCTCAAAACCCAACCACATTCCTGCAGCATCTCACAAAATCTCCACCAATATCCAAAAAATTCAAGAAAATTCCCTCCAAATTCTTCAAGTCTCCTCCAAATCCCACAAAATTCAAGACAAATCCTTAAAATCCCACAAAAATCCCACCAAATTCCAGAACCATCTCACAAAATCTCAACAAATTTCCACTAAATTCAAGAAAACTCTCACAAAGTTCTTGAAAGCCCCTCAAAATTCCAGAAAAATGCCACAAACTTCCCTACATCTTCTCAAAACCCAAACAAACTCCTGCAACATCTCACAAAATCTCCACCAATTTCCAAACAATTCAAGAAAAATCCCGCAAAATTCTTCAAGTCTCCTACAAATCCCAGAAAAATCCCACAAAATTCCAGAAACATCCCACCAAATCACCTCAATATCACCAAACATTCTGGAAAAGCCTCACAAAATTGCAGAAAAATGCCACAAAATTCCCTAAACCTTCTCAAAACCCTACCCAATTCCTGCAACATCCCACAAAATCTCCAACAATTTCCACAAAATTCAAGAAAAATCCCTCAAAATTCACTGAATTTCCTCAATATCCCACCAAATTCCAGAACCATCTCAGAAAATCTCAACAAATTTCCACTAAATCTAAGAAAATTCCCTCCAAATACTTCAAGTCTCCTCCAAATCCCACAAAATTCAAGAGAAATCCTCAAAATTCCACAAAAATCCCACAAAATTCCTTCCATCTTCTCAGAACCCAAAAAAACTCCTGCAACATCTCACAAAATCTCCACCAATATCCAAAAAATTCAAGAAAATTCCCTCCAAATTCTTCAAGTCTCCTCCAAATCCCACAAAATTCAAGACAAATCCTCAAAATCCCACAAAAATCCCACCAAATTCCAGAACCATCTCACAAAATCTCAACAAATTTCCACTAAATTCAAGAAAACTCTCACAAAGTTCTTGAAAGCCCCTCAAAATTCCAGAAAAATGCCACAATCTTCCCTACATCTTCTCAAAACCCAAACAAACTCCTGCAACATCTCACAAAATCTCCAACAATTTCCAAACAATTCAAGAAAAATCCCGCAAAATTCTCCAAGTCTCGTACAAATCCCAGAAAAATCCCACAAAATTCCAGAAACATCCCACCAAATCACCTCAATATCAACAAAAATTCTGGAAAAGCCTCACAAAATTGCAGAAAAATGCCACAAAATTCCCTAAACCTTCTCAAAACCCTACCCAATTCCTGCAACATCCCACAAAATCTCCAACAATTTCCACAAAATTCAAGAAAAATCCCTCCAAATTCACTGAATTTCCTCAATATCCCACCAAATTCCAGAACCATCTCAGAAAATCTCAACAAATTTCCACTAAATTCAAGAAAACTCTCACAAATTTCTTTAAAGCCCCTCAAAATTCCAGAAAAATGCCACAAAATTCCCTACATCTTCTCAAAACCCAAACAAACTCCTGCAACATCTCACAAAATCTCCACCAATTTCCAAACAATTCAAGAAAAATCCCGCAAAATTCTTCAAGTCTCGTACAAATCCCAGAAAAATCCCACAAAATTCCAGAAACATCCCACCAAATCACCTCAATATCACCAAAAATTCTGGAAAAGCCTCACAAAATTGCAGAAAAATGCCACAAAATTCCATAAACCTCCTCAAAACCCTACCAAATTCCTGCAACATCCCACAAAATCTCCAACAATTTCCACAAAATTCAAGAAAAATCCCTCAAAATTCACTGAATTTCCTCAATATCCCACCAAATTCCAGAACCATCTCACAAAATCTCAACAAATTTCCACTAAATCTAAGAAAATTCCCTCCAAATTCTTCAAGTCTCCTCCAAATCCCACAAAATTCAAGAGAAATCCTCAAAATTCCACAAAAATCCCACAAAATTCCTTCCATCTTCTCAAAACCCAAACAAATTCCTGCAACATCTCACAAAATCTCCAACAATTTCCAAACATTTCAAGAAAAATCCCGCAAAATTCTTCAAGTCTCCTCCAAATACCACAAACATCCAACAAACATCTCAAAAACATCCCACAAACATCCCATAAAATTCAATAGAAATCCCAGAAAATTCAAGAGAAATCCCACCAAATTCTGTACAAGCCCCACACAATTCCTTAAATCTTCTCAGAACCCAACCACATTCCTGCAACATCCCACAAAATCTCCAACAATTTCCACAAAATTCAAGAAAATTCCCTCCAAATTCACTGAATTTCCTCAATATCCAACCAAACTCCAGAACCATCTCACAAAATCTCAACAAATTTCCAAAAAATTCAAAAAAACTCTCACAAAGTTCTTGAAAGCCCCTCAAAATTCCAGAAAAATGCCACAAAATTCCCTACATCTTCTCAAAACATTACAAAATTCTACAGACATCTCACAAAATCTCCACACATTTCCACAAAATCTAAGAAAATTCCCGCAAAATTCTTCAAGTCTCCTCCAAATCCCACAAAATTCAAGAGAAATCCTCAAAATTCCACAAAAATCCAACAAAATTCCCTACATCTTCTCAAAATCCAAACAAATTCCTGAAACATCTCACAAAATCTCCACCAATTTCCACAACATTTAGGAAAAATCCCTCCAACTTCTTCAAGTCTCCTCCAAATCCCACAAAATTCAAGAGAATTCCTCAAAATTCCACAAAAATCCCACAAAATTCCTGCAACATCTCACAAAATCTCTGGAAATTTCCACAAAATTCAAGAAGACTCTCACAAAATACTTGAAAGCTGCTGAAAATTCCACAAATATCCCACAAAAATCCCTAAATCTTCTCAAAACCCAACCACATTCCTGCAGCATCTCACAAAATCTCCACCAATATCCAAAAAATTCAAGAAAATTCCCTCCAAATTCTTCAAGTCTCCTCCAAATCCCACAAAATTCAAGACAAATCCTCAAAATCCCACAAAAATCCCACCAAATTCCAGAACCATCTCACAAAATCTCAACAAATTTCCACTAAATTCAAGAAAACTCTCACAAAGTTCTTGAAAGCCCCTCAAAATTCCAGAAAAATGCCACAAACTTCCCTACATCTTCTCAAAACCCAAACAAACTCCTGCAACATCTCACAAAATCTCCACCAATTTCCAAACAATTCAAGAAAAATCCCGCAAAATTCTTCAAGTCTTGTACAAATCCCAGAAAAATCCCACAAAATTCCAGAAACATCCCACCAAATCACCTCAATATCACCAAACATTCTGGAAAAGCCTCACAAAATTGCAGAAAAATGCCACAAAATTCCATAAATCTTCTCAAAACCCTACCAAATTCCTGCAACATCTCACAAAATCTCCACCAATAGCCAAAAAATTCAAGAAAAATCCCTCCAAATTCACTGAATTTCCTCAATATCCCACCAAATTCCAGAACCATCTCACAAAATCTCAACAAATTTCCACAAAATCTAAGAAAATTCCCTCCAAATTCTTCAAGTCTCCTCCAAATCCCACAAAATTCAAGAGAAATCCTCAAAATTCCACAAAAATCCCACAAAATTCCTTCCATCTTCTCAGAACCCAAACAAACTCCTGCAACATCTCACAAAATCTCCACCAATTTCCAAACAATTCAAGAAAAATCCCGCAAAATTCTTCAAGTCTCCTCCAAATACCACAAACATCCCACAAACATCCCACAAACATCCCACAAACATCCCACAAAATTCAAGAGAAATCCCACAAAATTCAAAAGAAATCGCACAAAATCCTGTACAAGCCCCACACAATTCCCTAAATCTTCTCAGAACCCAACCACATTCCTGCAACATCCCACAAAATCTCCAACAATTTCCACAAAATTCAAGAAGACTCTCACAAAATACTTGAAAGCTGCTGAAAATTCCACGAATATCCCACAAAAATCCCTAAATCTTCTCAAAACCCAACCACATTCCTGCAGCATCTCACAAAATCTCCACCAATATCCAAAAAATTCAAGAAAATTCCCTCCAAATTCTTCAAGTCTCCTCCAAATCCCACAAAATTCAAGACAAATCCTCAAAATCCCACAAAAATCCCACCAAATTCCAGAACCATCTCACAAAATCTCAACAAATTTCCACTAAATTCAAGAAAACTCTCACAAAGTTCTTGAAAGCCCCTCAAAATTCCAGAAAAATGCCACAAAATTCCCTACATCTTCTCAAAACCCAAACAAACTCCTGCAACATCTCACAAAATCTCCAACAATTTCCAAACAATTCAAGAAAAATCCCGCAAAATTCTTCAAGTCTCGTACAAATCCCAGAAAAATCCCACAAAATTCCAGAAACATCCCACCAAATCACCTCAATATCACCAAAAATTCTGGAAAAGCCTCACAAAATTGCAGAAAAATGCCACAAAATTCCCTAAACCTTCTCAAAACCCTACCCAATTCCTGCAACATCCCACAAAATCTCCAACAATTTCCACAAAATTCAAGAAAAATCCCTCAAAATTCACTGAATTTCCTCAATATCCCACCAAATTCCAGAACCATCTCACAAAATCTCAACAAATTTCCACTATATTCAAGAAAACTCTCACAAAGTTCTTGAAAGCCCCTCAAAATTCCAGAAAAATGCCACAAACTTCCCTACATCTTCTCAAAACCCAAACAAACTCCTGCAACATCTCACAAAATCTCCAACAATTTCCAAACAATTCAAGAAAAATCCCGCAAAATTCTTCAAGTCTCGTACAAATCCCAGAAAAATCCCACAAAATTCCAGAAACATCCCACCAAATCACCTCAATATCACCAAAAATTCTGGAAAAGCCTCACAAAATTGCAGAAAAATGCCACAAAATTCCCTAAACCTTCTCAAAACCCTACCCAATTCCTGCAACATCCCACAAAATCTCCAACAATTTCCACAAAATTCAAGAAAAATCCCTCAAATTTCACTGAAGTTCCTCAATATCCCACCGAATTCCAGAACCACCTCACAAAATCTCAACAAATTTCCACATAATCTAAGAAAATTCCCGCAAAATTCTTCAAGTCTCCTCCAAATCCCACAAAATTCAAGAGAAATCCTCAAAATTCCACAAAAATCCAACAAAATTCCTTCCATCTTCTCAAAACCCAAACAAATTCCTGCAACATCTCACAAAATCTCCAACAATTTCCAAACATTTCAAGAAAAATCCCGCAAAATTCCTAAAAGTCTCCTCCAAATACCACAAACATCCTACAAACATCTCACAAACATCCCACAAACATCCCATAAAATTCAAGAGAAATCCCACAAAATTCAAGAGAAATCCCACCAAATTCTGTACAAGCCCCACACAATTCCCTAAATCTTCTCAGAACCCAACCACATTCCTGCAACATCCCACAAAATCTCCAACAATTTCCACAAAATTCAAGAAAATTCCCTCCAAATTCACTGAATTTCCTCAATATCCAACCAAACTCCAGAACCATCTCACAAAATCTCAACAAATTTCCAAAAAATTCAAAAAAACTCTCACAAAGTTCTTGAAAGCCCCTCAAAATTCCAGAAAAATGCCACAAAATTCCCTACATCTTCTCAAAACATTACAAAATTCTACAGACATCTCACAAAATCTCCACACATTTCCACAAAATCTAAGAAAATTCCCGCAAAATTCTTCAAGTCTCCTCCAAATCCCACAAAATTCAAGAGAAATCCTCAAAATTCCACAAAAATCCAACAAAATTCCCTACATCTTCTCAAAATCCAAACAAATTCCTGAAACATCTCACAAAATCTCCACCAATTTCCACAACATTTAGGAAAAATCCCTCCAACTTCTTCAAGTCTCCTCCAAATCCCACAAAATTCAAGAGAATTCCTCAAAATTCCACAAAAATCCCACCAAATTCCTGCAACATCTCACAAAATCTCTGGAAATTTCCACAAAATTCAAGAAGACTCTCACAAAATACTTGAAAGCTGCTGAAAATTCCACGAATATCCCACAAAAATCCCTAAATCTTCTCAAAACTTAACCACATTCCTGCAGCATCTCACAAAATCTCCACCAATATCCAAAAAATTCAAGAAAATTCCCTCCAAATTCTTCAAGTCTCCTCCAAATCCCACAAAATTCAAGACAAATCCTCAAAATCCCACAAAAATCCCACCAAATTCCAGAACCATCTCACAAAATCTCAACAAATTTCCACTAAATTCAAGAAAACTCTCACAAAGTTCTTGAAAGCCCCTCAAAATTCCAGAAAAATGCCACAAACTTCCCTACATCTTCTCAAAACCCAAACAAACTCCTGCAACATCTCACAAAATCTCCAACAATTTCCAAACAATTCAAGAAAAATCCCGCAAAATTCTTCAAGTCTCGTACAAATCCCAGAAAAATCCCACAAAATTCCAGAAACATCCCACCAAATCACCTCAATATCACCAAACATTCTGGAAAAGCCTCACAAAATTGCAGAAAAATGCCACAAAATTCCATAAATCTTCTCAAAACCCTACCAAATTCCTGCAACATCTCACAAAATCTCCACCAATAGCCAAAAAATTCAAGAAAAATCCCTCCAAATTCACTGAATTTCCTCAATATCCCACCAAATTCCAGAACCATCTCACAAAATCTCAACAAATTTCCACAAAATCTAAGAAAATTCCGCAAAATTCTTCAAGTCTCCTCCAAATCCCACAAAATTCAAGACAAATCCTCAAAATTCCACAAAAATCCCACAAAATTCCTTCCATCTTCTCAGAACCCAAACAAACTCCTGCAACATCTCACAAAATCTCCACCAATTTCCAAACAATTCAAGAAAAATCCCGCAAAATTCTTCAAGTCTCCTCCAAATACCACAAACATCCCACAAACATCCCACAAACATCCCACAAACATCCCACAAAATTCAAGAGAAATCCCACAAAATTCAAAAGAAATCGCACAAAATCCTGTACAAGCCCCACACAATTCCCTAAATCTTCTCAGAACCCAACCACATTCCTGCAACATCCCACAAAATCTCTGGAAATTTCCACAAAATTCAAGAAGACTCACACAAAAAACTTGAAAGCTGCTGAAAATTCCACGAATATCCCACAAAAATCCCTAAATCTTCTCAAAACCCAACCACATTCCTGCAGCATCTCACAAAATCTCCACCAATATCCAAAAAATTCAAGAAAATTCCCTCCAAATTCTTCAAGTCTCCTCCAAATCCCACAAAATTCAAGACAAATCCTCAAAATCCCACAAAAATCCCACCAAATTCCAGAACCATCTCACAAAATCTCAACAAATTTCCACTAAATTCAAGAAAACTCTCACAAAGTTCTTGAAAGCCCCTCAAAATTCCAGAAAAATGCCACAAACTTCCCTACATCTTCTCAAAACCCAAACAAACTCCTGCAACATCTCACAAAATCTCCACCAATTTCCAAACAATTCAAGAAAAATCCCGCAAAATTCTTCAAGTCTCGTACAAATCCCAGAAAAATCCCACAAAATTCCAGAAACATCCCACCAAATCACCTCAATATCACCAAAAATTCTGGAAAAGCCTCACAAAATTGCAGAAAAATGCCACAAAATTCACTAAACCTTCTCAAAACCCTACCCAATTCCTGCAACATCCCACAAAATCTCCAACAATTTCCACAAAATTCAAGAAAAATCCCTCAAAATTCACTGAATTTCCTCAATATCCCACCAAATTCCAGAACCATCTCACAAAATCTCAACAAATTTCCACAAAATCTAAGAAAATTCCGCAAAATTCTTCAAGTCTCCTCCAAATCCCACAAAATTCAAGACAAATCCTCAAAATTCCACAAAAATCCCACAAAATTCCTTCCATCTTCTCAGAACCCAAACAAACCCCTGCAACATCTCATAAAATCTCCACCAATATCCAAAAAATTCAAGAAAATTCCCTCCAAATTCTTCAAGTCTCCTCCAAATCCCACAAAATTCAAGACAAATCCTCAAAATCCCACAAAAATCCCACCAAATTCCAGAACCATCTCACAAAATCTCAACAAATTTCCACAAAATCTAAGAAAATTCCGCAAAATTCTTCAAGTCTCCTCCAAATCCCACAAAATTCAAGATAAATCCTCAAAATTCCACAAAAATCCCACAAAATTCCTTCCATTTTCTCAGAACCCAAACAAACTCCTGCAACATCTCACAAAATCTCCACCAATTTCCAAACAATTCAAGAAAAATCCCGCAAAATTCTTCAAGTCTCCTCCAAATACCACAAACATCCCACAAACATCCCACAAAATTCAAGAGAAATCCCACAAAATTCAAAAGAAATCGCACAAAATCCTGTACAAGCCCCACACAATTCCCTAAATCTTCTCAGAACCCAACCACATTCCTGCAACATCCCACAAAATCTCCGGAAATTTCCACAAAATTCAAGAAGACTCACACAAAAAACTTGAAAGCTGCAGAAAATTCCACGAAAATCCCACAAAAATCCCTAAATCTTCTCAAAACCCAACCACATTCCTGCAGCATCTCACAAAATCTCCACCAATATCCAAAAAATTCAAGAAAATTCCCTCCAAATTCTTCAAGTCTCCTCCAAATCCCAAAAAATTCAAGACAAATCCTCAAAATCCCACAAAAATCCCACCAAATTCCAGAACCATCTCACAAAATCTCAACAAATTTCCACTAAATTCAAGAAAACTCTCACAAAGTTCTTGAAAGCCCCTCAAAATTCCAGAAAAATGCCACAAACTTCCCTACATCTTCTCAAAACCCAACCACATTCCTGCAGCATCTCACAAAATCTCCACCAATATCCAAAAAATTCAAGAAAATTCCCTCCAAATTCTTCAAGTCTCCTCCAAATCCCACAAAATTCAAGACAAATCCTCAAAATCCCACAAAAATCCCACCAAATTCCAGAACCATCTCACAAAATCTCAACAAATTTCCACAAAATCTAAGAAACTTCCACAAAATTCTTCAAGTCTCCTCCAAATCCCACAAAATTCAAGAGAAATCCTCAAAATTCCACAAAAATCCAACAAAATTCCTTCTATCTTCTGAAAACCCAAACAAATTCCTGCAACATCTCACAAAATCTCCACCAATAGCCAAAAAATTCAAGAAAAATCCCTCCAAATTCACTGAATTTCCTCAATATCCCACCAAATTCCAGAACCATCTCACAAAATCTCAACAAATTTCCACAAAATCTAAGAAAATTCCACAAAATTCTTCAAGTCTCCTCCAAATCCCACAAAATTCAAGAGAAATCCTCAAAATTCCACAAAAATCCCACAAAATTCCTTCCATCTTCTCAGAACCCAAACAAACTCCTGCAACATCTCACAAAATCTCCACCAATTTCCAAACAATTCAAGAAAAATCCCGCAAAACTCTTCAAGTCTCCTCCAAATACCACAAACATCCCACAAACATCCCACAAACATCCCACAAACATCCCACAAAATTCAAGAGAAATCCCACAAAATTCAAAAGAAATCGCACAAAATCCTGTACAAGCCCCACACAATTCCCTAAATCTTCTCAGAACCCAACCACATTCCTGCAACATCCCACAAAATCTCCAACAATTTCCACAAAATTCAAGAAGACTCTCACAAAATACTTGAAAGCTGCTGAAAATTCCACGAATATCCCACAAAAATCCCTAAATCTTCTCAAAACCCAACCACATTCCTGCAGCATCTCACAAAATCTCCACCAATATCCAAAAAATTCAAGAAAATTCCCTCCAAATTCTTCAAGTCTCCTCCAAATCCCACAAAATTCAAGACAAATCCTCAAAATCCCACAAAAATCCCACCAAATTCCAGAACCATCTCACAAAATCTCAACAAATTTCCACTAAATTCAAGAAAACTCTCACAAAGTTCTTGAAAGCCCCTCAAAATTCCAGAAAAATGCCACAAAATTCCCTACATCTTCTCAAAACCCAAACAAACTCCTGCAACATCTCACAAAATCTCCACCAATTTCCAAACAATTCAAGAAAAATCCCGCAAAATTCTTCAAGTCTCGTACAAATCCCAGAAAAATCCCACAAAATTCCAGAAACATCCCACCAAATCACCTCAATATCACCAAAAATTCTGGAAAAGCCTCACAAAATTGCAGAAAAATGCCACAAAATTCCCTAAACCTTCTCAAAACCCTACCCAATTCCTGCGACATCCCACAAAATCTCCAACAATTTCCACAAAATTCAAGAAAAGTCCCTCAAAATTCACTGAATTTCCTCAATATCCCACCAAATTCCAGAACCATCTCACAAAATCTCAACAAATTTCCACTAAATCTAAGAAAATTCCCTCCAAATTCTTCAAGTCTCCTCCAAATCCCACAAAATTCAAGAGAAATCCTCAAAATTCCACAAAAATCCCACAAAATTCCTTCCATCTTCTCAAAACCCAAACAAATTCCTGCAACATCTCACAAAATCTCCAACAATTTCCAAACATTTCAAGAAAAATCCCGCAAAATTCCTAAAAGTCTCCTCCAAATACCACAAACATCCTACAAACATCTCACAAACATCCCACAAACATCCCATAAAATTCAATAGAAATCCCACAAAATTCAAAAGAAATCGCACAAAATCCTGTACAAGCCCCACACAATTCCCTAAATCTTCTCAGAACCCAACCACATTCCTGCAACATCCCACAAAATCTCCAACAATTTCCACAAAATTCAAGAAAATTCCCTCCAAATTCACTGAATTTCCTCAATATCCCACCAAACTCCAGAACCATCTCACAAAATCTCA
Organism: Cyanistes caeruleus; assembly: GCF_971803275.1. Classification (NCBI taxonomy): domain Eukaryota; kingdom Metazoa; phylum Chordata; class Aves; order Passeriformes; family Paridae; genus Cyanistes; species Cyanistes caeruleus. The sequence continues at coordinate 88,346,587 of NC_141702.1, read as the reverse complement.
ACAAATTTCCAAAAAATTCAAAAAAACTCTCACAAAGTTCTTGAAAGCCCCTCAAAATTCCAGAAAAATGCCACAAAATTCCCTACATCTTCTCAAAACATTACAAAATTCTACAGACATCTCACAAAATCTCCACACATTTCCACAAAATCTAAGAAAATTCCCGCAAAATTCTTCAAGTCTCCTCCAAATCCCACAAAATTCAAGAGAAATCCTCAAAATTCCACAAAAATCCAACAAAATTCCCTACATCTTCTCAAAATCCAAACAAATTCCTGAAACATCTCACAAAATCTCCACCAATTTCCACAACATTTAGGAAAAATCCCTCCAACTTCTTCAAGTCTCTTCCAAATCCCACAAAATTCAAGAGAATTCCTCAAAATTCCACAAAAATCCAACCAAATTCCTGCAACATCTCACAAAATCTCCGGAAATTTCCACAAAATTCAAGAAGACTCTCACAAAATACTTGAAAGCTGCTGAAAATTCCACGAATATCCCACAAAAATCCCTAAATCTTCTCAAAACCCAACCACATTCCTGCAGCATCTCACAAAATCTCCACCAATATCCAAAAAATTCAAGAAAATTCCCTCCAAATTCTTCAAGTCTCCTCCAAATCCCACAAAATTCAAGACAAATCCTCAAAATCCCACAAAAATCCCACCAAATTCCAGAACCATCTCACAAAATCTCAACAAATTTCCACTAAATTCAAGAAAACTCTCACAAAGTTCTTGAAAGCCCCTCAAAATTCCAGAAAAATGCCACAAAATTCCCTACATCTTCTCAAAACCCAAACAAACTCCTGCAACATCTCACAAAATCTCCACCAATTTCCAAACAATTCAAGAAAAATCCCGCAAAATTCTTCAAGTCTCCTCCAAATCCCAGAAAAATCCCACAAAATTCCAGAAACATCCCACCAAATCACCTCAATATCACCAAACATTCTGGAAAAGCCTCACAAAATTGCAGAAAAATGCCACAAAATTCCATAAATCTTCTCAAAACCCTACCAAATTCCTGCAACATCTCACAAAATCTCCAACAATAGCCAAAAAATTCAAGAAAAATCCCTCAAAATTCACTGAATTTCCTCAATATCCCACCAAATTCCAGAACCATCTCACAAAATCTCAACAAATTTCCACAAAATCTAAGAAAATTCCCGCAAAATTCTTCAAGTCTCCTCCAAATCCCACAAAATTCAAGACAAATCCTCAAAATTCCACAAAAATCCCACAAAATTCCTTCCATCTTCTCAGAACCCAAACAAACCCCTGCAACATCTCATAAAATCTCCACCAATATCCAAAAAATTCAAGAAAATTCCCTCCAAATTCTTCAAGTCTCCTCCAAATCCCACAAAATTCAAGACAAATCCTCAAAATCCCACAAAAATCCCACCAAATTCCAGAACCATCTCACAAAATCTCAACAAATTTCCACAAAATCTAAGAAAATTCCGCAAAATTCTTCAAGTCTCCTCCAAATCCCACAAAATTCAAGATAAATCCTCAAAATTCCACAAAAATCCCACAAAATTCCTTCCATTTTCTCAGAACCCAAACAAACTCCTGCAACATCTCACAAAATCTCCACCAATTTCCAAACAATTCAAGAAAAATCCCGCAAAATTCTTCAAGTCTCCTCCAAATACCACAAACATCCCACAAACATCCCACAAAATTCAAGAGAAATCCCACAAAATTCAAAAGAAATCGCACAAAATCCTGTACAAGCCCCACACAATTCCCTAAATCTTCTCAGAACCCAACCACATTCCTGCAACATCCCACAAAATCTCCGGAAATTTCCACAAAATTCAAGAAGACTCACACAAAAAACTTGAAAGCTGCAGAAAATTCCACGAAAATCCCACAAAAATCCCTAAATCTTCTCAAAACCCAACCACATTCCTGCAGCATCTCACAAAATCTCCACCAATATCCAAAAAATTCAAGAAAATTCCCTCCAAATTCTTCAAGTCTCCTCCAAATCCCAAAAAATTCAAGACAAATCCTCAAAATCCCACAAAAATCCCACCAAATTCCAGAACCATCTCACAAAATCTCAACAAATTTCCACTAAATTCAAGAAAACTCTCACAAAGTTCTTGAAAGCCCCTCAAAATTCCAGAAAAATGCCACAAACTTCCCTACATCTTCTCAAAACCCAACCACATTCCTGCAGCATCTCACAAAATCTCCACCAATATCCAAAAAATTCAAGAAAATTCCCTCCAAATTCTTCAAGTCTCCTCCAAATCCCACAAAATTCAAGACAAATCCTCAAAATCCCACAAAAATCCCACCAAATTCCAGAACCATCTCACAAAATCTCAACAAATTTCCACAAAATCTAAGAAACTTCCACAAAATTCTTCAAGTCTCCTCCAAATCCCACAAAATTCAAGAGAAATCCTCAAAATTCCACAAAAATCCAACAAAATTCCTTCTATCTTCTGAAAACCCAAACAAATTCCTGCAACATCTCACAAAATCTCCACCAATAGCCAAAAAATTCAAGAAAAATCCCTCCAAATTCACTGAATTTCCTCAATATCCCACCAAATTCCAGAACCATCTCACAAAATCTCAACAAATTTCCACAAAATCTAAGAAAATTCCACAAAATTCTTCAAGTCTCCTCCAAATCCCACAAAATTCAAGAGAAATCCTCAAAATTCCACAAAAATCCCACAAAATTCCTTCCATCTTCTCAGAACCCAAACAAACTCCTGCAACATCTCACAAAATCTCCACCAATTTCCAAACAATTCAAGAAAAATCCCGCAAAACTCTTCAAGTCTCCTCCAAATACCACAAACATCCCACAAACATCCCACAAACATCCCACAAACATCCCACAAAATTCAAGAGAAATCCCACAAAATTCAAAAGAAATCGCACAAAATCCTGTACAAGCCCCACACAATTCCCTAAATCTTCTCAGAACCCAACCACATTCCTGCAACATCCCACAAAATCTCCAACAATTTCCACAAAATTCAAGAAGACTCTCACAAAATACTTGAAAGCTGCTGAAAATTCCACGAATATCCCACAAAAATCCCTAAATCTTCTCAAAACCCAACCACATTCCTGCAGCATCTCACAAAATCTCCACCAATATCCAAAAAATTCAAGAAAATTCCCTCCAAATTCTTCAAGTCTCCTCCAAATCCCACAAAATTCAAGACAAATCCTCAAAATCCCACAAAAATCCCACCAAATTCCAGAACCATCTCACAAAATCTCAACAAATTTCCACTAAATTCAAGAAAACTCTCACAAAGTTCTTGAAAGCCCCTCAAAATTCCAGAAAAATGCCACAAAATTCCCTACATCTTCTCAAAACCCAAACAAACTCCTGCAACATCTCACAAAATCTCCACCAATTTCCAAACAATTCAAGAAAAATCCCGCAAAATTCTTCAAGTCTCGTACAAATCCCAGAAAAATCCCACAAAATTCCAGAAACATCCCACCAAATCACCTCAATATCACCAAAAATTCTGGAAAAGCCTCACAAAATTGCAGAAAAATGCCACAAAATTCCCTAAACCTTCTCAAAACCCTACCCAATTCCTGCGACATCCCACAAAATCTCCAACAATTTCCACAAAATTCAAGAAAAGTCCCTCAAAATTCACTGAATTTCCTCAATATCCCACCAAATTCCAGAACCATCTCACAAAATCTCAACAAATTTCCACTAAATCTAAGAAAATTCCCTCCAAATTCTTCAAGTCTCCTCCAAATCCCACAAAATTCAAGAGAAATCCTCAAAATTCCACAAAAATCCAACAAAATTCCTTCCATCTTCTCAAAACCCAAACAAATTCCTGCAACATCTCACAAAATCTCCAACAATTTCCAAACATTTCAAGAAAAATCCCGCAAAATTCCTAAAAGTCTCCTCCAAATACCACAAACATCCTACAAACATCTCACAAACATCCCACAAACATCCCATAAAATTCAATAGAAATCCCACAAAATTCAAAAGAAATCGCACAAAATCCTGTACAAGCCCCACACAATTCCCTAAATCTTCTCAGAACCCAACCACATTCCTGCAACATCCCACAAAATCTCCAACAATTTCCACAAAATTCAAGAAAATTCCCTCCAAATTCACTGAATTTCCTCAATATCCCACCAAACTCCAGAACCATCTCACAAAATCTCAACAAATTTCCAAAAAATTCAAAAAAACTCTCACAAAGTTCTTGAAAGCCCCTCAAAATTCCAGAAAAATGCCACAAAATTCCCTACATCTTCTCAAAACATTACAAAATTCTACAGACATCTCACAAAATCTCCACACATTTCCACAAAATCTAAGAAAATTCCCGCAAAATTCTTCAAGTCTCCTCCAAATCCCACAAAATTCAAGAGAAATCCTCAAAATTCCACAAAAATCCAACAAAATTCCCTACATCTTCTCAAAATCCAAACAAATTCCTGAAACATCTCACAAAATCTCCACCAATTTCCACAACATTTAGGAAAAATCCCTCCAACTTCTTCAAGTCTCTTCCAAATCCCACAAAATTCAAGAGAATTCCTCAAAATTCCACAAAAATCCAACCAAATTCCTGCAACATCTCACAAAATCTCCGGAAATTTCCACAAAATTCAAGAAGACTCTCACAAAATACTTGAAAGCTGCTGAAAATTCCACGAATATCCCACAAAAATCCCTAAATCTTCTCAAAACCCAACCACATTCCTGCAGCATCTCACAAAATCTCCACCAATATCCAAAAAATTCAAGAAAATTCCCTCCAAATTCTTCAAGTCTCCTCCAAATCCCACAAAATTCAAGACAAATCCTCAAAATCCCACAAAAATCCCACCAAATTCCAGAACCATCTCACAAAATCTCAACAAATTTCCACTAAATTCAAGAAAACTCTCACAAAGTTCTTGAAAGCCCCTCAAAATTCCAGAAAAATGCCACAAAATTCCCTACATCTTCTCAAAACCCAAACAAACTCCTGCAACATCTCACAAAATCTCCACCAATTTCCAAACAATTCAAGAAAAATCCCGCAAAATTCTTCAAGTCTCCTCCAAATCCCAGAAAAATCCCACAAAATTCCAGAAACATCCCACCAAATCACCTCAATATCACCAAACATTCTGGAAAAGCCTCACAAAATTGCAGAAAAATGCCACAAAATTCCATAAATCTTCTCAAAACCCTACCAAATTCCTGCAACATCTCACAAAATCTCCAACAATAGCCAAAAAATTCAAGAAAAATCCCTCAAAATTCACTGAATTTCCTCAATATCCCACCAAATTCCAGAACCATCTCACAAAATCTCAACAAATTTCCACAAAATCTAAGAAAATTCCCGCAAAATTCTTCAAGTCTCCTCCAAATCCCACAAAATTCAAGACAAATCCTCAAAATTCCACAAAAATCCCACAAAATTCCTTCCATCTTCTCAGAACCCAAACAAACTCCTCTAACATCTCACAAAATCTCCACCAATTTCCAAACAATTCAAGAAAAATCCCGCAAAATTCTTCAAGTCTCCTCCAAATACCACAAACATCCCACAAACATCCCACAAACATCCCACAAACATCCCACAAACATCCCACAAAATTCAAGAGAAATCCCACAAAATTCAAAAGAAATCGCACAAAATCCTGTACAAGCCCCACACAATTCCCAAAATCTTCTCAGAACCCAACCACATTCCTGCAACATCCCACAAAATCTCCAACAATTTCCACAAAATTCAAGAAGACTCTCACAAAATACTTGAAAGCTGCTGAAAATTCCACAAATATCCCACAAAAATCCCTAAATCTTCTCAAAACCCAACCACATTCCTGCAGCATCTCACAAAATCTCCACCAATATCCAAAAAATTCAAGAAAATTCCCTCCAAATTCTTCAAGTCTCCTCCAAATCCCACAAAATTCAAGACAAATCCTCAAAATCCCACAAAAATCCCACCGAATTCCAGAACCATCTCACAAAATCTCAACAAATTTCCACTAAATTCAAGAAAACTCTCACAAAGTTCTTGAAAGCCCCTCAAAATTCCAGAAAAATGCCACAAAATTCCCTACATCTTCTCAAAACCCAAACAAACTCCTGCAACATCTCACAAAATCTCCACCAATTTCCAAACAATTCAAGAAAAATCCCGCAAAATTCACTGAATTTCCTCAATATCCCACCAAATTCCAGAACCATCTCACAAAATCTCAACAAATTTCCACTAAATCTAAGAAAATTCCCTCCAAATTCTTCAAGTCTCCTCCAAATCCCACAAAATTCAAGAGAAATCCTCAAAATTCCACAAAAATCCCACAAAATTCCTTCCATCTTCTCAAAACCCAAACAAATTCCTGCAACATCTCACAAAATCTCCAACAATTTCCAAATATTTCAAGAAAAATCCCGCAAAATTCTTCAAGTCTCCTCCAAATACCACAAACATCCAACAAACATCTCAAAAACATCCCACAAACATCCCATAAAATTCAATAGAAATCCCACAAAATTCAAGAGAAATCCCACCAAATTCTGTACAAGCCCCACACAATTCCCTAAATCTTCTCAGAACCCAACCACATTCCTGCAACATCCCACAAAATCTCCAACAATTTCCACAAAATTCAAAAAAATTCCCTCCAAATTCACTGAATTTCCTCAATATCCAACCAAACTCCAGAACCATCTCACAAAATCTCAACAAATTTCCAAAAAATTCAAAAAAACTCTCACAAAGTTCTTGAAAGGCCCTCAGAATTCCAGAAAAATGCCACAAAATTCCCTACATCTTCTCAAAACATTACAAAATTCTACAGACATCTCACAAAATCTCCACACATTTCCACAAAATCTAAGAAAATTCCCGCAAAATTCTTCAAGTCTCCTCCAAATCCCACAAAATTCAAGAGAAATCCTCAAAATTCCACAAAAATCCAACAAAATTCCCTACATCTTCTCAAAATCCAAACAAATTCCTGAAACATCTCACAAAATCTCCACCAATTTCCACAACATTTAGGAAAAATCCCTCCAACTTCTTCAAGTCTCCTCCAAATCCCACAAAATTCAAGAGAATTCCTCAAAATTCCACAAAAATCCAACCAAATTCCTGCAACATCTCACAAAATCTCCGGAAATTTCCACAAAATTCAAGAAGACTCTCACAAAATACTTGAAAGCTGCTGAAAATTCCACGAATATCCCACAAAAATCCCTAAATCTTCTCAAAACCCAACCACATTCCTGCAGCATCTCACAAAATCTCCACCAATATCCAAAAAATTCAAGAAAATTCCCTCCAAATTCTTCAAGTCTCCTCCAAATCCCACAAAATTCAAGACAAATCCTCAAAATCCCACAAAAATCCCACCAAATTCCAGAACCATCTCACAAAATCTCAACAAATTTCCACTAAATTCAAGAAAACTCTCACAAAGTTCTTGAAAGCCCCTCAAAATTCCAGAAAAATGCCACAAAATTCCCTACATCTTCTCAAAACCCAAACAAACTCCTGCAACATCTCACAAAATCTCCACCAATTTCCAAACAATTCAAGAAAAATCCCGCAAAATTCTTCAAGTCTCCTACAAATCCCAGAAAAATCCCACAAAATTCCAGAAACATCCCACCAAATCACCTCAATATCACCAAACATTCTGGAAAAGCCTCACAAAATTGCAGAAAAATGCCACAAAATTCCATAAATCTTCTCAAAACCCTACCAAATTCCTGCAACATCTCACAAAATCTCCAACAATAGCCAAAAAATTCAAGAAAAATCCCTCAAAATTCACTGAATTTCCTCAATATCCCACCAAATTCCAGAACCATCTCACAAAATCTCAACAAATTTCCACAAAATCTAAGAAAATTCCCTCCAAATTCTTCAAGTCTCCTCCAAATCCCACAAAATTCAAGACAAATCCTCAAAATTCCACAAAAATCCCACAAAATTCCTTCCATCTTCTCAGAACCCAAACAAACTCCTCTAACATCTCACAAAATCTCCACCAATTTCCAAACAATTCAAGAAAAATCCCGCAAAATTCTTCAAGTCTCCTCCAAATACCACAAACATCCCACAAACATCCCACAAACATCCCACAAACATCCCACAAACATCCCACAAAATTCAAGAGAAATCCCACAAAATTCAAAAGAAATCGCACAAAATCCTGTACAAGCCCCACACAATTCCCTAAATCTTCTCAGAACCCAACCACATTCCTGCAACATCCCACAAAATCTCCAACAATTTCCACAAAATTCAAGAAGACTCTCACAAAATACTTGAAAGCTGCTGAAAATTCCACAAATATCCCACAAAAATCCCTAAATCTTCTCAAAACCCAACCACATTCCTGCAGCATCTCACAAAATCTCCACCAATATCCAAAAAATTCAAGAAAATTCCCTCCAAATTCTTCAAGTCTCCTCCAAATCCCACAAAATTCAAGACAAATCCTCAAAATCCCACAAAAATCCCACCGAATTCCAGAACCATCTCACAAAATCTCAACAAATTTCCACTAAATTCAAGAAAACTCTCACAAAGTTCTTGAAAGCCCCTCAAAATTCCAGAAAAATGCCACAAAATTCCCTACATCTTCTCAAAACCCAAACAAACTCCTGCAACATCTCACAAAATCTCCACCAATTTCCAAACAATTCAAGAAAAATCCCGCAAAATTCACTGAATTTCCTCAATATCCCACCAAATTCCAGAACCATCTCACAAAATCTCAACAAATTTCCACTAAATCTAAGAAAATTCCCTCCAAATTCTTCAAGTCTCCTCCAAATCCCACAAAATTCAAGAGAAATCCTCAAAATTCCACAAAAATCCCACAAAATTCCTTCCATCTTCTCAAAACCCAAACAAATTCCTGCAACATCTCACAAAATCTCCAACAATTTCCAAATATTTCAAGAAAAATCCCGCAAAATTCTTCAAGTCTCCTCCAAATACCACAAACATCCAACAAACATCTCAAAAACATCCCACAAACATCCCATAAAATTCAATAGAAATCCCACAAAATTCAAGAGAAATCCCACCAAATTCTGTACAAGCCCCACACAATTCCCTAAATCTTCTCAGAACCCAACCACATTCCTGCAACATCCCACAAAATCTCCAACAATTTCCACAAAATTCAAAAAAATTCCCTCCAAATTCACTGAATTTCCTCAATATCCAACCAAACTCCAGAACCATCTCACAAAATCTCAACAAATTTCCAAAAAATTCAAAAAAACTCTCACAAAGTTCTTGAAAGGCCCTCAGAATTCCAGAAAAATGCCACAAAATTCCCTACATCTTCTCAAAACATTACAAAATTCTACAGACATCTCACAAAATCTCCACACATTTCCACAAAATCTAAGAAAATTCCCGCAAAATTCTTCAAGTCTCCTCCAAATCCCACAAAATTCAAGAGAAATCCTCAAAATTCCACAAAAATCCAACAAAATTCCCTACATCTTCTCAAAATCCAAACAAATTCCTGAAACATCTCACAAAATCTCCACCAATTTCCACAACATTTAGGAAAAATCCCTCCAACTTCTTCAAGTCTCTTCCAAATCCCACAAAATTCAAGAGAATTCCTCAAAATTCCACAAAAATCCAACCAAATTCCTGCAACATCTCACAAAATCTCCGGAAATTTCCACAAAATTCAAGAAGACTCTCACAAAATACTTGAAAGCTGCTGAAAATTCCACGAATATCCCACAAAAATCCCTAAATCTTCTCAAAACCCAACCACATTCCTGCAGCATCTCACAAAATCTCCACCAATATCCAAAAAATTCAAGAAAATTCCCTCCAAATTCTTCAAGTCTCCTCCAAATCCCACAAAATTCAAGACAAATCCTCAAAATCCCACAAAAATCCCACCAAATTCCAGAACCATCTCACAAAATCTCAACAAATTTCCACTAAATTCAAGAAAACTCTCACAAAGTTCTTGAAAGCCCCTCAAAATTCCAGAAAAATGCCACAAAATTCCCTACATCTTCTCAAAACCCAAACAAACTCCTGCAACATCTCACAAAATCTCCACCAATTTCCAAACAATTCAAGAAAAATCCCGCAAAATTCTTCAAGTCTCCTCCAAATCCCAGAAAAATCCCACAAAATTCCAGAAACATCCCACCAAATCACCTCAATATCACCAAACATTCTGGAAAAGCCTCACAAAATTGCAGAAAAATGCCACAAAATTCCATAAATCTTCTCAAAACCCTACCAAATTCCTGCAACATCTCACAAAATCTCCAACAATAGCCAAAAAATTCAAGAAAAATCCCTCAAAATTCACTGAATTTCCTCAATATCCCACCAAATTCCAGAACCATCTCACAAAATCTCAACAAATTTCCACAAAATCTAAGAAAATTCCCGCAAAATTCTTCAAGTCTCCTCCAAATCCCACAAAATTCAAGACAAATCCTCAAAATTCCACAAAAATCCCACAAAATTCCTTCCATCTTCTCAGAACCCAAACAAACTCCTCTAACATCTCACAAAATCTCCACCAATTTCCAAACAATTCAAGAAAAATCCCGCAAAATTCTTCAAGTCTCCTCCAAATACCACAAACATCCCACAAACATCCCACAAACATCCCACAAACATCCCACAAACATCCCACAAAATTCAAGAGAAATCCCACAAAATTCAAAAGAAATCGCACAAAATCCTGTACAAGCCCCACACAATTCCCTAAATCTTCTCAGAACCCAACCACATTCCTGCAACATCCCACAAAATCTCCAACAATTTCCACAAAATTCAAGAAGACTCTCACAAAATACTTGAAAGCTGCTGAAAATTCCACAAATATCCCACAAAAATCCCTAAATCTTCTCAAAACCCAACCACATTCCTGCAGCATCTCACAAAATCTCCACCAATATCCAAAAAATTCAAGAAAATTCCCTCCAAATTCTTCAAGTCTCCCCCAAATCCCACAAAATTCAAGACAAATCCTCAAAATCCCACAAAAATCCCACCGAATTCCAGAACCATCTCACAAAATCTCAACAAATTTCCACTAAATTCAAGAAAACTCTCACAAAGTTCTTGAAAGCCCCTCAAAATTCCAGAAAAATGCCACAAAATTCCCTACATCTTCTCAAAACCCAAACAAACTCCTGCAACATCTCACAAAATCTCCACCAATTTCCAAACAATTCAAGAAAAATCCCGCAAAATTCACTGAATTTCCTCAATATCCCACCAAATTCCAGAACCATCTCACAAAATCTCAACAAATTTCCACTAAATCTAAGAAAATTCCCTCCAAATTCTTCAAGTCTCCTCCAAATCCCACAAAATTCAAGAGAAATCCTCAAAATTCCACAAAAATCCCACAAAATTCCTTCCATCTTCTCAAAACCCAAACAAATTCCTGCAACATCTCACAAAATCTCCAACAACTTCCAAATATTTCAAGAAAAATCCCGCAAAATTCTTCAAGTCTCCTCCAAATACCACAAACATCCAAAAAACATCTCAAAAACATCCCACAAACATCCCATAAAATTCAATAGAAATCCCACAAAATTCAAGAGAAATCCCACCAAATTCTGTACAAGCCCCACACAATTCCCTAAATCTTCTCAGAACCCAACCACATTCCTGCAACATCCCACAAAATCTCCAACAATTTCCACAAAATTCAAAAAAATTCCCTCCAAATTCACTGAATTTCCTCAATATCCAACCAAACTCCAGAACCATCTCACAAAATCTCAACAAATTTCCAAAAAATTCAAAAAAACTCTCACAAAGTTCTTGAAAGCCCCTCAAAATTCCAGAAAAATGCCACAAAATTCCCTACATCTTCTCAAAACATTACAAAATTCTACAGACATCTCACAAAATCTCCACACATTTCCACAAAATCTAAGAAAATTCCCGCAAAATTCTTCAAGTCTCCTCCAAATCCCACAAAATTCAAGAGAAATCCTCAAAATTCCACAAAAAACCAACAAAATTCCCTACATCTTCTCAAAATCCAAACAAATTCCTGAAACATCTCACAAAATCTCCACCAATTTCCCCAACATTTAGGAAAAATCCCTCCAACTTCTTCAAGTCTCCTCCAAATCCCACAAAATTCAAGAGAATTCCTCAAAATTCCACAAAAATCCCACCAAATTCCTGCAACATCTCACAAAATCTCTGGAAATTTCCACAAAATTCAAGAAGACTCTCACAAAATACTTGAAAGCTGCTGAAAATTCCACAAATATCCCACAAAAATCCCTAAATCTTCTCAAAACCCAACCACATTCCTGCAGCATCTCACAAAATCTCCACCAATATCCAAAAAATTCAAGAAAATTCCCTCCAAATTCTTCAAGTCTCCTCCAAATCCCACAAAATTCAAGACAAATCCTCAAAATCCCATAAAAATCCCACCAAATTCCAGAACCATCTCACAAAATCTCAACAAATTTCCACTAAATTCAAGAAAACTCTCACAAAGTTCTTGAAAGCCCCTCAAAATTCCAGAAAAATGCCACAAACTTCCCTACATCTTCTCAAAACCCAAACAAACTCCTGCAACATCTCACAAAATCTCCACCAATTTCCAAACATTTCAAGAAAAATCCCGCAAAATTCTTCAAGTCTCCTCCAAATACCACAAACATCCTACAAACATCTCACAAACATCCCACAAACATCCCATAAAATTCAAGAGAAATCCCACAAAATTCAAGAGAAATCCCACCAAATTCTGTACAAGCCCCACACAATTCCCTAAATCTTCTCAGAACCCAACCACATTCCTGCAACATCCCACAAAATCTCCAACAATTTCCACAAAATTCAAGAAAATTCCCTCCAAATTCACTGAATTTCCTCAATATCCCACCAAACTCCAGAACCATCTCACAAAATCTCAACAAATTTCCAAAAAATTCAAAAAAACTCTCACAAAGTTCTTGAAAGACCCTCAAAATTCCAGAAAAATGCCACAAAATTCCCTACATCTTCTCAAAACATTACAAAATTCTACAGACATCTCACAAAATCTCCACACATTTCCACAAAATCTAAGAAAATTCCCGCAAAATTCTTCAAGTCTCCTCCAAATCCCACAAAATTCAAGAGAAATCCTCAAAATTCCACAAAAAACCAACAAAATTCCCTACATCTTCTCAAAATCCAAACAAATTCCTGAAACATCTCACAAAATCTCCACCAATTTCCCCAACATTTAGGAAAAATCCCTCCAACTTCTTCAAGTCTCCTCCAAATCCCACAAAATTCAAGACAAATCCTCAAAATCCCACAAAAATCCCACCAAATTCCAGAACCATCTCACAAAATCTCAACAAATTTCCACTAAATTCAAGAAAACTCTCACAAAGTTCTTGAAAGCCCCTCAAAATTCCAGAAAAATGCCACAAACTTCCCTACATCTTCTCAAAACCCAAACAAACTCCTGCAACATCTCACAAAATCTCCACCAATTTCCAAACAATTCAAGAAAAATCCCGCAAAATTCTTCAAGTCTCGTACAAATCCCAGAAAAATCCCACAAAATTCCAGAAACATCCCACCAAATCACCTCAATATCACCAAACATTCTGGAAAAGCCTCACAAAATTGCAGAAAAATGCCACAAAATTCCCTAAACCTTCTCAAAACCCTACCCAATTCCTGCAACATCCCACAAAACCTCCAACAATTTCCACAAAATTCAAGAAAAATCCCTCAAAATTCACTGAATTTCCTCAATATCCCACCAAATTCCAGAACCATCTCACAAAATCTCAACAAATTTCCACAAAATCTAAGAAAATTCCCTCCAAATTCTTCAAGTCTCCTCCAAATCCCACAAAATTCAAGAGAAATCCTCAAAATTCCACAAAAATCCCACAAAATTCCTTCCATCTTCTCAGAACCCAAACAAACTCCTCTAACATCTCACAAAATCTCCACCAATTTCCAAACAATTCAAGAAAAATCCCGCAAAATTCTTCAAGTCTCCTCCAAATACCACAAACATCCCACAAACATCCCACAAACATCCCACAAACATCCCACAAACATCCCACAAAATTCAAGAGAAATCCCACAAAATTCAAAAGAAATCGCACAAAATCCTGTACAAGCCCCACACAATTCCCAAAATCTTCTCAGAACCCAACCACATTCCTGCAACATCCCACAAAATCTCCAACAATTTCCACAAAATTCAAGAAGACTCTCACAAAATACTTGAAAGCTGCTGAAAATTCCACGAATATCCCACAAAAATCCCTAAATCTTCTCAAAACCCAACCACATTCCTGCAGCATCTCACAAAATCTCCACCAATATCCAAAAAATTCAAGAAAATTCCCTCCAAATTCTTCAAGTCTCCTCCAAATCCCACAAAATTCAAGACAAATCCTCAAAATCCCACAAAAATCCCACCGAATTCCAGAACCATCTCACAAAATCTCAACAAATTTCCACTAAATTCAAGAAAACTCTCACAAAGTTCTTGAAAGCCCCTCAAAATTCCAGAAAAATGCCACAAAATTCCCTACATCTTCTCAAAACCCAAACAAACTCCTGCAACATCTCACAAAATCTCCACCAATTTCCAAACAATTCAAGAAAAATCCCGCAAAATTCACTGAATTTCCTCAATATCCCACCAAATTCCAGAACCATCTCACAAAATCTCAACAAATTTCCACTAAATCTAAGAAAATTCCCTCCAAATTCTTCAAGTCTCCTCCAAATCCCACAAAATTCAAGAGAAATCCTCAAAATTCCACAAAAATCCCACAAAATTCCTTCCATCTTCTCAAAACCCAAACAAATTCCTGCAACATCTCACAAAATCTCCAACAATTTCCAAATATTTCAAGAAAAATCCCGCAAAATTCTTCAAGTCTCCTCCAAATACCACAAACATCCAACAAACATCTCAAAAACATCCCACAAACATCCCATAAAATTCAATAGAAATCCCACAAAATTCAAGAGAAATCCCACCAAATTCTGTACAAGCCCCACACAATTCCCTAAATCTTCTCAGAACCCAACCACATTCCTGCAACATCCCACAAAATCTCCAACAATTTCCACAAAATTCAAAAAAATTCCCTCCAAATTCACTGAATTTCCTCAATATCCAACCAAACTCCAGAACCATCTCACAAAATCTCAACAAATTTCCAAAAAATTCAAAAAAACTCTCACAAAGTTCTTGAAAGGCCCTCAGAATTCCAGAAAAATGCCACAAAATTCCCTACATCTTCTCAAAACATTACAAAATTCTACAGACATCTCACAAAATCTCCACACATTTCCACAAAATCTAAGAAAATTCCCGCAAAATTCTTCAAGTCTCCTCCAAATCCCACAAAATTCAAGAGAAATCCTCAAAATTCCACAAAAATCCAACAAAATTCCCTACATCTTCTCAAAATCCAAACAAATTCCTGAAACATCTCACAAAATCTCCACCAATTTCCACAACATTTAGGAAAAATCCCTCCAACTTCTTCAAGTCTCCTCCAAATCCCACAAAATTCAAGAGAATTCCTCAAAATTCCACAAAAATCCAACCAAATTCCTGCAACATCTCACAAAATCTCCGGAAATTTCCACAAAATTCAAGAAGACTCTCACAAAATACTTGAAAGCTGCTGAAAATTCCACGAAAATCCCACAAAAATCCCTAAATCTTCTCAAAACCCAACCACATTCCTGCAGCATCTCACAAAATCTCCACCAATATCCAAAAAATTCAAGAAAATTCCCTCCAAATTCTTCAAGTCTCCTCCAAATCCCACAAAATTCAAGACAAATCCTCAAAATCCCACAAAAATCCCACCAAATTCCAGAACCATCTCACAAAATCTCAACAAATTTCCACTAAATTCAAGAAAACTCTCACAAAGTTCTTGAAAGCCCCTCAAAATTCCAGAAAAATGCCACAAAATTCCCTACATCTTCTCAAAACCCAAACAAACTCCTGCAACATCTCACAAAATCTCCACCAATTTCCAAACAATTCAAGAAAAATCCCGCAAAATTCTTCAAGTCTCCTACAAATCCCAGAAAAATCCCACAAAATTCCAGAAACATCCCACCAAATCACCTCAATATCACCAAACATTCTGGAAAAGCCTCACAAAATTGCAGAAAAATGCCACAAAATTCCATAAATCTTCTCAAAACCCTACCAAATTCCTGCAACATCTCACAAAATCTCCAACAATAGCCAAAAAATTCAAGAAAAATCCCTCAAAATTCACTGAATTTCCTCAATATCCCACCAAATTCCAGAACCATCTCACAAAATCTCAACAAATTTCCACAAAATCTAAGAAAATTCCCTCCAAATTCTTCAAGTCTCCTCCAAATCCCACAAAATTCAAGACAAATCCTCAAAATTCCACAAAAATCCCACAAAATTCCTTCCATCTTCTCAGAACCCAAACAAACTCCTCTAACATCTCACAAAATCTCCACCAATTTCCAAACAATTCAAGAAAAATCCCGCAAAATTCTTCAAGTCTCCTCCAAATACCACAAACATCCCACAAACATCCCACAAACATCCCACAAACATCCCACAAACATCCCACAAAATTCAAGAGAAATCCCACAAAATTCAAAAGAAATCGCACAAAATCCTGTACAAGCCCCACACAATTCCCTAAATCTTCTCAGAACCCAACCACATTCCTGCAACATCCCACAAAATCTCCGGAAATTTCCACAAAATTCAAGTAGACTCTCACAAAATACTTGAAAGCTGCTGAAAATTCCACGAATATCCCACAAAAATCCCTAAATCTTCTCAAAACCCAACCACATTCCTGCAGCATCTCACAAAATCTCCACCAATATCCAAAAAATTCAAGAAAATTCCCTCCAAATTCTTCAAGTCTCCTCCAAATCCCACAAAATTCAAGACAAATCCTCAAAATCCCACAAAAATCCCACCAAATTCCAGAACCATCTCACAAAATCTCAACAAATTTCCACTAAATTCAAGAAAACTCTCACAAAGTTCTTGAAAGCCCCTCAAAATTCCAGAAAAATGCCACAAAATTCCCTACATCTTCTCAAAACCCAAACAAACTCCTGCAACATCTCACAAAATCTCCACCAATTTCCAAACAATTCAAGAAAAATCCCGCAAAATTCTTCAAGTCTCGTACAAATCCCAGAAAAATCCCACAAAATTCCAGAAACATCCCACCAAATCACCTCAATATCACCAAACATTCTGGAAAAGCCTCACAAAATTGCAGAAAAATGCCACAAAATTCCATAAATCTTCTCAAAACCCTACCAAATTCCTGCAACATCTCACAAAATCTCCAACAATAGCCAAAAAATTCAAGAAAAATCCCTCAAAATTCACTGAATTTCCTCAATATCCCACCAAATTCCAGAACCATCTCACAAAATCTCAACAAATTTCCACAAAATCTAAGAAAATTCCGCAAAATTCTTCAAGTCTCCTCCAAATCCCACAAAATTCAAGAGAAATCCTCAAAATTCCACAAAAATCCCACAAAATTCCTTCCATCTTCTCAGAACCCAAACAAACTCCTGCAACATCTCACAAAATCTCCACCAATTTCCAAACAATTCAAGAAAAATCCCGCAAAATTCTTCAAGTCTCCTCCAAATACCACAAACATCCCACAAACATCCCACAAACATCCCACAAACATCCCACAAACATCCCACAAAATTCAAGAGAAATCCCACAAAATTCAAAAGAAATCGCACAAAATCCTGTACAAGCCCCACACAATTCCCTAAATCTTCTCAGAACCCAACCACATTCCTGCAACATCCCACAAAATCTCCAACAATTTCCACAAAATTCAAGAAGACTCTCACAAAATACTTGAAAGCTGCTGAAAATTCCACGAATATCCCACAAAAATCCCTAAATCTTCTCAAAACCCAACCACATTCCTGCAGCATCTCACAAAATATCCACCAATATCCAAAAAATTCAAGAAAATTCCCTCCAAATTCTTCAAGTCTCCTCCAAATCCCACAAAATTCAAGACAAATCCTCAAAATCCCACAAAAATCCCACCAAATTCCAGAACCATCTCACAAAATCTCAACAAATTTCCACTAAATTCAAGAAAACTCTCACAAAGTTCTTGAAAGCCCCTCAAAATTCCAGAAAAATGCCACAAACTTCCCTACATCTTCTCAAAACCCAAACAAACTCCTGCAACATCTCACAAAATCTCCACCAATTTCCAAACAATTCAAGAAAAATCCCGCAAAATTCTTCAAGTCTCGTACAAATCCCAGAAAAATCCCACAAAATTCCAGAAACATCCCACCAAATCACCTCAATATCACCAAAAATTCTGGAAAAGCCTCACAAAATTGCAGAAAAATGCCACAAAATTCCCTAAACCTTCTCAAAACCCTACCCAATTCCTGCAACATCCCACAAAATCTCCAACAATTTCCACAAAATTCAAGAAAAATCCCTCAAAATTCACTGAATTTCCTCAATATCCCACCAAATTCCAGAACCATCTCACAAAATCTCAACAAATTTCCACTAAATCTAAGAAAATTCCCTCCAAATTCTTCAAGTCTCCTCCAAATCCCACAAAATTCAAGAGAAATCCTCAAAATTCCACAAAAATCCCACAAAATTCCTTCCATCTTCTCAAAACCCAAACAAATTCCTGCAACATCTCACAAAATCTCCACCAATTTCCAAACATTTCAAGAAAAATCCCGCAAAATTCTTCAAGTCTCCTCCAAATACCACAAACATCCAACAAACATCTCAAAAACATCCCACAAACATCCCATAAAATTCAATAGAAATCCCACAAAATTCAAGAGAAATCCCACCAAATTCTGTACAAGCCCCACACAATTCCCTAAATCTTCTCAGAACCCAACCACATTCCTGCAACATCCCACAAAATCTCCAACAATTTCCACAAAATTCAAGAAAATTCCCTCCAAATTCACTGAATTTCCTCAATATCCAACCAAACTCCAGAACCATCTCACAAAATCTCAACAAATTTCCAAAAAATTCAAAAAAACTCTCACAAAGTTCTTGAAAGCCCCTCAAAATTCCAGAAAAATGCCACAAAATTCCCTACATCTTCTCAAAACATTACAAAATTCTACAGACATCTCACAAAATCTCCACACATTTCCACAAAATCTAAGAAAATTCCCGCAAAATTCTTCAAGTCTCCTCCAAATCCCACAAAATTCAAGAGAAATCCTCAAAATTCCACAAAAATCCAACAAAATTCCCTACATCTTCTCAAAATCCAAACAAATTCCTGAAACATCTCACAAAATCTCCACCAATTTCCACAACATTCAGGAAAAATCCCTCCAACTTCTTCAAGTCTCCTCCAAATCCCACAAAATTCAAGAGAATTCCTCAAAATTCCACAAAAATCCCACAAAATTCCTGCAACATCTCACAAAATCTCCGGAAATTTCCACAAAATTCAAGAAGACTCTCACAAAATACTTGAAAGCTGCTGAAAATTCCACGAATATCCCACAAAAATCCCTAAATCTTCTCAAAACCCAACCACATTCCTGCAGCATCTCACAAAATATCCACCAATATCCAAAAAATTCAAGAAAATTCCCTCCAAATTCTTCAAGTCTCCTCCAAATCCCACAAAATTCAAGACAAATCCTCAAAATCCCACAAAAATCCCACCAAATTCCAGAACCATCTCACAAAATCTCAACAAATTTCCACTAAATTCAAGAAAACTCTCACAAAGTTCTTGAAAGCCCCTCAAAATTCCAGAAAAATGCCACAAAATTCCCTACATCTTCTCAAAACCCAAACAAACTCCTGCAACATCTCACAAAATCTCCACCAATTTCCAAACAATTCAAGAAAAATCCCGCAAAATTCTTCAAGTCTCGTACAAATCCCAGAAAAATCCCACAAAATTCCAGAAACATCCCACCAAATCACCTCAATATCACCAAACATTCTGGAAAAGCCTCACAAAATTGCAGAAAAATGCCACAAAATTCCATAAATCTTCTCAAAACCCTACCAAATTCCTGCAACATCTCACAAAATCTCCAACAATAGCCAAAAAATTCAAGAAAAATCCCTCAAAATTCACTGAATTTCCTCAATATCCCACCAAATTCCAGAACCATCTCACAAAATCTCAACAAATTTCCACAAAATCTAAGAAAATTCCCTCCAAATTCTTCAAGTCTCCTCCAAATCCCACAAAATTCAAGAGAAATCCTCAAAATTCCACAAAAATCCCACAAAATTCCTTCCATCTTCTCAGAACCCAAACAAACTCCTGCAACATCTCACAAAATCTCCACCAATTTCCAAACAATTCAAGAAAAATCCCGCAAAATTCTTCAAGTCTCCTCCAAATACCACAAACATCCCACAAACATCCCACAAACATCCCACAAACATCCCACAAACATCCCACAAAATTCAAGAGAAATCCCACAAAATTCAAAAGAAATCGCACAAAATCCTGTACAAGCCCCACACAATTCCCTAAATCTTCTCAGAACCCAACCACATTCCTGCAACATCCCACAAAATCTCCAACAATTTCCACAAAATTCAAGAAGACTCTCACAAAATACTTGAAAGCTGCTGAAAATTCCACGAATATCCCACAAAAATCCCTAAATCTTCTCAAAACCCAACCACATTCCTGCAGCATCTCACAAAATCTCCACCAATATCCAAAAAATTCAAGAAAATTCCCTCCAAATTCTTCAAGTCTCCTCCAAATCCCACAAAATTCAAGACAAATCCTCAAAATCCCACAAAAATCCCACCAAATTCCAGAACCATCTCACAAAATCTCAACAAATTTCCACTAAATTCAAGAAAACTCTCACAAAGTTCTTGAAAGCCCCTCAAAATTCCAGAAAAATGCCACAAAATTCCCTACATCTTCTCAAAACCCAAACAAACTCCTGCAACATCTCACAAAATCTCCAACAATTTCCAAACAATTCAAGAAAAATCCCTCAAAATTCTTCAAGTCTCGTACAAATCCCAGAAAAATCCCACAAAATTCCAGAAACATCCCACCAAATCACCTCAATATCACCAAAAATTCTGGAAAAGCCTCACAAAATTGCAGAAAAATGCCACAAAATTCCCTAAACCTTCTCAAAACCCTACCCAATTCCTGCAACATCCCACAAAATCTCCAACAATTTCCACAAAATTCAAGAAAAATCCCTCCAAATTCACTGAATTTCCTCAATATCCCACCAAATTCCAGAACCATCTCACAAAATCTCAACAAATTTCCACTAAATCTAAGAAAATTCCCGCAAAATTCTTCAAGTCTCCTCCAAATCCCACAAAATTCAAGAGAAATCCCCAAAATTCCACAAAAATCCAACAAAATTCCTTCCATCTTCTCAAAACCCAAACAAATTCCTGCAACATCTCACAAAATCTCCAACAATTTCCAAACATTTCAAGAAAAATCCCGCAAAATTCCTAAAAGTCTCCTCCAAATACCACAAACATCCTACAAACATCTCACAAACATCCCACAAACATCCCATAAAATTCAAGAGAAATCCCACAAAATTCAAAAGAAATCCCACCAAATTCTGTACAAGCCCCACACAATTCCCTAAATCTTCTCAGAACCCAACCACATTCCTGCAACATCCCACAAAATCTCCAACAATTTCCACAAAATTCAAGAAAATTCCCTCCAAATTCACTGAATTTCCTCAATATCCCACCAAACTCCAGAACCATCTCACAAAATCTCAACAAATTTCCAAAAAATTCAAAAAAACTCTCACAAAGTTCTTGAAAGCCCCTCAAAATTCCAGAAAAATGCCACAAAATTCCCTACATCTTCTCAAAACATTACAAAATTCTACAGACATCTCACAAAATCTCCACACATTTCCACAAAATCTAAGAAAATTCCCGCAAAATTCTTCAAGTCTCCTCCAAATCCCACAAAATTCAAGAGAAATCCTCAAAATTCCACAAAAATCCAACAAAATTCCCTACATCTTCTCAAAATCCAAACAAATTCCTGAAACATCTCACAAAATCTCCACCAATTTCCACAACATTTAGGAAAAATCCCTCCAACTTCTTCAAGTCTCCTCCAAATCCCACAAAATTCAAGAGAATTCCTCAAAATTCCACAAAAATCCCACAAAATTCCTGCAACATCTCACAAAATCTCCGGAAATTTCCACAAAATTCAAGAAGACTCTCACAAAATACTTGAAAGCTGCTGAAAATTCCACGAATATCCCACAAAAATCCCTAAATCTTCTCAAAACCCAACCACATTCCTGCAGCATCTCACAAAATCTCCACCAATATCCAAAAAATTCAAGAAAATTCCCTCCAAATTCTTCAAGTCTCCTCCAAATCCCACAAAATTCAAGACAAATCCTCAAAATCCCACAAAAATCCCACCAAATTCCAGAACCATCTCACAAAATCTCAACAAATTTCCACTAAATTCAAGAAAACTCTCACAAAGTTCTTGAAAGCCCCTCAAAATTCCAGAAAAATGCCACAAAATTCCCTACATCTTCTCAAAACCCAAACAAACTCCTGCAACATCTCACAAAATCTCCACCAATTTCCAAACAATTCAAGAAAAATCCCGCAAAATTCTTCAAGTCTCGTACAAATCCCAGAAAAATCCCACAAAATTCCAGAAACATCCCACCAAATCACCTCAATATCACCAAAAATTCTGGAAAAGCCTCACAAAATTGCAGAAAAATGCCACAAAATTCCATAAATCTTCTCAAAACCCTACCAAATTCCTGCAACATCTCACAAAATCTCCAACAATAGCCAAAAAATTCAAGAAAAATCCCTCAAAATTCACTGAATTTCCTCAATATCCCACCAAATTCCAGAACCATCTCACAAAATCTCAACAAATTTCCACAAAATCTAAGAAAATTCCGCAAAATTCTTCAAGTCTCCTCCAAATCCCACAAAATTCAAGAGAAATCCTCAAAATTCCACAAAAATCCCACAACATTCCTTCCATCTTCTCAGAACCCAAACAAACTCCTGCAACATCTCACAAAATCTCCACCAATTTCCAAACAATTCAAGAAAAATCCCGCAAAATTCTTCAAGTCTCCTCCAAATACCACAAACATCCCACAAACATCCCACAAACATCCCACAAACATCCCACAAACATCCCACAAAATTCAAGAGAAATCCCACAAAATTCAAAAGAAATCGCACAAAATCCTGTACAAGCCCCACACAATTCCCTAAATCTTCTCAGAACCCAACCACATTCCTGCAACATCCCACAAAATCTCCAACAATTTCCACAAAATTCAAGAAGACTCTCACAAAATACTTGAAAGCTGCTGAAAATTCCACGAATATCCCACAAAAATCCCTAAATCTTCTCAAAACCCAACCACATTCCTGCAGCATCTCACAAAATATCCACCAATATCCAAAAAATTCAAGAAAATTCCCTCCAAATTCTTCAAGTCTCCTCCAAATCCCACAAAATTCAAGACAAATCCTCAAAATCCCACAAAAATCCCACCAAATTCCAGAACCATCTCACAAAATCTCAACAAATTTCCACTAAATTCAAGAAAACTCTCACAAAGTTCTTGAAAGCCCCTCAAAATTCCAGAAAAATGCCACAAACTTCCCTACATCTTCTCAAAACCCAAACAAACTCCTGCAACATCTCACAAAATCTCCACCAATTTCCAAACAATTCAAGAAAAATCCCGCAAAATTCTTCAAGTCTCGTACAAATCCCAGAAAAATCCCACAAAATTCCAGAAACATCCCACCAAATCACCTCAATATCACCAAAAATTCTGGAAAAGCCTCACAAAATTGCAGAAAAATGCCACAAAATTCCCTAAACCTTCTCAAAACCCTACCCAATTCCTGCAACATCCCACAAAATCTCCAACAATTTCCACAAAATTCAAGAAAAATCCCTCAAAATTCACTGAATTTCCTCAATATCCCACCAAATTCCAGAACCATCTCACAAAATCTCAACAAATTTCCACTAAATCTAAGAAAATTCCCTCCAAATTCTTCAAGTCTCCTCCAAATCCCACAAAATTCAAGAGAAATCCTCAAAATTCCACAAAAATCCCACAAAATTCCTTCCATCTTCTCAAAACCCAAACAAATTCCTGCAACATCTCACAAAATCTCCAACAATTTCCAAACATTTCAAGAAAAATCCCGCAAAATTCTTCAAGTCTCCTCCAAATACCACAAACATCCAACAAACATCTCAAAAACATCCCACAAACATCCCATAAAATTCAATAGAAATCCCACAAAATTCAAGAGAAATCCCACCAAATTCTGTACAAGCCCCACACAATTCCCTAAATCTTCTCAGAACCCAACCACATTCCTGCAACATCCCACAAAATCTCCAACAATTTCCACAAAATTCAAGAAAATTCCCTCCAAATTCACTGAATTTCCTCAATATCCAACCAAACTCCAGAACCATCTCACAAAATCTCAACAAATTTCCAAAAAATTCAAAAAAACTCTCACAAAGTTCTTGAAAGCCCCTCAAAATTCCAGAAAAATGCCACAAAATTCCCTACATCTTCTCAAAACATTACAAAATTCTACAGACATCTCACAAAATCTCCACACATTTCCACAAAATCTAAGAAAATTCCCGCAAAATTCTTCAAGTCTCCTCCAAATCCCACAAAATTCAAGAGAAATCCTCAAAATTCCACAAAAATCCAACAAAATTCCCTACATCTTCTCAAAATCCAAACAAATTCCTGAAACATCTCACAAAATCTCCACCAATTTCCACAACATTCAGGAAAAATCCCTCCAACTTCTTCAAGTCTCCTCCAAATCCCACAAAATTCAAGAGAATTCCTCAAAATTCCACAAAAATCCCACAAAATTCCTGCAACATCTCACAAAATCTCCGGAAATTTCCACAAAATTCAAGAAGACTCTCACAAAATACTTGAAAGCTGCTGAAAATTCCACGAATATCCCACAAAAATCCCTAAATCTTCTCAAAACCCAACCACATTCCTGCAGCATCTCACAAAATATCCACCAATATCCAAAAAATTCAAGAAAATTCCCTCCAAATTCTTCAAGTCTCCTCCAAATCCCACAAAATTCAAGACAAATCCTCAAAATCCCACAAAAATCCCACCAAATTCCAGAACCATCTCACAAAATCTCAACAAATTTCCACTAAATTCAAGAAAACTCTCACAAAGTTCTTGAAAGCCCCTCAAAATTCCAGAAAAATGCCACAAAATTCCCTACATCTTCTCAAAACCCAAACAAACTCCTGCAACATCTCACAAAATCTCCACCAATTTCCAAACAATTCAAGAAAAATCCCGCAAAATTCTTCAAGTCTCGTACAAATCCCAGAAAAATCCCACAAAATTCCAGAAACATCCCACCAAATCACCTCAATATCACCAAACATTCTGGAAAAGCCTCACAAAATTGCAGAAAAATGCCACAAAATTCCATAAATCTTCTCAAAACCCTACCAAATTCCTGCAACATCTCACAAAATCTCCAACAATAGCCAAAAAATTCAAGAAAAATCCCTCAAAATTCACTGAATTTCCTCAATATCCCACCAAATTCCAGAACCATCTCACAAAATCTCAACAAATTTCCACAAAATCTAAGAAAATTCCCTCCAAATTCTTCAAGTCTCCTCCAAATCCCACAAAATTCAAGACAAATCCTCAAAATTCCACAAAAATCCCACAAAATTCCTTCCATCTTCTCAGAACCCAAACAAACTCCTGCAACATCTCACAAAATCTCCACCAATTTCCAAACAATTCAAGAAAAATCCCGCAAAATTCTTCAAGTCTCCTCCAAATACCACAAACATCCCACAAACATCCCACAAACATCCCACAAACATCCCACAAACATCCCACAAAATTCAAGAGAAATCCCACAAAATTCAAAAGAAATCGCACAAAATCCTGTACAAGCCCCACACAATTCCCTAAATCTTCTCAGAACCCAACCACATTCCTGCAACATCCCACAAAATCTCCAACAATTTCCACAAAATTCAAGAAGACTCTCACAAAATACTTGAAAGCTGCTGAAAATTCCACGAATATCCCACAAAAATCCCTAAATCTTCTCAAAACCCAACCACATTCCTGCAGCATCTCACAAAATCTCCACCAATATCCAAAAAATTCAAGAAAATTCCCTCCAAATTCTTCAAGTCTCCTCCAAATCCCACAAAATTCAAGACAAATCCTCAAAATCCCACAAAAATCCCACCAAATTCCAGAACCATCTCACAAAATCTCAACAAATTTCCACTAAATTCAAGAAAACTCTCACAAAGTTCTTGAAAGCCCCTCAAAATTCCAGAAAAATGCCACAAAATTCCCTACATCTTCTCAAAACCGAAACAAACTCCTGCAACATCTCACAAAATCTCCAACAATTTCCAAACAATTCAAGAAAAATCCCGCAAAATTCTTCAAGTCTCGTACAAATCCCAGAAAAATCCCACAAAATTCCAGAAACATCCCACCAAATCACCTCAATATCACCAAAAATTCTGGAAAAGCCTCACAAAATTGCAGAAAAATGCCACAAAATTCCCTAAACCTTCTCAAAACCCTACCCAATTCCTGCAACATCCCACAAAATCTCCAACAATTTCCACAAAATTCAAGAAAAATCCCTCCAAATTCACTGAATTTCCTCAATATCCCACCAAATTCCAGAACCATCTCACAAAATCTCAACAAATTTCCACTAAATCTAAGAAAATTCCCGCAAAATTCTTCAAGTCTCCTCCAAATCCCACAAAATTCAAGAGAAATCCCCAAAATTCCACAAAAATCCAACAAAATTCCTTCCATCTTCTCAAAACCCAAACAAATTCCTGCAACATCTCACAAAATCTCCAACAATTTCCAAACATTTCAAGAAAAATCCCGCAAAATTCCTAAAAGTCTCCTCCAAATACCACAAACATCCTACAAACATCTCACAAACATCCCACAAACATCCCATAAAATTCAAGAGAAATCCCACAAAATTCAAAAGAAATCCCACCAAATTCTGTACAAGCCCCACACAATTCCCTAAATCTTCTCAGAACCCAACCACATTCCTGCAACATCCCACAAAATCTCCAACAATTTCCACAAAATTCAAGAAAATTCCCTCCAAATTCACTGAATTTCCTCAATATCCCACCAAACTCCAGAACCATCTCACAAAATCTCAACAAATTTCCAAAAAATTCAAAAAAACTCTCACAAAGTTCTTGAAAGCCCCTCAAAATTCCAGAAAAATGCCACAAAATTCCCTACATCTTCTCAAAACATTACAAAATTCTACAGACATCTCACAAAATCTCCACACATTTCCACAAAATCTAAGAAAATTCCCGCAAAATTCTTCAAGTCTCCTCCAAATCCCACAAAATTCAAGAGAAATCCTCAAAATTCCACAAAAATCCAACAAAATTCCCTACATCTTCTCAAAATCCAAACAAATTCCTGAAACATCTCACAAAATCTCCACCAATTTCCACAACATTTAGGAAAAATCCCTCCAACTTCTTCAAGTCTCCTCCAAATCCCACAAAATTCAAGAGAATTCCTCAAAATTCCACAAAAATCCCACAAAATTCCTGCAACATCTCACAAAATCTCCGGAAATTTCCACAAAATTCAAGAAGACTCTCACAAAATACTTGAAAGCTGCTGAAAATTCCACGAATATCCCACAAAAATCCCTAAATCTTCTCAAAACCCAACCACATTCCTGCAGCATCTCACAAAATCTCCACCAATATCCAAAAAATTCAAGAAAATTCCCTCCAAATTCTTCAAGTCTCCTCCAAATCCCACAAAATTCAAGACAAATCCTCAAAATCCCACAAAAATCCCACCAAATTCCAGAACCATCTCACAAAATCTCAACAAATTTCCACTAAATTCAAGAAAACTCTCACAAAGTTCTTGAAAGCCCCTCAAAATTCCAGAAAAATGCCACAAAATTCCCTACATCTTCTCAAAACCCAAACAAACTCCTGCAACATCTCACAAAATCTCCAACAATTTCCAAACAATTCAAGAAAAATCCCGCAAAATTCTTCAAGTCTCGTACAAATCCCAGAAAAATCCCACAAAATTCCAGAAACATCCCACCAAATCACCTCAATATCACCAAAAATTCTGGAAAAGCCTCACAAAATTGCAGAAAAATGCCACAAAATTCCATAAATCTTCTCAAAACCCTACCAAATTCCTGCAACATCTCACAAAATCTCCAACAATAGCCAAAAAATTCAAGAAAAATCCCTCAAAATTCACTGAATTTCCTCAATATCCCACCAAATTCCAGAACCATCTCACAAAATCTCAACAAATTTCCACAAAATCTAAGAAAATTCCCTCCAAATTCTTCAAGTCTCCTCCAAATCCCACAAAATTCAAGACAAATCCTCAAAATTCCACAAAAATCCCACAAAATTCCTTCCATCTTCTCAGAACCCAAACAAACTCCTGCAACATCTCACAAAATCTCCACCAATTTCCAAACAATTCAAGAAAAATCCCGCAAAATTCTTCAAGTCTCCTCCAAATACCACAAACATCCCACAAACATCCCACAAACATCCCACAAACATCCCACAAACATCCCACAAAATTCAAGAGAAATCCCACAAAATTCAAAAGAAATCGCACAAAATCCTGTACAAGCCCCACACAATTCCCAAAATCTTCTCAGAACCCAACCACATTCCTGCAACATCCCACAAAATCTCCAACAATTTCCACAAAATTCAAGAAGACTCTCACAAAATACTTGAAAGCTGCTGAAAATTCCACGAATATCCCACAAAAATCCCTAAATCTTCTCAAAACCCAACCACATTCCTGCAGCATCTCACAAAATCTCCACCAATATCCAAAAATTCAAGAAAATTCCCTCCAAATTCTTCAAGTCTCCTCCAAATCCCACAAAATTCAAGACAAATCCTCAAAATCCCACAAAAATCCCACCAAATTCCAGAACCATCTCACAAAATCTCAACAAATTTCCACTAAATTCAAGAAAACTCTCACAAAGTTCTTGAAAGCCCCTCAAAATTCCAGAAAAATGCCACAAAATTCCCTACATCTTCTCAAAACCCAAACAAACTCCTGCAACATCTCACAAAATCTCCAACAATTTCCAAACAATTCAAGAAAAATCCCGCAAAATTCTTCAAGTCTCGTACAAATCCCAGAAAAATCCCACAAAATTCCAGAAACATCCCACCAAATCACCTCAATATCACCAAACATTCTGGAAAAGCCTCACAAAATTGCAGAAAAATGCCACAAAATTCCCTAAACCTTCTCAAAACCCTACCCAATTCCTGCAACATCCCACAAAATCTCCAACAATTTCCACAAAATTCAAGAAAAATCCCTCAAAATTCACTGAATTTCCTCAATATCCCACCAAATTCCAGAACCATCTCACAAAATCTCAACAAATTTCCACTAAATCTAAGAAAATTCTGCAAAATTCTTCAAGTCTCCTCCAAATCCCACAAAATTCAAGAGAAATCCTCAAAATTCCACAAAAATCCCACAAAATTCCTTCCATCTTCTCAAAACCCAAACAAATTCCTGCAACATCTCACAAAATCTCCAACAATTTCCAAACATTTCAAGAAAAATCCCGTAAAATTCCTAAAAGTCTCCTCCAAATACCACAAACATCCTACAAACATCTCAAAAACATCCCACAAACATCCCATAAAATTCAAGAGAAATCCCACAAAATTCAAGAGAAATCCCACCAAATTCTGTACAAGCCCCACACAATTCCCTAAATCTTCTCAGAACCCAACCACATTCCTGCAACATCCCACAAAATCTCCAACAATTTCCACAAAATTCAAGAAAATTCCCTCCAAATTCACTGAATTTCCTCAATATCCAACCAAACTCCAGAACCATCTCACAAAATCTCAACAAATTTCCAAAAAATTCAAAAAAACTCTCACAAAGTTCTTGAAAGCCCCTCAAAATTCCAGAAAAATGCCACAAAATTCCCTACATCTTCTCAAAACATTACAAAATTCTACAGACATCTCACAAAATCTCCACACATTTCCACAAAATCTAAGAAAATTCCCGCAAAATTCTTCAAGTCTCCTCCAAATCCCACAAAATTCAAGAGAAATCCTCAAAATTCCACAAAAATCCAACAAAATTCCCTACATCTTCTCAAAATCCAAACAAATTCCTGAAACATCTCACAAAATCTCCACCAATTTCCACAACATTTAGGAAAAATCCCTCCAACTTCTTCAAGTCTCCTCCAAATCCCACAAAATTCAAGAGAATTCCTCAAAATTCCACAAAAATCCCACAAAATTCCTGCAACATCTCACAAAATCTCTGGAAATTTCCACAAAATTCAAGAAGACTCTCACAAAATACTTGAAAGCTGCTGAAAATTCCACGAATATCCCACAAAAATCCCTAAATCTTCTCAAAACCCAACCACATTCCTGCAGCATCTCACAAAATCTCCACCAATATCCAAAAAATTCAAGAAAATTCCCTCCAAATTCTTCAAGTCTCCTCCAAATCCCACAAAATTCAAGACAAATCCTCAAAATCCCACAAAAATCCCACCAAATTCCAGAACCATCTCACAAAATCTCAACAAATTTCCACTAAATTCAAGAAAACTCTCACAAAGTTCTTGAAAGCCCCTCAAAATTCCAGAAAAATGCCACAAAATTCCCTACATCTTCTCAAAACCCAAACAAACTCCTGCAACATCTCACAAAATCTCCAACAATTTCCAAACAATTCAAGAAAAATCCCGCAAAATTCTTCAAGTCTCGTACAAATCCCAGAAAAATCCCACAAAATTCCAGAAACATCCCACCAAATCACCTCAATATCACCAAACATTCTGGAAAAGCCTCACAAAATTGCAGAAAAATGCCACAAAATTCCATAAATCTTCTCAAAACCCTACCAAATTCCTGCAACATCTCACAAAATCTCCAACAATAGCCAAAAAATTCAAGAAAAATCCCTCCAAATCCACTGAATTTCCTCAATATCCCACCAAATTCCAGAACCATCTCACAAAATCTCAACAAATTTCCACTAAATCTAAGAAAATTCCCTCCAAATTCTTCAAGTCTCCTCCAAATCCCACAAAATTCAAGACAAATCCTCAAAATCCCACAAAAATCCCACCGAATTCCTTCCATCTTCTCAGAACCCAAACAAACTCCTGCAACATCTCACAAAATCTCCACCAATTTCCAAACAATTCAAGAAAAATCCCGCAAAATTCTTCAAGTCTCCTCCAAATACCACAAACATCCCACAAACATCCCACAAACATCCCACAAACATCCCACAAACATCCCACAAAATCTCCACCAATTTCCAAACAATTCAAGAAAAATCCCGCAAAATTCTTCAAGTCTCGTACAAATCCCAGAAAAATCCCACAAAATTCCAGAAACATCCCACCAAATCACCTCAATATCACCAAAAATTCTGGAAAAGCCTCACAAAATTGCAGAAAAATGCCACAAAATTCCCTAAACCTTCTCAAAACCCTACCCAATTCCTGCAGCATCCCACAAAATCTCCAACAATTTCCACAAAATTCAAGAAAAATCCCTCAAAATTCACTGAATTTCCTCAATATCCCACCAAATTCCAGAACCATCTCACAAAATCTCAACAAATTTCCACTAAATCTAAGAAAATTCCCTCCAAATTCTTCAAGTCTCCTCCAAATCCCACAAAATTCAAGAGAAATCCTCAAAATTCCACAAAAATCCAACAAAATTCCTTCCATCTTCTCAAAACCCAAACAAATTCCTGCAACATCTCACAAAATCTCCACCAATAGCCAAAAAATTCAAGAAAAATCCCTCCAAATTCACTGAATTTCCTCAATATCCCACCAAATTCCAGAACCATCTCACAAAATCTCAACAAATTTCCACAAAATCTAAGAAAATTCCACAAAATTCTTCAAGTCTCCTCCAAATCCCACAAAATTCAAGAGAAATCCTCAAAATTCCACAAAAATCCCACAAAATTCCTTCCATCTTCTCAGAACCCAAACAAACTCCTGCAACATCTCACAAAATCTCCACCAATTTCCAAACAATTCAAGAAAAATCCCGCAAAATTCTTCAAGTCTCCTCCAAATACCACAAACATCCCACAAACATCCCACAAACATCCCACAAACATCCCACAAACATCCCACAAAATTCAAGAGAAATCCCAAAAATTCAAAAGAAATCGCACAAAATCCTGTACAAGCCCCACACAATTCCCTAAATCTTCTCAGAACCCAACCACATTCCTGCAACATCCCACAAAATCTCTGGAAATTTCCACAAAATTCAAGAAGACTCTCACAAAATACTTGAAAGCTGCTGAAAATTCCACGAATATCCCACAAAAATCCCTAAATCTTCTCAAAACCCAACCACATTCCTGCAGCATCTCACAAAATCTCCACCAATATCCAAAAAATTCAAGAAAATTCCCTCCAAATTCTTCAAGTCTCCTCCAAATCCCACAAAATTCAAGACAAATCCTCAAAATCCCACAAAAATCCCACCAAATACCAGAACCATCTCACAAAATCTCAACAAATTTCCACTAAATTCAAGAAAACTCTCACAAAGTTCTTGAAAGCCCCTCAAAATTCCAGAAAAATGCCACAAAATTCCCTACATCTTCTCAAAACCCAAACAAACTCCTGCAACATCTCACAAAATCTCCACCAATTTCCAAACAATTCAAGAAAAATCCCGCAAAATTCTTCAAGTCTCGTACAAATCCCAGAAAAATCCCACAAAATTCCAGAAACATCCCACCAAATCACCTCAATATCACCAAACATTCTGGAAAAGCCTCACAAAATTGCAGAAAAATGCCACAAAATTCCATAAATCTTCTCAAAACCCTACCAAATTCCTGCAACATCTCACAAAATCTCCACCAATAGCCAAAAAATTCAAGAAAAATCCCGTAAAATTCCTAAAAGTCTCCTCCAAATACCACAAACATCCTACAAACATCTCAAAAACATCCCACAAACATCCCATAAAATTCAAGAGAAATCCCACAAAATTCAAGAGAAATCCCACCAAATTCTGTACAAGCCCCACACAATTCCCTAAATCTTCTCAGAACCCAACCACATTCCTGCAACATCCCACAAAATCTCCAACAATTTCCACAAAATTCAAGAAAATTCCCTCCAAATTCACTGAATTTCCTCAATATCCAACCAAACTCCAGAACCATCTCACAAAATCTCAACAAATTTCCAAAAAATTCAAAAAAACTCTCACAAAGTTCTTGAAAGCCCCTCAAAATTCCAGAAAAATGCCACAAAATTCCCTACATCTTCTCAAAACATTACAAAATTCTACAGACATCTCACAAAATCTCCACACATTTCCACAAAATCTAAGAAAATTCCCGCAAAATTCTTCAAGTCTCCTCCAAATCCCACAAAATTCAAGAGAAATCCTCAAAATTCCACAAAAATCCAACAAAATTCCCTACATCTTCTCAAAATCCAAACAAATTCCTGAAACATCTCACAAAATCTCCACCAATTTCCACAACATTTAGGAAAAATCCCTCCAACTTCTTCAAGTCTCCTCCAAATCCCACAAAATTCAAGAGAATTCCTCAAAATTCCACAAAAATCCCACAAAATTCCTGCAACATCTCACAAAATCTCTGGAAATTTCCACAAAATTCAAGAAGACTCTCACAAAATACTTGAAAGCTGCTGAAAATTCCACGAATATCCCACAAAAATCCCTAAATCTTCTCAAAACCCAACCACATTCCTGCAGCATCTCACAAAATCTCCACCAATATCCAAAAAATTCAAGAAAATTCCCTCCAAATTCTTCAAGTCTCCTCCAAATCCCACAAAATTCAAGACAAATCCTCAAAATCCCACAAAAATCCCACCAAATTCCAGAACCATCTCACAAAATCTCAACAAATTTCCACTAAATTCAAGAAAACTCTCACAAAGTTCTTGAAAGCCCCTCAAAATTCCAGAAAAATGCCACAAAATTCCCTACATCTTCTCAAAACCCAAACAAACTCCTGCAACATCTCACAAAATCTCCAACAATTTCCAAACAATTCAAGAAAAATCCCGCAAAATTCTTCAAGTCTCGTACAAATACCAGAAAAATCCCACAAAATTCAAGAAACATCCCACCAAATCACCTCAATATCACCAAAAATTCTGGAAAAGCCTCACAAAATTGCAGAAAAATGCCACAAAATTCCCTAAACCTTCTCAAAACCCTACCCAATTCCTGCAACGTCCCACAAAATCTCCAACAATTTCCACAAAATTCAAGAAAAATCCCTCAAAATTCACTGAATTTCCTCAATATCCCACCAAATTCCAGAACCATCTCACAAAATCTCAACAAATTTCCACTAAATCTAAGAAAATTCCCTCCAAATTCTTCAAGTCTCCTCCAAATCCCACAAAATTCAAGAGAATGCCTCAAAATTCCACAAAAATCCAACAAAATTCCTTCCATCTTCTCAAAACCCAAACAAATTCCTGCAACATCTCACAAAATCTCCACCAATAGCCAAAAAATTCAAGAAAAATCCCTCCAAATTCACTGAATTTCCTCAATATCCCACCAAATTCCAGAACCATCTCACAAAATCTCAACAAATTTCCACAAAATCTAAGAAAATTCCACAAAATTCTTCAAGTCTCCTCCAAATCCCACAAAATTCAAGAGAAATCCTCAAAATTCCACAAAAATCCCGCAAAATTCCTTCCATCTTCTCAGAACCCAAACAAACTCCTGCAACATCTCACAAAATCTCCACCAATTTCCAAACAATTCAAGAAAAATCCCGCAAAATTCTTCAAGTCTCCTCCAAATACCACAAACATCCCACAAACATCCCACAAACATCCCACAAACATCCCACAAACATCCCACAAAATTCAAGAGAAATCCCACAAAATTCAAAAGAAATCGCACAAAATCCTGTACAAGCCCCACACAATTCCCTAAATCTTCTCAGAACCCAACCACATTCCTGCAACATCCCACAAAATCTCCAACAATTTCCACAAAATTCAAGAAGACTCTCACAAAATACTTGAAAGCTGCTGAAAATTCCACAAATATCCCACAAAAATCCCTAAATCTTCTCAAAACCCAACCACATTCCTGCAGCATCTCACAAAATCTCCACCAATATCCAAAAAATTCAAGAAAATTCCCTCCAAATTCTTCAAGTCTCCTCCAAATCCCACAAAATTCAAGACAAATCCTCAAAATCCCACAAAAATCCCACCAAATTCCAGAACCATCTCACAAAATCTCAACAAATTTCCACTAAATTCAAGAAAACTCTCACAAAGTTCTTGAAAGCCCCTCAAAATTCCAGAAAAATGCCACAAAATAACCTACATCTTCTCAAAACCCAAACAAACTCCTGCAACATCTCACAAAATCTCCACCAATTTCCAAACAATTCAAGAAAAATCCCGCAAAATTCTTCAAGTCTCCTCCAAATACCACAAACATCCCACAAACATCCCACAAACATCCCACAAACATCCCACAAACATCCCACAAAATCTCCACCAATTTCCAAACAATTCAAGAAAAATCCCGCAAAATTCTTCAAGTCTCGTACAAATCCCAGAAAAATCCCACAAAATTCCAGAAACATCCCACCAAATCACCTCAATATCACCAAAAATTCTGGAAAAGCCTCACAAAATTGCAGAAAAATGCCACAAAATTCCCTAAACCTTCTCAAAACCCTACCCAATTCCTGCAGCATCCCACAAAATCTCCAACAATTTCCACAAAATTCAAGAAAAATCCCTCAAAATTCACTGAATTTCCTCAATATCCCACCAAATTCCAGAACCATCTCACAAAATCTCAACAAATTTCCACTAAATCTAAGAAAATTCCCTCCAAATTCTTCAAGTCTCCTCCAAATCCCACAAAATTCAAGAGAAATCCTCAAAATTCCACAAAAATCCAACAAAATTCCTTCCATCTTCTCAAAACCCAAACAAATTCCTGCAACATCTCACAAAATCTCCACCAATAGCCAAAAAATTCAAGAAAAATCCCTCCAAATTCACTGAATTTCCTCAATATCCCACCAAATTCCAGAACCATCTCACAAAATCTCAACAAATTTCCACAAAATCTAAGAAAATTCCCTCCAAATTCTTCAAGTCTCCTCCAAATCCCACAAAATTCAAGAGAAATCCTCAAAATTCCACAAAAATCCCACAAAATTCCTTCCATCTTCTCAGAACCCAAACAAACTCCTGCAACATCTCACAAAATCTCCACCAATTTCCAAACAATTCAAGAAAAATCCCGCAAAATTCTTCAAGTCTCCTCCAAATACCACAAACATCCCACAAACATCCCACAAACATCCCACAAACATCCCACAAACATCCCACAAACATCCCACAAAATTCAAGAGAAATCCCAAAAATTCAAAAGAAATCGCACAAAATCCTGTACAAGCCCCACACAATTCCCTAAATCTTCTCAGAACCCAACCACATTCCTGCAACATCCCACAAAATCTCTGGAAATTTCCACAAAATTCAAGAAGACTCTCACAAAATACTTGAAAGCTGCTGAAAATTCCACGAATATCCCACAAAAATCCCTAAATCTTCTCAAAACCCAACCACATTCCTGCAGCATCTCACAAAATCTCCACCAATATCCAAAAAATTCAAGAAAATTCCCTCCAAATTCTTCAAGTCTCCTCCAAATCCCACAAAATTCAAGACAAATCCTCAAAATCCCACAAAAATCCCACCAAATTCCAGAACCATCTCACAAAATCTCAACAAATTTCCACTAAATTCAAGAAAACTCTCACAAAGTTCTTGAAAGCCCCTCAAAATTCCAGAAAAATGCCACAAAATTCCCTACATCTTCTCAAAACCCAAACAAACTCCTGCAACATCTCACAAAATCTCCAACAATTTCCAAACAATTCAAGAAAAATCCCGCAAAATTCTTCAAGTCTCGTACAAATCCCAGAAAAATCCCACAAAATTCCAGAAACATCCCACCAAATCACCTCAATATCACCAAAAATTCTGGAAAAACCTCACAAAATTGCAGAAAAATGCCACAAAATTCCCTAAACCTTCTCAAAACCCTACCCAATTCCTGCAACATCCCACAAAATCTCCAACAATTTCCACAAAATTCAAGAAAAATCCCTCAAAATTCACTGAATTTCCTCAATATCCCACCAAATTCCAGAACCATCTCACAAAATCTCAAAAAATTTCCACTAAATCTAAGAAAATTCCCTCCAAATTCTTCAAGTCTCCTCCAAATCCCACAAAATTCAAGAGAAATCCTCAAAATTCCACAAAAATCCCACAAAATTCCTTCCATCTTCTCAAAACCCAAACAAATTCCTGCAACATCTCACAAAATCTCCAACAATTTCCAAACATTTCAAGAAAAATCCCGCAAAATTCCTAAAAGTCTCCTCCAAATACCACAAACATCCTACAAACATCTCAAAAACATCCCACAAACATCCCATAAAATTCAAGAGAAATCCCACAAAATTCAAGAGAAATCCCACCAAATTCTGTACAAGCCCCACACAATTCCCTAAATCTTCTCAGAACCCAACCACATTCCTGCAACATCCCACAAAATCTCCAACAATTTCCACAAAATTCAAGAAAATTCCCTCCAAATTCACTGAATTTCCTCAATATCCAACCAAACTCCAGAACCATCTCACAAAATCTCAACAAATTTCCAAAAAATTCAAAAAAACTCTCACAAAGTTCTTGAAAGCCCCTCAAAATTCCAGAAAAATGCCACAAAATTCCCTACATCTTCTCAAAACATTACAAAATTCTACAGACATCTCACAAAATCTCCACACATTTCCACAAAATCTAAGAAAATTCCCGCAAAATTCTTCAAGTCTCCTCCAAATCCCACAAAATTCAAGAGAAATCCTCAAAATTCCACAAAAATCCAACAAAATTCCCTACATCTTCTCAAAATCCAAACAAATTCCTGAAACATCTCACAAAATCTCCACCAATTTCCACAACATTTAGGAAAAATCCCTCCAACTTCTTCAAGTCTCCTCCAAATCCCACAAAATTCAAGAGAATTCCTCAAAATTCCACAAAAATCCCACAAAATTCCTGCAACATCTCACAAAATCTCCGGAAATTTCCACAAAATTCAAGAAGACTCTCACAAAATACTTGAAAGCTGCTGAAAATTCCACGAATATCCCACAAAAATCCCTAAATCTTCTCAAAACCCAACCACATTCCTGCAGCATCT
Organism: Cyanistes caeruleus; assembly: GCF_971803275.1. Taxonomy (NCBI): domain Eukaryota; kingdom Metazoa; phylum Chordata; class Aves; order Passeriformes; family Paridae; genus Cyanistes; species Cyanistes caeruleus. The sequence continues at coordinate 88,308,079 of NC_141702.1, read as the reverse complement.
CACAAAATCTCCACCAATATCCAAAAAATTCAAGAAAATTCCCTCCAAATTCTTCAAGTCTCCTCCAAATCCCACAAAATTCAAGACAAATCCTCAAAATCCCACAAAAATCCCACCAAATTCCAGAACCATCTCACAAAATCTCAACAAATTTCCACTAAATTCAAGAAAACTCTCACAAAGTTCTTGAAAGCCCCTCAAAATTCCAGAAAAATGCCACAAAATTCCCTACATCTTCTCAAAACCCAAACAAACTCCTGCAACATCTCACAAAATCTCCAACAATTTCCAAACAATTCAAGAAAAATCCCGCAAAATTCTTCAAGTCTCGTACAAATCCCAGAAAAATCCCACAAAATTCAAGAAACATCCCACCAAATCACCTCAATATCACCAAACATTCTGGAAAAGCCTCACAAAATTGCAGAAAAATGCCACAAAATTCCATAAATCTTCTCAAAACCCTACCAAATTCCTGCAACATCTCACAAAATCTCCACCAATAGCCAAAAAATTCAAGAAAAATCCCTCCAAATTCACTGAATTTCCTCAATATCCCACCAAATTCCAGAACCATCTCACAAAATCTCAACAAATTTCCACAAAATCTAAGAAAATTCCCTCCAAATTCTTCAAGTCTCCTCCAAATCCCACAAAATTCAAGAGAAATCCTCAAAATTCAACAAAAATCCCACAAAATTCCTTCCATCTTCTCAGAACCCAAACAAACTCCTGCAACATCTCACAAAATCTCCACCAATTTCCAAACAATTCAAGAAAAATCCCGCAAAATTCTTCAAGTCTCCTCCAAATACCACAAACATCCCACAAACATCCCACAAACATCCCACAAACATCCCACAAACATCCCACAAAATTCAAGAGAAATCCCACAAAATTCAAAAGAAATCGCACAAAATCCTGTACAAGCCCCACACAATTCCCTAAATCTTCTCAGAACCCAACCACATTCCTGCAACATCCCACAAAATCTCCAACAATTTCCACAAAATTCAAGAAGACTCTCACAAAATACTTGAAAGCTGCTGAAAATTCCACGAATATCCCACAAAAATCCCTAAATCTTCTCAAAACCCAACCACATTCCTGCAGCATCTCACAAAATCTCCACCAATATCCAAAAAATTCAAGAAAATTCCCTCCAAATTCTTCAAGTCTCCTCCAAATCCCACAAAATTCAAGACAAATCCTCAAAATCCCACAAAAATCCCACCAAATTCCAGAACCATCTCACAAAATCTCAACAAATTTCCACTAAATTCAAGAAAACTCTCACAAAGTTCTTGAAAGCCCCTCAAAATTCCAGAAAAATGCCACAAACTTCCCTACATCTTCTCAAAACCCAAACAAACTCCTGCAACATCTCACAAAATCTCCACCAATTTCCAAACAATTCAAGAAAAATCCCGCAAAATTCTTCAAGTCTCGTACAAATCCCAGAAAAATCCCACAAAATTCCAGAAACATCCCACCAAATCACCTCAATATCACCAAACATTCTGGAAAAGCCTCACAAAATTGCAGAAAAATGCCACAAAATTCCATAAATCTTCTCAAAACCCTACCAAATTCCTGCAACATCTCACAAAATCTCCACCAGTTTCCACAAAATTCAAGAAAAATCCCTCAAAATTCACTGAATGTCCTCAATATCCCACCAAATTCCAGAACCATCTCACAAAATCTCAACAAATTTCCACAAAATCTAAGAAAATTCCGCAAAATTCTTCAAGTCTCCTCCAAATCCCACAAAATTCAAGAGAAATCCTCAAAATTCCACAAAAATCCCACAAAATTCCTTCCATCTTCTCAGAACCCAAACAAACTCCTGCAACATCTCACAAAATCTCCACCAATTTCCAAACAATTCAAGAAAAATCCCGCAAAATTCTTCAAGTCTCCTCCAAATACCACAAACATCCCACAAACATCCCACAAACATCCCACAAACAACCCACAAACATCCCACAAAATCTCCAACAATTTCCACAAAATTCAAGAAAAATCCCGCAAAATTCTTCAAGTCTCCTCCAAATCCCAGAAAAATCCCACAAAATTCCAGAAACATCCCACCAAATCACCTCAATATCACCAAACATTCTGGAAAAGCCTCACAAAATTGCAGAAAAATGCCACAAAATTCCATAAATCTTCTCAAAACCCTACCAAATTCCTTCAACATCTCACAAAATCTCCACCAATAGCCAAAAAATTCAAGAAAAATCCCTCCAAATTCACTGAATTTCCTCAATATCCCACCAAATTCCAGAACCATCTAACAAAATCTCAACAAATTTCCACAAAATCTAAGAAAATTCCCTCCAAATTCTTCAAGTCTCCTCCAAATCCCACAAAATTCAAGAGAAATCCTCAAAATTCAACAAAAATCCCACAAAATTCCTTCCATCTTCTCAGAACCCAAACAAACTCCTGCAACATCTCACAAAATCTCCACCAATTTCCAAACAATTCAAGAAAAATCCCGCAAAATTCTTCAAGTCTCCTCCAAATACCACAAACATCCCACAAACATCCCACAAACATCCCACAAACATCCCACAAACATCCCACAAAATTCAAGAGAAATCCCACAAAATTCAAAAGAAATCGCACAAAATCCTGTACAAGCCCCACACAATTCCCTAAATCTTCTCAGAACCCAACCACATTCCTGCAACATCCCACAAAATCTCCAACAATTTCCACAAAATTCAAGAAGACTCTCACAAAATACTTGAAAGCTGCTGAAAATTCCACGAATATCCCACAAAAATCCCTAAATCTTCTCAAAACCCAACCACATTCCTGCAGCATCTCACAAAATCTCCACCAATATCCAAAAAATTCAAGAAAATTCCCTCCAAATTCTTCAAGTCTCCTCCAAATCCCACAAAATTCAAGAGAAATCCTCAAAATCCCACAAAAATCCCACCAAATTCCAGAACCATCTCACAAAATCTCAACAAATTTCCACTAAATTCAAGAAAACTCTCACAAAGTTCTTGAAAGCCCCTCAAAATTCCAGAAAAATGCCACAAAATTCCCTACATCTTCTCAAAACCCAAACAAACTCCTGCAACATCTCACAAAATCTCCAACAATTTCCAAACAATTCAAGAAAAATCCCGCAAAATTCTTCAAGTCTCCTACAAATCCCAGAAAAATCCCACAAAATTCCAGAAACATCCCACCAAATCACCTCAATATCACCAAAAATTCTGGAAAAGCCTCACAAAATTGCAGAAAAATGCCACAAAATTCCATAAATCTTCTCAAAACCCTACCAAATTCCTGCAACATCTCGCAAAATCTCCACCAATAGCCAAAAAATTCAAGAAAAATCCCTCAAAATTCACTGAATTTCCTCAATATCCCACCAAATTCCAGAACCATCTCACAAAATCTCAACAAATTTCCACAAAATCTAAGAAAATTCCGCAAAATTCTTCAAGTCTCCTCCAAATCCCACAAAATTCAAGAGAAATCCTCAAAATTCAACAAAAATCCCACAAAATTCCTTCCATCTTCTCAGAACTTAAACAAACTCCTGCAACATCTCACAAAATCTCCACCAATTTCCAAACAATTCAAGAAAAATCCCGCAAAATTCTTCAAGTCTCCTCCAAATACCACAAACATCCCACAAACATCCCACAAACATCCCACAAACAACCCACAAACATCCCACAAAATCTCCAACAATTTCCAAACAATTCAAGAAAAATCCCGCAAAATTCTTCAAGTCTCGTACAAATCCCATAAAAATCCCACAAAATTCCAGAAACATCCCACCAAATCACCTCAATATCACCAAAAATTCTGGAAAAGCCTCACAAAATTGCAGAAAAATGCCACAAAATTCCATAAATCTTCTCAAAACCCTACCAAATTCCTGCAACATCTCACAAAATCTCCACCAATAGCCAAAAAATTCAAGAAAAATCCCTCAAAATTCACTGAATTTCCTCAATATCCCACCAAATTCCAGAACCATCTCACAAAATCTCAACAAATTTCCACAAAATCTAAGAAAATTCCGCAAAATTCTTCAAGTCTCCTCCAAATCCCACAAAATTCAAGAGAAATCCTCAAAATTCCACAAAAATCCCACAAAATTCCTTCCATCTTCTCAGAACCCAAACAAACTCCTGCAACATCTCACAAAATCTCCACCAATTTCCAAACAATTCAAGAAAAATCCCGCAAAATTCTTCAAGTCTCCTCCAAATACCACAAACATCCCAAAAACATCCCACAAACATCCCACAAACATCCCACAAACATCCCACAAAATCTCCAACAATTTCCAAACAATTCAAGAAAAATCCCGCAAAATTCTTCAAGTCTCGTACAAATCCCAGAAAAATCCCACAAAATTCAAGAAACATCCCACCAAATCACCTCAATATCACCAAACATTCTGGAAAAGCCTCACAAAATTGCAGAAAAATGCCACAAAATTCCATAAATCTTCTCAAAACCCTACCAAATTCCTGCAACATCTCACAAAATCTCCACCAATAGCCAAAAAATTCAAGAAAAATCCCTCCAAATTCACTGAATTTCCTCAATATCCCACCAAATTCCAGAACCATCTCACAAAATCTCAACAAATTTCCACAAAATCTAAGAAAATTCCACAAAATTCTTCAAGTCTCCTCCAAATCCCACAAAATTCAAGAGAAATCCTCAAAATTCCACAAAAATCCCACAAAATTCCTTCCATCTTCTCAGAACCCAAACAAACTCCTGCAACATCTCACAAAATCTCCACCAATTTCCAAACAATTCAAGAAAAATCCCGCAAAATTCTTCAAGTCTCCTCCAAATACCACAAACATCCCACAAACATCCCACAAACATCCCACAAACATCCCACAAACATCCCACAAACATCCCACAAAATTCAAGAGAAATCCCAAAAATTCAAAAGAAATCGCACAAAATCCTGTACAAGCCCCACACAATTCCCTAAATCTTCTCAGAACCCAACCACATTCCTGCAACATCCCACAAAATCTCTGGAAATTTCCACAAAATTCAAGAAGACTCTCACAAAATACTTGAAAGCTGCTGAAAATTCCACGAATATCCCACAAAAATCCCTAAATCTTCTCAAAACCCAACCACATTCCTGCAGCATCTCACAAAATCTCCACCAATATCCAAAAAATTCAAGAAAATTCCCTCCAAATTCTTCAAGTCTCCTCCAAATCCCACAAAATTCAAGACAAATCCTCAAAATCCCACAAAAATCCCACCAAATTCCAGAACCATCTCACAAAATCTCAACAAATTTCCACTAAATTCAAGAAAACTCTCACAAAGTTCTTGAAAGCCCCTCAAAATTCCAGAAAAATGCCACAAAATTCCCTACATCTTCTCAAAACCCAAACAAACTCCTGCAACATCTCACAAAATCTCCAACAATTTCCAAACAATTCAAGAAAAATCCCGCAAAATTCTTCAAGTCTCGTACAAATCCCAGAAAAATCCCACAAAATTCCAGAAACATCCCACCAAATCACCTCAATATCACCAAAAATTCTGGAAAAGCCTCACAAAATTGCAGAAAAATGCCACAAAATTCCCTAAACCTTCTCAAAACCCTACCCAATTCCTGCAACATCCCACAAAATCTCCAACAATTTCCACAAAATTCAAGAAAAATCCCTCAAAATTCACTGAATTTCCTCAATATCCCACCAAATTCCAGAACCATCTCACAAAATCTCAAAAAATTTCCACTAAATCTAAGAAAATTCCCTCCAAATTCTTCAAGTCTCCTCCAAATCCCACAAAATTCAAGAGAAATCCTCAAAATTCCACAAAAATCCCACAAAATTCCTTCCATCTTCTCAAAACCCAAACAAATTCCTGCAACATCTCACAAAATCTCCAACAATTTCCAAACATTTCAAGAAAAATCCCGCAAAATTCCTAAAAGTCTCCTCCAAATACCACAAACATCCTACAAACATCTCAAAAACATCCCACAAACATCCCATAAAATTCAAGAGAAATCCCACAAAATTCAAGAGAAATCCCACCAAATTCTGTACAAGCCCCACACAATTCCCTAAATCTTCTCAGAACCCAACCACATTCCTGCAACATCCCACAAAATCTCCAACAATTTCCACAAAATTCAAGAAAATTCCCTCCAAATTCACTGAATTTCCTCAATATCCAACCAAACTCCAGAACCATCTCACAAAATCTCAACAAATTTCCAAAAAATTCAAAAAAACTCTCACAAAGTTCTTGAAAGCCCCTCAAAATTCCAGAAAAATGCCACAAAATTCCCTACATCTTCTCAAAACATTACAAAATTCTACAGACATCTCACAAAATCTCCACACATTTCCACAAAATCTAAGAAAATTCCCGCAAAATTCTTCAAGTCTCCTCCAAATCCCACAAAATTCAAGAGAAATCCTCAAAATTCCACAAAAATCCAACAAAATTCCCTACATCTTCTCAAAATCCAAACAAATTCCTGAAACATCTCACAAAATCTCCACCAATTTCCACAACATTTAGGAAAAATCCCTCCAACTTCTTCAAGTCTCCTCCAAATCCCACAAAATTCAAGAGAATTCCTCAAAATTCCACAAAAATCCCACAAAATTCCTGCAACATCTCACAAAATCTCCGGAAATTTCTACAAAATTCAAGAAGACTCTCACAAAATACTTGAAAGCTGCTGAAAATTCCACGAATATCCCACAAAAATCCCTAAATCTTCTCAAAACCCAACCACATTCCTGCAGCATCTCACAAAATCTCCACCAATATCCAAAAAATTCAAGAAAATTCCCTCCAAATTCTTCAAGTCTCCTCCAAATCCCACAAAATTCAAGACAAATCCTCAAAATCCCACAAAAATCCCACCAAATTCCAGAACCATCTCACAAAATCTCAACAAATTTCCACTAAATTCAAGAAAACTCTCACAAAGTTCTTGAAAGCCCCTCAAAATTCCAGAAAAATGCCACAAAATTCCCTACATCTTCTCAAAACCCAAACAAACTCCTGCAACATCTCACAAAATCTCCAACAATTTCCAAACAATTCAAGAAAAATCCCGCAAAATTCTTCAAGTCTCGTACAAATCCCAGAAAAATCCCACAAAATTCCAGAAACATCCCACCAAATCACCTCAATATCACCAAACATTCTGGAAAAGCCTCACAAAATTGCAGAAAAATGCCACAAAATTCCATAAATCTTCTCAAAACCCTACCAAATTCCTGCAACATCTCACAAAATCTCCACCAATAGCCAAAAAATTCAAGAAAAATCCCTCCAAATTCACTGAATTTCCTCAATATCCCACCAAATTCCAGAACCATCTCACAAAATCTCAACAAATTTCCACAAAATCTAAGAAAATTCCCTCCAAATTCTTCAAGTCTCCTCCAAATCCCACAAAATTCAAGAGAAATCCTCAAAATTCAACAAAAATCCCACAAAATTCCTTCCATCTTCTCAGAACCCAAACAAACTCCTGCAACATCTCACAAAATCTCCACCAATTTCCAAACAATTCAAGAAAAATCCCGCAAAATTCTTCAAGTCTCCTCCAAATACCACAAACATCCCACAAACATCCCACAAACATCCCACAAACATCCCACAAACATCCCACAAAATTCAAGAGAAATCCCACAAAATTCAAAAGAAATCGCACAAAATCCTGTACAAGCCCCACACAATTCCCTAAATCTTCTCAGAACCCAACCACATTCCTGCAACATCCCACAAAATCTCCAACAATTTCCACAAAATTCAAGAAGACTCTCACAAAATACTTGAAAGCTGCTGAAAATTCCACGAATATCCCACAAAAATCCCTAAATGTTCTCAAAACCCAACCACATTCCTGCAGCATCTCACAAAATCTCCACCAATATCCAAAAAATTCAAGAAAATTCCCTCCAAATTCTTCAAGTCTCCTCCAAATCCCACAAAATTCAAGACAAATCCTCAAAATCCCACAAAAATCCCACCAAATTCCAGAACCATCTCACAAAATCTCAACAAATTTCCACTAAATTCAAGAAAACTCTCACAAAGTTCTTGAAAGCCCCTCAAAATTCCAGAAAAATGCCACAAACTTCCCTACATCTTCTCAAAACCCAAACAAACTCCTGCAACATCTCACAAAATCTCCACCAATTTCCAAACAATTCAAGAAAAATCCCGCAAAATTCTTCAAGTCTCGTACAAATCCCAGAAAAATCCCACAAAATTCCAGAAACATCCCACCAAATCACCTCAATATCACCAAACATTCTGGAAAAGCCTCACAAAATTGCAGAAAAATGCCACAAAATTCCATAAATCTTCTCAAAACCCTACCAAATTCCTGCAACATCTCACAAAATCTCCACCAGTTTCCACAAAATTCAAGAAAAATCCCTCAAAATTCACTGAATTTCCTCAATATCCCACCAAATTCCAGAACCATCTCACAAAATCTCAACAAATTTCCACAAAATCTAAGAAAATTCCGCAAAATTCTTCAAGTCTCCTCCAAATCCCACAAAATTCAAGAGAAATCCTCAAAATTCCACAAAAATCCCACAAAATTCCTTCCATCTTCTCAGAACCCAAACAAACTCCTGCAACATCTCACAAAATCTCCACCAATTTCCAAACAATTCAAGAAAAATCCCGCAAAATTCTTCAAGTCTCCTCCAAATACCACAAACATCCCACAAACATCCCACAAACATCCCACAAACATCCCACAAACATCCCACAAAATCTCCAACAATTTCCAAACAATTCAAGAAAAATCCCGCAAAATTCTTCAAGTCTTGTACAAATCCCAGAAAAATCCCACAAAATTCAAGAAACATCCCACCAAATCACCTCAATATCACCAAAAATTCCGGAAAAGCCTCACAAAATTGCAGAAAAATGCCACAAAATTCCCTAAACCTTCTCAAAACCCTACCCAATTCCTGCAACATCCCACAAAATCTCCAACAATTTCCACAAAATTCAAGAAAAATCCCTCAAAATTCACTGAATTTCCTCAATATCCCACCAAATTCCAGAACCATCTCACAAAATCTCAACAAATTTCCACTAAATCTAAGAAAATTCCTTCCAAATTCTTCAAGTCTCCTCCAAATCCCACAAAATTCAAGAGAAATCCTCAAAATTCCACAAAAATCCAACAAAATTCCTTCCATCTTCTCAAAACCCAAACAAATTCCTGCAACATCTCACAAAATCTCCACCAATAGCCAAAAAATTCAAGAAAAATCCCTCAAAATTCACTGAATTTCCTCAATATCCCACCAAATTCCAGAACCATCTCACAAAATCTCAACAAATTTCCACAAAATCTAAGAAAATTCCCTCCAAATTCTTCAAGTCTCCTCCAAATCCCACAAAATTCAAGACAAATCCTCAAAATTCCACAAAAATCCCACAAAATTCCTTCCATCTTCTCAGAACCCAAACAAACTCCTGCAACATCTCACAAAATCTCCACCAATTTCCAAACAATTCAAGAAAAATCCCGCAAAATTCTTCAAGTCTCCTCCAAATACCACAAACATCCCACAAACATCCCACAAACATCCCACAAACATCCCACAAACATCCCACAAAATTCAAGAGAAATCCCACAAAATTCAAAAGAAATCGCACAAAATCCTGTACAAGCCCCACACAATTCCCTAAATCTTCTCAGAACCCAACCACATTCCTGCAACATCCCACAAAATCTCCAACAATTTCCACAAAATTCAAGAAGACTCTCACAAAATACTTGAAAGCTGCTGAAAATTCCACGAATATCCCACAAAAATCCCTAAATCTTCTCAAAACCCAACCACATTCCTGCAGCATCTCACAAAATCTCCACCAATATCCAAAAAATTCAAGAAAATTCCCTCCAAATTCTTCAAGTCTCCTCCAAATCCCACAAAATTCAAGAGAAATCCTCAAAATCCCACAAAAATCCCACCAAATTCCAGAACCATCTCACAAAATCTCAACAAATTTCCACTAAATTCAAGAAAACTCTCACAAAGTTCTTGAAAGCCCCTCAAAATTCCAGAAAAATGCCACAAAATTCCCTACATCTTCTCAAAACCCAAACAAACTCCTGCAACATCTCACAAAATCTCCAACAATTTCCAAACAATTCAAGAAAAATCCCGCAAAATTCTTCAAGTCTCGTACAAATCCCAGAAAAATCCCACAAAATTCCAGAAACATCCCACCAAATCACCTCAATATCACCAAAAATTCTGGAAAAGCCTCACAAAATTGCAGAAAAATGCCACAAAATTCCATAAATCTTCTCAAAACCCTACCAAATTCCTGCAACATCTCGCAAAATCTCCACCAATAGCCAAAAAATTCAAGAAAAATCCCTCAAAATTCACTGAATTTCCTCAATATCCCACCAAATTCCAGAACCATCTCACAAAATCTCAACAAATTTCCACAAAATCTAAGAAAATTCCGCAAAATTCTTCAAGTCTCCTCCAAATCCCACAAAATTCAAGAGAAATCCTCAAAATTCAACAAAAATCCCACAAAATTCCTTCCATCTTCTCAGAACTTAAACAAACTCCTGCAACATCTCACAAAATCTCCACCAATTTCCAAACAATTCAAGAAAAATCCCGCAAAATTCTTCAAGTCTCCTCCAAATACCACAAACATCCCACAAACATCCCACAAACATCCCACAAACAACCCACAAACATCCCACAAAATCTCCAACAATTTCCAAACAATTCAAGAAAAATCCCGCAAAATTCTTCAAGTCTCGTACAAATCCCATAAAAATCCCACAAAATTCCAGAAACATCCCACCAAATCACCTCAATATCACCAAAAATTCTGGAAAAGCCTCACAAAATTGCAGAAAAATGCCACAAAATTCCATAAATCTTCTCAAAACCCTACCAAATTCCTGCAACATCTCACAAAATCTCCACCAATAGCCAAAAAATTCAAGAAAAATCCCTCAAAATTCACTGAATTTCCTCAATATCCCACCAAATTTCAGAACCATCTCACAAAATCTCAACAAATTTCCACAAAATCTAAGAAAATTCCGCAAAATTCTTCAAGTCTCCTCCAAATCCCACAAAATTCAAGAGAAATCCTCAAAATTCCACAAAAATCCCACAAAATTCCTTCCATCTTCTCAGAACCCAAACAAACTCCTGCAACATCTCACAAAATCTCCACCAATTTCCAAACAATTCAAGAAAAATCCCGCAAAATTCTTCAAGTCTCCTCCAAATACCACAAACATCCCACAAACATCCCACAAACATCCCACAAACATCCCACAAACATCCCACAAAATCTCCAACAATTTCCAAACAATTCAAGAAAAATCCCGCAAAATTCTTCAAGTCTCGTACAAATCCCAGAAAAATCCCACAAAATTCAAGAAACATCCCACCAAATCACCTCAATATCACCAAACATTCTGGAAAAGCCTCACAAAATTGCAGAAAAATGCCACAAAATTCCATAAATCTTCTCAAAACCCTACCAAATTCCTGCAACATCTCACAAAATCTCCACCAATAGCCAAAAAATTCAAGAAAAATCCCTCCAAATTCACTGAATTTCCTCAATATCCCACCAAATTCCAGAACCATCTCACAAAATCTCAACAAATTTCCACAAAATCTAAGAAAATTCCGCAAAATTCTTCAAGTCTCCTCCAAATCCCACAAAATTCAAGACAAATCCTCAAAATTCCACAAAAATCCCACAAAATTCCTTCCATCTTCTCAGAACCCAAACAAACTCCTGCAACATCTCACAAAATCTCCACCAATTTCCAAACAATTCAAGAAAAATCCCGCAAAATTCTTCAAGTCTCCTCCAAATACCACAAACATCCCACAAACATCCCACAAACATCCCACAAACATCCCACAAACATCCCACAAAATTCAAGAGAAATCCCACAAAATTCAAAAGAAATCGCACAAAATCCTGTACAAGCCCCACACAATTCCCTAAATCTTCTCAGAACCCAACCACATTCCTGCAACATCCCACAAAATCTCCAACAATTTCCACAAAATTCAAGAAGACTCTCACAAAATACTTGAAAGCTGCTGAAAATTCCACGAATATCCCACAAAAATCCCTAAATCTTCTCAAAACCCAACCACATTCCTGCAGCATCTCACAAAATCTCCACCAATATCCAAAAAATTCAAGAAAATTCCCTCCAAATTCTTCAAGTCTCCTCCAAATCCCACAAAATTCAAGACAAATCCTCAAAATCCCACAAAAATCCCACCAAATTCCAGAACCATCTCACAAAATCTCAACAAATTTCCACTAAATTCAAGAAAACTCTCACAAAGTTCTTGAAAGCCCCTCAAAATTCCAGAAAAATGCCACAAAATTCCCTACATCTTCTCAAAACCCAAACAAACTCCTGCAACATCTCACAAAATCTCCAACAATTTCCAAACAATTCAAGAAAAATCCCGCAAAATTCTTCAAGTCTCCTACAAATCCCAGAAAAATCCCACAAAATTCCAGAAACATCCCACCAAATCACCTCAATATCACCAAACATTCTGGAAAAGCCTCACAAAATTGCAGAAAAATGCCACAAAATTCCATAAATCTTCTCAAAACCCTACCAAATTCCTGCAACATCTCACAAAATCTCCACCAATAGCCAAAAAATTCAAGAAAAATCCCTCCAAATTCACTGAATTTCCTCAATATCCCACCAAATTCCAGAACCATCTCACAAAATCTCAACAAATTTCCACTAAATCTAAGAAAATTCCTTCCAAATTCTTCAAGTCTCCTCCAAATCCCACAAAATTCAAGAGAAATCCTCAAAATTCCACAAAAATCCAACAAAATTCCTTCCATCTTCTCAAAACCCAAACAAATTCCTGCAACATCTCACAAAATCTCCACCAATATCCAAAAAATTCAAGAAAAATCCCTCCAAATTCACTGAATTTCCTCAATATCCCACCAAATTCCAGAACCATCTCACAAAATCTCAACAAATTTCCACAAAATCTAAGAAAATTCCCTCCAAATTCTTCAAGTCTCCTCCAAATCCCACAAAATTCAAGAGAAATCCTCAAAATTCCACAAAAATCCCACAAAATTCCTTCCATCTTCTCAGAACCCAAACAAACTCCTGCAACATCTCACAAAATCTCCACCAATTTCCAAACAATTCAAGAAAAATCCCGCAAAATTCTTCAAGTCTCCTCCAAATACCACAAACATCCCACAAACATCCCACAAACATCCCACAAACATCCCACAAACATCCCACAAAATTCAAGAGAAATCCCACAAAATTCAAAAGAAATCGCACAAAATCCTGTACAAGCCCCACACAATTCCCTAAATCTTCTCAGAACCCAACCACATTCCTGCAACATCCCACAAAATCTCCAACAATTTCCACAAAATTCAAGAAGACTCTCACAAAATACTTGAAAGCTGCTGAAAATTCCACGAATATCCCACAAAAATCCCTAAATCTTCTCAAAACCCAACCGCATTCCTGCAGCATCTCACAAAATCTCCACCAATATCCAAAAAATTCAAGAAAATTCCCTCCAAATTCTTCAAGTCTCCTCCAAATCCCACAAAATTCAAGACAAATCCTCAAAATCCCACAAAAATCCCACCAAATTCCAGAACCATCTCACAAAATCTCAACAAATTTCCACTAAATTCAAGAAAACTCTCACAAAGTTCTTGAAAGCCCCTCAAAATTCCAGAAAAATGCCACAAAATTCCCTACATCTTCTCAAAACCCAAACAAACTCCTGCAACATCTCACAAAATCTCCAACAATTTCCAAACAATTCAAGAAAAATCCCGCAAAATTCTTCAAGTCTCCTACAAATCCCAGAAAAATCCCACAAAATTCCAGAAACATCCCACCAAATCACCTCAATATCACCAAACATTCTGGAAAAGCCTCACAAAATTGCAGAAAAATGCCACAAAATTCCATAAATCTTCTCAAAACCCTACCAAATTCCTGCAACATCTCACAAAATCTCCAACAATAGCCAAAAAATTCAAGAAAAATCCCTCCAAATTCACTGAATTTCCTCAATATCCCACCAAATTCCAGAACCATCTCACAAAATCTCAACAAATTTCCACTAAATCTAAGAAAATTCCCTCCAAATTCTTCAAGTCTCCTCCAAATCCCACAAAATTCAAGACAAATCCTCAAAATTCCACAAAAATCCCACAAAATTCCTTCCATCTTCTCAGAACCCAAACAAACTCCTGCAACATCTCACAAAATCTCCACCAATTTCCAAACAATTCAAGAAAAATCCCGCAAAATTCCTAAAAGTCTCCTCCAAATACCACAAACATCCTACAAACATCTCAAAAACATCCCACAAACATCCCATAAAATTCAAGAGAAATCCCACAAAATTCAAGAGAAATCCCACCAAATTCTGTACAAGCCCCACACAAAAATCCCTAAATCTTCTCAGAACCCAACCACATTCCTGCAACATCCCACAAAATCTCCAACAATTTCCACAAAATTCAAGAAAATTCCCTCCAAATTCACTGAATTTCCTCAATATCCAACCAAACTCCAGAACCATCTCACAAAATCTCAACAAATTTCCAAAAAATTCAAAAAAACTCTCACAAAGTTCTTGAAAGCCCCTCAAAATTCCAGAAAAATGCCACAAAATTCCCTACATCTTCTCAAAACATTACAAAATTCTACAGACATCTCACAAAATCTCCACACATTTCCACAAAATCTAAGAAAATTCCCGCAAAATTCTTCAAGTCTCCTCCAAATCCCACAAAATTCAAGAGAAATCCTCAAAAATCCACAAAAATCCAACAAAATTCCCTACATCTTCTCAAAATCCAAACAAATTCCTGAAACATCTCACAAAATCTCCACCAATTTCCACAACATTTAGGAAAAATCCCTCCAACTTCTTCAAGTCTCCTCCAAATCCCACAAAATTCAAGAGAATTCCTCAAAATTCCACAAAAATCCAACCAAATTCCTGCAACATCTCACAAAATCTCCGGAAATTTCCACAAAATTCAAGAAAACTCTCACAAAATACTTGAAAGCTGCTGAAAATTCCACGAATATCCCACAAAAATCCCTAAATCTTCTCAAAACCCAACCACATTCCTGCAGCATCTCACAAAATCTCCACCAATATCCAAAAAATTCAAGAAAATTCCCT
Organism: Cyanistes caeruleus; assembly: GCF_971803275.1. NCBI lineage: Eukaryota > Metazoa > Chordata > Aves > Passeriformes > Paridae > Cyanistes > Cyanistes caeruleus. The sequence goes on along the minus strand of NC_141702.1, from coordinate 88,292,813 downwards.
CCAAATTCTTCAAGTCTCCTCCAAATCCCACAAAATTCAAGACAAATCCTCAAAATCCCACAAAAATCCCACCAAATTCCAGAACCATCTCACAAAATCTCAACAAATTTCCACTAAATTCAAGAAAACTCTCACAAAGTTCTTGAAAGCCCCTCAAAATTCCAGAAAAATGCCACAAAATTCCCTACATCTTCTCAAAACCCAAACAAACTCCTGCAACATCTCACAAAATCTCCAACAATTTCCAAACAATTCAAGAAAAATCCCGCAAAATTCTTCAAGTCTCCTACAAATCCCAGAAAAATCCCACAAAATTCCAGAAACATCCCACCAAATCACCTCAATATCACCAAACATTCTGGAAAAGCCTCACAAAATTGCAGAAAAATGCCACAAAATTCCATAAATCTTCTCAAAACCCTACCAAATTCCTGCAACATCTCACAAAATCTCCACCAATAGCCAAAAAATTCAAGAAAAATCCCTCCAAATTCACTGAATTTCCTCAATATCCCACCAAATTCCAGAACCATCTCACAAAATCTCAACAAATTTCCACAAAATCTAAGAAAATTCCGCAAAATTCTTCAAGTCTCCTCCAAATCCCACAAAATTCAAGACAAATCCTCAAAATTCCACAAAAATCCCACAAAATTCCTTCCATCTTCTCAGAACCCAAACAAACTCCTGCAACATCTCACAAAATCTCCACCAATTTCCAAACAATTCAAGAAAAATCCCGCAAAATTCTTCAAGTCTCCTCCAAATACCACAAACATCCCACAAACATCCCACAAACATCCCACAAACATCCCACAAACATCCCACAAAATTCAAGAGAAATCCCACAAAATTCAAAAGAAATCGCACAAAATCCTGTACAAGCCCCACACAATTCCCTAAATCTTCTCAGAACCCAACCACATTCCTGCAACATCCCACAAAATCTCCAACAATTTCCACAAAATTCAAGAAGACTCTCACAAAATACTTGAAAGCTGCTGAAAATTCCACGAATATCCCACAAAAATCCCTAAATCTTCTCAAAACCCAACCACATTCCTGCAGCATCTCACAAAATCTCCACCAATATCCAAAAAATTCAAGAAAATTCCCTCCAAATTCTTCAAGTCTCCTCCAAATCCCACAAAATTCAAGACAAATCCTCAAAATCCCACAAAAATCCCACCAAATTCCAGAACCATCTCACAAAATCTCAACAAATTTCCACTAAATTCAAGAAAACTCTCACAAAGTTCTTGAAAGCCCCTCAAAATTCCAGAAAAATGCCACAAAATTCCCTACATCTTCTCAAAACCCAAACAAACTCCTGCAACATCTCACAAAATCTCCAACAATTTCCAAACAATTCAAGAAAAATCCCGCAAAATTCTTCAAGTCTCCTACAAATCCCAGAAAAATCCCACAAAATTCCAGAAACATCCCACCAAATCACCTCAATATCACCAAACATTCTGGAAAAGCCTCACAAAATTGCAGAAAAATGCCACAAAATTCCATAAATCTTCTCAAAACCCTACCAAATTCCTGCAACATCTCACAAAATCTCCAACAATAGCCAAAAAATTCAAGAAAAATCCCTCCAAATTCACTGAATTTCCTCAATATCCCACCAAATTCCAGAACCATCTCACAAAATCTCAACAAATTTCCACTAAATCTAAGAAAATTCCCTCCAAATTCTTCAAGTCTCCTCCAAATCCCACAAAATTCAAGACAAATCCTCAAAATTCCACAAAAATCCCACAAAATTCCTTCCATCTTCTCAGAACCCAAACAAACTCCTGCAACATCTCACAAAATCTCCACCAATTTCCAAACAATTCAAGAAAAATCCCGCAAAATTCTTCAAGTCTCCTCCAAATACCACAAACATCCCACAAACATCCCACAAACATCCCACAAGCATCCCACAAACATCCCACAAAATCTCCAACAAGTTCCAAACAATTCAAGAAAAATCCCGCAAAAATCTTCAAGTCTCGTACAAATCCCAGAAAAATCCCACAAAATTCCAGAAACATCCCACCAAATCACCTCAATATCACCAAAAATTCCGGAAAAGCCTCACAAAATTGCAGAAAAATGCCACAAAATTCCCTAAACCTTCTCAAAACCCTACCCAATTCCTGCAACATCCCACAAAATCTCCAACAATTTTCACAAAATTCAAGAAAAATCCCTCAAAATTCACTGAATTTCCTCAATATCCCACCAAATTCCAGAACCATCTCACAAAATCTCAACAAATTTCCACTAAATCTAAGAAAATTCCTTCCAAATTCTTCAAGTCTCCTCCAAATCCCACAAAATTCAAGAGAAATCCTCAAAATTCCACAAAAATCCAACAAAATTCCTTCCATCTTCTCAAAACCCAAACAAATTCCTGCAACATCTCACAAAATCTCCAAGAATTTCCACAAAATTCAAGAAAAATCCCTCAAAATTCACTGAATTTCCTCAATATCCCACCAAATTCCAGAACCATCTCACAAAATCTCAACAAATTTCCACTAAATCTAAGAAAATTCCTTCCAAATTCTTCAAGTCTCCTCCAAATCCCACAAAATTCAAGAGAAATCCTCAAAATTCCACAAAAATTTAACAAAATTCCATAAATCTTCTCAAAACCCTACCAAATTCCTGCAACATCTCACAAAATCTCCACCAATAGCCAAAAAATTCAAGAAAAATCCCTCAAAATTCACTGAATTTCCTCAATATCCCACCAAATTCCAGAACCATCTCACAAAATCTCAACAAATTTCCACAAAATCTAAGAAAATTCCCTCCAAATTCTTCAAGTCTCCTCCAAATCCCACAAAATTCAAGAGAAATCCTCAAAATTCCACAAAAATCCCACAAAATTCCTTCCATCTTCTCAGAACCCAAACAAACTCCTGCAACATCTCACAAAATCTCCACCAATTTCCAAACAATTTAAGAAAAATCCCGCAAAATTCTTCAAGTCTCCTCCAAATACCACAAACATCCCACAAACATCCCACAAACATCCCACAAACATCCCACAAACATCCCACAAAATTCAAGAGAAATCCCACAAAATTCAAAAGAAATCGCACAAAATCCTGTACAAGCCCCACACAATTCCCTAAATCTTCTCAGAACCCAACCACATTCCTGCAACATCCCACAAAATCTCCAACAATTTCCACAAAATTCAAGAAGACTCTCACAAAATACTTGAAAGCTGCTGAAAATTCCACGAATATCCCACAAAAATCCCTAAATCTTCTCAAAACCCAACCACATTCCTGCAGCATCTCACAAAATCTCCACCAATATCCAAAAAATTCAAGAAAATTCCCTCCAAATTCTTCAAGTCTCCTCCAAATCCCACAAAATTCAAGAGAAATCCTCAAAATCCCACAAAAATCCCACCAAATTCCAGAACCATCTCACAAAATCTCAACAAATTTCCACTAAATTCAAGAAAACTCTCACAAAGTTCTTGAAAGCCCCTCAAAATTCCAGAAAAATGCCACAAAATTCCCTACATCTTCTCAAAACCCAAACAAACTCCTGCAACATCTCACAAAATCTCCAACAATTTCCAAACAATTCAAGAAAAATCCCGCAAAATTCTTCAAGTCTCCTACAAATCCCAGAAAAATCCCACAAAATTCCAGAAACATCCCACCAAATCACCTCAATATCACCAAACATTCTGGAAAAGCCTCACAAAATTGCAGAAAAATGCCACAAAATTCCATAAATCTTCTCAAAACCCTACCAAATTCCTGCAACATCTCACAAAATCTCCACCAATAGCCAAAAAATTCAAGAAAAATCCCTCCAAATTCACTGAATTTCCTCAATATCCCACCAAATTCCAGAACCATCTCACAAAATCTCAACAAATTTCCACAAAATCTAAGAAAATTCCGCAAAATTCTTCAAGTCCCCTCCAAATCCCACAAAATTCAAGAGAAATCCTCAAAATTCCACAAAAATCCCACAAAATTCCTTCCATCTTCTCAGAACCCAAACAAACTCCTGCAACATCTCACAAAATCTCCACCAATTTCCAAACAATTCAAGAAAAATCCCGCAAAATTCTTCAAGTCTCCTCCAAATACCACAAACATCCCACAAACATCCCACAAACATCCCACAAACATCCCACAAACATCCCACAAAATTCAAGAGAAATCCCACAAAATTCAAAAGAAATCGCACAAAATCCTGTACAAGCCCCACACAATTCCCTAAATCTTCTCAGAACCCAACCACATTCCTGCAACATCCCACAAAATCTCCAACAATTTCCACAAAATTCAAGAAGACTCTCACAAAATACTTGAAAGCTGCTGAAAATTCCACGAATATCCCACAAAAATCCCTAAATCTTCTCAAAACCCAACCACATTCCTGCAGCATCTCACAAAATCTCCACCAATATCCAAAAAATTCAAGAAAATTCCCTCCAAATTCTTCAAGTCTCCTCCAAATCCCACAAAATTCAAGACAAATCCTCAAAATCCCACAAAAATCCCACCAAATTCCAGAACCATCTCACAAAATCTCAACAAATTTCCACTAAATTCAAGAAAACTCTCACAAAGTTCTTGAAAGCCCCTCAAAATTCCAGAAAAATGCCACAAAATTCCCTACATCTTCTCAAAACCCAAACAAACTCCTGCAACATCTCACAAAATCTCCACCAATTTCCAAACAATTCAAGAAAAATCCCGCAAAATTCTTCAAGTCTCGTACAAATCCCAGAAAAATCCCACAAAATTCCAGAAACATCCCACCAAATCACCTCAATATCACCAAACATTCTGGAAAAGCCTCACAAAATTGCAGAAAAATGCCACAAAATTCCATAAATCTTCTCAAAACCCTACCCAATTCCTGCAACATCCCACAAAATCTCCACCAATAGCCAAAAAATTCAAGAAAAATCCCTCCAAATTCACTGAATTTCCTCAATATCCCACCAAATTCCAGAACCATCTCACAAAATCTCAACAAATTTCCACTAAATCTAAGAAAATTCCCTCCAAATTCTTCAAGTCTCCTCCAAATCCCACAAAATTCAAGACAAATCCTCAAAATTCCACAAAAATCCCACAAAATTCCTTCCATCTTCTCAGAACCCAAACAAACTCCTGCAACATCTCACAAAATCTCCACCAATTTCCAAACAATTCAAGAAAAATCCCGCAAAATTCCTAAAAGTCTCCTCCAAATACCACAAACATCCTACAAACATCTCAAAAACATCCCACAAACATCCCATAAAATTCAAGAGAAATCCCACAAAATTCAAGAGAAATCCCACCAAATTCTGTACAAGCCCCACACAAAAATCCCTAAATCTTCTCAGAACCCAACCACATTCCTGCAACATCCCACAAAATCTCCAACAATTTCCACAAAATTCAAGAAAATTCCCTCCAAATTCACTGAATTTCCTCAATATCCAACCAAACTCCAGAACCATCTCACAAAATCTCAACAAATTTCCAAAAAATTCAAAAAAACTCTCACAAAGTTCTTGAAAGCCCCTCAAAATTCCAGAAAAATGCCACAAAATTCCCTACATCTTCTCAAAACATTACAAAATTCTACAGACATCTCACAAAATCTCCACACATTTCCACAAAATCTAAGAAAATTCCCGCAAAATTCTTCAAGTCTCCTCCAAATCCCACAAAATTCAAGAGAAATCCTCAAAATTCCACAAAAATCCAACAAAATTCCCTACATCTTCTCAAAATCCAAACAAATTCCTGAAACATCTCACAAAATCTCCACCAATTTCCACAACATTTAGGAAAAATCCCTCCAACTTCTTCAAGTCTCCTCCAAATCCCACAAAATTCAAGAGAATTCCTCAAAATTCCACAAAAATCCCACAAAATTCCTGCAACATCTCACAAAATGTCTGGAAATTTCCACAAAATTCAAGAAGACTCTCACAAAATACTTGAAAGCTGCTGAAAATTCCACGAATATCCCACAAAAATCCCTAAATCTTCTCAAAACCCAACCACATTCCTGCAGCATCTCACAAAATCTCCACCAATATCCAAAAAATTCAAGAAAATTCCCTCCAAATTCTTCAAGTCTCCTCCAAATCCCACAAAATTCAAGACAAATCCTCAAAATCCCACAAAAATCCCACCAAATTCCAGAACCATCTCACAAAATCTCAACAAATTTCCACTAAATTCAAGAAAACTCTCACAAAGTTCTTGAAAGCCCCTCAAAATTCCAGAAAAATGCCACAAAATTCCCTACATCTTCTCAAAACCCAAACAAACTCCTGCAACATCTCACAAAATCTCCAACAATTTCCAAACAATTCAAGAAAAATCCCGCAAAATTCTTCAAGTCTCGTACAAATCCCAGAAAAATCCCACAAAATTCAAGAAACATCCCACCAAATCACCTCAATATCACCAAAAATTCTGGAAAAGCCTCACAAAATTGCAGAAAAATGCCACAAAATTCCCTAAACCTTCTCAAAACCCTACCCAATTCCTGCAACATCCCACAAAATCTCCAACAATTTCCACAAAATTCAAGAAAAATCCCTCAAAATTCACTGAATTTCCTCAATATCCCACCAAATTCCAGAACCATCTCACAAAATCTCAACAAATTTCCACATAATCTAAGAAAATTCCACAAAATTCTTCAAGTCTCCTCCAAATCCCACAAAATTCAAGAGAAATCCTCAAAATTCCACAAAAATCCAACAAAATTCCTTCCATCTTCTCAAAACCCAAACAAATTCCTGCAACATCTCACAAAATCTCCACCAATTTCCAAACATTTCAAGAAAAATCCCGCAAAATTCCTAAAAGTCTCCTCCAAATACCACAAACATCCAACAAACATCTCAAAAACATCCCACAAACATCCCATAAAATTCAATAGAAATCCCACAAAATTCAAGAGAAATCCCACCAAATTCTGTACAAGCCCCACACAATTCCCTAAATCTTCTCAGAACCCAACCACATTCCTGCAACATCCCACAAAATCTCCAACAATTTCCACAAAATTCAAGAAAATTCCCTCCAAATTCACTGAATTTCCTCAATATCCAACCAAACTCCAGAACCATCTCACAAAATCTCAACAAATTTCCAAAAAATTCAAAAAAACTCTCACAAAGTTCTTGAAAGCCCCTCAAAATTCCAGAAAAATGCCACAAAATTCCCTACATCTTCGCAAAACATTACAAAATTCTACACACATCTCACAAAATCTCCACACATTTCCACAAAATCTAAGAAAATTCCCGCAAAATTCTTCAAGTCTCCTCCAAATCCCACAAAATTCAAGAGAAATCCTCAAAATTCCACAAAAATCCCACAAAATTCCTGCAACATCTCACAAAATCTCTGGAAATTTCCACAAAATTCAAGAAGACTCTCACAAAATACTTGAAAGCTGCTGAAAATTCCACGAATATCCCACAAAAATCCCTAAATCTTCTCAAAACCCAACCACATTCCTGCAGCATTACACAAAATCTCCACCAATATCCAAAAAATTCAAGAAAATTCCCTCCAAATTCTTCAAGTCTCCTCCAAATCCCACAAAATTCAAGACAAATCCTCAAAATTCCACAAAAATCCCACAAAATTCCTTCCATCTTCTCAGAACCCAAACAAACTCCTGCAACATCTCACAAAATCTCCAACAATTTCCAAACAATTCAAGAAAAATCCCGCAAAATTCTTCAAGTCTCGTACAAATCCCAGAAAAATTCCACAAAATTCCAGAAACATCCCACCAAATCACCTCAATATCACCAAACATTCTGGAAAAGCCTCACAAAATTGCAGAAAAATGCCACAAAATTCCATAAATCTTCTCAAAACCCTACCAAATTCCTGCAACATCTCACAAAATCTCCACCAATAGCCAAAAAATTCAAGAAAAATCCCTCCAAATTCACTGAATTTCCTCAATATCCCACCAAATTCCAGAACCATCTCACAAAATCTCAACAAATTTCCACAAAATCTAAGAAAATTCCGCAAAATTCTTCAAGTCTCCTCCAAATCCCACAAAATTCAAGACAAATCCTCAAAATTCCACAAAAATCCCACAAAATTCCTTCCATCTTCTCAGAACCCAAACAAACTCCTGCAACATCTCACAAAATCTCCACCAATTTCCAAAAAATTCAAGAAAATCCCGCAAAATTCTTCAAGTCTCCTCCAAATACCACAAACATCCCACAAACATCCCACAAACATCCCACAAACATCCCACAAAATTCAAGAGAAATCCCACAAAATTCAAAAGAAATCGCACAAAATCCTGTACAAGCCCCACACAATTCCCTAAATCTTCTCAAAACCCAACCACATTCCTGCAACATCCCACAAAATCTCCAACAATTTCCACAAAATTCAAGAAGACTCTCACAAAATACTTGAAAGCTGCTGAAAATTCCACGAATATCCCACAAAAATCCCTAAATCTTCTCAAAACCCAACCACATTCCTGCAGCATCTCACAAAATCTCCACCAATATCCAAAAAATTCAAGAAAATTCCCTCCAAATTCTTCAAGTCTCCTCCAAATCCCACAAAATTCAAGACAAATCCTCAAAATCCCACAAAAATCCCACCAAATTCCAGAACCATCTCACAAAATCTCAACAAATTTCCACTAAATTCAAGAAAACTCTCACAAAGTTCTTGAAAGCCCCTCAAAATTCCAGAAAAATGCCACAAAATTCCCTACATCTTCTCAAAACCCAAACAAACTCCTGCAACATCTCACAAAATCTCCAACAATTTCCAAACAATTCAAGAAAAATCCCGCAAAATTCTTCAAGTCTCCTACAAATCCCAGAAAAATCCCACAAAATTCCAGAAACATCCCACCAAATCACCTCAATATCACCAAACATTCTGGAAAAGCCTCACAAAATTGCAGAAAAATGCCACAAAATTCCCTAAACCTTCTCAAAACCCTACCCAATTCCTGCAACATCCCACAAAATCTCCAACAATTTCCACAAAATTCAAGAAAAATCCCTCAAAATTCACTGAATTTCCTCAATATCCCACCAAATTCCAGAACCATCTCACAAAATCTCAACAAATTTCCACTAAATCTAAGAAAATTCCCTCCAAATTCTTCAAGTCTCCTCCAAATCCCACAAAATTCAAGAGAAATCCTCAAAATTCCACAAAAATCCCACAAAATTCCTTCCATCTTCTCAAAACCCAAACAAATTCCTGCAACATCTCACAAAATCTCCACCAATTTCCAAACAATTCAAGAAAAATCCCGCAAAATTCTTCAAGTCTCCTCCAAATACCACAAACATCCTACAAACATCTCACAAACATCCCACAAACATCCCATTAAATTCAATAGAAATCCCACAAAATTCAAGAGAAATCCCACCAAATTCTGTACAAGCCCCACACAATTCCCTAAATCTTCTCAGAACCCAACCACAGTCCTGCAACATCCCACAAAATCTCCAACAATTTCCACAAAATTCAAGAAAATTCCCTCCAAATTCACTGAATTTCCTCAATATCCCACCAAACTCCAGAACCATCTCACAAAATCTCAACAAATTTCCAAAAAATTCAAAAAAACTCTCACAAAGTTCTTGAAAGCCCCTCAAAATTCCAGAAAAATGCCACAAAATTCCCTACATCTTCTCAAAACATTGCAAAATTCTACAGACATCTCACAAAATCTCCACACATTTCCACAAAATCTAAGAAAATTCCCGCAAAATTCTTCAAGTCTCCTCCAAATCCCACAAAATTCAAGAGAAATCCTCAAAATTCCACAAAAATCCAACAAAATTCCCTACATCTTCTCAAAATCCAAACAAATTCCTGAAACATCTCACAAAATCTCCACCAATTTCCACAACATTTAGGAAAAATCCCTCCAACTTCTTCAAGTCTCCTCCAAATCCCACAAAATTCAAGAGAATTCCTCAAAATTCCACAAAAATCCCACAAAATTCCTGCAACATCTCACAAAATCTCTGGAAATTTCCACAAAATTCAAGAAGACTCTCACAAAATACTTGAAAGCTGCTGAAAATTCCACGAATATCCCACAAAAATCCCTAAATCTTCTCAAAACCCAACCACATTCCTGCAGCATCTCACAAAATCTCCACCAATATCCAAAAAATTCAAGAAAATTCCCTCCAAATTCTTCAAGTCTCCTCCAAATCCCACAAAATTCAAGACAAATCCTCAAAATCCCACAAAAATCCCACCAAATTCCAGAACCATCTCACAAAATCTCAACAAATTTCCACTAAATTCAAGAAAACTCTCACAAAGTTCTTGAAAGCCCCTCAAAATTCCAGAAAAATCCCACAAAATTCCTTCCATCTTCTCAGAACCCAAACAAACTCCTGCAACATCTCACAAAATCTCCACCAATTTCCAAACAATTCAAGAAAAATCCCGCAAAATTCTTCAAGTCTCGTACAAATCCCAGAAAAATCCCACAAAATTCCAGAAACATCCCACCAAATCACCTCAATATCACCAAACATTCTGGAAAAGCCTCACAAAATTGCAGAAAAATGCCACAAAATTCCATAAATCTTCTCAAAACCCTACCAAATTCCTGCAACATCTCACAAAATCTCCACCAATAGCCAAAAAATTCAAGAAAAATCCCTCCAAATTCACTGAATTTCCTCAATATCCCACCAAATTCCAGAACCATCTCACAAAATCTCAACAAATTTCCACAAAATCTAAGAAAATTCCACAAAATTCTTCAAGTCCCCTCCAAATCCCACAAAATTCAAGACAAATCCTCAAAATTCCACAAAAATCCCACAAAATTCCTTCCATCTTCTCAGAACCCAAACAAACTCCTGCAACATCTCACAAAATCTCCACCAATTTCCAAACAATTCAAGAAAAATCCCGCAAAATTCTTCAAGTCTCCTCCAAATACCACAAACATCCCACAAACATCCCACAAACATCCCACAAACATCCCACAAACATCCCACAAAATCTCCAACAATTTCCAAACAATTCAAGAAAAATCCCGCAAAATTCTTCAAGTCTCGTACAAATCCCAGAAAAATCCCACAAAATTCCAGAAACATCCCACCAAATCACCTCAATATCACCAAAAATTCTGGAAAAGCCTCACAAAATTGCAGAAAAATGCCACAAAATTCCCTAAACCTTCTCAAAACCCTACCCAATTCCTGCAACATCCCACAAAATCTCCAACAATTTCCACAAAATTCAAGAAAAATCCCTCAAAATTCACTGAATTTCCTCAATATCCCACCAAATTCCAGAACCATCTCACAAAATCTCAACAAATTTCCACATAATCTAAGAAAATTCCGCAAAATTCTTCAAGTCTCCTCCAAATCCCACAAAATTCAAGAGAAATCCTCAAAATTCCACAAAAATCCAACAAAATTCCTTCCATTATCTCAAAACCCAAACAAATTCCTGCAACATCTCACAAAATCTCCAACAATTTCCAAACATTTCAAGAAAAATCCCGCAAAATTCTTCAAGTCTCCTCCAAATACCACAAACATCCTACAAACATCTCACAAACATCCCACAAACATCCCACAAAATTCAAGAGAAATCCCACAAAATTCAAGAGAAATCCCACCAAATTCTGTACAAGCCCCACACAATTCCCTAAATCTTCTCAGAACCCAACCACATTCCTGCAACATCCCACAAAATCTCCAACAATTTCCTCAAAATTCAAGAAAATTCCCTCCAAATTCACTGAATTTCCTCAATATCCCACCAAACTCCAGAACCATCTCACAAAATCTCAACAAATTTCCAAAAAATTCAAAAAAACTCTCACAAAGTTCTTGAAAGCCCCTCAAAATTCCAGAAAAATGCCACAAAATTCCCTACATCTTCTCAAAACATTACAAAATTCTACACACATCTCACAAAATCTCCACACATTTCCACAAAATCTAAGAAAATTCTCGCAAAATTCTTCAGGTCTCCTCCAAATCCCACAAAATTCAAGAGAATTCCTCAAAATTCCACAAAAATCCCACAAAATTCCTGCAACATCTCACAAAATCTCTGGAAATTTCCACAAAATTCAAGAAGACTCTCACAAAATACTTGAAAGCTGCTGAAAATTCCACGAATATCCCACAAAAATCCCTAAATCTTCTCAAAACCCAACCACATTCCTGCAGCATCTCACAAAATCTCCACCAATATCCAAAAAATTCAAGAAAATTCCCTCCAAATTCTTCAAGTCTCCTCCAAATCCCACAAAATTCAAGACAAATCCTCAAAATCCCACAAAAATCCCACCAAATTCCAGAACCATCTCACAAAATCTCAACAAATTTCCACTAAATTCAAGAAAACTCTCACAAAGTTCTTGAAAGCCCCTCAAAATTCCAGAAAAATGCCACAAACTTCCCTACATCTTCTCAAAACCCAAACAAACTCCTGCAACATCTCACAAAATCTCCAACAATTTCCAAACAATTCAAGAAAAATCCCGCAAAATTCTTCAAGTCTTGTACAAATCCCAGAAAAATCCCACAAAATTCCAGAAACATCCCACCAAATCACCTCAATATCACCAAACATTCTGGAAAAGCCTCACAAAATTGCAGAAAAATGCCACAAAATTCCCTAAACCTTCTCAAAACCCTACCCAATTCCTGCAACATCCCACAAAATCTCCAACAATTTCCACAAAATTCAAGAAAAATCCCTCAAAATTCACTGAATTTCCTCAATATCCCACCAAATTCCAGAACCATCTCACAAAATCTCAAAAAATTTCCACTAAATCTAAGAAAATTCCCTCCAAATTCTTCAAGTCTCCTCCAAATCCCACAAAATTCAAGAGAAATCCTCAAAATTCCACAAAAATCCCACAAAATTCCTTCCATCTTCTCAAAACCCAAACAAATTCCTGCAACATCTCACAAAATCTCCACCAATTTCCAAACATTTCAAGAAAAATCCCGCAAAATTCTTCAAGTCTCCTCCAAATACCACAAACATCCTACAAACATCTCACAAACATCCCACAAACATCCCATTAAATTCAATAGAAATCCCACAAAATTCAAGAGAAATCCCACCAAATTCTGTACAAGCCCCACACAATTCCCTAAATCTTCTCAGAACCCAACCACATTCCTGCAACATCCCACAAAATCTCCAACAATTTCCACAAAATTCAAGAAAATTCCCTCCAAATTCACTGAATTTCCTCAATATCCCACCAAACTCCAGAACCATCTCACAAAATCTCAACAAATTTCCAAAAAATTCAAAAAAACTCTCACAAAGTTCTTGAAAGCCCCTCAAAATTCCAGAAAAATGCCACAAAATTCCCTACATCTTCTCAAAACATTACAAAATTCTACACACATCTCACAAAATCTCCACACATTTCCACAAAATCTAAGAAAATTCCCGCAAAATTCTTCAAGTCTCCTCCAAATCCCACAAAATTCAAGAGAAATCCTCAAAATTCCACAAAAATCCAACAAAATTCCCTACATCTTCTCAAAATCCAAACAAATTCCTGAAACATCTCACAAAATCTCCACCAATTTCCACAACATTTAGGAAAAATCCCTCCAACTTCTTCAAATCTCCTCCAAATCCCACAAAATTCAAGAGAATTCCTCAAAATTCCACAAAAATCCCACAAAATTCCTGCAACATCTCACAAAATCTCCGGAAATTTCCACAAAATTCAAGAAGACTCTCACAAAATACTTGAAAGCTGCTGAAAATTCCACGAATATCCCACAAAAATCCCTAAATCTTCTCAAAACCCAACCACATTCCTGCAGCATCTCACAAAATCTCCACCAATAGCCAAAAAATTCAAGAAAAATCCCTCAAAATTCACTGAATTTCCTCAATATCCCACCAAATTCCAGAACCATCTCACAAAATCTCAACAAATTTCCACAAAATCTAAGAAAATTCCGCAAAATTCTTCAAGTCTCCTCCAAATCCCACAAAATTCAAGAGAAATCCTCAAAATTCCACAAAAATCCCACAAAATTCCTTCCATCTTCTCAGAACCCAAACAAACTCCTGCAACATCTCACAAAATCTCCACCAATTTCCAAAAAATTCAAGAAAATCGCGCAAAATTCTTCAAGTCTCCTCCAAATACCACAAACATCCCACAAACATCCCACAAACATCCCACAAACATCCCACAAACATCCCACAAAATTCAAGAGAAATCCCACAAAATTCAAAAGAAATCGCACAAAATCCTGTACAAGCCCCACACAATTCCCTAAATCTTCTCAAAACCCAACCACATTCCTGCAACATCCCACAAAATCTCCAACAATTTCCACAAAATTCAAGAAGACTCTCACAAAATACTTGAAAGCTGCTGAAAATTCCACGAATATCCCACAAAAATCCCTAAATCTTCTCAAAACCCAACCACATTCCTGCAGCATCTCACAAAATCTCCACCAATATCCAAAAAATTCAAGAAAATTCCCTCCAAATTCTTCAAGTCTCCTCCAAATCCCACAAAATTCAAGACAAATCCTCAAAATCCCACAAAAATCCCACCAAATTCCAGAACCATCTCACAAAATCTCAACAAATTTCCACTAAATTCAAGAAAACTCTCACAAAGTTCTTGAAAGCCCCTCAAAATTCCAGAAAAATGCCACAAACTTCCCTACATCTTCTCAAAACCGAAACAAACTCCTGCAACATCTCACAAAATCTCCAACAATTTCCAAACAATTCAAGAAAAATCCCGCAAAATTCTTCAAGTCTTGTACAAATCCCAGAAAAATCCCACAAAATTCCAGAAACATCCCACCAAATCACCTCAATATCACCAAACATTCTGGAAAAGCCTCACAAAATTGCAGAAAAATGCCACAAAATTCCCTAAACCTTCTCAAAACCCTACCCAATTCCTGCAACATCCCACAAAATCTCCAACAATTTCCACAAAATTCAAGAAAAATCCCTCAAAATTCACTGAATTTCCTCAATATCCCACCAAATTCCAGAACCATCTCACAAAATCTCAAAAAATTTCCACTAAATCTAAGAAAATTCCCTCCAAATTCTTCAAGTCTCCTCCAAATCCCACAAAATTCAAGAGAAATCCTCAAAATTCCACAAAAATCCCACAAAATTCCTTCCATCTTCTCAAAACCCAAACAAATTCCTGCAACATCTCACAAAATCTCCACCAATTTCCAAACATTTCAAGAAAAATCCCGCAAAATTCTTCAAGTCTCCTCCAAATACCACAAACATCCTACAAACATCTCACAAACATCCCACAAACATCCCATTAAATTCAATAGAAATCCCACAAAATTCAAGAGAAATCCCACCAAATTCTGTACAAGCCCCACACAATTCCCTAAATCTTCTCAGAACCCAACCACATTCCTGCAACATCCCACAAAATCTCCAACAATTTCCACAAAATTCAAGAAAATTCCCTCCAAATTCACTGAATTTCCTCAATATCCCACCAAACTCCAGAACCATCTCACAAAATCTCAACAAATTTCCAAAAAATTCAAAAAAACTCTCACAAAGTTCTTGAAAGCCCCTCAAAATTCCAGAAAAATGCCACAAAATTCCCTACATCTTCTCAAAACATTACAAAATTCTACAGACATCTCACAAAATCTCCACACATTTCCACAAAATCTAAGAAAATTCCCGCAAAATTCTTCAAGTCTCCTCCAAATCCCACAAAATTCAAGAGAAATCCTCAAAATTCCACAAAAATCCAACAAAATTCCCTACATCTTCTCAAAATCCAAACAAATTCCTGAAACATCTCACAAAATCTCCACCAATTTCCACAACATTTAGGAAAAATCCCTCCAACTTCTTCAAGTCTCCTCCAAATCCCACAAAATTCAAGAGAATTCCTCAAAATTCCACAAAAATCCCACAAAATTCCTGCAACATCTCACAAAATCTCTGGAAATTTCCACAAAATTCAAGAAGACTCTCACAAAATACTTGAAAGCTGCTGAAAATTCCACGAATATCCCACAAAAATCCCTAAATCTTCTCAAAACCCAACCACATTCCTGCAGCATCTCACAAAATCTCCACCAATATCCAAAAATTCAAGAAAATTCCCTCCAAATTCTTCAAGTCTCCTCCAAATCCCACAAAATTCAAGACAAATCCTCAAAATCCCACAAAAATCCCACCAAATTCCAGAACCATCTCACAAAATCTCAACAAATTTCCACTAAATTCAAGAAAACTCTCACAAAGTTCTTGAAAGCCCCTCAAAATTCCAGAAAAATGCCACAAAATTCCCTACATCTTCTCAAAACCCAAACAAACTCCTGCAACATCTCACAAAATCTCCAACAATTTCCAAACAATTCAAGAAAAATCCCGCAAAATTCTTCAAGTCTCCTACAAATCCCAGAAAAATCCCACAAAATTCCAGAAACATCCCACCAAATCACCTCAATATCACCAAACATTCTGGAAAAGCCTCACAAAATTGCAGAAAAATGCCACAAAATTCCATAAATCTTCTCAAAACCCTACCAAATTCCTGCAACATCTCACAAAATCTCCACCAATAGCCAAAAAATTCAAGAAAAATCCCTCCAAATTCACTGAATTTCCTCAATATCCCACCAAATTCCAGAACCATCTCACAAAATCTCAACAAATTTCCACAAAATCTAAGAAAATTCCGCAAAATTCTTCAAGTCTCCTCCAAATCCCACAAAATTCAAGACAAATCCTCAAAATCCCACAAAAACCCCACAAAATTCCTTCCATCTTCTCAGAACCTAAACAAACTCCTGCAACATCTCACAAAATCTCCACCAATTTCCAAACAATTCAAGAAAATCGCACAAAATTCTTCAAGTCTCCTCCAAATACCACAAACATCCCA
Source organism: Cyanistes caeruleus (assembly GCF_971803275.1). NCBI lineage: Eukaryota > Metazoa > Chordata > Aves > Passeriformes > Paridae > Cyanistes > Cyanistes caeruleus. The sequence goes on along the minus strand of NC_141702.1, from coordinate 88,275,866 downwards.
CAAACATTCCACAAACATCCCACAAACATCCCACAAACATCCCACAAAATTCAAGAGAAATCCCACAAAATTCAAAAGAAATCGCACAAAATCCTGTACAAGCCCCACACAATTCCCTAAATCTTCTCAAAACCCAACCACATTCCTGCAACATCCCACAAAATCTCCAACAATTTCCACAAAATTCAAGAAGACTCTCACAAAATACTTGAAAGCTGCTGAAAATTCCACGAATATCCCACAAAAATCCCTAAATCTTCTCAAAACCCAACCACATTCCTGCAGCATCTCACAAAATCTCCACCAATATCCAAAAAATTCAAGAAAATTCCCTCCAAATTCTTCAAGTCTCCTCCAAATCCCACAAAATTCAAGACAAATCCTCAAAATCCCACAAAAATCCCACCAAATTCCAGGACCATCTCACAAAATCTCAACAAATTTCCACTAAATTCAAGAAAACTCTCACAAAGTTCTTGAAAGCCCCTCAAAATTCCAGAAAAATGCCACAAAATTCCCTACATCTTCTCAAAACCCAAACAAACTCCTGCAACATCTCACAAAATCTCCAACAATTTCCAAACAATTCAAGAAAAATCCCGCAAAATTCTTCAAGTCTCGTACAAATCCCAGAAAAATCCCACAAAATTCCAGAAACATCCCACCAAATCACCTCAATATCACCAAACATTCTGGAAAAGCCTCACAAAATTGCAGAAAAATGCCACAAAATTCCCTAAACCTTCTCAAAACCCTACCCAATTCCTGCAACATCCCACAAAATCTCCAACAATTTCCACAAAATTCAAGAAAAATCCCTCAAAATTCACTGAATTTCCTCAATATCCCACCAAATTCCAGAACCATCTCACAAAATCTCAAAAAATTTCCACTAAATCTAAGAAAATTCCCTCCAAATTCTTCAAGTCTCCTCCAAATCCCACAAAATTCAAGAGAAATCCTCAAAATTCCACAAAAATCCCACAAAATTCCTTCCATCTTCTCAAAACCCAAACAAATTCCTGCAACATCTCACAAAATCTCCACCAATTTCCAAACATTTCAAGAAAAATCCCGCAAAATTCTTCAAGTCTCCTCCAAATACCACAAACATCCTACAAACATCTCACAAACATCCCACAAACATCCCATTAAATTCAATAGAAATCCCACAAAATTCAAGAGAAATCCCACCAAATTCTGTACAAGCCCCACACAATTCCCTAAATCTTCTCAGAACCCAACCACATTCCTGCAACATCCCACAAAATCTCCAACAATTTCCACAAAATTCAAGAAAATTCCCTCCAAATTCACTGAATTTCCTCAATATCCCACCAAACTCCAGAACCATCTCACAAAATCTCAACAAATTTCCAAAAAATTCAAAAAAACTCTCACAAAGTTCTTGAAAGCCCCTCAAAATTCCAGAAAAATGCCACAAAATTCCCTACATCTTCTCAAAACATTACAAAATTCTACAGACATCTCACAAAATCTCCACACATTTCCACAAAATCTAAGAAAATTCCCGCAAAATTCTTCAAGTCTCCTCCAAATCCCACAAAATTCAAGAGAAATCCTCAAAATTCCACAAAAATCCAACAAAATTCCCTACATCTTCTCAAAATCCAAACAAATTCCTGAAACATCTCACAAAATCTCCACCAATTTCCACAACATTTAGGAAAAATCCCTCCAACTTCTTCAAGTCTCCTCCAAATCCCACAAAATTCAAGAGAATTCCTCAAAATTCCACAAAAATCCCACAAAATTCCTGCAACATCTCACAAAATCTCTGGAAATTTCCACAAAATTCAAGAAGACTCTCACAAAATACTTGAAAGCTGCTGAAAATTCCACGAATATCCCACAAAAATCCCTAAATCTTCTCAAAACCCAACCACATTCCTGCAGCATCTCACAAAATCTCCACCAATATCCAAAAATTCAAGAAAATTCCCTCCAAATTCTTCAAGTCTCCTCCAAATCCCACAAAATTCAAGACAAATCCTCAAAATCCCACAAAAATCCCACCAAATTCCAGAACCATCTCACAAAATCTCAACAAATTTCCACTAAATTCAAGAAAACTCTCACAAATTTCTTTAAAGCCCCTCAAAATTCCAGAAAAATGCCACAAAATTCCCTACATCTTCTCAAAACCCAAACAAACTCCTGCAACATCTCACAAAATCTCCACCAATTTCCAAACAATTCAAGAAAAATCCCGCAAAATTCTTCAAGTCTCGTACAAATCCCAGAAAAATCCCACAAAATTCCAGAAACATCCCACCAAATCACCTCAATATCACCAAACATTCTGGAAAAGCCTCACAAAATTGCAGAAAAATGCCACAAAATTCCATAAATCTTCTCAAAACCCTACCAAATTCCTGCAACATCTCACAAAATCTCCACCAATAGCCAAAAAATTCAAGAAAAATCCCTCCAAATTCACTGAATTTCCTCAATATCCCACCAAATTCCAGAACCATCTCACAAAATCTCAACAAATTTCCACAAAATCTAAGAAAATTCCGCAAAATTCTTCAAGTCTCCTCCAAATCCCACAAAATTCAAGAGAAATCCTCAAAATTCCACAAAAATCCCACAAAATTCCTTCCATCTTCTCAGAACCCAAATAAACTCCTGCAACATCTCACAAAATCTCCACCAATTTCCAAAAAATTCAAGAAAATCGCGCAAAATTCTTCAAGTCTCCTCCAAATACCACAAACATCCCACAAACATCCCACAAACATCCCACAAACATCCCACAAAATTCAAGAGAAATCCCACAAAATTCAAAAGAAATCGCACAAAATCCTGTACAAGCCCCACACAATTCCCTAAATCTTCTCAGAACCCAACCACATTCCTGCAACATCCCACAAAATCTCCAACAATTTCCACAAAATTCAAGAAGACTCTCACAAAATACTTGAAAGCTGCTGAAAATTCCACGAATATCCCACAAAAATCCCTAAATCTTCTCAAAACCCAACCACATTCCTGCAGCATCTCACAAAATCTCCACCAATATCCAAAAAATTCAAGAAAATTCCCTCCAAATTCTTCAAGTCTCCTCCAAATCCCACAAAATTCAAGACAAATCCTCAAAATCCCACAAAAATCCCACCAAATTCCAGAACCATCTCACAAAATCTCAACAAATTTCCACTAAATTCAAGAAAACTCTCACAAAGTTCTTGAAAGCCCCTCAAAATTCCAGAAAAATGCCACAAAAACTTCCCTACATCTTCTCAAAACCGAAACAAACTCCTGCAACATCTCACAAAATCTCCAACAATTTCCAAACAATTCAAGAAAAATCCCGCAAAATTCTTCAAGTCTTGTACAAATCCCAGAAAAATCCCACAAAATTCCAGAAACATCCCACCAAATCACCTCAATATCACCAAACATTCTGGAAAAGCCTCACAAAATTGCAGAAAAATGCCACAAAATTCCCTAAACCTTCTCAAAACCCTACCCAATTCCTGCAACATCCCACAAAATCTCCAACAATTTCCACAAAATTCAAGAAAAATCCCTCAAAATTCACTGAATTTCCTCAATATCCCACCAAATTCCAGAACCATCTCACAAAATCTCAACAAATTTCCACTAAATCTAAGAAAATTCCCTCCAAATTCTTCAAGTCTCCTCCAAATCCCACAAAATTCAAGAGAAATCCTCAAAATTCCACAAAAATCCCACAAAATTCCTTCCATCTTCTCAAAACCCAAACAAATTCCTGCAACATCTCACAAAATCTCCACCAATTTCCAAACATTTCAAGAAAAATCCCGCAAAATTCTTCAAGTCTCCTCCAAATACCACAAACATCCTACAAACATCTCACAAACATCCCACAAACATCCCATTAAATTCAATAGAAATCCCACAAAATTCAAGAGAAATCCCACCAAATTCTGTACAAGCCCCACACAATTCCCTAAATCTTCTCAGAACCCAACCACATTCCTGCAACATCCCACAAAATCTCCAACAATTTCCACAAAATTCAAGAAAATTCCCTCCAAATTCACTGAATTTCCTCAATATCCCACCAAACTCCAGAACCATCTCACAAAATCTCAACAAATTTCCAAAAAATTCAAAAAAACTCTCACAAAGTTCTTGAAAGCCCCTCAAAATTCCAGAAAAATGCCACAAAATTCCCTACATCTTCTCAAAGCATTACAAAATTCTACAGACATCTCACAAAATCTCCACACATTTCCACAAAATCTAAGAAAATTCCCGCAAAATTCTTCAAGTCTCCTCCAAATCCCACAAAATTCAAGAGAAATCCTCAAAATTCCACAAAAATCCAACAAAATTCCCTACATCTTCTCAAAATCCAAACAAATTCCTGAAACATCTCACAAAATCTCCACCAATTTCCACAACATTTAGGAAAAATCCCTCCAACTTCTTCAAGTCTCCTCCAAATCCCACAAAATTCAAGAGAATTCCTCAAAATTCCACAAAAATCCCACCAAATTCCTGCAGCATCTCACAAAATCTCCGGAAATTTCCACAAAATTCAAGAAGACTCTCACAAAATACTTGAAAGCTGCTGAAAATTCCACGAATATCCCACAAAAATCCCTAAATCTTCTCAAAACCCAACCACATTCCTGCAGCATCTCACAAAATCTCCACCAATATCCAAAAAATTCAAGAAAATTCCCTCCAAATTCTTCAAGTCTCCTCCAAATCCCACAAAATTCAAGACAAATCCTCAAAATCCCACAAAAATCCCACCAAATTCCAGAACCATCTCACAAAATCTCAACAAATTTCCACTAAATTCAAGAAAACTCTCACAAAGTTCTTGAAAGCCCCTCAAAATTCCAGAAAAATGCCACAAAATTCCCTACATCTTCTCAAAACCCAAACAAACTCCTGCAACATCTCACAAAATCTCCAACAATTTCCAAACAATTCAAGAAAAATCCCGCAAAATTCTTCAAGTCTCCTACAAATCCCAGAAAAATCCCACAAAATTCCAGAAACATCCCACCAAATCACCTCAATATCACCAAACATTCTGGAAAAGCCTCACAAAATTGCAGAAAAATGCCACAAAATTCCATAAATCTTCTCAAAACCCTACCAAATTCCTGCAACATCTCACAAAATCTCCACCAATAGCCAAAAAATTCAAGAAAAATCCCTCCAAATTCACTGAATTTCCTCAATATCCCACCAAATTCCAGAACCATCTCACAAAATCTCAACAAATTTCCACAAAATCTAAGAAAATTCCGCAAAATTCTTCAAGTCTCCTCCAAATCCCACAAAATTCAAGAGAAATCCTCAAAATTCCACAAAAATCCCACAACATTCCTTCCATCTTCTCAGAACCCAAACAAACTCCTGCAACATCTCACAAAATCTCCACCAATTTCCAAAAAATTCAAGAAAATCGCGCAAAATTCTTCAAGTCTCCTCCAAATACCACAAACATCCCACAAACATCCCACAAACATCCCACAAACATCCCACAAACATCCCACAAAATTCAAGAGAAATCCCACAAAATTCAAAAGAAATCGCACAAAATCCTGTACAAGCCCCACACAATTCCCTAAATCTTCTCAGAACCCAACCACATTCCTGCAACATCCCACAAAATCTCCAACAATTTCCACAAAATTCAAGAAGACTCTCACAAAATACTTGAAAGCTGCTGAAAATTCCACGAATATCCCACAAAAATCCCTAAATCTTCTCAAAACCCAACCACATTCCTGCAGCATCTCACAAAATCTCCACCAATATCCAAAAAATTCAAGAAAATTCCCTCCAAATTCTTCAAGTCTCCTCCAAATCCCACAAAATTCAAGACAAATCCTCAAAATCCCACAAAAATCCCACCAAATTCCAGAACCATCTCACAAAATCTCAACAAATTTCCACTAAATTCAAGAAAACTCTCACAAAGTTCTTGAAAGCCCCTCAAAATTCCAGAAAAATGCCACAAAAACTTCCCTACATCTTCTCAAAACCGAAACAAACTCCTGCAACATCTCACAAAATCTCCAACAATTTCCAAACAATTCAAGAAAAATCCCGCAAAATTCTTCAAGTCTTGTACAAATCCCAGAAAAATCCCACAAAATTCCAGAAACATCCCACCAAATCACCTCAATACACCAAACAATCTGGAAAAGCCTCACAAAATTGCAGAAAAATGCCACAAAATTCCCTAAACCTTCTCAAAACCCTACCCAATTCCTGCAACATCCCACAAAATCTCCAACAATTTCCACAAAATTCAAGAAAAATCCCTCAAAATTCACTGAATTTCCTCAATATCCCACCAAATTCCAGAACCATCTCACAAAATCTCAAAAAATTTCCACTAAATCTAAGAAAATTCCCTCCAAATTCTTCAAGTCTCCTCCAAATCCCACAAAATTCAAGACAAATCCTCAAAATTCCACAAAAATCCCACAAAATTCCTTCCATCTTCTCAAAACCCAAACAAATTCCTGCAACATCTCACAAAATCTCCACCAATTTCCAAACATTTCAAGAAAAATCCCGCAAAATTCTTCAAGTCTCCTCCAAATACCACAAACATCCTACAAACATCTCACAAACATCCCACAAACATCCCATTAAATTCAATAGAAATCCCACAAAATTCAAGAGAAATCCCACCAAATTCTGTACAAGCCCCACACAATTCCCTAAATCTTCTCAGAACCCAACCACATTCCTGCAACATCCCACAAAATCTCCAACAATTTCCACAAAATTCAAGAAAATTCCCTCCAAATTCACTGAATTTCCTCAATATCCCACCAAACTCCAGAACCATCTCACAAAATCTCAACAAATTTCCAAAAAATTCAAAAAAACTCTCACAAAGTTCTTGAAAGCCCCTCAAAATTCCAGAAAAATGCCACAAAATTCCCTACATCTTCTCAAAACATTACAAAATTCTACAGACATCTCACAAAATCTCCACACATTTCCACAAAATCTAAGAAAATTCCCGCAAAATTCTTCAAGTCTCCTCCAAATCCCACAAAATTCAAGAGAAATCCTCAAAATTCCACAAAAATCCAACAAAATTCCCTACATCTTCTCAAAATCCAAACAAATTCCTGAAACATCTCACAAAATCTCCACCAATTTCCACAACATTTAGGAAAAATCCCTCCAACTTCTTCAAGTCTCCTCCAAATCCCACAAAATTCAAGAGAATTCCTCAAAATTCCACAAAAATCCCACAAAATTCCTGCAACATCTCACAAAATCTCTGGAAATTTCCACAAAATTCAAGAAGACTCTCACAAAATACTTGAAAGCTGCTGAAAATTCCACGAATATCCCACAAAAATCCCTAAATCTTCTCAAAACCCAACCACATTCCTGCAGCATCTCACAAAATCTCCACCAATATCCAAAAAATTCAAGAAAATTCCCTCCAAATTCTTCAAGTCTCCTCCAAATCCCACAAAATTCAAGACAAATCCTCAAAATCCCACAAAAATCCCACCAAATTCCAGAACCATCTCACAAAATCTCAACAAATTTCCACTAAATTCAAGAAAACTCTCACAAAGTTCTTGAAAGCCCCTCAAAATTCCAGAAAAATGCCACAAACTTCCCTAAATCTTCTCAAAACCCAACCACATTCCTCCAGCATCTCACAAAATCTCCACCAATATCCAAAAAATTCAAGAAAATTCCCTCCAAATTCTTCAAGTCTCCTTCAAATCCCACAAAATTCAAGACAAATCCTCAAAATCCCACAAAAATCCCACCAAATTCCAGAACCATCTCACAAAATCTCAACAAATTTCCACTAAATTCAAGAAAACTCTCACAAAGTTCTTGAAAGCCCCTCAAAATTCCAGAAAAATGCCACAAACTTCCCTACATCTTCTCAAAACCCAAACAAACTCCTGCAACATCTCACAAAATCTCCAACAATTTCCACAAAATTCAAGAAAAATCCCGCAAAATTCTTCAAGTCTCGTACAAATCCCAGAAAAATCCCACAAAATTCCAGAAACATCCCACCAAATCACCTCAATATCACCAAACATTCTGGAAAAGCCTCACAAAATTGCAGAAAAATGCCACAAAATTCCATAAACCTTCTCAAAACCCTACCCAATTCCTGCAACATCCCACAAAATCTCCAACAATTTCCACAAAATTCAAGAAAAATCCCTCAAAATTCACTGAATTTCCTCAATATCCCACCAAATTCCAGAACCATCTCACAAAATCTCAACAAATTTCCACTAAATCTAAGAAAATTCCCTCCAAATTCTTCAAGTCTCCTCCAAATCCCACAAAATTCAAGAGAAATCCTCAAAATTCCACAAAAATCCCACAAAATTCCTTCCATCTTCTCAAAACCCAAACAAATTCCTGCAACATCTCACAAAATCTCCACCAATTTCCAAACATTTCAAGAAAAATCCCGCAAAATTCTTCAAGTCTCCTCCAAATACCACAAACATCCTACAAACATCTCACAAACATCCCACAAACATCCCATTAAATTCAATAGAAATCCCACAAAATTCAAGAGAAATCCCACCAAATTCTGTACAAGCCCCACACAATTCCCTAAATCTTCTCAGAACCCAACCACATTCCTGCAACATCCCACAAAATCTCCAACAATTTCCACAAAATTCAAGAAAATTCCCTCCAAATTCACTGAATTTCCTCAATATCCCACCAAACTCCAGAACCATCTCACAAAATCTCAACAAATTTCCAAAAAATTCAAAAAAACTCTCACAAAGTTCTTGAAAGCCCCTCAAAATTCCAGAAAAATGCCACAAAATTCCCTACATCTTCTCAAAACATTACAAAATTCTACACACATCTCACAAAATCTCCACACATTTCCACAAAATCTAAGAAAATTCCCGCAAAATTCTTCAAGTCTCCTCCAAATCCCACAAAATTCAAGAGAAATCCTCAAAATTCCACAAAAATCCAACAAAATTCCCTACATCTTCTCAAAATCCAAACAAATTCCTGAAACATCTCACAAAATCTCCACCAATTTCCACAACATTCAGGAAAAATCCCTCCAACTTCTTCAAGTCTCCTCCAAATCCCACAAAATTCAAGAGAATTCCTCAAAATTCCACAAAAATCCCACAAAATTCCTGCAACATCTCACAAAATCTCCGGAAATTTCCACAAAATTCAAGAAGACTCTCACAAAATACTTGAAAGCTGCTGAAAATTCCACGAATATCCCACAAAAATCCCTAAATCTTCTCAAAACCCAACCACATTCCTGCAGCATCTCACAAAATCTCCACCAATATCCAAAAAATTCAAGAAAATTCCCTCCAAATTCTTCAAGTCTCCTCCAAATCCCACAAAATTCAAGACAAATCCTCAAAATCCCACAAAAATCCCACCAAATTCTAGAACCATCTCACAAAATCTCAACAAATTTCCACTAAATTCAAGAAAACTCTCACAAAGTTCTTGAAAGCCCCTCAAAATTCCAGAAAAATGCCACAAAATTCCCTACATCTTCTCAAAACCCAAACAAACTCCTGCAACATCTCACAAAATCTCCACCAATTTCCAAACAATTCAAGAAAAATCCCGCAAAATTCTTCAAGTCTCGTACAAATCCCAGAAAAATCCCACAAAATTCCAGAAACATCCCACCAAATCACCTCAATATCACCAAACATTCTGGAAAAGCCTCACAAAATTGCAGAAAAATGCCACAAAATTCCATAAATCTTCTCAAAACCCTACCAAATTCCTGCAACATCTCGCAAAATCTCCACCAATAGCCAAAAAATTCAAGAAAAATCCCTCCAAATTCACTGAATTTCCTCAATATCCCACCAAATTCCAGAACCATCTCACAAAATCTCAACAAATTTCCACAAAATCTAAGAAAATTCCGCAAAATTCTTCAAGTCTCCTCCAAATCCCACAAAATTCAAGAGAAATCCACAAAATTCCACAAAAATCCCACAAAATTCCTTCCATCTTCTCAGAACCCAAACAAACTCCTGCAACATCTCACAAAATCTCCACCAATTTCCAAACAATTCAAGAAAAATCCCGCAAAATTCTTCAAGTCTCCTCCAAATACCACAAACATCCCACAAACATCCCACAAACATCCCACAAACATCCCACAAAATTCAAGAGAAATCCCACAAAATTCAAAAGAAATCGCACAAAATCCTGTACAAGCCCCACACAATTCCCTAAATCTTCTCAAAACCCAACCACATTCCTGCAACATCCCACAAAATCTCCAACAATTTCCACAAAATTCAAGAAGACTCTCACAAAATACTTGAAAGCTGCTGAAAATTCCACGAATATCCCACAAAAATCCCTAAATCTTCTCAAAACCCAACCACATTCCTGCAGCATCTCACAAAATCTCCACCAATATCCAAAAAATTCAAGAAAATTCCCTCCAAATTCTTCAAGTCTCCTCCAAATCCCACAAAATTCAAGAGAAATCCTCAAAATCCCACAAAAATCCCACCAAATTCCAGAACCATCTCACAAAATCTCAACAAATTTCCACTAAATTCAAGAAAACTCTCACAAAGTTCTTGAAAGCCCCTCAAAATTCCAGAAAAATGCCACAAAAACTTCCCTACATCTTCTCAAAACCGAAACAAACTCCTGCAACATCTCACAAAATCTCCAACAATTTCCAAACAATTCAAGAAAAATCCCGCAAAATTCTTCAAGTCTTGTACAAATCCCAGAAAAATCCCACAAAATTCCAGAAACATCCCACCAAATCACCTCAATATCACCAAACATTCTGGAAAAGCCTCACAAAATTGCAGAAAAATGCCACAAAATTCCCTAAACCTTCTCAAAACCCTACCCAATTCCTGCAACATCCCACAAAATCTCCAACAATTTCCACAAAATTCAAGAAAAATCCCTCAAAATTCACTGAATTTCCTCAATATCCCACCAAATTCCAGAACCATCTCACAAAATCTCAAAAAATTTCCACTAAATCTAAGAAAATTCCCTCCAAATTCTTCAAGTCTCCTCCAAATCCCACAAAATTCAAGACAAATCCTCAAAATTCCACAAAAATCCCACAAAATTCCTTCCATCTTCTCAAAACCCAAACAAATTCCTGCAACATCTCACAAAATCTCCACCAATTTCCAAACATTTCAAGAAAAATCCCGCAAAATTCTTCAAGTCTCCTCCAAATACCACAAACATCCTACAAACATCTCACAAACATCCCACAAACATCCCATTAAATTCAATAGAAATCCCACAAAATTCAAGAGAAATCCCACCAAATTCTGTACAAGCCCCACACAATTCCCTAAATCTTCTCAGAACCCAACCACATTCCTGCAACATCCCACAAAATCTCCAACAATTTCCACAAAATTCAAGAAAATTCCCTCCAAATTCACTGAATTTCCTCAATATCCCACCAAACTCCAGAACCATCTCACAAAATCTCAACAAATTTCCAAAAAATTCAAAAAAACTCTCACAAAGTTCTTGAAAGCCCCTCAAAATTCCAGAAAAATGCCACAAAATTCCCTACATCTTCTCAAAACATTACAAAATTCTACAGACATCTCACAAAATCTCCACACATTTCCACAAAATCTAAGAAAATTCCCGCAAAATTCTTCAAGTCTCCTCCAAATCCCACAAAATTCAAGAGAATTCCTCAAAATTCCACAAAAATCCCACAAAATTCCTGCAACATCTCACAAAATCTCTGGAAATTTCCACAAAATTCAAGAAGACTCTCACAAAATACTTGAAAGCTGCTGAAAATTCCACGAATATCCCACAAAAATCCCTAAATCTTCTCAAAACCCAACCACATTCCTGCAGCATCTCACAAAATCTCCACCAATATCCAAAAATTCAAGAAAATTCCCTCCAAATTCTTCAAGTCTCCTCCAAATCCCACAAAATTCAAGACAAATCCTCAAAATCCCACAAAAATCCCACCAAATTCCAGAACCATCTCACAAAATCTCAACAAATTTCCACTAAATTCAAGAAAACTCTCACAAAGTTCTTGAAAGCCCCTCAAAATTCCAGAAAAATGCCACAAAATTCCCTACATCTTCTCAAAACCCAAACAAACTCCTGCAACATCTCACAAAATCTCCAACAATTTCCAAACAATTCAAGAAAAATCCCGCAAAATTCTTCAAGTCTCCTACAAATCCCAGAAAAATCCCACAAAATTCCAGAAACATCCCACCAAATCACCTCAATATCACCAAACATTCTGGAAAAGCCTCACAAAATTGCAGAAAAATGCCACAAAATTCCATAAATCTTCTCAAAACCCTACCAAATTCCTGCAACATCTCACAAAATCTCCACCAATAGCCAAAAAATTCAAGAAAAATCCCTCCAAATTCACTGAATTTCCTCAATATCCCACCAAATTCCAGAACCATCTCACAAAATCTCAACAAATTTCCACAAAATCTAAGAAAATTCCGCAAAATTCTTCAAGTCTCCTCCAAATCCCACAAAATTCAAGAGAAATCCTCAAAATTCCACAAAAACCCCACAAAATTCCTTCCATCTTCTCAGAACCTAAACAAACTCCTGCAACATCTCACAAAATCTCCACCAATTTCCAAACAATTCAAGAAAATCGCACAAAATTCTTCAAGTCTCCTCCAAATACCACAAACATCCCACAAACATCCCACAAACATCCCACAAACATCCCACAAACATCCCACAAAATTCAAGAGAAATCCCACAAAATTCAAAAGAAATCGCACAAAATCCTGTACAAGCCCCACACAATTCCCTAAATCTTCTCAAAACCCAACCACATTCCTGCAACATCCCACAAAATCTCCAACAATTTCCACAAAATTCAAGAAGACTCTCACAAAATACTTGAAAGCTGCTGAAAATTCCACGAATATCCCACAAAAATCCCTAAATCTTCTCAAAACCCAACCACATTCCTGCAGCATCTCACAAAATCTCCACCAATATCCAAAAAATTCAAGAAAATTCCCTCCAAATTCTTCAAGTCTCCTCCAAATCCCACAAAATTCAAGACAAATCCTCAAAATCCCACAAAAATCCCACCAAATTCCAGAACCATCTCACAAAATCTGAACAAATTTCCACTAAATTCAAGAAAACTCTCACAAAGTTCTTGAAAGCCCCTCAAAATTCCAGAAAAATGCCACAAACTTCCCTACATCTTCTCAAAACCCAAACAAACTCCTGCAACATCTCACAAAATCTCCAACAATTTCCAAACAATTCAAGAAAAATCCCGCAAAATTCTTCAAGTCTCGTACAAATCCCAGAAAAATCCCACAAAATTCCAGAAACATCCCACCAAATCACCTCAATATCACCAAACATTCTGGAAAAGCCTCACAAAATTGCAGAAAAATGCCACAAAATTCCCTAAACCTTCTCAAAACCCTACCCAATTCCTGCAACATCCCACAAAATCTCCAACAATTTCCACAAAATTCAAGAAAAATCCCTCAAAATTCACTGAATTTCCTCAATATCCCACCAAATTCCAGAACCATCTCACAAAATCTCAACAAATTTCCACAAAATCTAAGAAAATTCCGCAAAATTCTTCAAGTCTCCTCCAAATCCCACAAAATTCAAGAGAAATCCTCAAAATTCCACAAAAATCCCACAAAATTCCTTCCATCTTCTCAGAACCCAAACAAACTCCTGCAACATCTCACAAAATCTCCACCAATTTCCAAACATTTCAAGAAAAATCCCGCAAAATTCTTCAAGTCTCCTCCAAATACCACAAACATCCTACAAACATCTCACAAACATCCCACAAACATCCCATTAAATTCAATAGAAATCCCACAAAATTCAAGAGAAATCCCACCAAATTCTGTACAAGCCCCACACAATTCCCTAAATCTTCTCAGAACCCAACCACATTCCTGCAACATCCCACAAAATCTCCAACAATTTCCACAAAATTCAAGAAAATTCCCTCCAAATTCACTGAATTTCCTCAATATCCCACCAAACTCCAGAACCATCTCACAAAATCTCAACAAATTTCCAAAAAATTCAAAAAAACTCTCACAAAGTTCTTGAAAGCCCCTCAAAATTCCAGAAAAATGCCACAAAATTCCCTACATCTTCTCAAAACATTACAAAATTCTACACACATCTCACAAAATCTCCACACATTTCCACAAAATCTAAGAAAATTCCCGCAAAATTCTTCAAGTCTCCTCCAAATCCCACAAAATTCAAGAGAAATCCTCAAAATTCCACAAAAATCCAACAAAATTCCCTACATCTTCTCAAAATCCAAACAAATTCCTGAAACATCTCACAAAATCTCCACCAATTTCCACAACATTTAGGAAAAATCCCTCCAACTTCTTCAAATCTCCTCCAAATCCCACAAAATTCAAGAGAATTCCTCAAAATTCCACAAAAATCCCACAAAATTCCTGCAACATCTCACAAAATCTCCGGAAATTTCCACAAAATTCAAGAAGACTCTCACAAAATACTTGAAAGCTGCTGAAAATTCCACGAATATCCCACAAAAATCCCTAAATCTTCTCAAAACCCAACCACATTCCTGCAGCATCTCACAAAATCTCCACCAATAGCCAAAAAATTCAAGAAAAATCCCTCAAAATTCACTGAATTTCCTCAATATCCCACCAAATTCCAGAACCATCTCACAAAATCTCAACAAATTTCCACAAAATCTAAGAAAATTCCGCAAAATTCTTCAAGTCTCCTCCAAATCCCACAAAATTCAAGAGAAATCCTCAAAATTCCACAAAAATCCCACAAAATTCCTTCCATCTTCTCAGAACCCAAACAAACTCCTGCAACATCTCACAAAATCTCCACCAATTTCCAAAAAATTCAAGAAAATCGCGCAAAATTCTTCAAGTCTCCTCCAAATACCACAAACATCCCACAAACATCCCACAAACATCCCACAAACATCCCACAAACATCCCACAAAATTCAAGAGAAATCCCACAAAATTCAAAAGAAATCGCACAAAATCCTGTACAAGCCCCACACAATTCCCTAAATCTTCTCAAAACCCAACCACATTCCTGCAACATCCCACAAAATCTCCAACAATTTCCACAAAATTCAAGAAGACTCTCACAAAATACTTGAAAGCTGCTGAAAATTCCACGAATATCCCACAAAAATCCCTAAATCTTCTCAAAACCCAACCACATTCCTGCAGCATCTCACAAAATCTCCACCAATATCCAAAAAATTCAAGAAAATTCCCTCCAAATTCTTCAAGTCTCCTCCAAATCCCACAAAATTCAAGACAAATCCTCAAAATCCCACAAAAATCCCACCAAATTCCAGAACCATCTCACAAAATCTCAACAAATTTCCATTAAATTCAAGAAAACTCTCACAAAGTTCTTGAAAGCCCCTCAAAATTCCAGAAAAATGCCACAAAATTCCCTACATCTTCTCAAAACCGAAACAAACTCCTGCAACATCTCACAAAATCTCCAACAATTTCCAAACAATTCAAGAAAAATCCCGCAAAATTCTTCAAGTCTTGTACAAATCCCAGAAAAATCCCACAAAATTCCAGAAACATCCCACCAAATCACCTCAATATCACCAAACATTCTGGAAAAGCCTCACAAAATTGCAGAAAAATGCCACAAAATTCCCTAAACCTTCTCAAAACCCTACCCAATTCCTGCAACATCCCACAAAATCTCCAACAATTTCCACAAAATTCAAGAAAAATCCCTCAAAATTCACTGAATTTCCTCAATATCCCACCAAATTCCAGAACCATCTCACAAAATCTCAAAAAATTTCCACTAAATCTAAGAAAATTCCCTCCAAATTCTTCAAGTCTCCTCCAAATCCCACAAAATTCAAGACAAATCCTCAAAATTCCACAAAAATCCCACAAAATTCCTTCCATCTTCTCAAAACCCAAACAAATTCCTGCAACATCTCACAAAATCTCCACCAATTTCCAAACATTTCAAGAAAAATCCCGCAAAATTCTTCAAGTCTCCTCCAAATACCACAAACATCCTACAAACATCTCACAAACATCCCACAAACATCCCATTAAATTCAATAGAAATCCCACAAAATTCAAGAGAAATCCCACCAAATTCTGTACAAGCCCCACACAATTCCCTAAATCTTCTCAGAACCCAACCACATTCCTGCAACATCCCACAAAATCTCCAACAATTTCCACAAAATTCAAGAAAATTCCCTCCAAATTCACTGAATTTCCTCAATATCCCACCAAACTCCAGAACCATCTCACAAAATCTCAACAAATTTCCAAAAAATTCAAAAAAACTCTCACAAAGTTCTTGAAAGCCCCTCAAAATTCCAGAAAAATGCCACAAAATTCCCTACATCTTCTCAAAACATTACAAAATTCTACAGACATCTCACAAAATCTCCACACATTTCCACAAAATCTAAGAAAATTCCCGCAAAATTCTTCAAGTCTCCTCCAAATCCCACAAAATTCAAGAGAAATCCTCAAAATTCCACAAAAATCCAACAAAATTCCCTACATCTTCTCAAAATCCAAACAAATTCCTGAAACATCTCACAAAATCTCCACCAATTTCCACAACATTTAGGAAAAATCCCTCCAACTTCTTCAAGTCTCCTCCAAATCCCACAAAATTCAAGAGAATTCCTCAAAATTCCACAAAAATCCCACAAAATTCCTGCAACATCTCACAAAATCTCTGGAAATTTCCACAAAATTCAAGAAGACTCTCACAAAATACTTGAAAGCTGCTGAAAATTCCACGAATATCCCACAAAAATCCCTAAATCTTCTCAAAACCCAACCACATTCCTGCAGCATCTCACAAAATCTCCACCAATATCCAAAAATTCAAGAAAATTCCCTCCAAATTCTTCAAGTCTCCTCCAAATCCCACAAAATTCAAGACAAATCCTCAAAATCCCACAAAAATCCCACCAAATTCCAGAACCATCTCACAAAATCTCAACAAATTTCCACTAAATTCAAGAAAACTCTCACAAAGTTCTTGAAAGCCCCTCAAAATTCCAGAAAAATGCCACAAAATTCCCTACATCTTCTCAAAACCCAAACAAACTCCTGCAACATCTCACAAAATCTCCACCAATTTCCAAACAATTCAAGAAAAATCCCGCAAAATTCTTCAAGTCTCGTACAAATCCCAGAAAAATCCCACAAAATTCCAGAAACATCCCACCAAATCACCTCAATATCACCAAACATTCTGGAAAAGCCTCACAAAATTGCAGAAAAATGCCACAAAATTCCATAAATCTTCTCAAAACCCTACCAAATTCCTGCAACATCTCACAAAATCTCCACCAATAGCCAAAAAATTCAAGAAAAATCCCTCCAAATTCACTGAATTTCCTCAATATCCCACCAAATTCCAGAACCATCTCACAAAATCTCAACAAATTTCCACAAAATCTAAGAAAATTCCGCAAAATTCTTCAAGTCTCCTCCAAATCCCACAAAATTCAAGACAAATCCTCAAAATTCCACAAAAATCCCACAAAATTCCTTCCATCTTCTCAGAACCCAAATAAACTCCTGCAACATCTCACAAAATCTCCACCAATTTCCAAAAAATTCAAGAAAATCGCGCAAAATTCTTCAAGTCTCCTCCAAATACCACAAACATCCCACAAACATCCCACAAACATCCCACAAACATCCCACAAAATTCAAGAGAAATCCCACAAAATTCAAAAGAAATCGCACAAAATCCTGTACAAGCCCCACACAATTCCCTAAATCTTCTCAGAACCCAACCACATTCCTGCAACATCCCACAAAATCTCCAACAATTTCCACAAAATTCAAGAAGACTCTCACAAAATACTTGAAAGCTGCTGAAAATTCCACGAATATCCCACAAAAATCCCTAAATCTTCTCAAAACCCAACCACATTCCTGCAGCATCTCACAAAATCTCCACCAATATCCAAAAAATTCAAGAAAATTCCCTCCAAATTCTTCAAGTCTCCTCCAAATCCCACAAAATTCAAGACAAATCCTCAAAATCCCACAAAAATCCCACCAAATTCCAGAACCATCTCACAAAATCTCAACAAATTTCCACTAAATTCAAGAAAACTCTCACAAAGTTCTTGAAAGCCCCTCAAAATTCCAGAAAAATGCCACAAAAACTTCCCTACATCTTCTCAAAACCGAAACAAACTCCTGCAACATCTCACAAAATCTCCAACAATTTCCAAACAATTCAAGAAAAATCCCGCAAAATTCTTCAAGTCTTGTACAAATCCCAGAAAAATCCCACAAAATTCCAGAAACATCCCACCAAATCACCTCAATATCACCAAACATTCTGGAAAAGCCTCACAAAATTGCAGAAAAATGCCACAAAATTCCCTAAACCTTCTCAAAACCCTACCCAATTCCTGCAACATCCCACAAAATCTCCAACAATTTCCACAAAATTCAAGAAAAATCCCTCAAAATTCACTGAATTTCCTCAATATCCCACCAAATTCCAGAACCATCTCACAAAATCTCAAAAAATTTCCACTAAATCTAAGAAAATTCCCTCCAAATTCTTCAAGTCTCCTCCAAATCCCACAAAATTCAAGAGAAATCCTCAAAATTCCACAAAAATCCCACAAAATTCCTTCCATCTTCTCAAAACCCAAACAAATTCCTGCAACATCTCACAAAATCTCCACCAATTTCCAAACATTTCAAGAAAAATCCCGCAAAATTCTTCAAGTCTCCTCCAAATACCACAAACATCCTACAAACATCTCACAAACATCCCACAAACATCCCATTAAATTCAATAGAAATCCCACAAAATTCAAGAGAAATCCCACCAAATTCTGTACAAGCCCCACACAATTCCCTAAATCTTCTCAGAACCCAAACACATTCCTGCAACATCCCACAAAATCTCCAACAATTTCCACAAAATTCAAGAAAATTCCCTCCAAATTCACTGAATTTCCTCAATATCCCACCAAACTCCAGAACCATCTCACAAAATCTCAACAAATTTCCAAAAAATTCAAAAAAACTCTCACAAAGTTCTTGAAAGCCCCTCAAAATTCCAGAAAAATGCCACAAAATTCCCTACATCTTCTCAAAGCATTACAAAATTCTACAGACATCTCACAAAATCTCCACACATTTCCACAAAATCTAAGAAAATTCCCGCAAAATTCTTCAAGTCTCCTCCAAATCCCACAAAATTCAAGAGAAATCCTCAAAATTCCACAAAAATCCAACAAAATTCCCTACATCTTCTCAAAATCCAAACAAATTCCTGAAACATCTCACAAAATCTCCACCAATTTCCACAACATTTAGGAAAAATCCCTCCAACTTCTTCAAGTCTCCTCCAAATCCCACAAAATTCAAGAGAATTCCTCAAAATTCCACAAAAATCCCACCAAATTCCTGCAGCATCTCACAAAATCTCCGGAAATTTCCACAAAATTCAAGAAGACTCTCACAAAATACTTGAAAGCTGCTGAAAATTCCACGAATATCCCACAAAAATCCCTAAATCTTCTCAAAACCCAACCACATTCCTGCAGCATCTCACAAAATCTCCACCAATATCCAAAAAATTCAAGAAAATTCCCTCCAAATTCTTCAAGTCTCCTCCAAATCCCACAAAATTCAAGACAAATCCTCAAAATCCCACAAAAATCCCACCAAATTCCAGAACCATCTCACAAAATCTCAACAAATTTCCACTAAATTCAAGAAAACTCTCACAAAGTTCTTGAAAGCCCCTCAAAATTCCAGAAAAATGCCACAAAAACTTCCCTACATCTTCTCAAAACCGAAACAAACTCCTGCAACATCTCACAAAATCTCCAACAATTTCCAAACAATTCAAGAAAAATCCCGCAAAATTCTTCAAGTCTTGTACAAATCCCAGAAAAATCCCACAAAATTCCAGAAACATCCCACCAAATCACCTCAATACACCAAACAATCTGGAAAAGCCTCACAAAATTGCAGAAAAATGCCACAAAATTCCCTAAACCTTCTCAAAACCCTACCCAATTCCTGCAACATCCCACAAAATCTCCAACAATTTCCACAAAATTCAAGAAAAATCCCTCAAAATTCACTGAATTTCCTCAATATCCCACCAAATTCCAGAACCATCTCACAAAATCTCAAAAAATTTCCACTAAATCTAAGAAAATTCCCTCCAAATTCTTCAAGTCTCCTCCAAATCCCACAAAATTCAAGAGAAATCCTCAAAATTCCACAAAAATCCCACAAAATTCCTTCCATCTTCTCAAAACCCAAACAAATTCCTGCAACATCTCACAAAATCTCCACCAATTTCCAAACATTTCAAGAAAAATCCCGCAAAATTCTTCAAGTCTCCTCCAAATACCACAAACATCCTACAAACATCTCACAAACATCCCACAAACATCCCATTAAATTCAATAGAAATCCCACAAAATTCAAGAGAAATCCCACCAAATTCTGTACAAGCCCCACACAATTCCCTAAATCTTCTCAGAACCCAACCACATTCCTGCAACATCCCACAAAATCTCCAACAATTTCCACAAAATTCAAGAAAATTCCCTCCAAATTCACTGAATTTCCTCAATATCCCACCAAACTCCAGAACCATCTCACAAAATCTCAACAAATTTCCAAAAAATTCAAAAAAACTCTCACAAAGTTCTTGAAAGCCCCTCAAAATTCCAGAAAAATGCCACAAAATTCCCTACATCTTCTCAAAACATTACAAAATTCTACAGACATCTCACAAAATCTCCACACATTTCCACAAAATCTAAGAAAATTCCCGCAAAATTCTTCAAGTCTCCTCCAAATCCCACAAAATTCAAGAGAAATCCTCAAAATTCCACAAAAATCCAACAAAATTCCCTACATCTTCTCAAAATCCAAACAAATTCCTGAAACATCTCACAAAATCTCCACCAATTTCCACAACATTTAGGAAAAATCCCTCCAACTTCTTCAAGTCTCCTCCAAATCCCACAAAATTCAAGAGAATTCCTCAAAATTCCACAAAAATCCCACAAAATTCCTGCAACATCTCACAAAATCTCTGGAAATTTCCACAAAATTCAAGAAGACTCTCACAAAATACTTGAAAGCTGCTGAAAATTCCACGAATATCCCACAAAAATCCCTAAATCTTCTCAAAACCCAACCACATTCCTGCAGCATCTCACAAAATCTCCACCAATATCCAAAAAATTCAAGAAAATTCCCTCCAAATTCTTCAAGTCTCCTCCAAATCCCACAAAATTCAAGACAAATCCTCAAAATCCCACAAAAATCCCACCAAATTCCAGAACCATCTCACAAAATCTCAACAAATTTCCACTAAATTCAAGAAAACTCTCACAAAGTTCTTGAAAGCCCCTCAAAATTCCAGAAAAATGCCACAAACTTCCCTAAATCTTCTCAAAACCCAACCACATTCCTCCAGCATCTCACAAAATCTCCACCAATATCCAAAAAATTCAAGAAAATTCCCTCCAAATTCTTCAAGTCTCCTCCAAATCCCACAAAATTCAAGACAAATCCTCAAAATCCCACAAAAATCCCACCAAATTCCAGGACCATCTCACAAAATCTCAACAAATTTCCACTAAATTCAAGAAAACTCTCACAAAGTTCTTGAAAGCCCCTCAAAATTCCAGAAAAATGCCACAAACTTCCCTACATCTTCTCAAAACCCAAACAAACTCCTGCAACATCTCACAAAATCTCCAACAATTTCCACAAAATTCAAGAAAAATCCCGCAAAATTCTTCAAGTCTCGTACAAATCCCAGAAAAATCCCACAAAATTCCAGAAACATCCCACCAAATCACCTCAATATCACCAAACATTCTGGAAAAGCCTCACAAAATTGCAGAAAAATGCCACAAAATTCCATAAACCTTCTCAAAACCCTACCCAATTCCTGCAACATCCCACAAAATCTCCAACAATTTCCACAAAATTCAAGAAAAATCCCTCAAAATTCACTGAATTTCCTCAATATCCCACCAAATTCCAGAACCATCTCACAAAATCTCAAAAAATTTCCACTAAATCTAAGAAAATTCCCTCCAAATTCTTCAAGTCTCCTCCAAATCCCACAAAATTCAAGAGAAATCCTCAAAATTCCACAAAAATCCCACAAAATTCCTTCCATCTTCTCAAAACCCAAACAAATTCCTGCAACATCTCACAAAATCTCCACCAATTTCCAAACATTTCAAGAAAAATCCCGCAAAATTCTTCAAGTCTCCTCCAAATACCACAAACATCCTACAAACATCTCACAAACATCCCACAAACATCCCATTAAATTCAATAGAAATCCCACAAAATTCAAGAGAAATCCCACCAAATTCTGTACAAGCCCCACACAATTCCCTAAATCTTCTCAGAACCCAACCACATTCCTGCAACATCCCACAAAATCTCCAACAATTTCCACAAAATTCAAGAAAATTCCCTCCAAATTCACTGAATTTCCTCAATATCCCACCAAACTCCAGAACCATCTCACAAAATCTCAACAAATTTCCAAAAAATTCAAAAAAACTCTCACAAAGTTCTTGAAAGCCCCTCAAAATTCCAGAAAAATGCCACAAAATTCCCTACATCTTCTCAAAGCATTACAAAATTCTACAGACATCTCACAAAATCTCCACACATTTCCACAAAATCTAAGAAAATTCCCGCAAAATTCTTCAAGTCTCCTCCAAATCCCACAAAATTCAAGAGAAATCCTCAAAATTCCACAAAAATCCAACAAAAGTCCCTACATCTTCTCAAAATCCAAACAAATTCCTGAAACATCTCACAAAATCTCCACCAATTTCCACAACATTTAGGAAAAATCCCTCCAACTTCTTCAAGTCTCCTCCAAATCCCACAAAATTCAAGAGAATTCCTCAAAATTCCACAAAAATCCCACAAAATTCCTGCAACATCTCACAAAATCTCTGGAAATTTCCACAAAATTCAAGAAGACTCTCACAAAATACTTGAAAGCTGCTGAAAATTCCACGAATATCCCACAAAAATCCCTAAATCTTCTCAAAACCCAACCACATTCCTGCAGCATCTCACAAAATCTCCACCAATATCCAAAAATTCAAGAAAATTCCCTCCAAATTCTTCAAGTCTCCTCCAAATCCCACAAAATTCAAGACAAATCCTCAAAATCCCACAAAAATCCCACCAAATTCCAGAACCATCTCACAAAATCTCAACAAATTTCCACTAAATTCAAGAAAACTCTCACAAAGTTCTTGAAAGCCCCTCAAAATTCCAGAAAAATGCCACAAAATTCCCTACATCTTCTCAAAACCCAAACAAACTCCTGCAACATCTCACAAAATCTCCACAAATTTCCAAACAATTCAAGAAAAATCCCGCAAAATTCTTCAAGTCTCGTACAAATCCCAGAAAAATCCCACAAAATTCCAGAAACATCCCACCAAATCACCTCAATATCACCAAACATTCTGGAAAAGCCTCACAAAATTGCAGAAAAATGCCACAAAATTCCATAAATCTTCTCAAAACCCTACCAAATTCCTGCAACATCTCACAAAATCTCCACCAATAGCCAAAAAATTCAAGAAAAATCCCTCCAAATTCACTGAATTTCCTCAATATCCCACCAAATTCCAGAACCATCTCACAAAATCTCAACAAATTCCCACAAAATCTAAGAAAATTCCGCAAAATTCTTCAAGTCTCCTCCAAATCCCACAAAATTCAAGACAAATCCTCAAAATTCCACAAAAATCCCACAAAATTCCTTCCATCTTCTCAGAACCCAAATAAACTCCTGCAACATCTCACAAAATCTCCACCAATTTCCAAACAATTCAAGAAAATCGCACAAAATTCTTCAAGTCTCCTCCAAATACCACAAACATCCCACAAACATCCCACAAACATCCCACAAACATCCCACAAAATTCAAGAGAAATCCCACAAAATTCAAAAGAAATCGCACAAAATCCTGTACAAGCCCCACACAATTCCCTAAATCTTCTCAAAACCCAACCACATTCCTGCAACATCCCACAAAATCTCTGGAAATTTCCACAAAATTCAAGAAGACTCTCACAAAATACTTGAAAGCTGCTGAAAATTCCACGAATATCCCACAAAAATCCCTAAATCTTCTCAAAACCCAACCACATTCCTGCAGCATCTCACAAAATCTCCACCAATATCCAAAAAATTCAAGAAAATTCCCTCCAAATTCTTCAAGTCTCCTCCAAATCCCACAAAATTCAAGACAAATCCTCAAAATCCCACAAAAATCCCACCAAATTCCAGAACCATCTCACAAAATCTCAACAAATTTCCACTAAATTCAAGAAAACTCTCACAAAGTTCTTGAAAGCCCCTCAAAATTCCAGAAAAATGCCACAAAAACTTCCCTACATCTTCTCAAAACCGAAACAAACTCCTGCAACATCTCACAAAATCTCCAACAATTTCCAAACAATTCAAGAAAAATCCCGCAAAATTCTTCAAGTCTTGTACAAATCCCAGAAAAATCCCACAAAATTCCAGAAACATCCCACCAAATCACCTCAATATCACCAAACATTCTGGAAAAGCCTCACAAAATTGCAGAAAAATGCCACAAAATTCCCTAAACCTTCTCAAAACCCTACCCAATTCCTGCAACATCCCACAAAATCTCCAACAATTTCCACAAAATTCAAGAAAAATCCCTCAAAATTCACTGAATTTCCTCAATATCCCACCAAATTCCAGAACCATCTCACAAAATCTCAAAAAATTTCCACTAAATCTAAGAAAATTCCCTCCAAATTCTTCAAGTCTCCTCCAAATCCCACAAAATTCAAGAGAAATCCTCAAAATTCCACAAAAATCCCACAAAATTCCTTCCATCTTCTCAAAACCCAAACAAATTCCTGCAACATCTCACAAAATCTCCACCAATTTCCAAACATTTCAAGAAAAATCCCGCAAAATTCTTCAAGTCTCCTCCAAATACCACAAACATCCTACAAACATCTCACAAACATCCCACAAACATCCCATTAAATTCAATAGAAATCCCACAAAATTCAAGAGAAATCCCACCAAATTCTGTACAAGCCCCACACAATTCCCTAAATCTTCTCAGAACCCAACCACATTCCTGCAACATCCCACAAAATCTCCAACAATTTCCACAAAATTCAAGAAAATTCCCTCCAAATTCACTGAATTTCCTCAATATCCCACCAAACTCCAGAACCATCTCACAAAATCTCAACAAATTTCCAAAAAATTCAAAAAAACTCTCACAAAGTTCTTGAAAGCCCCTCAAAATTCCAGAAAAATGCCACAAAATTCCCTACATCTTCTCAAAGCATTACAAAATTCTACAGACATCTCACAAAATCTCCACACATTTCCACAAAATCTAAGAAAATTCCCGCAAAATTCTTCAAGTCTCCTCCAAATCCCACAAAATTCAAGAGAAATCCTCAAAATTCCACAAAAATCCAACAAAATTCCCTACATCTTCTCAAAATCCAAACAAATTCCTGAAACATCTCACAAAATCTCCACCAATTTCCACAACATTTAGGAAAAATCCCTCCAACTTCTTCAAGTCTCCTCCAAATCCCACAAAATTCAAGAGAATTCCTCAAAATTCCACAAAAATCCCACAAAATTCCTGCAACATCTCACAAAATCTCCGGAAATTTCCACAAAATTCAAGAAGACTCTCACAAAATACTTGAAAGCTGCTGAAAATTCCACGAATATCCCACAAAAATCCCTAAATCTTCTCAAAACCCAACCACATTCCTGCAGCATCTCACAAAATCTCCACCAATATCCAAAAAATTCAAGAAAATTCCCTCCAAATTCTTCAAGTCTCCTCCAAATCCCACAAAATTCAAGACAAATCCTCAAAATCCCACAAAAATCCCACCAAATTCCAGAACCATCTCACAAAATCTCAACAAATTTCCACTAAATTCAAGAAAACTCTCACAAAGTTCTTGAAAGCCCCTCAAAATTCCAGAAAAATGCCACAAAATTCCCTACATCTTCTCAAAACCCAAACAAACTCCTGCAACATCTCACAAAATCTCCAACAATTTCCAAACAATTCAAGAAAAATCCCGCAAAATTCTTCAAGTCTCCTACAAATCCCAGAAAAATCCCACAAAATTCCAGAAACATCCCACCAAATCACCTCAATATCACCAAACATTCAGGAAAAGCCTCACAAAATTGCAGAAAAATGCCACAAAATTCCCTAAACCTTCTCAAAACCCTACCCAATTCCTGCAACATCCCACAAAATCTCCAACAATTTCCACAAAATTCAAGAAAAATCCCTCCAAATTCACTGAATTTCCTCAATATCCCACCAAATTCCAGAACCATCTCACAAAATCTCAACAAATTTCCACAAAATCTAAGAAAATTCCGCAAAATTCTTCAAGTCTCCTCCAAATCCCACAAAATTCAAGAGAAATCCTCAAAATTCCACAAAAACCCCACAAAATTCCTTCCATCTTCTCAGAACCTAAACAAACTCCTGCAACATCTCACAAAATCTCCACCAATTTCCAAACAATTCAAGAAAATCGCACAAAATTCTTCAAGTCTCCTCCAAATACCACAAACATCCCACAAACATCCCACAAACATCCCACAAACATCCCACAAACATCCCACAAAATTCAAGAGAAATCCCACAAAATTCAAAAGAAATCGCACAAAATCCTGTACAAGCCCCACACAATTCCCTAAATCTTCTCAAAACCCAACCACATTCCTGCAACATCCCACAAAATCTCCAACAATTTCCACAAAATTCAAGAAGACTCTCACAAAATACTTGAAAGCTGCTGAAAATTCCACGAATATCCCACAAAAATCCCTAAATCTTCTCAAAACCCAACCACATTCCTGCAGCATCTCACAAAATCTCCACCAATATCCAAAAAATTCAAGAAAATTCCCTCCAAATTCTTCAAGTCTCCTCCAAATCCCACAAAATTCAAGACAAATCCTCAAAATCCCACAAAAATCCCACCAAATTCCAGAACCATCTCACAAAATCTCAACAAATTTCCACTAAATTCAAGAAAACTCTCACAAAGTTCTTGAAAGCCCCTCAAAATTCCAGAAAAATGCCACAAACTTCCCTACATCTTCTCAAAACCCAAACAAACTCCTGCAACATCTCACAAAATCTCCAACAATTTCCAAACAATTCAAGAAAAATCCCGCAAAATTCTTCAAGTCTCGTACAAATCCCAGAAAAATCCCACAAAATTCCAGAAACATCCCACCAAATCACCTCAATATCACCAAACATTCTGGAAAAGCCTCACAAAATTGCAGAAAAATGCCACAAAATTCCCTAAACCTTCTCAAAACCCTACCCAATTCCTGCAACATCCCACAAAATCTCCAACAATTTCCACAAAATTCAAGAAAAATCCCTCAAAATTCACTGAATTTCCTCAATATCCCACCAAATTCCAGAACCATCTCACAAAATCTCAACAAATTTCCACAAAATCTAAGAAAATTCCGCAAAATTCTTCAAGTCTCCTCCAAATCCCACAAAATTCAAGAGAAATCCTCAAAATTCCACAAAAATCCCACAAAATTCCTTCCATCTTCTCAGAACCCAAACAAACTCCTGCAACATCTCACAAAATCTCCACCAATTTCCAAACAATTCAAGAAAAATCCCGCAAAATTCTTCAAGTCTCCTCCAAATACCACAAACATCCCACAAACATCCCACAAACATCCCACAAACATCCCACAAACATCCCACAAAATTCAAGAGAAATCCCACAAAATTCAAAAGAAATCGCACAAAATCCTGTACAAGCCCCACACAATTCCCTAAATCTTCTCAAAACCCAACCACATTCCTGCAACATCCCACAAAATCTCCAACAATTTCCACAAAATTCAAGAAGACTCTCACAAAATACTTGAAAGCTGCTGAAAATTCCACGAATATCCCACAAAAATCCCTAAATCTTCTCAAAACCCAACCACATTCCTGCAGCATCTCACAAAATCTCCACCAATATCCAAAAAATTCAAGAAAATTCCCTCCAAATTCTTCAAGTCTCCTCCAAATCCCACAAAATTCAAGACAAATCCTCAAAATCCCACAAAAATCCCACCAAATTCCAGAACCATCTCACAAAATCTCAACAAATTTCCACTAAATTCA
Organism: Cyanistes caeruleus; assembly: GCF_971803275.1. Lineage (NCBI taxonomy): Eukaryota > Metazoa > Chordata > Aves > Passeriformes > Paridae > Cyanistes > Cyanistes caeruleus. Next base: position 88,247,565 of record NC_141702.1, on the reverse strand, counting down.
AGAAAACTCTCACAAAGTTCTTGAAAGCCCCTCAAAATTCCAGAAAAATGCCACAAAATAACCTACATCTTCTCAAAACCCAACCACATTCCTGCAACATCTCACAAAATCTCCAACAATTTCCACAAAATTCAAGAAAAATCCCGCAAAATTCTTCAAGTCTCGTACAAATCCCAGAAAAATCCCACAAAATTCCAGAAACATCCCACCAAATCACCTCAATATCACCAAACATTCTGGAAAAGCCTCACAAAATTGCAGAAAAATGCCACAAAATTCCCTAAACCTTCTCAAAACCCTACCCAATTCCTGCAACATCCCACAAAATCTCCAACAATTTCCACAAAATTCAAGAAAAATCCCTCAAAATTCACTGAATTTCCTCAATATCCCACCAAATTCCAGAACCATCTCACAAAATCTCAACAAATTTCCACTAAATCTAAGAAAATTCCCGCAAAATTCTTCAAGTCTCCTCCAAATCCCACAAAATTCAAGAGAAATCCTCAAAATTCCACAAAAATCCCACAAAATTCCTTCCATCTTCTCAGAACCCAAACAAACTCCTGCAACATCTCACAAAATCTCCACCAATTTCCAAACAATTCAAGAAAAATCCCGCAAAATTCTTCAAGTCTCCTCCAAATACCACAAACATCCCACAAACATCCCACAAACATCCCACAAACATCCCACAAAATCTCCAACAATTTCCACAAAATTCAAGAAAAATCCCGCAAAATTCTTCAAGTCTCGTACAAATCCCAGAAAAATCCCACAAAATTCCAGAAACATCCCACCAAATCACCTCAATATCACCAAAAATTCTGGAAAAGCCTCACAAAATTGCAGAAAAATGCCACAAAATTCCCTAAACCTTCTCAAAACCCTACCCAATTCCTGCAACATCCCACAAAATCTCCAACAATTTCCACAAAATTCAAGAAAAATCCCTCAAAATTCACTGAATTTCCTCAATATCCCACCAAATTCCAGAACCATCTCACAAAATCTCCACACATTTCCACAAAATCTAAGAAAATTCCCGCAAAATTCTTCAAGTCTCCTCCAAATCCCACAAAATTCAAGAGAAATCCTCAAAATTCCACAAAAATCCAACAAAATTCCCTACATCTTCTCAAAACCCAAACAAATTCCTGCAACATCTCACAAAATCTCCAACAATTTCCAAACATTTCAAGAAAAATCCCGCAAAATTCTTCAAGTCTCCTCCAAATTCCACAAACATCCTACAAACATCTCAAAAACATCCCACAAACATCCCACAAAATTCAAGAGAAATCCCACAAAATTCAAGAGAAATCCCACCAAATTCTGTACAAGCCCCACACAATTCCCTAAATCTTCTCAGAACCCAACCACATTCCTGCAACATCCCACAAAATCTCCAACAATTTCCACAAAATTCAAGAAAATTCCCTCCAAATTCACTGAATTTCCTCAATATCCCACCAAACTCCAGAACCATCTCACAAAATCTCAACAAATTTCCAAAAAATTCAAAAAAACTCTCACAAAGTTCTTGAAAGCCCCTCAAAATTCCAGAAAAATGCCACAAAATTCCCTACATCTTCTCAAAGCATTACAAAATTCTACAGACATCTCACAAAATCTCCACACATTTCCACAAAATCTAAGAAAATTCCCGCAAAATTCTTCAAGTCTCCTCCAAATCCCACAAAATTCAAGAGAAATCCTCAAAATTCCACAAAAATCCAACAAAAGTCCCTACATCTTCTCAAAATCCAAACAAATTCCTGAAACATCTCACAAAATCTCCACCAATTTCCACAACATTTAGGAAAAATCCCTCCAACTTCTTCAAGTCTCCTCCAAATCCCACAAAATTCAAGAGAATTCCTCAAAATTCCACAAAAATCCCACAAAATTCCTGCAACATCTCACAAAATCTCTGGAAATTTCCACAAAATTCAAGAAGACTCTCACAAAATACTTGAAAGCTGCTGAAAATTCCACGAATATCCCACAAAAATCCCTAAATCTTCTCAAAACCCAACCACATTCCTGCAGCATCTCACAAAATCTCCACCAATATCCAAAAATTCAAGAAAATTCCCTCCAAATTCTTCAAGTCTCCTCCAAATCCCACAAAATTCAAGACAAATCCTCAAAATCCCACAAAAATCCCACCAAATTCCAGAACCATCTCACAAAATCTCAACAAATTTCCACTAAATTCAAGAAAACTCTCACAAAGTTCTTGAAAGCCCCTCAAAATTCCAGAAAAATGCCACAAAATTCCCTACATCTTCTCAAAACCCAAACAAACTCCTGCAACATCTCACAAAATCTCCACCAATTTCCAAACAATTCAAGAAAAATCCCGCAAAATTCTTCAAGTCTCGTACAAATCCCAGAAAAATCCCACAAAATTCCAGAAACATCCCACCAAATCACCTCAAAATCAACAAACATTCTGGAAAAGCCTCACAAAATTGTAGAAAAATGCCACAAAATTCCATAAATCTTCTCAAAACCCTACCAAATTCCTGCAACATCTCGCAAAATCTCCACCAATAGCCAAAAAATTCAAGAAAAATCCCTCCAAATTCACTGAATTTCCTCAATATCCCACCAAATTCCAGAGCCATCTCACAAAATCTCAACAAATTTCCACAAAATCTAAGAAAATTCCGCAAAATTCTTCAAGTCTCCTCCAAATCCCACAAAATTCAAGAGAAATCCACAAAATTCCACAAAAATCCCACAAAATTCCTTCCATCTTCTCAGAACCCAAACAAACTCCTGCAACATCTCACAAAATCTCCACCAATTTCCAAACAATTCAAGAAAATCGCGCAAAATTCTTCAAGTCTCCTCCAAATACCACAAACCTCCCACAAACATCCCACAAACATCCCACAAACATCCCACAAACATCCCACAAAATTCAAGAGAAATCCCACAAAATTCAAAAGAAATCGCACAAAATCCTGTACAAGCCCCACACAATTCCCTAAATCTTCTCAAAACCCAACCACATTCCTGCAACATCCCACAAAATCTCCAACAATTTCCACAAAATTCAAGAAGACTCTCACAAAATAATTGAAAGCTGCTGAAAATTCCACGAATATCCCACAAAAATCCCTAAATCTTCTCAAAACCCAACCACATTCCTGCAACATCTCACAAAATCTCCACCAATATCCAAAAAATTCAAGAAAATTCCCTCCAAATTCTTCAAGTCTCCTCCAAATCCCACAAAATTCAAGACAAATCCTCAAAATCCCACAAAAATCCCACCAAATTCCAGAACCATCTCACAAAATCTCAACAAATTTCCACTAAATTCAAGAAAACTCTCACAAAGTTCTTGAAAGCCCCTCAAAATTCCAGAAAAATGCCACAAAATTCCCTACATCTTCTCAAAACCCAAACAAACTCCTGCAACATCTCACAAAATCTCCACCAATTTCCAAACAATTCAAGAAAAATCCCGCAAAATTCTTCAAGTCTCGTACAAATCCCAGAAAAATCCCACAAAATTCCAGAAACATCCCACCAAATCACCTCAATATCACCAAAAATTCTGGAAAAGCCTCACAAAATTGCAGAAAAATGCCACAAAATTCCCTAAACCTTCTCAAAACCCTACCCAATTCCTGCAACGTCCCACAAAATCTCCAACAATTTCCACAAAATTCAAGAAAAATCCCTCCAAATTCACTGAATTTCCTCAATATCCCACCAAATTCCAGAGCCATCTCACAAAATCTCAACAAATTTCCACAAAATCTAAGAAAATTCCACAAAATTCTTCAAGTCTCCTCCAAATCCCACAAAATTCAAGAGAAATCCTCAAAATTCCACAAAAATCCCACAAAATTCCTTCCATCTTCTCAGAACCCAAACAAACTCCTGCAACATCTCACAAAATCTCCACCAATTTCCAAACAATTCAAGAAAAATCCCGCAAAATTCTTCAAGTCTCCTCCAAATACCACAAACATCCCACAAACATCCCACAAACATCCCACAAACATCCCACAAACATCCCACAAAATTCAAGAGAAATCCCACAAAATTCAAAAGAAATCGCACAAAATCCTGTACAAGCCCCACACAATTCCCTAAATCTTCTCAAAACCCAACCACATTCCTGCAACATCCCACAAAATCTCTGGAAATTTCCACAAAATTCAAGAAGACTCTCACAAAATACTTGAAAGCTGCTGAAAATTCCACGAATATCCCACAAAAATCCCTAAATCTTCTCAAAACCCAACCACATTCCTGCAGCATCTCACAAAATCTCCACCAATATCCAAAAAATTCAAGAAAATTCCCTCCAAATTCTTCAAGTCTCCTCCAAATCCCACAAAATTCAAGACAAATCCTCAAAATCCCACAAAAATCCCACCAAATTCCAGAACCATCTCACAAAATCTCAACAAATTTCCACTAAATTCAAGAAAACTCTCACAAAGTTCTTGAAAGCCCCTCAAAATTCCAGAAAAATGCCACAAAATAACCTACATCTTCTCAAAACCCAAACAAACTCCTGCAACATCTCACAAAATCTCCACCAATTTCCAAACAATTCAAGAAAAATTCCGCAAAATTCTTCAAGTCTCCTCCAAATCCCAGAAAAATCCCACAAAATTCCAGAAACATCCCACCAAATCACCTCAATATCACCAAAAGTTCTGGAAAAGCCTCACAAAATTGCAGAAAAATGCCACAAAATTCCATAAACCTTCTCAAAACCCTACCCAATTCCTGCAACATCCCACAAAATCTCCAACAATTTCCACAAAATTCAAGAAAAATCCCTCCAAATTCACTGAATTTCCTCAATATCCCACCAAATTCCAGAACCATCTCACAAAATCTCAACAAATTTCCACTAAATCTAAGAAAATTCCCGCAAAATTCTTCAAGTCTCCTCCAAATCCCACAAAATTCAAGAGAAATCCTCAAAATTCCACAAAAATCCCACAAAATTCCTTCCATCTTCTCAAAACCCAAACAAATTCCTGCAACATCTCACAAAATTTCCACCAATTTCCAAACATTTCAAGAAAAATCACGCAAAATTCTTCAAGTCTCCTCCAAATACCACAAACATCCTACAAACATCTCACAAACATCCCACAAACATCCCATAAAATTCAATAGAAATCCCACAAAATTCAAGAGAAATCCCACCAAATTCTGTACAAGCCCCACACAATTCCCTAAATCTTCTCAGAACCCAACCACATTCCTGCAACATCCCACAAAATCTCCAACAATTTCCACAAAATTCAAGAAAATTCCCTCCAAATTCACTGAATTTCCTCAATATCCCACCAAACTCCAGAACCATCTCACAAAATCTCAACAAATTTCCAAAAAATTCAAAAAAACTCTCACAAAGTTCTTGAAAGCCCCTCAAAATTCCAGAAAAATGCCACAAAATTCCCTACATCTTCTCAAAACCCCACAAAATTCTACAGACATCTCACAAAATCTCCACACATTTCCACAAAATCTAAGAAAATTCCCGCAAAATTCTTCAAGTCTCCTCCAAATCCCACAAAATTCAAGAGAAATCCTCAAAATTCCACAAAAATCCAACAAAATTCCCTACATCTTCTCAAAATCCAAACAAATTCCTGAAACATCTCACAAAATCTCCACCAATTTCCACAACATTTAGGAAAAATCCCTCCAACTTCTTCAAGTCTCCTCCAAATCCCACAAAATTCAAGAGAAATCCTCAAAATTCCACAAAAATCCCACAAAATTCCTGCAACATCTCACAAAATCTCCGGAAATTCCCACAAAATTCAAGAAGACTCTCACAAAATACTTGAAAGCTGCTGAAAATTCCACGAATATCCCACGAAAATCCCTAAATCTTCTCAAAACCCAACCACATTCCTGCAGCATCTCACAAAATCTCCACCAATATCCAAAAAATTCAAGAAAATTCCCTCCAAATTCTTCAAGTCTCCTCCAAATCCCACAAAATTCAAGAGAAATCCTCAAAATCCCACAAAAATCCCACCAAATTCCAGAACCATCTCACAAAATCTCAACAAATTTCCACTAAATTCAAGAAAACTCTCACAAAGTTCTTGAAAGCCCCTCAAAATTCCAGAAAAATGCCACAAACTTCCCTACATCTTCTCAAAACCCAAACAAACTCCTGCAACATCTCACAAAATCTCCACCAATTTCCAAACAATTCAAGAAAAATCCCGCAAAATACTTCAAGTCTCGTACAAATCCCAGAAAAATCCCACAAAATTCCAGAAACATCCCACCAAATCACCTCAATATCACCAAACATTCTGGAAAAGCCTCACAAAATTGCAGAAAAATGCCACAAAATTCCCTAAACCTTCTCAAAACCCTACCCAATTCCTGCAACATCCCACAAAATCTCCAACAATTTCCACAAAATTCAAGAAAAATCCCTCAAAATTCACTGAATTTCCTCAATATCCCACCAAATTCCAGAACCATCTCACAAAATCTCAACAAATTTCCACTAAATCTAAGAAAATTCCCTCCAAATTCTTCAAGTCTCCTCCAAATCCCACAAAATTCAAGACAAATCCTCAAAATCCCACAAAAATCCCACCAAATTCCAGAACCATCTCACAAAATCTCAACAAATTTCCACTAAATTCAAGAAAACTCTCACAAAGTTCTTGAAAGCCCCTCAAAATTCCAGAAAAATGCCACAAAATTCCCTACATCTTCTCAAAACCCAAACAAACTCCTGCAACATCTCACAAAATCTCCACCAATTTCCAAACAATTCAAGAAAAATCCCGCAAAATTCTTCAAGTCTCGTACAAATCCCAGAAAAATCCCACAAAATTCCAGAAACCTCCCACCAAATCACCTCAATATCACCAAACATTCTGGAAAAGCCTCACAAAATTGCAGAAAAATGCCACAAAATTCCCTAAACCTTCTCAAAACCCTACCAAAATCTTGCAACATCTCACAAAATCTCCACCTATTTCCACAAAATTGAAGAAAAATCCCTCAAAATTCACTGAATTTCCTCAATATCCCACCAAATTCCAGAACCATCTCACAAAATCTCAACAAATTTCCACAAAATCTAAGAAAATTCCGCAAAATTCTTCAAGTCTCCTCCAAATCCCACAAAATTCAAGACAAATCCTCAAAATCCCACAAAAATCCCACAAAATTCCTTCCATCTTCTCAGAACCCAAACAAACTCCTGCAACATCTCACAAAATCTCCACCAATTTCCAAACAATTCAAGAAAAATCCCGCAAAATTCTTCAAGTCTCGTACAAATCCCAGAAAAATCCCACAAAATTCCAGAAACATCCCACCAAATCACCTCAATATCACCAAAAATTCTGGAAAAGCCTCACAAAATTGCAGAAAAATGCCACAAAATTCCATAAATCTTCTCAAAACCCTACCAAATTCCTGGAACATCTCACAAAATCTCCACCAATAGCCAAAAAATTCAAGAAAAATCCCTCAAAATTCACTGAATTTCCTCAATATCCCACCAAATTCCAGTACCATCTCACAAAATCTCAACAAATTTCCACAAAATCTAAGAAAATTCCACAAAATTCTTCAAGTCTCCTCCAAATCCCACAAAATTCAAGAGAAATCCTCAAAATTCCACAAAAATCCAAAAAAATTCCTTCCATCTTCTCAGAACCCAAACAAACTCCTGCAACATCTCACAAAATCTCCACCAATTTCCAAACAATTCAAGAAAAATCCCGCAAAATTCTTCAAGTCTCCTCCAAATACCACAAACATCCCACAAACATCCCACAAACATCCCACAAACATCCCACAAACATCCCACAAAATTCAAGAGAAATCCCACAAAATTCAAAAGAAATCGCACAAAATCCTGTACAAGCCCCACACAATTCCCTAAATCTTCTCAAAACCCAACCACATTCCTGCAACATCCCACAAAATCTCCAACAATTTCCACAAAATTCAAGAAGACTCTCACAAAATACTTGAAAGCTGCTGAAAATTCCACGAATATCCCACAAAAATCCCTAAATCTTCTCAAAACCCAACCACATTCCTGCAGCATCTCACAAAATCTCCACCAATATCCAAAAAATTCAAGAAAATTCCCTCCAAATTCTTCAAGTCTCCTCCAAATCCCACAAAATTCAAGAGAAATCCTCAAAATCCCACAAAAATCCCACCAAATTCCAGAACCATCTCACAAAATCTCAACAAATTTCCACTAAATTCAAGAAAACTCTCACAAAGTTCTTGAAAGCCCCTCAAAATTCCAGAAAAATGCCACAAACTTCCCTACATCTTCTCAAAACCCAAACAAACTCCTGCAACATCTCACAAAATCTCCACCAATTTCCAAACAATTCAAGAAAAATCCCGCAAAATTCTTCAAGTCTCGTACAAATCCCAGAAAAATCCCACAAAATTCCAGAAACATCCCACCAAATCACCTCAATATCACCAAACATTCTGGAAAAGCCTCACAAAATTGCAGAAAAATGCCACAAAATTCCCTAAACCTTCTCAAAACCCTACCCAATTCCTGCAACATCCCACAAAATCTCCAACAATTTCCACAAAATTCAAGAAAAATCCCTCAAAATTCACTGAATTTCCTCAATATCCCACCAAATTCCAGAACCATCTCACAAAATCTCAACAAATTTCCACATAATCTAAGAAAATTCCCGCAAAATTCTTCAAGTCTCCTCCAAATCCCACAAAATTCAAGAGAAATCCTCAAAATTCCACAAAAATCCCACAAAATTCCTTCCATCTTCTCAAAACCCAAACAAATTCCTGCAACATCTCACAAAATCTCCACCAATTTCCAAACATTTCAAGAAAAATCCCGCAAAATTCTTCAAGTCTCCTCCAAATACCACAAACATCCTACAAACATCTCACAAACATCCCACAAACATCCCATTAAATTCAATAGAAATCCCACAAAATTCAAGAGAAATCCCACCAAATTCTGTACAAGCCCCACACAATTCCCTAAATCTTCTCAAAACCCAACCACATTCCTGCAACATCCCACAAAATCTCCAACAATTTCCACAAAATTCAAGAAAATTCCCTCCAAATTCACTGAATTTCCTCAATATCCCACCAAACTCCAGAACCATCTCACAAAATCTCAACAAATTTCCAAAAAATTCAAAAAAACTCTCACAAAGTTCTTGAAAGCCCCTCAAAATTCCAGAAAAATGCCACAAACTTCCCTACATCTTCTCAAAACATTACAAAATTCTACAGACATCTCACAAAATCTCCACACATTTCCACAAAATCTAAGAAAATTCCCGCAAAATTCTTCAAGTCTCCTCCAAATCCCACAAAATTCAAGAGAAATCCTCAAAATCCCACAAAAATCCCACCAAATTCCAGAACCATCTCACAAAATCTCAACAAATTTCCACTAAATTCAAGAAAACTCTCACAAAGTTCTTGAAAGCCCCTCAAAATTCCAGAAAAATGCCACAAACTTCCCTACATCTTCTCAAAACCCAAACAAACTCCTGCAACATCTCACAAAATCTCCACCAATTTCCAAACAATTCAAGAAAAATCCCGCAAAATTCTTCAAGTCTCGTACAAATCCCAGAAAAATCCCACAAAATTCCAGAAACATCCCACCAAATCACCTCAATATCACCAAACATTCTGGAAAAGCCTCACAAAATTGCAGAAAAATGCCACAAAATTCCCTAAACCTTCTCAAAACCCTACCCAATTCCTGCAACATCCCACAAAATCTCCAACAATTTCCACAAAATTCAAGAAAAATCCCTCAAAATTCACTGAATTTCCTCAATATCCCACCAAATTCCAGAACCATCTCACAAAATCTCAACAAATTTCCACATAATCTAAGAAAATTCCCGCAAAATTCTTCAAGTCTCCTCCAAATCCCACAAAATTCAAGAGAAATCCTCAAAATTCCACAAAAATCCCACAAAATTCCTTCCATCTTCTCAAAACCCAAACAAATTCCTGCAACATCTCACAAAATCTCCACCAATTTCCAAACATTTCAAGAAAAATCCCGCAAAATTCTTCAAGTCTCCTCCAAATACCACAAACATCCTACAAACATCTCACAAACATCCCACAAACATCCCATTAAATTCAATAGAAATCCCACAAAATTCAAGAGAAATCCCACCAAATTCTGTACAAGCCCCACACAATTCCCTAAATCTTCTCAGAACCCAACCACATTCCTGCAACATCCCACAAAATCTCCAACAATTTCCACAAAATTCAAGAAAATTCCCTCCAAATTCACTGAATTTCCTCAATATCCCACCAAACTCCAGAACCATCTCACAAAATCTCAACAAATTTCCAAAAAATTCAAAAAAACTCTCACAAAGTTCTTGAAAGCCCCTCAAAATTCCAGAAAAATGCCACAAACTTCCCTACATCTTCTCAAAACATTACAAAATTCTACAGACATCTCACAAAATCTCCACACATTTCCACAAAATCTAAGAAAATTCCCGCAAAATTCTTCAAGTCTCCTCCAAATCCCACAAAATTCAAGAGAAATCCTCAAAATTCCACAAAAATCCAACAAAATTCCCTACATCTTCTCAAAATCCAAACAAATTCCTGAAACATCTCACAAAATCTCCACCAATTTCCACAACATTTAGGAAAAATCCCTCCAACTTCTTCAAGTCTCCTCCAAATCCCACAAAATTCAAGAGAATTCCTCAAAATTCCACAAAAATCCCACAAAATTCCTGCAACATCTCACAAAATCTCCGGAAATTTCCACAAAATTCAAGAAGACTCTCACAAAATACTTGAAAGCTGCTGAAAATTCCACGAATATCCCACAAAAATCCCTAAATCTTCTCAAAACCCAACCACATTCCTGCAGCATCTCACAAAATCTCCACCAATATCCAAAAAATTCAAGAAAATTCCCTCCAAATTCTTCAAGTCTCCTCCAAATCCCACAAAATTCAAGACAAATCCTCAAAATCCCACAAAAATCCCACCAAATTCCAGAACCATCTCACAAAATCTCAACAAATTTCCACTAAATTCAAAAAAACTCTCACAAAGTTCTTGAAAGCCCCTCAAAATTCCAGAAAAATGCCACAAAATTCCCTACATCTTCTCAAAACCGAAACAAACTCCTGCAACATCTCACAAAATCTCCACCAATTTCCAAACAATTCAAGAAAAATCCTGCAAAATTCTTCAAGTCTCGTACAAATCCCAGAAAAATCCCACAAAATTCCAGAAACATCCCACCAAATCACCTCAATATCACCAAACATTCTGGAAAAGCCTCACAAAATTGTAGAAAAATGCCACAAAATTCCATAAATCTTCTCAAAACCCTACCAAATTCCTGCAACATCTCGCAAAATCTCCACCAATAGCCAAAAAATTCAAGAAAAATCCCTCCAAATTCACTGAATTTCCTCAATATCCCACCAAATTCCAGAACCATCTCACAAAATCTCAACAAATTTCCACAAAATCTAAGAAAATTCCGCAAAATTCTTCAAGTCTCCTCCAAATCCCACAAAATTCAAGAGAAATCCACAAAATTCCACAAAAATCCCACAAAATTCCTTCCATCTTCTCAGAACCCAAACAAACTCCTGCAACATCTCACAAAATCTCCACCAATTTCCAAACAATTCAAGAAAATCGCGCAAAATTCTTCAAGTCTCCTCCAAATACCACAAACCTCCCACAAACATCCCACAAACATCCCACAAACATCCCACAAACATCCCACAAAATTCAAGAGAAATCCCACAAAATTCAAAAGAAATCGCACAAAATCCTGTACAAGCCCCACACAATTCCCTAAATCTTCTCAAAACCCAACCACATTCCTGCAACATCCCACAAAATCTCCAACAATTTCCACAAAATTCAAGAAGACTCTCACAAAATACTTGAAAGCTGCTGAAAATTCCACGAATATCCCACAAAAATCCCTAAATCTTCTCAAAACCCAACCACATTCCTGCAGCATCTCACAAAATCTCCACCAATATCCAAAAAATTCAAGAAAATTCCCTCCAAATTCTTCAAGTCTCCTCCAAATCCCACAAAATTCAAGAGAAATCCTCAAAATCCCACAAAAATCCCACCAAATTCCAGAACCATCTCACAAAATCTCAACAAATTTCCACTAAATTCAAGAAAACTCTCACAAAGTTCTTGAAAGCCCCTCAAAATTCCAGAAAAATGCCACAAACTTCCCTACATCTTCTCAAAACCCAAACAAACTCCTGCAACATCTCACAAAATCTCCACCAATTTCCAAACAATTCAAGAAAAATCCCGCAAAATTCTTCAAGTCTCCTACAAATCCCAGAAAAATCCCACAAAATTCCAGAAACATCCCACCAAATCACCTCAATATCACCAAACATTCTGGAAAAGCCTCACAAAATTGCAGAAAAATGCCACAAAATTCCCTAAACCTTCTCAAAACCCTACCCAATTCCTGCAACATCCCACAAAATCTCCAACAATTTCCACAAAATTCAAGAAAAATCCCTCAAAATTCACTGAATTTCCTCAATATCCCACCAAATTCCAGAACCATCTCACAAAATCTCAAAAAATTTCCACTAAATCTAAGAAAATTCCCTCCAAATTCTTCAAGTCTCCTCCAAATCCCACAAAATTCAAGAGAAATCCTCAAAATTCCACAAAAATCCCACAAAATTCCTTCCATCTTCTCAAAACCCAAACAAATTCCTGCAACATCTCACAAAATCTCCACCAATTTCCAAACATTTCAAGAAAAATCCCGCAAAATTCTTCAAGTCTCCTCCAAATACCACAAACATCCTACAAACATCTCACAAACATCCCACAAACATCCCATTAAATTCAAGAGAAATCCCACAAAATTCAAGAGAAATCCCACCAAATTCTGTACAAGCCCCACACAATTCCCTAAATCTTCTCAGAACCCAACCACATTCCTGCAACATCCCACAAAATCTCCGGAAATTTCCACAAAATTCAAGAAAATTCCCTCCAAATTCACTGAATTTCCTCAATATCCCACCAAACTCCAGAACCATCTCACAAAATCTCAACAAATTTCCAAAAAATTCAAAAAAACTCTCACAAAGTTCTTGAAAGCCCCTCAAAATTCCAGAAAAATGCCACAAAATTCCCTACATCTTCTCAAAACATTACAAAATTCTACAGACATCTCACAAAATCTCCACACATTTCCACAAAATCTAAGAAAATTCCCTCCAAATTCTTCAAGTCTCCTCCAAATCCCACAAAATTCAAGAGAAATCCTCAAAATTCCACAAAAATCCCACAAAATTCCTTCCATCTTCTCAGAACCCAAACAAACTCCTGCAACATCTCACAAAATCTCCACCAATTTCCAAACAATTCAAGAAAAATCCCGCAAAATTCTTCAAGTCTCCTCCAAATACCACAAACATCCCACAAACATCCCACAAACATCCCACAAACATCCCACAAACATCCCACAAAATTCAAGCGAAATCCCACAAAATTCAAAAGAAATCGAACAAAATCCTGTATAAGCCCCACACAATTCCCTAAATCTTCTCAAAACCCAACCACATTCCTGCAACATCCCACAAAATCTCCAACAATTTCCACAAAATTCAAGAAGACTCTCACAAAATACTTGAAAGCTGCTGAAAATTCCACGAATATCCCACAAAAATCCCTAAATCTTCTCAAAACCCAACCACATTCCTGCAGCATCTCACAAAATCTCCACCAATATCCAAAAAATTCAAGAAAATTCCCTCCAAATTCTTCAAGTCTCCTCCAAATCCCACAAAATTCAAGACAAATCCTCAAAATCCCACAAAAATCCCACCAAATTCCAGAACCATCTCACAAAATCTCAACAAATTTCCACTAAATTCAAGAAAACTCTCATAAAGTTCTTGAAAGCCCCTCAAAATTCCAGAAAAATGCCACAAAATTCCCTACATCTTCTCAAAACCCAAACAAACTCCTGCAACATCTCACAAAATCTCCACCAATTTCCAAACAATTCAAGAAAAATCCCGCAAAATTCTTCAAGTCTCGTACAAATCCCAGAAAAATCCCACAAAATTCCAGAAACATCCCACCAAATCACCTCAATATCACCAAACATTCTGGAAAAGCCTCACAAAATTGCAGAAAAATGCCACAAAATTCCCTAAACCTTCTCAAAACCCTACCCAATTCCTGCAACATCCCACAAAATCTCCAACAATTTCCACAAAATTCAAGAAAAATCCCTCAAAATTCACTGAATTTCCTCAATATCCCACCAAATTCCAGAACCATCTCACAAAATCTCAACAAATTTCCACAAAATCTAAGAAAATTCCCGCAAAATTCTTCAAGTCTCCTCCAAATCCCACAAAATTCAAGAGAAATCCTCAAAATTCCACAAAAATCCAACAAAATTCCCTACATCTTCTCAAAACCCAAACAAATTCCTGCAACATCTCACAAAATCTCCACCAATTTCCAAACATTTCAAGAAAAATCCCGCAAAATTCTTCAAGTCTCCTCCAAATACCACAAACATCCTACAAACATCTCACAAACATCCCACAAACATCCCATAAAATTCAATAGAAATCCCACAAAATTCAAGAGAAATCCCACCAAATTCTGTACAAGCCCCACACAATTCCCTAAATCTTCTCAGAACCCAACCACTTTCCTGCAACATCCCACAAAATCTCCAACAATTTCCACAAAATTCAAGAAAATTCCCTCCAAATTCACTGAATTTCCTCAATATCCCACCAAACTCCAGAACCATCTCACAAAATCTCAACAAATTTCCAAAAAATTCAAAAAAACTCTCACAAAGTTCTTGAAAGCCCCTCAAAATTCCAGAAAAATGCCACAAAATTCCCTACATCTTCTCAAAACATTACAAAATTCTACAGACATCTCACAAAATCTCCACACATTTCCACAAAATCTAAGAAAATTCCCGCAAAATTCTTCAAGTCTCCTCCAAATCCCACAAAATTCAAGAGAAATCCTCAAAATTCCACAAAAATCCAACAAAATTCCCTACATCTTCTCAAAATCCAAACAAATTCCTGAAACATCTCATAAAATCTCCACCAATTTCCACAACATTTAGGAAAAATCCCTCCAAATTCTTCAAGTCTCCTCCAAATCCCACAAAATTCAAGAGAATTCCTCAAAATTCCACAAAAATCCCACAAAATTCCTGCAACATCTCACAAAATCTCCGGAAATTTCCACAAAATTCAAGAAGACTCTCACAAAATACTTGAAAGCTGCTGAAAATTCCACAAATATCCCACAAAAATCCCTAAATCTTCTCAAAACCCAACCACATTCCTGCAGCATCTCACAAAATCTCCACCAATATCCAAAAAATTCAAGAAAATTCCCTCCAAATTCTTCAAGTCTCCTCCAAATCCCACAAAATTCAAGACAAATCCTCAAAATCCCACAAAAATCCCACCAAATTCCAGAACCATCTCACAAAATCTCAACAAATTTCCACTAAATTCAAGAAAACTCTCACAAAGTTCTTGAAAGCCCCTCAAAATTCCAGAAAAATGCCACAAAATTCCCTACATCTTCTCAAAACCCAAACAAACTCCTGCAACATCTCACAAAATCTCCACCAATTTCCAAACAATTCAAGAAAAATCCCGCAAAATTCTTCAAGTCTCGTACAAATCCCAGAAAAATCCCACAAAATTCCAGAAACATCCCACCAAATCACCTCAATATCACCAAACATTCTGGAAAAGCCTCACAAAATTGCAGAAAAATGCCACAAAATTCCATAAATCTTCTCAAAACCCTACCAAATTCCTGCTACATCTCGCAAAATCTCCAACAATAACCAAAAAATTCAAGAAAAATCCCTCAAAATTCACTGAATTTCCTCAATATCCCACCAAATTCCAGAACCATCTCACAAAATCTCAACAAATTTCCACAAAATCTAAGAAAATTCCGCAAAATTCTTCAAGTCTCCTCCAAATCCCACAAAATTCAAGACAAATCCTCAAAATTCCACAAAAATCCCACAAAATTCCTTCCATCTTCTCAGAACCCAAACAAACTCCTGCAACATCTCACAAAATCTCCACCAATTTCCAAACAATTCAAGAAAAATCCCGCAAAATTCTTCAAGTCTCCTCCAAATACCACAAACATCCCACAAACATCCCACAAACATCCCACAAACATCCCACAAACATCCCACAAAATTCAAGAGAAATCCCACAAAATTCAAGAGAAATCCCACCAAATTCTGTACAAGCCCCACACAATTCCCTAAATCTTCTCAGAACCCAACCACATTCCTGCAACATCCCACAAAATCTCCAACAATTTCCACAAAATTCAAGAAAATTCCCTCCAAATTCACTGAATTTCCTCAATATCCCACCAAACTCCAGAACCATCTCACAAAATCTCAACAAATTTCCAAAAAATTCAAAAAAACTCTCACAAAGTTCTTGAAAGCCCCTCAAAATTCCAGAAAAATGCCACAAAATTCCCTACATCTTCTCAAAACATTACAAAATTCTACAGACATCTCACAAAATCTCCACACATTTCCACAAAATCTAAGAAAATTCCCGCAAAATTCTTCAAGTCTCCTCCAAATCCCACAAAATTCAAGAGAAATCCTCAAAATTCCACAAAAATCCAACAAAATTCCCTACATCTTCTCAAAATCCAAACAAATTCCTGAAACATCTCACAAAATCTCCACCAATTTCCACAACATTTAGGAAAAATCCCTCCAACTTCTTCAAGTCTCCTCCAAATCCCACAAAATTCAAGACAAATCCTCAAAATTCCACAAAAATCCCACAAAATTCCTGCAACATCTCACAAAATCTCTGGAAATTTCCACAAAATTCAAGAAGACTCTCACAAAATACTTGAAAGCTGCTGAAAATTCCACGAATATCCCACAAAAATCCCTAAATCTTCTCAAAACCCAACCACATTCCTGCAGCATCTCACAAAATCTCCACCAATATCCAAAAAATTCAAGAAAATTCCCTCCAAATTCTTCAAGTCTCCTCCAAATCCCACAAAATTCAAGACAAATCCTCAAAATCCCACAAAAATCCCACCAAATTCCAGAACCATCTCACAAAATCTCAACAAATTTCCACTAAATTCAAGAAAACTCTCATAAAGTTCTTGAAAGCCCCTCAAAATTCCAGAAAAATGCCACAAAATTCCCTACATCTTCTCAAAACCCAAACAAACTCCTGCAACATCTCACAAAATCTCCACCAATTTCCAAACAATTCAAGAAAAATCCCGCAAAATTCTTCAAGTCTCGTACAAATCCCAGAAAAATCCCACAAAATTCCAGAAACATCCCACCAAATCACCTCAATATCACCAAACATTCTGGAAAAGCCTCACAAAATTGCAGAAAAATGCCACAAAATTCCCTAAACCTTCTCAAAACCCTACCCAATTCCTGCAACATCCCACAAAATCTCCAACAATTTCCACAAAATTCAAGAAAAATCCCTCAAAATTCACTGAATTTCCTCAATATCCCACCAAATTCCAGAACCATCTCACAAAATCTCAACAAATTTCCACAAAATCTAAGAAAATTCCCGCAAAATTCTTCAAGTCTCCTCCAAATCCCACAAAATTCAAGAGAAATCCTCAAAATTCCACAAAAATCCAACAAAATTCCCTACATCTTCTCAAAACCCAAACAAATTCCTGCAACATCTCACAAAATCTCCACCAATTTCCAAACATTTCAAGAAAAATCCCGCAAAATTCTTCAAGTCTCCTCCAAATACCACAAACATCCTACAAACATCTCACAAACATCCCACAAACATCCCATAAAATTCAATAGAAATCCCACAAAATTCAAGAGAAATCCCACCAAATTCTGTACAAGCCCCACACAATTCCCTAAATCTTCTCAGAACCCAACCACATTCCTGCAACATCTCACAAAATCTCCAACAATTTCCACAAAATTCAAGAAAATTCCCTCCAAATTCACTGAATTTCCTCAATATCCCACCAAACTCCAGAACCATCTCACAAAATCTCAACAAATTTCCAAAAAATTCAAAAAAACTCTCACAAAGTTCTTGAAAGCCCCTCAAAATTCAAGAAAAATGCCACAAAATTCCCTACATCTTCTCAAAACATTACAAAATTCTACAGACATCTCACAAAATCTCCACACATTTCCACAAAATCTAAGAAAATTCCCGCAAAATTCTTCAAGTCTCCTCCAAATCCCACAAAATTCAAGAGAAATCCTCAAAATTCCACAAAAATCCAACAAAATTCCCTACATCTTCTCAAAATCCAAACAAATTCCTGAAACATCTCACAAAATCTCCACCAATTTCCACAACATTTAGGAAAAATCCCTCCAACTTCTTCAAGTCTCCTCCAAATCCCACAAAATTCAAGAGAATTCCTCAAAATTCCACAAAAATCCCACAAAATTCCTGCAACATCTCACAAAATCTCTGGAAATTTCCACAAAATTCAAGAAGACTCTCACAAAATACTTGAAAGCTGCTGAAAATTCCACGAATATCCCACAAAAATCCCTAAATCTTCTCAAAACCCAACCACATTCCTGCAGCATCTCACAAAATCTCCACCAATATCCAAAAAATTCAAGAAAATTCCCTCCAAATTCTTCAAGTCTCCTCCAAATCCCACAAAATTCAAGACAAATCCTCAAAATCCCACAAAAATCCCACCAAATTCCAGAACCATCTCACAAAATCTCAACAAATTTCCACTAAATTCAAGAAAACTCTCACAAAGTTCTTGAAAGCCCCTCAAAATTCCAGAAAAATGCCACAAAATTCCCTAAATCTTCTCAAAACCCAACCACATTCCTCCAGCATCTCACAAAATCTCCACCAATATCCAAAAAATTCAAGAAAATTCCCTCCAAATTCTTCAAGTCTCCTCCAAATCCCACAAAATTCAAGACAAATCCTCAAAATCCCACAAAAATCCCACCAAATTCCAGAACCATCTCACAAAATCTCAACAAATTTCCACTAAATTCAAGAAAACTCTCACAAAGTTCTTGAAAGCCCCTCAAAATTCCAGAAAAATGCCACAAACTTCCCTACATCTTCTCAAAACCCAAACAAACTCCTGCAACATCTCACAAAATCTCCAACAATTTCCACAAAATTCAAGAAAAATCCCGCAAAATTCTTCAAGTCTCGTACAAATCCCAGAAAAATCCCACAAAATTCCAGAAACATCCCACCAAATCACCTCAATATCACCAAACATTCTGGAAAAGCCTCACAAAATTGCAGAAAAATGCCACAAAATTCCATAAATCTTCTCAAAACCCTACCAAATTCCTGCAACATCCCACAAAATCTCCAACAATTTCCACAAAATTCAAGAAAAATCCCTCCAAATTCACTGAATTTCCTCAATATCCCACCAAATTCCAGAACCATCTCACAAAATCTCAACAAATTTCCACAAAATCTAAGAAAATTCCGCAAAATTCTTCAAGTCTCCTCCAAATCCCACAAAATTCAAGACAAATCCTCAAAATTCCACAAAAATCCCACAAAATTCCTTCCATCTTCTCAGAACCCAAACAAACTCCTGCAACATCTCACAAAATCTCCACCAATTTCCAAACAATTCAAGAAAAATCCCGCAAAATTCTTCAAGTCTCCTCCAAATACCACAAACATCCCACAAACATCCCACAAAATTCAAGAGAAATCCCACAAAATTCAAAAGAAATCGCACAAAATCCTGTACAAGCCCCACACAATTCCCTAAATCTTCTCAGAACCCAACCACATTCCTGCAACATCCCACAAAATCTCTGGAAATTTCCACAAAATTCAAGAAGACTCACACAAAATACTTGAAAGCTGCTGAAAATTCCACGAAAATCCCACAAAAATCCCTAAATCTTCTCAAAACCCAACCACATTCCTGCAGCATCTCACAAAATCTCCACCAATATCCAAAAAATTCAAGAAAATTCCCTCCAAATTCTTCAAGTCTCCTCCAAATCCCACAAAATTCAAGACAAACCCTCAAAATCCCACAAAAATCCCACCAAATTCCAGAACCATCTCACAAAATCTCAACAAATTTCCACTAAATTCAAGAAAACTCTCACAAAGCTCTTGAAAGCCCCTCAAAATTCCAGAAAAATGCCCCAAACTTCCCTACATCTTCTCAAAACCCAAACAAACTTCTGCAACATCTCACAAAATCTCCACCAATTTCCAAACAATTCAAGAAAAATCCCGCAAAATTCTTCAAGTCTCCTACAAATCCCAGAAAAATCCCACAAAATTCCAGAAACATCCCACCAAATCACCTCAATATCATCAAACATTCTGGAAAAGCCTCACAAAATTGCAGAAAAATGCCACAAAATTCCCTAAATCTTCTCAAAACCCCACCAAATTCCTGCCACATCCCACAAAATCTCCAACAATTTCCACAAAATTCAAGAAAAATCCCTCAAAATTCACTGAATTTCCTCAATATCCCACCAAATTCCAGAACCATCTCACAAAATCTCAACAAATTTCCACAAAATCTAAGAAAATTCCGCAAAATTCTTCAAGTCTCCTCCAAATCCCACAAAATTCAAGACAAATCCTCAAAATTCCACAAAAATCCCACAAAATTCCTTCCATCTTCTCAGAACCCAAACAAACTCCTGCAACATCTCACAAAATCTCCACCAATTTCCAAACAATTCAAGAAAAATCCCGAAAAATTCTTCAAGTCTCCTCCAAATACCACAAACATCCCACAAACATCCCACAAAATTCAAAAGAAATCCCACAAAATTCAAAAGAAATCGCACAAAATCCTGTACAAGCCCCACACAATTCCCTAAATCTTCTCAGAACCCAACCACATTCCTGCAACATCCCACAAAATCTCTGGAAATTTCCACAAAATTCAAGAAGACTCACACAAAAAACTTGAAAGCTGCTGAAAATTCCACGAAAATCCCACAAAAATCCCTAAATCTTCTCAAAACCCAACCACATTCCTCCAGCATCTCACAAAATCTCCACCAATATCCAAAAAATTCAAGAAAATTCCCTCCAAATTCTTCAAGTCTCCTCCAAATCCCACAAAATTCAAGACAAATCCTCAAAATCCCACAAAAATCCCACCAAATTCCAGAACCATCTCACAAAATCTCAACAAATTTCCACTAAATTCAAGAAAACTCTCACAAAGTTCTTGAAAGCCCCTCAAAATTCCAGAAAAATGCCACAAACTTCCCTACATCTTCTCAAAACCCAAACAAACTCCTGCAACATCTCACAAAATCTCCACCAATTTCCAAACAATTCAAGAAAAATCCCGCAAAATTCTTCAAGTCTCGTACAAATCCCAGAAAAATCCCACAAAATTCCAGAAACATCCCACCAAATCACCTCAATATCACCAAAAATTCTGGAAAAGCCTCACAAAATTGCAGAAAAATGCCACAAAATTCCATAAACCTTCTCAAAACCCTACCCAATTCCTGCAACATCCCACAAAATCTCCAACAATTTCCACAAAATTCAAGAAAAATCCCTCAAAATTCACTGAATTTCCTCAATATCCCACCAAATTCCAGAACCATCTCACAAAATCTCAACAAATTTCCACAAAATCTAAGAAAATTCCGCAAAATTCTTCAAGTCTCCTCCAAATCCCACAAAATTCAAGACAAATCCTCAAAATTCCACAAAAATCCCACAAAATTCCTTCCATCTTCTCAGAACCCAAAAAAACTCCTGCAACATCTCACAAAATCTCCACCAATTTCCAAACAATTCAAGAAAAATCCCGCAAAATTCTTCAAGTCTCCTCCAAATACCACAAACATCCCACAAACATCCCACAAAATTCAAGAGAAATCCCACAAAATTCAAAAGAAATCGCACAAAATCCTGTACAAGCCCCACACAATTCCCTAAATCTTCTCAGAACCCAACCACATTCCTGCAACATCCCACAAAATCTCTGGAAATTTCCACAAAATTCAAGAAGACTCACACAAAAAACTTGAAAGCTGCTGAAAATTCCACGAAAATCCCACAAAAATCCCTAAATCTTCTCAAAACCCAACCACATTCCTGCAGCATCTCACAAAATCTCCACCAATATCCAAAAAATTCAAGAAAATTCCCTCCAAATTCTTCAAGTCTCCTCCAAATCCCACAAAATTCAAGACAAATCCTCAAAATCCCACAAAAATCCCACCAAATTCCAGAACCATCTCACAAAATCTCAACAAATTTCCACTAAATTCAAGAAAACTCTCACAAAGTTCTTGAAAGCCCCTCAAAATTCCAGAAAAATGCCACAAAATTCCCTACATCTTCTCAAAACCCAAACAAACTCCTGCAACATCTCACAAAATCTCCACCAATTTCCAAACAATTCAAGAAAAATCCCGCAAAATTCTTCAAGTCTCGTACAAATCCCAGAAAAATCCCACAAAATTCCAGAAACATCCCACCAAATCACCTCAATATCATCAAACATTCTGGAAAAGCCTCACAAAATTGCAGAAAAATGCCACAAAATTCCCTAAATCTTCTCAAAACCCTACCAAATTCCTACCACATCCCACAAAATTTCCAACAATTTCCACAAAATTCAAGAAAAATCCCTCAAAATTCACTGAATTTCCTCAATATCCCACCAAATTCCAGAACCATCTCACAAAATCTCAACAAATTTCCACAAAATCTAAGAAAATTCCGCAAAATTCTTCAAGTCTCCTCCAAATCCCACAAAATTCAAGACAAATCCTCAAAATTCCACAAAAATCCCACAAAATTCCTTCCATCTTCTCAGAACCCAAACAAACTCCTGCAACATCTCACAAAATCTCCACCAATTTCCAAACAATTCAAGAAAAATCCCGCAAAATTCTTCAAGTCTCCTCCAAATACCACAAACATCCCACAAACATCCCACAAACATCCCACAAACATCCCACAAAATTCAAGAGAAATCCCACAAAATTCAAAAGAAATCGCACAAAATCCTGTACAAGCCCCACACAATTCCCTAAATCTTCTCAGAACCCAACCACATTCCTGCAACATCCCACAAAATCTCCGGAAATTTCCACAAAATTCAAGTAGACTCACACAAAAAACTTGAAAGCTGCTGAAAATTCCACGAAAATCCCACAAAAATCCCTAAATCTTCTCAAAACCCAACCACATTCCTGCAGCATCTCACAAAATCTCCACCAATATCCAAAAAATTCAAGAAAATTCCCTCCAAATTCTTCAAGTCTCCTCCAAATCCCACAAAATTCAAGACAAATCCTCAAAATCCCACAAAAATCCCACCAAATTCCAGAACCATCTCACAAAATCTCAACAAATTTCCACTAAATTCAAGAAAACTCTCACAAAGTTCTTGAAAGCCCCTCAAAATTCCAGAAAAATGCCACAAACTTCCCTACATCTTCTCAAAACCCAAACAAACTCCTGCAACATCTCACAAAATCTCCAACAATTTCCAAACAATTCAAGAAAAATCCCGCAAAATTCTTCAAGTCTCGTACAAATCCCAGAAAAATCCCACAAAATTCCAGAAACATCCCACCAAATCACCTCAATATCACCAAAAATTCTGGAAAAGCCTCACAAAATTGCAGAAAAATGCCACAAAATTCCCTAAACCTTCTCAAAACCCTACCCAATTCCTGCAACATCCCACAAAATCTCCAACAATTTCCACAAAATTCAAGAAAAGTCCCTCCAAATTCACTGAATTTCCTCAATATCCCACCAAATTCCAGAACCATCTCACAAAATCTCAAAAAATTTCCACTAAATCTAAGAAAATTCCCTCCAAATTCTTCAAGTCTCCTCCAAATCCCACAAAATTCAAGACAAATCCTCAAAATCCCACAAAAATCCCACCAAATTCCAGAACCATCTCACAAAATCTCAACAAATTTCCACTAAATTCAAGAAAACTCTCACAAAGTTCTTGAAAGCCCCTCAAAATTCCAGAAAAATGCCACAAACTTCCCTACATCTTCTCAAAACCCAAACAAACTCCTGCAACATCTCACAAAATCTCCACCAATTTCCAAACAATTCAAGAAAAATCCCGCAAAATTCTTCAAGTCTCGTACAAATCCCAGAAAAATCCCACAAAATTCCAGAAACATCCCACCAAATCACCTCAATATCACCAAAAATTCTGGAAAAGCCTCACAAAATTGCAGAAAAATGCCACAAAATTCCATAAACCTTCTCAAAACCCTACCCAATTCCTGCAACATCCCACAAAATCTCCAACAATTTCCACAAAATTCAAGAAAAATCCCTCAAAATTCACTGAATTTCCTCAATATCCCACCAAATTCCAGAACCATCTCACAAAATCTCAACAAATTTCCACAAAATCTAAGAAAATTCCGCAAAATTCTTCAAGTCTCCTCCAAATCCCACAAAATTCAAGACAAATCCTCAAAATTCCACAAAAATCCCACAAAATTCCTTCCATCTTCTCAGAACCCAAAAAAACTCCTGCAACATCTCACAAAATCTCCACCAATTTCCAAACAATTCAAGAAAAATCCCGCAAAATTCTTCAAGTCTCCTCCAAATACCACAAACATCCCACAAACATCCCACAAAATTCAAGAGAAATCCCACAAAATTCAAAAGAAATCGCACAAAATCCTGTACAAGCCCCACACAATTCCCTAAATCTTCTCAGAACCCAACCACATTCCTGCAACATCCCACAAAATCTCTGGAAATTTCCACAAAATTCAAGAAGACTCACACAAAAAACTTGAAAGCTGCTGAAAATTCCACGAAAATCCCACAAAAATCCCTAAATCTTCTCAAAACCCAACCACATTCCTGCAGCATCTCACAAAATCTCCACCAATATCCAAAAAATTCAAGAAAATTCCCTCCAAATTCTTCAAGTCTCCTCCAAATCCCACAAAATTCAAGACAAATCCTCAAAATCCCACAAAAATCCCACCAAATTCCAGAACCATCTCACAAAATCTCAACAAATTTCCACTAAATTCAAGAAAACTCTCACAAAGTTCTTGAAAGCCCCTCAAAATTCCAGAAAAATGCCACAAAATTCCCTACATCTTCTCAAAACCCAAACAAACTCCTGCAACATCTCACAAAATCTCCACCAATTTCCAAACAATTCAAGAAAAATCCCGCAAAATTCTTCAAGTCTCGTACAAATCCCAGAAAAATCCCACAAAATTCCAGAAACATCCCACCAAATCACCTCAATATCATCAAACATTCTGGAAAAGCCTCACAAAATTGCAGAAAAATGCCACAAAATTCCCTAAATCTTCTCAAAACCCTACCAAATTCCTACCACATCCCACAAAATTTCCAACAATTTCCACAAAATTCAAGAAAAATCCCTCAAAATTCACTGAATTTCCTCAATATCCCACCAAATTCCAGAACCATCTCACAAAATCTCAACAAATTTCCACAAAATCTAAGAAAATTCCGCAAAATTCTTCAAGTCTCCTCCAAATCCCACAAAATTCAAGACAAATCCTCAAAATTCCACAAAAATCCCACAAAATTCCTTCCATCTTCTCAGAACCCAAACAAACTCCTGCAACATCTCACAAAATCTCCACCAATTTCCAAACAATTCAAGAAAAATCCCGCAAAATTCTTCAAGTCTCCTCCAAATACCACAAACATCCCACAAACATCCCACAAACATCCCACAAACATCCCACAAAATTCAAGAGAAATCCCACAAAATTCAAAAGAAATCGCACAAAATCCTGTACAAGCCCCACACAATTCCCTAAATCTTCTCAGAACCCAACCACATTCCTGCAACATCCCACAAAATCTCTGGAAATTTCCACAAAATTCAAGTAGACTCACACAAAAAACTTGAAAGCTGCTGAAAATTCCACGAAAATCCCACAAAAATCCCTAAATCTTCTCAAAACCCAACCACATTCCTGCAGCATCTCACAAAATCTCCACCAATATCCAAAAAATTCAAGAAAATTCCCTCCAAATTCTTCAAGTCTCCTCCAAATCCCACAAAATTCAAGACAAATCCTCAAAATCCCACAAAAATCCCACCAAATTCCAGAACCATCTCACAAAATCTCAACAAATTTCCACTAAATTCAAGAAAACTCTCACAAAGTTCTTGAAAGCCCCTCAAAATTCCAGAAAAATGCCACAAACTTCCCTACATCTTCTCAAAACCCAAACAAACTCCTGCAACATCTCACAAAATCTCCAACAATTTCCAAACAATTCAAGAAAAATCCCGCAAAATTCTTCAAGTCTCGTACAAATCCCAGAAAAATCCCACAAAATTCCAGAAACATCCCACCAAATCACCTCAATATCACCAAAAATTCTGGAAAAGCCTCACAAAATTGCAGAAAAATGCCACAAAATTCCCTAAACCTTCTCAAAACCCTACCCAATTCCTGCAACATCCCACAAAATCTCCAACAATTTCCACAAAATTCAAGAAAAATCCCTCCAAATTCACTGAATTTCCTCAATATCCCACCAAATTCCAGAACCATCTCACAAAATCTCAACAAATTTCCACAAAATCTAAGAAAATTCCGCAAAATTCTTCAAGTCTCCTCCAAATCCCACAAAATTCAAGACAAATCCTCAAAATTCCACAAAAATCCCACAAAATTCCTTCCATCTTCTCAGAACCCAAACAAACTCCTGCAACATCTCACAAAATCTCCACCAATATCCAAAAAATTCAAGAAAATTCCCTCCAAATTCTTCAAGTCTCCTCCAAATCCCACAAAATTCAAGACAAATCCTCAAAATCCCACAAAAATCCCACCAAATTCCAGTACCATCTCACAAAATCTCAACAAATTTCCACTAAATTCAAGAAAACACTCACAAAGTTCTTGAAAGCCCCAGAAAAATGCCACAAACTTCCCTACATCTTCTCAAAACCCAAACAAACTCCTGCAACATCTCACAAAATCTCCACCAATTTCCAAACAATTCAAGAAAAATCCCGCAAAATTCTTCAAGTCTCGTACAAATCCCAGAAAAATCCCACAAAATTCCAGAAACATCCCACCAAATCACCTCAATATCAACAAAAATTCTGGAAAAGCCTCACAAAATTGCAGAAAAATGCCACAAAATTCCATAAACCTTCTCAAAACCCCACCAAATTCCTACCACATCCCACAAAATCTCCAACAATTTCCACAAAATTCAAGAAAAATCCCTCAAAATTCACTGAATTTCCTCAATATCCCACCAAATTCCAGAACCATCTCACAAAATCTCAACAAATTTCCACAAAATCTAAGAAAATTCCGCAAAATTCTTCAAGTCTCCTCCAAATCCCACAAAATTCAAGACAAATCCTCAAAATTCCACAAAAATCCCACAAAATTCCTTCCATCTTCTCAGAACCCAAACAAACTCCTGCAACATCTCACAAAATCTCCACCAATTTCCAAACAATTCAAGAAAAATCCCGCAAAATTCTTCAAGTCTCCTCCAAATACCACAAACATCCCACAAACATCCCACAAAATTCAAGAGAAATCCCACAAAATTCAAAAGAAATCGCACAAAATCCTGTACAAGCCCCACACAATTCCCTAAATCTTCTCAGAACCCAACCACATTCCTGCAACATCCCACAAAATCTCTGGAAATTTCCACAAAATTCAAGTAGACTCACACAAAAAACTTGAAAGCTGCTGAAAATTCCACGAAAATCCCACAAAAATCCCTAAATCTTCTCAAAACCCAACCACATTCCTGCAGCATCTCACAAAATCTCCACCAATATCCAAAAAATTCAAGAAAATTCCCTCCAAATTCTTCAAGTCTCCTCCAAATCCCACAAAATTCAAGACAAATCCTTAAAATCCCACAAAAATCCCACCAAATTCCAGAACCATCTCACAAAATCTCAACAAATTTCCACTAAATTCAAGAAAACTCTCACAAAGTTCTTGAAAGCCCCTCAAAATTCCAGAAAAATGCCACAAACTTCCCTACATCTTCTCAAAACCCAAACAAACTCCTGCAACATCTCACAAAATCTCCAACAATTTCCAAACAATTCAAGAAAAATCCCGCAAAATTCTTCAAGTCTCGTACAAATCCCAGAAAAATCCCACAAAATTCCAGAAACATCCCACCAAATCACCTCAATATCACCAAAAATTCTGGAAAAGCCTCACAAAATTGCAGAAAAATGCCACAAAATTCCCGAAACCTTCTCAAAACCCTACCCAATTCCTGCAACATCCCACAAAATCTCCAACAATTTCCACAAAATTCAAGAAAAATCCCTCAAAATTCACTGAATTTCCTCAATATCCCACCAAATTCCAGAACCATCTCAGAAAATCTCAACAAATTTCCACTAAATCTAAGAAAATTCCCTCCAAATACTTCAAGTCTCCTCCAAATCCCACAAAATTCAAGACAAATCCTCAAAATTCCACAAAAATCCCACAAAATTCCTTCCATCTTCTCAGAACCCAAAAAAACTCCTGCAACATCTCACAAAATCTCCACCAATATCCAAAAAATTCAAGAAAATTCCCTCCAAATTCTTCAAGTCTCCTCCAAATCCCACAAAATTCAAGACAAATCCTCAAAATCCCACAAAAATCCCACCAAATTCCAGAACCATCTCACAAAATCTCAACAAATTTCCACTAAATTCAAGAAAACTCTCACAAAGTTCTTGAAAGCCCCTCAAAATTCCAGAAAAATGCCACAATCTTCCCTACATCTTCTCAAAACCCAAACAAACTCCTGCAACATCTCACAAAATCTCCAACAATTTCCAAACAATTCAAGAAAAATCCCGCAAAATTCTCCAAGTCTCGTACAAATCCCAGAAAAATCCCACAAAATTCCAGAAACATCCCACCAAATCACCTCAATATCACCAAAAATTCTGGAAAAGCCTCACAAAATTGCAGAAAAATGCCACAAAATTCCCTAAACCTTCTCAAAACCCTACCCAATTCCTGCAACATCCCACAAAATCTCCAACAATTTCCACAAAATTCAAGAAAAATCCCTCCAAATTCACTGAATTTCCTCAATATCCCACCAAATTCCAGAACCATCTCACAAAATCTCAACAAATTTCCACAAAATCTAAGAAAATTCCGCAAAATTCTTCAAGTCTCCTCCAAATCCCACAAAATTCAAGACAAATCCTCAAAATTCCACAAAAATCCCACAAAATTCCTTCCATCTTCTCAGAACCCAAACAAACTCCTGCAACATCTCACAAAATCTCCACCAATATCCAAAAAATTCAAGAAAATTCCCTCCAAATTCTTCAAGTCTCCTCCAAATCCCACAAAATTCAAGACAAATCCTCAAAATCCCACAAAAATCCCACCAAATTCCAGTACCATCTCACAAAATCTCAACAAATTTCCACTAAATTCAAGAAAACACTCACAAAGTTCTTGAAAGCCCCAGAAAAATGCCACAAACTTCCCTACATCTTCTCAAAACCCAAACAAACTCCTGCAACATCTCACAAAATCTCCACCAATTTCCAAACAATTCAAGAAAAATCCCGCAAAATTCTTCAAGTCTCGTACAAATCCCAGAAAAATCCCACAAAATTCCAGAAACATCCCACCAAATCACCTCAATATCAACAAAAATTCTGGAAAAGCCTCACAAAATTGCAGAAAAATGCCACAAAATTCCATAAACCTTCTCAAAACCCCACCAAATTCCTACCACATCCCACAAAATCTCCAACAATTTCCACAAAATTCAAGAAAAATCCCTCAAAATTCACTGAATTTCCTCAATATCCCACCAAATTCCAGAACCATCTCACAAAATCTCAACAAATTTCCACAAAATCTAAGAAAATTCCGCAAAATTCTTCAAGTCTCCTCCAAATCCCACAAAATTCAAGACAAATCCTCAAAATTCCACAAAAATCCCACAAAATTCCTTCCATCTTCTCAGAACCCAAACAAACTCCTGCAACATCTCACAAAATCTCCACCAATTTCCAAACAATTCAAGAAAAATCCCGCAAAATTCTTCAAGTCTCCTCCAAATACCACAAACATCCCACAAACATCCCACAAAATTCAAGAGAAATCCCACAAAATTCAAAAGAAATCGCACAAAATCCTGTACAAGCCCCACACAATTCCCTAAATCTTCTCAGAACCCAACCACATTCCTGCAACATCCCACAAAATCTCTGGAAATTTCCACAAAATTCAAGTAGACTCACACAAAAAACTTGAAAGCTGCTGAAAATTCCACGAAAATCCCACAAAAATCCCTAAATCTTCTCAAAACCCAACCACATTCCTGCAGCATCTCACAAAATCTCCACCAATATCCAAAAAATTCAAGAAAATTCCCTCCAAATTCTTCAAGTCTCCTCCAAATCCCACAAAATTCAAGACAAATCCTTAAAATCCCACAAAAATCCCACCAAATTCCAGAACCATCTCACAAAATCTCAACAAATTTCCACTAAATTCAAGAAAACACTCACAAAGTTCTTGAAAGCCCCTCAAAATTCCAGAAAAATGCCACAAACTTCCCTACATCTTCTCAAAACCCAAACAAACTCCTGCAACATCTCACAAAATCTCCACCAATTTCCAAACAATTCAAGAAAAATCCCGCAAAATTCTTCAAGTCTCCTACAAATCCCAGAAAAATCCCACAAAATTCCAGAAACATCCCACCAAATCACCTCAATATCACCAAAAATTCTGGAAAAGCCTCACAAAATTGCAGAAAAATGCCACAAAATTCCCTAAACCTTCTCAAAACCCTACCCAATTCCTGCAACATCCCACAAAATCTCCAACAATTTCCACAAAATTCAAGAAAAATCCCTCAAAATTCACTGAATTTCCTCAATATCCCACCAAATTCCAGAACCATCTCAGAAAATCTCAACAAATTTCCACTAAATCTAAGAAAATTCCCTCCAAATACTTCAAGTCTCCTCCAAATCCCACAAAATTCAAGACAAATCCTCAAAATTCCACAAAAATCCCACAAAATTCCTTCCATCTTCTCAGAACCCAAACAAACTCCTGCAACATCTCACAAAATCTCCACCAATATCCAAAAAATTCAAGAAAATTCCCTCCAAATTCTTCAAGTCTCCTCCAAATCCCACAAAATTCAAGACAAATCCTCAAAATCCCACAAAAATCCCACCAAATTCCAGTACCATCTCACAAAATCTCAACAAATTTCCACTAAATTCAAGAAAACACTCACAAAGTTCTTGAAAGCCCCAGAAAAATGCCACAAACTTCCCTACATCTTCTCAAAACCCAAACAAACTCCTGCAACATCTCACAAAATCTCCACCAATTTCCAAACAATTCAAGAAAAATCCCGCAAAATTCTTCAAGTCTCGTACAAATCCCAGAAAAATCCCACAAAATTCCAGAAACATCCCACCAAATCACCTCAATATCAACAAAAATTCTGGAAAAGCCTCACAAAATTGCAGAAAAATGCCACAAAATTCCATAAACCTTCTCAAAACCCCACCAAATTCCTACCACATCCCACAAAATCTCCAACAATTTCCACAAAATTCAAGAAAAATCCCTCAAAATTCACTGAATTTCCTCAATATCCCACCAAATTCCAGAACCATCTCACAAAATCTCAACAAATTTCCACAAAATCTAAGAAAATTCCGCAAAATTCTTCAAGTCTCCTCCAAATCCCACAAAATTCAAGACAAATCCTCAAAATTCCACAAAAATCCCACAAAATTCCTTCCATCTTCTCAGAACCCAAACAAACTCCTGCAACATCTCACAAAATCTCCACCAATTTCCAAACAATTCAAGAAAAATCCCGCAAAATTCTTCAAGTCTCCTCCAAATACCACAAACATCCCACAAACATCCCACAAAATTCAAGAGAAATCCCACAAAATTCAAAAGAAATCGCACAAAATCCTGTACAAGCCCCACACAATTCCCTAAATCTTCTCAGAACCCAACCACATTCCTGCAACATCCCACAAAATCTCTGGAAATTTCCACAAAATTCAAGTAGACTCACACAAAAAACTTGAAAGCTGCTGAAAATTCCACGAAAATCCCACAAAAATCCCTAAATCTTCTCAAAACCCAACCACATTCCTGCAGCATCTCACAAAATCTCCACCAATATCCAAAAAATTCAAGAAAATTCCCTCCAAATTCTTCAAGTCTCCTCCAAATCCCACAAAATTCAAGACAAATCCTTAAAATCCCACAAAAATCCCACCAAATTCCAGAACCATCTCACAAAATCTCAACAAATTTCCACTAAATTCAAGAAAACTCTCACAAAGTTCTTGAAAGCCCCTCAAAATTCCAGAAAAATGCCACAAACTTCCCTACATCTTCTCAAAACCCAAACAAACTCCTGCAACATCTCACAAAATCTCCACCAATTTCCAAACAATTCAAGAAAAATCCCGCAAAATTCTTCAAGTCTCGTACAAATCCCAGAAAAATCCCACAAAATTCCAGAAACATCCCACCAAATCACCTCAATATCACCAAAAATTCTGGAAAAGCCTCACAAAATTGCAGAAAAATGCCACAAAATTCCCGAAACCTTCTCAAAACCCTACCCAATTCCTGCAACATCCCACAAAATCTCCAACAATTTCCACAAAATTCAAGAAAAATCCCTCAAAATTCACTGAATTTCCTCAATATCCCACCAAATTCCAGAACCATCTCAGAAAATCTCAACAAATTTCCACTAAATCTAAGAAAATTCCCTCCAAATACTTCAAGTCTCCTCCAAATCCCACAAAATTCAAGACAAATCCTCAAAATTCCACAAAAATCCCACAAAATTCCTTCCATCTTCTCAGAACCCAAAAAAACTCCTGCAACATCTCACAAAATCTCCACCAATATCCAAAAAATTCAAGAAAATTCCCTCCAAATTCTTCAAGTCTCCTCCAAATCCCACAAAATTCAAGACAAATCCTCAAAATCCCACAAAAATCCCACCAAATTCCAGAACCATCTCACAAAATCTCAACAAATTTCCACTAAATTCAAGAAAACTCTCACAAAGTTCTTGAAAGCCCCTCAAAATTCCAGAAAAATGCCACAATCTTCCCTACATCTTCTCAAAACCCAAACAAACTCCTGCAACATCTCACAAAATCTCCAACAATTTCCAAACAATTCAAGAAAAATCCCGCAAAATTCTCCAAGTCTCGTACAAATCCCAGAAAAATCCCACAAAATTCCAGAAACATCCCACCAAATCACCTCAATATCACCAAAAATTCTGGAAAAGCCTCACAAAATTGCAGAAAAATGCCACAAAATTCCCTAAACCTTCTCAAAACCCTACCCAATTCCTGCAACATCCCACAAAATCTCCAACAATTTCCACAAAATTCAAGAAAAATCCCTCCAAATTCACTGAATTTCCTCAATATCCCACCAAATTCCAGAACCATCTCACAAAATCTCAACAAATTTCCACAAAATCTAAGAAAATTCCGCAAAATTCTTCAAGTCTCCTCCAAATCCCACAAAATTCAAGACAAATCCTCAAAATTCCACAAAAATCCCACAAAATTCCTTCCATCTTCTCAGAACCCAAACAAACTCCTGCAACATCTCACAAAATCTCCACCAATATCCAAAAAATTCAAGAAAATTCCCTCCAAATTCTTCAAGTCTCCTCCAAATCCCACAAAATTCAAGACAAATCCTCAAAATCCCACAAAAATCCCACCAAATTCCAGTACCATCTCACAAAATCTCAACAAATTTCCACTAAATTCAAGAAAACACTCACAAAGTTCTTGAAAGCCCCAGAAAAATGCCACAAACTTCCCTACATCTTCTCAAAACCCAAACAAACTCCTGCAACATCTCACAAAATCTCCACCAATTTCCAAACAATTCAAGAAAAATCCCGCAAAATTCTTCAAGTCTCGTACAAATCCCAGAAAAATCCCACAAAATTCCAGAAACATCCCACCAAATCACCTCAATATCAACAAAAATTCTGGAAAAGCCTCACAAAATTGCAGAAAAATGCCACAAAATTCCATAAACCTTCTCAAAACCCCACCAAATTCCTACCACATCCCACAAAATCTCCAACAATTTCCACAAAATTCAAGAAAAATCCCTCCAAATTCACTGAATTTCCTCAATATCCCACCAAATTCCAGAACCATCTCACAAAATCTCAACAAATTTCCACAAAATCTAAGAAAATTCCGCAAAATTCTTCAAGTCTCCTCCAAATCCCACAAAATTCAAGACAAATCCTCAAAATTCCACAAAAATCCCACAAAATTCCTTCCATCTTCTCAGAACCCAAACAAACTCCTGCAACATCTCACAAAATCTCCACCAATTTCCAAACAATTCAAGAAAAATCCCGCAAAATTCTTCAAGTCTCCTCCAAATACCACAAACATCCCACAAACATCCCACAAAATTCAAGAGAAATCCCACAAAATTCAAAAGAAATCGCACAAAATCCTGTACAAGCCCCACACAATTCCCTAAATCTTCTCAGAACCCAACCACATTCCTGCAACATCCCACAAAATCTCTGGAAATTTCCACAAAATTCAAGTAGACTCACACAAAAAACTTGAAAGCTGCTGAAAATTCCACGAAAATCCCACAAAAATCCCTAAATCTTCTCAAAACCCAACCACATTCCTGCAGCATCTCACAAAATCTCCACCAATATCCAAAAAATTCAAGAAAATTCCCTCCAAATTCTTCAAGTCTCCTCCAAATCCCACAAAATTCAAGACAAATCCTTAAAATCCCACAAAAATCCCACCAAATTCCAGAACCATCTCACAAAATCTCAACAAATTTCCACTAAATTCAAGAAAACTCTCACAAAGTTCTTGAAAGCCCCTCAAAATTCCAGAAAAATGCCACAAACTTCCCTACATCTTCTCAAAACCCAAACAAACTCCTGCAACATCTCACAAAATCTCCACCAATTTCCAAACAATTCAAGAAAAATCCCGCAAAATTCTTCAAGTCTCCTACAAATCCCAGAAAAATCCCACAAAATTCCAGAAACATCCCACCAAATCACCTCAATATCACCAAAAATTCTGGAAAAGCCTCACAAAATTGCAGAAAAATGCCACAAAATTCCCTAAACCTTCTCAAAACCCTACCCAATTCCTGCAACATCCCACAAAATCTCCAACAATTTCCACAAAATTCAAGAAAAATCCCTCAAAATTCACTGAATTTCCTCAATATCCCACCAAATTCCAGAACCATCTCAGAAAATCTCAACAAATTTCCACTAAATCTAAGAAAATTCCCTCCAAATACTTCAAGTCTCCTCCAAATCCCACAAAATTCAAGACAAATCCTCAAAATTCCACAAAAATCCCACAAAATTCCTTCCATCTTCTCAGAACCCAAAAAAACTCCTGCAACATCTCACAAAATCTCCACCAATATCCAAAAAATTCAAGAAAATTCCCTCCAAATTCTTCAAGTCTCCTCCAAATCCCACAAAATTCAAGACAAATCCTCAAAATCCCACAAAAATCCCACCAAATTCCAGAACCATCTCACAAAATCTCAACAAATTTCCACTAAATTCAAGAAAACTCTCACAAAGTTCTTGAAAGCCCCTCAAAATTCCAGAAAAATGCCACAATCTTCCCTACATCTTCTCAAAACCCAAACAAACTCCTGCAACATCTCACAAAATCTCCAACAATTTCCAAACAATTCAAGAAAAATCCCGCAAAATTCTCCAAGTCTCGTACAAATCCCAGAAAAATCCCACAAAATTCCAGAAACATCCCACCAAATCACCTCAATATCACCAAAAATTCTGGAAAAGCCTCACAAAATTGCAGAAAAATGCCACAAAATTCCCTAAACCTTCTCAAAACCCTACCCAATTCCTGCAACATCCCACAAAATCTCCAACAATTTCCACAAAATTCAAGAAAAATCCCTCCAAATTCACTGAATTTCCTCAATATCCCACCAAATTCCAGAACCATCTCACAAAATCTCAACAAATTTCCACAAAATCTAAGAAAATTCCGCAAAATTCTTCAAGTCTCCTCCAAATCCCACAAAATTCAAGACAAATCCTCAAAATTCCACAAAAATCCCACAAAATTCCTTCCATCTTCTCAGAACCCAAACAAACTCCTGCAACATCTCACAAAATCTCC
The DNA here is from genome assembly GCF_971803275.1 of Cyanistes caeruleus. Lineage (NCBI taxonomy): Eukaryota > Metazoa > Chordata > Aves > Passeriformes > Paridae > Cyanistes > Cyanistes caeruleus. Next base: position 88,211,238 of record NC_141702.1, on the reverse strand, counting down.
ACCAATATCCAAAAAATTCAAGAAAATTCCCTCCAAATTCTTCAAGTCTCCTCCAAATCCCACAAAATTCAAGACAAATCCTCAAAATCCCACAAAAATCCCACCAAATTCCAGTACCATCTCACAAAATCTCAACAAATTTCCACTAAATTCAAGAAAACACTCACAAAGTTCTTGAAAGCCCCAGAAAAATGCCACAAACTTCCCTACATCTTCTCAAAACCCAAACAAACTCCTGCAACATCTCACAAAATCTCCACCAATTTCCAAACAATTCAAGAAAAATCCCGCAAAATTCTTCAAGTCTCGTACAAATCCCAGAAAAATCCCACAAAATTCCAGAAACATCCCACCAAATCACCTCAATATCAACAAAAATTCTGGAAAAGCCTCACAAAATTGCAGAAAAATGCCACAAAATTCCATAAACCTTCTCAAAACCCCACCAAATTCCTACCACATCCCACAAAATCTCCAACAATTTCCACAAAATTCAAGAAAAATCCCTCAAAATTCACTGAATTTCCTCAATATCCCACCAAATTCCAGAACCATCTCACAAAATCTCAACAAATTTCCACAAAATCTAAGAAAATTCCGCAAAATTCTTCAAGTCTCCTCCAAATCCCACAAAATTCAAGACAAATCCCAAAAAATTCCACAAAAATCCCACAAAATTCCTTCCATCTTCTCAGAACCCAAACAAACTCCTGCAACATCTCACAAAATCTCCACCAATATCCAAAAAATTCAAGAAAATTCCCTCCAAATTCTTCAAGTCTCCTCCAAATCCCACAAAATTCAAGACAAATCCTCAAAATCCCACAAAAATCCCACCAAATTCCAGTACCATCTCACAAAATCTCAACAAATTTCCACTAAATTCAAGAAAACACTCACAAAGTTCTTGAAAGCCCCAGAAAAATGCCACAAACTTCCCTACATCTTCTCAAAACCCAAACAAACTCCTGCAACATCTCACAAAATCTCCACCAATTTCCAAACAATTCAAGAAAAATCCCGCAAAATTCTTCAAGTCTCGTACAAATCCCAGAAAAATCCCACAAAATTCCAGAAACATCCCACCAAATCACCTCAATATCAACAAAAATTCTGGAAAAGCCTCACAAAATTGCAGAAAAATGCCACAAAATTCCATAAACCTTCTCAAAACCCCACCAAATTCCTACCACATCCCACAAAATCTCCAACAATTTCCACAAAATTCAAGAAAAATCCCTCAAAATTCACTGAATTTCCTCAATATCCCACCAAATTCCAGAACCATCTCACAAAATCTCAACAAATTTCCACAAAATCTAAGAAAATTCCGCAAAATTCTTCAAGTCTCCTCCAAATCCCACAAAATTCAAGACAAATCCTCAAAATTCCACAAAAATCCCACAAAATTCCTTCCATCTTCTCAGAACCCAAACAAACTCCTGCAACATCTCACAAAATCTCCACCAATTTCCAAACAATTCAAGAAAAATCCCGCAAAATTCTTCAAGTCTCCTCCAAATACCACAAACATCCCACAAACATCCCACAAAATTCAAGAGAAATCCCACAAAATTCAAAAGAAATCGCACAAAATCCTGTACAAGCCCCACACAATTCCCTAAATCTTCTCAGAACCCAACCACATTCCTGCAACATCCCACAAAATCTCTGGAAATTTCCACAAAATTCAAGTAGACTCACACAAAAAACTTGAAAGCTGCTGAAAATTCCACGAAAATCCCACAAAAATCCCTAAATCTTCTCAAAACCCAACCACATTCCTGCAGCATCTCACAAAATCTCCACCAATATCCAAAAAATTCAAGAAAATTCCCTCCAAATTCTTCAAGTCTCCTCCAAATCCCACAAAATTCAAGACAAATCCTTAAAATCCCACAAAAATCCCACCAAATTCCAGAACCATCTCACAAAATCTCAACAAATTTCCACTAAATTCAAGAAAACACTCACAAAGTTCTTGAAAGCCCCTCAAAATTCCAGAAAAATGCCACAAACTTCCCTACATCTTCTCAAAACCCAAACAAACTCCTGCAACATCTCACAAAATCTCCACCAATTTCCAAACAATTCAAGAAAAATCCCGCAAAATTCTTCAAGTCTCCTACAAATCCCAGAAAAATCCCACAAAATTCCAGAAACATCCCACCAAATCACCTCAATATCACCAAAAATTCTGGAAAAGCCTCACAAAATTGCAGAAAAATGCCACAAAATTCCCTAAACCTTCTCAAAACCCTACCCAATTCCTGCAACATCCCACAAAATCTCCAACAATTTCCACAAAATTCAAGAAAAATCCCTCAAAATTCACTGAATTTCCTCAATATCCCACCAAATTCCAGAACCATCTCAGAAAATCTCAACAAATTTCCACTAAATCTAAGAAAATTCCCTCCAAATACTTCAAGTCTCCTCCAAATCCCACAAAATTCAAGACAAATCCTCAAAATTCCACAAAAATCCCACAAAATTCCTTCCATCTTCTCAGAACCCAAACAAACTCCTGCAACATCTCACAAAATCTCCACCAATATCCAAAAAATTCAAGAAAATTCCCTCCAAATTCTTCAAGTCTCCTCCAAATCCCACAAAATTCAAGACAAATCCTCAAAATCCCACAAAAATCCCACCAAATTCCAGTACCATCTCACAAAATCTCAACAAATTTCCACTAAATTCAAGAAAACACTCACAAAGTTCTTGAAAGCCCCAGAAAAATGCCACAAACTTCCCTACATCTTCTCAAAACCCAAACAAACTCCTGCAACATCTCACAAAATCTCCACCAATTTCCAAACAATTCAAGAAAAATCCCGCAAAATTCTTCAAGTCTCGTACAAATCCCAGAAAAATCCCACAAAATTCCAGAAACATCCCACCAAATCACCTCAATATCAACAAAAATTCTGGAAAAGCCTCACAAAATTGCAGAAAAATGCCACAAAATTCCATAAACCTTCTCAAAACCCCACCAAATTCCTACCACATCCCACAAAATCTCCAACAATTTCCACAAAATTCAAGAAAAATCCCTCAAAATTCACTGAATTTCCTCAATATCCCACCAAATTCCAGAACCATCTCACAAAATCTCAACAAATTTCCACAAAATCTAAGAAAATTCCGCAAAATTCTTCAAGTCTCCTCCAAATCCCACAAAATTCAAGACAAATCCTCAAAATTCCACAAAAATCCCACAAAATTCCTTCCATCTTCTCAGAACCCAAACAAACTCCTGCAACATCTCACAAAATCTCCACCAATTTCCAAACAATTCAAGAAAAATCCCGCAAAATTCTTCAAGTCTCCTCCAAATACCACAAACATCCCACAAACATCCCACAAAATTCAAGAGAAATCCCACAAAATTCAAAAGAAATCGCACAAAATCCTGTACAAGCCCCACACAATTCCCTAAATCTTCTCAGAACCCAACCACATTCCTGCAACATCCCACAAAATCTCTGGAAATTTCCACAAAATTCAAGTAGACTCACACAAAAAACTTGAAAGCTGCTGAAAATTCCACGAAAATCCCACAAAAATCCCTAAATCTTCTCAAAACCCAACCACATTCCTGCAGCATCTCACAAAATCTCCACCAATATCCAAAAAATTCAAGAAAATTCCCTCCAAATTCTTCAAGTCTCCTCCAAATCCCACAAAATTCAAGACAAATCCTTAAAATCCCACAAAAATCCCACCAAATTCCAGAACCATCTCACAAAATCTCAACAAATTTCCACTAAATTCAAGAAAACACTCACAAAGTTCTTGAAAGCCCCTCAAAATTCCAGAAAAATGCCACAAACTTCCCTACATCTTCTCAAAACCCAAACAAACTCCTGCAACATCTCACAAAATCTCCACCAATTTCCAAACAATTCAAGAAAAATCCCGCAAAATTCTTCAAGTCTCCTACAAATCCCAGAAAAATCCCACAAAATTCCAGAAACATCCCACCAAATCACCTCAATATCACCAAAAATTCTGGAAAAGCCTCACAAAATTGCAGAAAAATGCCACAAAATTCCCTAAACCTTCTCAAAACCCTACCCAATTCCTGCAACATCCCACAAAATCTCCAACAATTTCCACAAAATTCAAGAAAAATCCCTCAAAATTCACTGAATTTCCTCAATATCCCACCAAATTCCAGAACCATCTCAGAAAATCTCAACAAATTTCCACTAAATCTAAGAAAATTCCCTCCAAATACTTCAAGTCTCCTCCAAATCCCACAAAATTCAAGACAAATCCTCAAAATTCCACAAAAATCCCACAAAATTCCTTCCATCTTCTCAGAACCCAAAAAAACTCCTGCAACATCTCACAAAATCTCCACCAATATCCAAAAAATTCAAGAAAATTCCCTCCAAATTCTTCAAGTCTCCTCCAAATCCCACAAAATTCAAGACAAATCCTCAAAATCCCACAAAAATCCCACCAAATTCCAGTACCATCTCACAAAATCTCAACAAATTTCCACTAAATTCAAGAAAACACTCACAAAGTTCTTGAAAGCCCCAGAAAAATGCCACAAACTTCCCTACATCTTCTCAAAACCCAAACAAACTCCTGCAACATCTCACAAAATCTCCACCAATTTCCAAACAATTCAAGAAAAATCCCGCAAAATTCTTCAAGTCTCGTACAAATCCCAGAAAAATCCCACAAAATTCCAGAAACATCCCACCAAATCACCTCAATATCAACAAAAATTCTGGAAAAGCCTCACAAAATTGCAGAAAAATGCCACAAAATTCCATAAACCTTCTCAAAACCCCACCAAATTCCTACCACATCCCACAAAATCTCCAACAATTTCCACAAAATTCAAGAAAAATCCCTCAAAATTCACTGAATTTCCTCAATATCCCACCAAATTCCAGAACCATCTCACAAAATCTCAACAAATTTCCACAAAATCTAAGAAAATTCCGCAAAATTCTTCAAGTCTCCTCCAAATCCCACAAAATTCAAGACAAATCCTCAAAATTCCACAAAAATCCCACAAAATTCCTTCCATCTTCTCAGAACCCAAACAAACTCCTGCAACATCTCACAAAATCTCCACCAATTTCCAAACAATTCAAGAAAAATCCCGCAAAATTCTTCAAGTCTCCTCCAAATACCACAAACATCCCACAAACATCCCACAAAATTCAAGAGAAATCCCACAAAATTCAAAAGAAATCGCACAAAATCCTGTACAAGCCCCACACAATTCCCTAAATCTTCTCAGAACCCAACCACATTCCTGCAACATCCCACAAAATCTCTGGAAATTTCCACAAAATTCAAGTAGACTCACACAAAAAACTTGAAAGCTGCTGAAAATTCCACGAAAATCCCACAAAAATCCCTAAATCTTCTCAAAACCCAACCACATTCCTGCAGCATCTCACAAAATCTCCACCAATATCCAAAAAATTCAAGAAAATTCCCTCCAAATTCTTCAAGTCTCCTCCAAATCCCACAAAATTCAAGACAAATCCTTAAAATCCCACAAAAATCCCACCAAATTCCAGAACCATCTCACAAAATCTCAACAAATTTCCACTAAATTCAAGAAAACTCTCACAAAGTTCTTGAAAGCCCCTCAAAATTCCAGAAAAATGCCACAAACTTCCCTACATCTTCTCAAAACCCAAACAAACTCCTGCAACATCTCACAAAATCTCCACCAATTTCCAAACAATTCAAGAAAAATCCCGCAAAATTCTTCAAGTCTCGTACAAATCCCAGAAAAATCCCACAAAATTCCAGAAACATCCCACCAAATCACCTCAATATCACCAAAAATTCTGGAAAAGCCTCACAAAATTGCAGAAAAATGCCACAAAATTCCCGAAACCTTCTCAAAACCCTACCCAATTCCTGCAACATCCCACAAAATCTCCAACAATTTCCACAAAATTCAAGAAAAATCCCTCAAAATTCACTGAATTTCCTCAATATCCCACCAAATTCCAGAACCATCTCAGAAAATCTCAACAAATTTCCACTAAATCTAAGAAAATTCCCTCCAAATACTTCAAGTCTCCTCCAAATCCCACAAAATTCAAGACAAATCCTCAAAATTCCACAAAAATCCCACAAAATTCCTTCCATCTTCTCAGAACCCAAAAAAACTCCTGCAACATCTCACAAAATCTCCACCAATATCCAAAAAATTCAAGAAAATTCCCTCCAAATTCTTCAAGTCTCCTCCAAATCCCACAAAATTCAAGACAAATCCTCAAAATCCCACAAAAATCCCACCAAATTCCAGAACCATCTCACAAAATCTCAACAAATTTCCACTAAATTCAAGAAAACTCTCACAAAGTTCTTGAAAGCCCCTCAAAATTCCAGAAAAATGCCACAATCTTCCCTACATCTTCTCAAAACCCAAACAAACTCCTGCAACATCTCACAAAATCTCCAACAATTTCCAAACAATTCAAGAAAAATCCCGCAAAATTCTCCAAGTCTCGTACAAATCCCAGAAAAATCCCACAAAATTCCAGAAACATCCCACCAAATCACCTCAATATCACCAAAAATTCTGGAAAAGCCTCACAAAATTGCAGAAAAATGCCACAAAATTCCCTAAACCTTCTCAAAACCCTACCCAATTCCTGCAACATCCCACAAAATCTCCAACAATTTCCACAAAATTCAAGAAAAATCCCTCCAAATTCACTGAATTTCCTCAATATCCCACCAAATTCCAGAACCATCTCACAAAATCTCAACAAATTTCCACAAAATCTAAGAAAATTCCGCAAAATTCTTCAAGTCACCTCCAAATCCCACAAAATTCAAGACAAATCCTCAAAATTCCACAAAAATCCCACAAAATTCCTTCCATCTTCTCAGAACCCAAACAAACTCCTGCAACATCTCACAAAATCTCCACCAATATCCAAAAAATTCAAGAAAATTCCCTCCAAATTCTTCAAGTCTCCTCCAAATCCCACAAAATTCAAGACAAATCCTCAAAATCCCACAAAAATCCCACCAAATTCCAGTACCATCTCACAAAATCTCAACAAATTTCCACTAAATTCAAGAAAACACTCACAAAGTTCTTGAAAGCCCCAGAAAAATGCCACAAACTTCCCTACATCTTCTCAAAACCCAAACAAACTCCTGCAACATCTCACAAAATCTCCACCAATTTCCAAACAATTCAAGAAAAATCCCGCAAAATTCTTCAAGTCTCGTACAAATCCCAGAAAAATCCCACAAAATTCCAGAAACATCCCACCAAATCACCTCAATATCAACAAAAATTCTGGAAAAGCCTCACAAAATTGCAGAAAAATGCCACAAAATTCCATAAACCTTCTCAAAACCCCACCAAATTCCTACCACATCCCACAAAATCTCCAACAATTTCCACAAAATTCAAGAAAAATCCCTCCAAATTCACTGAATTTCCTCAATATCCCACCAAATTCCAGAACCATCTCACAAAATCTCAACAAATTTCCACAAAATCTAAGAAAATTCCGCAAAATTCTTCAAGTCTCCTCCAAATCCCACAAAATTCAAGACAAATCCTCAAAATTCCACAAAAATCCCACAAAATTCCTTCCATCTTCTCAGAACCCAAACAAACTCCTGCAACATCTCACAAAATCTCCACCAATTTCCAAACAATTCAAGAAAAATCCCGCAAAATTCTTCAAGTCTCCTCCAAATACCACAAACATCCCACAAACATCCCACAAAATTCAAGAGAAATCCCACAAAATTCAAAAGAAATCGCACAAAATCCTGTACAAGCCCCACACAATTCCCTAAATCTTCTCAGAACCCAACCACATTCCTGCAACATCCCACAAAATCTCTGGAAATTTCCACAAAATTCAAGTAGACTCACACAAAAAACTTGAAAGCTGCTGAAAATTCCACGAAAATCCCACAAAAATCCCTAAATCTTCTCAAAACCCAACCACATTCCTGCAGCATCTCACAAAATCTCCACCAATATCCAAAAAATTCAAGAAAATTCCCTCCAAATTCTTCAAGTCTCCTCCAAATCCCACAAAATTCAAGACAAATCCTTAAAATCCCACAAAAATCCCACCAAATTCCAGAACCATCTCACAAAATCTCAACAAATTTCCACTAAATTCAAGAAAACTCTCACAAAGTTCTTGAAAGCCCCTCAAAATTCCAGAAAAATGCCACAAACTTCCCTACATCTTCTCAAAACCCAAACAAACTCCTGCAACATCTCACAAAATCTCCACCAATTTCCAAACAATTCAAGAAAAATCCCGCAAAATTCTTCAAGTCTCCTACAAATCCCAGAAAAATCCCACAAAATTCCAGAAACATCCCACCAAATCACCTCAATATCACCAAAAATTCTGGAAAAGCCTCACAAAATTGCAGAAAAATGCCACAAAATTCCCTAAACCTTCTCAAAACCCTACCCAATTCCTGCAACATCCCACAAAATCTCCAACAATTTCCACAAAATTCAAGAAAAATCCCTCAAAATTCACTGAATTTCCTCAATATCCCACCAAATTCCAGAACCATCTCAGAAAATCTCAACAAATTTCCACTAAATCTAAGAAAATTCCCTCCAAATACTTCAAGTCTCCTCCAAATCCCACAAAATTCAAGACAAATCCTCAAAATTCCACAAAAATCCCACAAAATTCCTTCCATCTTCTCAGAACCCAAAAAAACTCCTGCAACATCTCACAAAATCTCCACCAATATCCAAAAAATTCAAGAAAATTCCCTCCAAATTCTTCAAGTCTCCTCCAAATCCCACAAAATTCAAGACAAATCCTCAAAATCCCACAAAAATCCCACCAAATTCCAGAACCATCTCACAAAATCTCAACAAATTTCCACTAAATTCAAGAAAACTCTCACAAAGTTCTTGAAAGCCCCTCAAAATTCCAGAAAAATGCCACAATCTTCCCTACATCTTCTCAAAACCCAAACAAACTCCTGCAACATCTCACAAAATCTCCAACAATTTCCAAACAATTCAAGAAAAATCCCGCAAAATTCTCCAAGTCTCGTACAAATCCCAGAAAAATCCCACAAAATTCCAGAAACATCCCACCAAATCACCTCAATATCAACAAAAATTCTGGAAAAGCCTCACAAAATTGCAGAAAAATGCCACAAAATTCCCTAAACCTTCTCAAAACCCTACCCAATTCCTGCAACATCCCACAAAATCTCCAACAATTTCCACAAAATTCAAGAAAAATCCCTCCAAATTCACTGAATTTCCTCAATATCCCACCAAATTCCAGAACCATCTCACAAAATCTCAACAAATTTCCACAAAATCTAAGAAAATTCCGCAAAATTCTTCAAGTCTCCTCCAAATCCCACAAAATTCAAGACAAATCCCAAAAAATTCCACAAAAATCCCACAAAATTCCTTCCATCTTCTCAGAACCCAAACAAACTCCTGCAACATCTCACAAAATCTCCACCAATATCCAAAAAATTCAAGAAAATTCCCTCCAAATTCTTCAAGTCTCCTCCAAATCCCACAAAATTCAAGACAAATCCTCAAAATCCCACAAAAATCCCACCAAATTCCAGTACCATCTCACAAAATCTCAACAAATTTCCACTAAATTCAAGAAAACACTCACAAAGTTCTTGAAAGCCCCAGAAAAATGCCACAAACTTCCCTACATCTTCTCAAAACCCAAACAAACTCCTGCAACATCTCACAAAATCTCCACCAATTTCCAAACAATTCAAGAAAAATCCCGCAAAATTCTTCAAGTCTCGTACAAATCCCAGAAAAATCCCACAAAATTCCAGAAACATCCCACCAAATCACCTCAATATCAACAAAAATTCTGGAAAAGCCTCACAAAATTGCAGAAAAATGCCACAAAATTCCATAAACCTTCTCAAAACCCCACCAAATTCCTACCACATCCCACAAAATCTCCAACAATTTCCACAAAATTCAAGAAAAATCCCTCAAAATTCACTGAATTTCCTCAATATCCCACCAAATTCCAGAACCATCTCACAAAATCTCAACAAATTTCCACAAAATCTAAGAAAATTCCGCAAAATTCTTCAAGTCTCCTCCAAATCCCACAAAATTCAAGACAAATCCTCAAAATTCCACAAAAATCCCACAAAATTCCTTCCATCTTCTCAGAACCCAAACAAACTCCTGCAACATCTCACAAAATCTCCACCAATTTCCAAACAATTCAAGAAAAATCCCGCAAAATTCTTCAAGTCTCCTCCAAATACCACAAACATCCCACAAACATCCCACAAAATTCAAGAGAAATCCCACAAAATTCAAAAGAAATCGCACAAAATCCTGTACAAGCCCCACACAATTCCCTAAATCTTCTCAGAACCCAACCACATTCCTGCAACATCCCACAAAATCTCTGGAAATTTCCACAAAATTCAAGTAGACTCACACAAAAAACTTGAAAGCTGCTGAAAATTCCACGAAAATCCCACAAAAATCCCTAAATCTTCTCAAAACCCAACCACATTCCTGCAGCATCTCACAAAATCTCCACCAATATCCAAAAAATTCAAGAAAATTCCCTCCAAATTCTTCAAGTCTCCTCCAAATCCCACAAAATTCAAGACAAATCCTTAAAATCCCACAAAAATCCCACCAAATTCCAGAACCATCTCACAAAATCTCAACAAATTTCCACTAAATTCAAGAAAACACTCACAAAGTTCTTGAAAGCCCCTCAAAATTCCAGAAAAATGCCACAAACTTCCCTACATCTTCTCAAAACCCAAACAAACTCCTGCAACATCTCACAAAATCTCCACCAATTTCCAAACAATTCAAGAAAAATCCCGCAAAATTCTTCAAGTCTCCTACAAATCCCAGAAAAATCCCACAAAATTCCAGAAACATCCCACCAAATCACCTCAATATCACCAAAAATTCTGGAAAAGCCTCACAAAATTGCAGAAAAATGCCACAAAATTCCCTAAACCTTCTCAAAACCCTACCCAATTCCTGCAACATCCCACAAAATCTCCAACAATTTCCACAAAATTCAAGAAAAATCCCTCAAAATTCACTGAATTTCCTCAATATCCCACCAAATTCCAGAACCATCTCAGAAAATCTCAACAAATTTCCACTAAATCTAAGAAAATTCCCTCCAAATACTTCAAGTCTCCTCCAAATCCCACAAAATTCAAGACAAATCCTCAAAATTCCACAAAAATCCCACAAAATTCCTTCCATCTTCTCAGAACCCAAACAAACTCCTGCAACATCTCACAAAATCTCCACCAATATCCAAAAAATTCAAGAAAATTCCCTCCAAATTCTTCAAGTCTCCTCCAAATCCCACAAAATTCAAGACAAATCCTCAAAATCCCACAAAAATCCCACCAAATTCCAGTACCATCTCACAAAATCTCAACAAATTTCCACTAAATTCAAGAAAACACTCACAAAGTTCTTGAAAGCCCCAGAAAAATGCCACAAACTTCCCTACATCTTCTCAAAACCCAAACAAACTCCTGCAACATCTCACAAAATCTCCACCAATTTCCAAACAATTCAAGAAAAATCCCGCAAAATTCTTCAAGTCTCGTACAAATCCCAGAAAAATCCCACAAAATTCCAGAAACATCCCACCAAATCACCTCAATATCAACAAAAATTCTGGAAAAGCCTCACAAAATTGCAGAAAAATGCCACAAAATTCCATAAACCTTCTCAAAACCCCACCAAATTCCTACCACATCCCACAAAATCTCCAACAATTTCCACAAAATTCAAGAAAAATCCCTCAAAATTCACTGAATTTCCTCAATATCCCACCAAATTCCAGAACCATCTCACAAAATCTCAACAAATTTCCACAAAATCTAAGAAAATTCCGCAAAATTCTTCAAGTCTCCTCCAAATCCCACAAAATTCAAGACAAATCCTCAAAATTCCACAAAAATCCCACAAAATTCCTTCCATCTTCTCAGAACCCAAACAAACTCCTGCAACATCTCACAAAATCTCCACCAATTTCCAAACAATTCAAGAAAAATCCCGCAAAATTCTTCAAGTCTCCTCCAAATACCACAAACATCCCACAAACATCCCACAAAATTCAAGAGAAATCCCACAAAATTCAAAAGAAATCGCACAAAATCCTGTACAAGCCCCACACAATTCCCTAAATCTTCTCAGAACCCAACCACATTCCTGCAACATCCCACAAAATCTCTGGAAATTTCCACAAAATTCAAGTAGACTCACACAAAAAACTTGAAAGCTGCTGAAAATTCCACGAAAATCCCACAAAAATCCCTAAATCTTCTCAAAACCCAACCACATTCCTGCAGCATCTCACAAAATCTCCACCAATATCCAAAAAATTCAAGAAAATTCCCTCCAAATTCTTCAAGTCTCCTCCAAATCCCACAAAATTCAAGACAAATCCTTAAAATCCCACAAAAATCCCACCAAATTCCAGAACCATCTCACAAAATCTCAACAAATTTCCACTAAATTCAAGAAAACTCTCACAAAGTTCTTGAAAGCCCCTCAAAATTCCAGAAAAATGCCACAAACTTCCCTACATCTTCTCAAAACCCAAACAAACTCCTGCAACATCTCACAAAATCTCCACCAATTTCCAAACAATTCAAGAAAAATCCCGCAAAATTCTTCAAGTCTCGTACAAATCCCAGAAAAATCCCACAAAATTCCAGAAACATCCCACCAAATCACCTCAATATCACCAAAAATTCTGGAAAAGCCTCACAAAATTGCAGAAAAATGCCACAAAATTCCCGAAACCTTCTCAAAACCCTACCCAATTCCTGCAACATCCCACAAAATCTCCAACAATTTCCACAAAATTCAAGAAAAATCCCTCAAAATTCACTGAATTTCCTCAATATCCCACCAAATTCCAGAACCATCTCAGAAAATCTCAACAAATTTCCACTAAATCTAAGAAAATTCCCTCCAAATACTTCAAGTCTCCTCCAAATCCCACAAAATTCAAGACAAATCCTCAAAATTCCACAAAAATCCCACAAAATTCCTTCCATCTTCTCAGAACCCAAAAAAACTCCTGCAACATCTCACAAAATCTCCACCAATATCCAAAAAATTCAAGAAAATTCCCTCCAAATTCTTCAAGTCTCCTCCAAATCCCACAAAATTCAAGACAAATCCTCAAAATCCCACAAAAATCCCACCAAATTCCAGAACCATCTCACAAAATCTCAACAAATTTCCACTAAATTCAAGAAAACTCTCACAAAGTTCTTGAAAGCCCCTCAAAATTCCAGAAAAATGCCACAATCTTCCCTACATCTTCTCAAAACCCAAACAAACTCCTGCAACATCTCACAAAATCTCCAACAATTTCCAAACAATTCAAGAAAAATCCCGCAAAATTCTCCAAGTCTCGTACAAATCCCAGAAAAATCCCACAAAATTCCAGAAACATCCCACCAAATCACCTCAATATCACCAAAAATTCTGGAAAAGCCTCACAAAATTGCAGAAAAATGCCACAAAATTCCCTAAACCTTCTCAAAACCCTACCCAATTCCTGCAACATCCCACAAAATCTCCAACAATTTCCACAAAATTCAAGAAAAATCCCTCCAAATTCACTGAATTTCCTCAATATCCCACCAAATTCCAGAACCATCTCACAAAATCTCAACAAATTTCCACAAAATCTAAGAAAATTCCGCAAAATTCTTCAAGTCTCCTCCAAATCCCACAAAATTCAAGACAAATCCTCAAAATTCCACAAAAATCCCACAAAATTCCTTCCATCTTCTCAGAACCCAAACAAACTCCTGCAACATCTCACAAAATCTCCACCAATATCCAAAAAATTCAAGAAAATTCCCTCCAAATTCTTCAAGTCTCCTCCAAATCCCACAAAATTCAAGACAAATCCTCAAAATCCCACAAAAATCCCACCAAATTCCAGTACCATCTCACAAAATCTCAACAAATTTCCACTAAATTCAAGAAAACACTCACAAAGTTCTTGAAAGCCCCAGAAAAATGCCACAAACTTCCCTACATCTTCTCAAAACCCAAACAAACTCCTGCAACATCTCACAAAATCTCCACCAATTTCCAAACAATTCAAGAAAAATCCCGCAAAATTCTTCAAGTCTCGTACAAATCCCAGAAAAATCCCACAAAATTCCAGAAACATCCCACCAAATCACCTCAATATCAACAAAAATTCTGGAAAAGCCTCACAAAATTGCAGAAAAATGCCACAAAATTCCATAAACCTTCTCAAAACCCCACCAAATTCCTACCACATCCCACAAAATCTCCAACAATTTCCACAAAATTCAAGAAAAATCCCTCCAAATTCACTGAATTTCCTCAATATCCCACCAAATTCCAGAACCATCTCACAAAATCTCAACAAATTTCCACAAAATCTAAGAAAATTCCGCAAAATTCTTCAAGTCTCCTCCAAATCCCACAAAATTCAAGACAAATCCTCAAAATTCCACAAAAATCCCACAAAATTCCTTCCATCTTCTCAGAACCCAAACAAACTCCTGCAACATCTCACAAAATCTCCACCAATTTCCAAACAATTCAAGAAAAATCCCGCAAAATTCTTCAAGTCTCCTCCAAATACCACAAACATCCCACAAACATCCCACAAAATTCAAGAGAAATCCCACAAAATTCAAAAGAAATCGCACAAAATCCTGTACAAGCCCCACACAATTCCCTAAATCTTCTCAGAACCCAACCACATTCCTGCAACATCCCACAAAATCTCTGGAAATTTCCACAAAATTCAAGTAGACTCACACAAAAAACTTGAAAGCTGCTGAAAATTCCACGAAAATCCCACAAAAATCCCTAAATCTTCTCAAAACCCAACCACATTCCTGCAGCATCTCACAAAATCTCCACCAATATCCAAAAAATTCAAGAAAATTCCCTCCAAATTCTTCAAGTCTCCTCCAAATCCCACAAAATTCAAGACAAATCCTTAAAATCCCACAAAAATCCCACCAAATTCCAGAACCATCTCACAAAATCTCAACAAATTTCCACTAAATTCAAGAAAACTCTCACAAAGTTCTTGAAAGCCCCTCAAAATTCCAGAAAAATGCCACAAACTTCCCTACATCTTCTCAAAACCCAAACAAACTCCTGCAACATCTCACAAAATCTCCACCAATTTCCAAACAATTCAAGAAAAATCCCGCAAAATTCTTCAAGTCTCCTACAAATCCCAGAAAAATCCCACAAAATTCCAGAAACATCCCACCAAATCACCTCAATATCACCAAAAATTCTGGAAAAGCCTCACAAAATTGCAGAAAAATGCCACAAAATTCCCTAAACCTTCTCAAAACCCTACCCAATTCCTGCAACATCCCACAAAATCTCCAACAATTTCCACAAAATTCAAGAAAAATCCCTCAAAATTCACTGAATTTCCTCAATATCCCACCAAATTCCAGAACCATCTCAGAAAATCTCAACAAATTTCCACTAAATCTAAGAAAATTCCCTCCAAATACTTCAAGTCTCCTCCAAATCCCACAAAATTCAAGACAAATCCTCAAAATTCCACAAAAATCCCACAAAATTCCTTCCATCTTCTCAGAACCCAAAAAAACTCCTGCAACATCTCACAAAATCTCCACCAATATCCAAAAAATTCAAGAAAATTCCCTCCAAATTCTTCAAGTCTCCTCCAAATCCCACAAAATTCAAGACAAATCCTCAAAATCCCACAAAAATCCCACCAAATTCCAGAACCATCTCACAAAATCTCAACAAATTTCCACTAAATTCAAGAAAACTCTCACAAAGTTCTTGAAAGCCCCTCAAAATTCCAGAAAAATGCCACAATCTTCCCTACATCTTCTCAAAACCCAAACAAACTCCTGCAACATCTCACAAAATCTCCAACAATTTCCAAACAATTCAAGAAAAATCCCGCAAAATTCTCCAAGTCTCGTACAAATCCCAGAAAAATCCCACAAAATTCCAGAAACATCCCACCAAATCACCTCAATATCAACAAAAATTCTGGAAAAGCCTCACAAAATTGCAGAAAAATGCCACAAAATTCCCTAAACCTTCTCAAAACCCTACCCAATTCCTGCAACATCCCACAAAATCTCCAACAATTTCCACAAAATTCAAGAAAAATCCCTCCAAATTCACTGAATTTCCTCAATATCCCACCAAATTCCAGAACCATCTCACAAAATCTCAACAAATTTCCACAAAATCTAAGAAAATTCCGCAAAATTCTTCAAGTCTCCTCCAAATCCCACAAAATTCAAGACAAATCCCAAAAAATTCCACAAAAATCCCACAAAATTCCTTCCATCTTCTCAGAACCCAAACAAACTCCTGCAACATCTCACAAAATCTCCACCAATATCCAAAAAATTCAAGAAAATTCCCTCCAAATTCTTCAAGTCTCCTCCAAATCCCACAAAATTCAAGACAAATCCTCAAAATCCCACAAAAATCCCACCAAATTCCAGTACCATCTCACAAAATCTCAACAAATTTCCACTAAATTCAAGAAAACACTCACAAAGTTCTTGAAAGCCCCAGAAAAATGCCACAAACTTCCCTACATCTTCTCAAAACCCAAACAAACTCCTGCAACATCTCACAAAATCTCCACCAATTTCCAAACAATTCAAGAAAAATCCCGCAAAATTCTTCAAGTCTCGTACAAATCCCAGAAAAATCCCACAAAATTCCAGAAACATCCCACCAAATCACCTCAATATCAACAAAAATTCTGGAAAAGCCTCACAAAATTGCAGAAAAATGCCACAAAATTCCATAAACCTTCTCAAAACCCCACCAAATTCCTACCACATCCCACAAAATCTCCAACAATTTCCACAAAATTCAAGAAAAATCCCTCCAAATTCACTGAATTTCCTCAATATCCCACCAAATTCCAGAACCATCTCACAAAATCTCAACAAATTTCCACAAAATCTAAGAAAATTCCGCAAAATTCTTCAAGTCTCCTCCAAATCCCACAAAATTCAAGACAAATCCTCAAAATTCCACAAAAATCCCACAAAATTCCTTCCATCTTCTCAGAACCCAAACAAACTCCTGCAACATCTCACAAAATCTCCACCAATTTCCAAACAATTCAAGAAAAATCCCGCAAAATTCTTCAAGTCTCCTCCAAATACCACAAACATCCCACAAACATCCCACAAAATTCAAGAGAAATCCCACAAAATTCAAAAGAAATCGCACAAAATCCTGTACAAGCCCCACACAATTCCCTAAATCTTCTCAGAACCCAACCACATTCCTGCAACATCCCACAAAATCTCTGGAAATTTCCACAAAATTCAAGTAGACTCACACAAAAAACTTGAAAGCTGCTGAAAATTCCACGAAAATCCCACAAAAATCCCTAAATCTTCTCAAAACCCAACCACATTCCTGCAGCATCTCACAAAATCTCCACCAATATCCAAAAAATTCAAGAAAATTCCCTCCAAATTCTTCAAGTCTCCTCCAAATCCCACAAAATTCAAGACAAATCCTTAAAATCCCACAAAAATCCCACCAAATTCCAGAACCATCTCACAAAATCTCAACAAATTTCCACTAAATTCAAGAAAACTCTCACAAAGTTCTTGAAAGCCCCTCAAAATTCCAGAAAAATGCCACAAACTTCCCTACATCTTCTCAAAACCC
The DNA here is from genome assembly GCF_971803275.1 of Cyanistes caeruleus. Classification (NCBI taxonomy): domain Eukaryota; kingdom Metazoa; phylum Chordata; class Aves; order Passeriformes; family Paridae; genus Cyanistes; species Cyanistes caeruleus. The sequence continues at coordinate 88,193,507 of NC_141702.1, read as the reverse complement.
AAACAAACTCCTGCAACATCTCACAAAATCTCCACCAATTTCCAAACAATTCAAGAAAAATCCCGCAAAATTCTTCAAGTCTCCTACAAATCCCAGAAAAATCCCACAAAATTCCAGAAACATCCCACCAAATCACCTCAATATCACCAAAAATTCTGGAAAAGCCTCACAAAATTGCAGAAAAATGCCACAAAATTCCCTAAACCTTCTCAAAACCCTACCCAATTCCTGCAACATCCCACAAAATCTCCAACAATTTCCACAAAATTCAAGAAAAATCCCTCAAAATTCACTGAATTTCCTCAATATCCCACCAAATTCCAGAACCATCTCAGAAAATCTCAACAAATTTCCACTAAATCTAAGAAAATTCCCTCCAAATACTTCAAGTCTCCTCCAAATCCCACAAAATTCAAGACAAATCCTCAAAATTCCACAAAAATCCCACAAAATTCCTTCCATCTTCTCAGAACCCAAAAAAACTCCTGCAACATCTCACAAAATCTCCACCAATATCCAAAAAATTCAAGAAAATTCCCTCCAAATTCTTCAAGTCTCCTCCAAATCCCACAAAATTCAAGACAAATCCTCAAAATCCCACAAAAATCCCACCAAATTCCAGAACCATCTCACAAAATCTCAACAAATTTCCACTAAATTCAAGAAAACTCTCACAAAGTTCTTGAAAGCCCCTCAAAATTCCAGAAAAATGCCACAATCTTCCCTACATCTTCTCAAAACCCAAACAAACTCCTGCAACATCTCACAAAATCTCCAACAATTTCCAAACAATTCAAGAAAAATCCCGCAAAATTCTCCAAGTCTCGTACAAATCCCAGAAAAATCCCACAAAATTCCAGAAACATCCCACCAAATCACCTCAATATCAACAAAAATTCTGGAAAAGCCTCACAAAATTGCAGAAAAATGCCACAAAATTCCCTAAACCTTCTCAAAACCCTACCAAATTCCTGCAACATCCCACAAAATCTCCAACAATTTCCACAAAATTCAAGAAAAATCCCTCCAAATTCACTGAATTTCCTCAATATCCCACCAAATTCCAGAACCATCTCAGAAAATCTCAACAAATTTCCACTAAATTCAAGAAAACTCTCACAAATTTCTTTAAAGCCCCTCAAAATTCCAGAAAAATGCCACAAAATTCCCTACATCTTCTCAAAACCCAAACAAACTCCTGCAACATCTCACAAAATCTCCACCAATTTCCAAACAATTCAAGAAAAATCCCGCAAAATTCTTCAAGTCTCGTACAAATCCCAGAAAAATCCCACAAAATTCCAGAAACATCCCACCAAATCACCTCAATATCACCAAAAATTCTGGAAAAGCCTCACAAAATTGCAGAAAAATGCCACAAAATTCCATAAACCTCCTCAAAACCCTACCAAATTCCTGCAACATCCCACAAAATCTCCAACAATTTCCACAAAATTCAAGAAAAATCCCTCAAAATTCACTGAATTTCCTCAATATCCCACCAAATTCCAGAACCATCTCACAAAATCTCAACAAATTTCCACTAAATCTAAGAAAATTCCCTCCAAATTCTTCAAGTCTCCTCCAAATCCCACAAAATTCAAGAGAAATCCTCAAAATTCCACAAAAATCCCACAAAATTCCTTCCATCTTCTCAAAACCCAAACAAATTCCTGCAACATCTCACAAAATCTCCAACAATTTCCAAACATTTCAAGAAAAATCCCGCAAAATTCTTCAAGTCTCCTCCAAATACCACAAACATCCAACAAACATCTCAAAAACATCCCACAAACATCCCATAAAATTCAATAGAAATCCCAGAAAATTCAAGAGAAATCCCACCAAATTCTGTACAAGCCCCACACAATTCCTTAAATCTTCTCAGAACCCAACCACATTCCTGCAACATCCCACAAAATCTCCAACAATTTCCACAAAATTCAAGAAAATTCCCTCCAAATTCACTGAATTTCCTCAATATCCAACCAAACTCCAGAACCATCTCACAAAATCTCAACAAATTTCCAAAAAATTCAAAAAAACTCTCACAAAGTTCTTGAAAGCCCCTCAAAATTCCAGAAAAATGCCACAAAATTCCCTACATCTTCTCAAAACATTACAAAATTCTACAGACATCTCACAAAATCTCCACACATTTCCACAAAATCTAAGAAAATTCCCGCAAAATTCTTCAAGTCTCCTCCAAATCCCACAAAATTCAAGAGAAATCCTCAAAATTCCACAAAAATCCAACAAAATTCCCTACATCTTCTCAAAATCCAAACAAATTCCTGAAACATCTCACAAAATCTCCACCAATTTCCACAACATTTAGGAAAAATCCCTCCAACTTCTTCAAGTCTCCTCCAAATCCCACAAAATTCAAGAGAATTCCTCAAAATTCCACAAAAATCCCACAAAATTCCTGCAACATCTCACAAAATCTCTGGAAATTTCCACAAAATTCAAGAAGACTCTCACAAAATACTTGAAAGCTGCTGAAAATTCCACAAATATCCCACAAAAATCCCTAAATCTTCTCAAAACCCAACCACATTCCTGCAGCATCTCACAAAATCTCCACCAATATCCAAAAAATTCAAGAAAATTCCCTCCAAATTCTTCAAGTCTCCTCCAAATCCCACAAAATTCAAGACAAATCCTCAAAATCCCACAAAAATCCCACCAAATTCCAGAACCATCTCACAAAATCTCAACAAATTTCCACTAAATTCAAGAAAACTCTCACAAAGTTCTTGAAAGCCCCTCAAAATTCCAGAAAAATGCCACAAACTTCCCTACATCTTCTCAAAACCCAAACAAACTCCTGCAACATCTCACAAAATCTCCACCAATTTCCAAACAATTCAAGAAAAATCCCGCAAAATTCTTCAAGTCTTGTACAAATCCCAGAAAAATCCCACAAAATTCCAGAAACATCCCACCAAATCACCTCAATATCACCAAACATTCTGGAAAAGCCTCACAAAATTGCAGAAAAATGCCACAAAATTCCATAAATCTTCTCAAAACCCTACCAAATTCCTGCAACATCTCACAAAATCTCCACCAATAGCCAAAAAATTCAAGAAAAATCCCTCCAAATTCACTGAATTTCCTCAATATCCCACCAAATTCCAGAACCATCTCACAAAATCTCAACAAATTTCCACAAAATCTAAGAAAATTCCGCAAAATTCTTCAAGTCTCCTCCAAATCCCACAAAATTCAAGACAAATCCTCAAAATTCCACAAAAATCCCACAAAATTCCTTCCATCTTCTCAGAACCCAAACAAACTCCTGCAACATCTCACAAAATCTCCACCAATTTCCAAACAATTCAAGAAAAATCCCGCAAAATTCTTCAAGTCTCCTCCAAATACCACAAACATCCCACAAACATCCCACAAACATCCCACAAACATCCCACAAAATTCAAGAGAAATCCCACAAAATTCAAAAGAAATCGCACAAAATCCTGTACAAGCCCCACACAATTCCCTAAATCTTCTCAGAACCCAACCACATTCCTGCAACATCCCACAAAATCTCTGGAAATTTCCACAAAATTCAAGAAGACTCACACAAAAAACTTGAAAGCTGCTGAAAATTCCACGAATATCCCACAAAAATCCCTAAATCTTCTCAAAACCCAACCACATTCCTGCAGCATCTCACAAAATCTCCACCAATATCCAAAAAATTCAAGAAAATTCCCTCCAAATTCTTCAAGTCTCCTCCAAATCCCACAAAATTCAAGACAAATCCTCAAAATCCCACAAAAATCCCACCAAATTCCAGAACCATCTCACAAAATCTCAACAAATTTCCACTAAATTCAAGAAAACTCTCACAAAGTTCTTGAAAGCCCCTCAAAATTCCAGAAAAATGCCACAATCTTCCCTACATCTTCTCAAAACCCAAACAAACTCCTGCAACATCTCACAAAATCTCCAACAATTTCCAAACAATTCAAGAAAAATCCCGCAAAATTCTCCAAGTCTCGTACAAATCCCAGAAAAATCCCACAAAATTCCAGAAACATCCCACCAAATCACCTCAATATCAACAAAAATTCTGGAAAAGCCTCACAAAATTGCAGAAAAATGCCACAAAATTCCCTAAACCTTCTCAAAACCCTACCAAATTCCTGCAACATCCCACAAAATCTCCAACAATTTCCACAAAATTCAAGAAAAATCCCTCCAAATTCACTGAATTTCCTCAATATCCCACCAAATTCCAGAACCATCTCAGAAAATCTCAACAAATTTCCACTAAATTCAAGAAAACTCTCACAAATTTCTTTAAAGCCCCTCAAAATTCCAGAAAAATGCCACAAAATTCCCTACATCTTCTCAAAACCCAAACAAACTCCTGCAACATCTCACAAAATCTCCACCAATTTCCAAACAATTCAAGAAAAATCCCGCAAAATTCTTCAAGTCTCGTACAAATCCCAGAAAAATCCCACAAAATTCCAGAAACATCCCACCAAATCACCTCAATATCACCAAAAATTCTGGAAAAGCCTCACAAAATTGCAGAAAAATGCCACAAAATTCCATAAACCTCCTCAAAACCCTACCAAATTCCTGCAACATCCCACAAAATCTCCAACAATTTCCACAAAATTCAAGAAAAATCCCTCAAAATTCACTGAATTTCCTCAATATCCCACCAAATTCCAGAACCATCTCACAAAATCTCAACAAATTTCCACTAAATCTAAGAAAATTCCCTCCAAATTCTTCAAGTCTCCTCCAAATCCCACAAAATTCAAGAGAAATCCTCAAAATTCCACAAAAATCCCACAAAATTCCTTCCATCTTCTCAAAACCCAAACAAATTCCTGCAACATCTCACAAAATCTCCAACAATTTCCAAACATTTCAAGAAAAATCCCGCAAAATTCTTCAAGTCTCCTCCAAATACCACAAACATCCAACAAACATCTCAAAAACATCCCACAAACATCCCATAAAATTCAATAGAAATCCCAGAAAATTCAAGAGAAATCCCACCAAATTCTGTACAAGCCCCACACAATTCCTTAAATCTTCTCAGAACCCAACCACATTCCTGCAACATCCCACAAAATCTCCAACAATTTCCACAAAATTCAAGAAAATTCCCTCCAAATTCACTGAATTTCCTCAATATCCAACCAAACTCCAGAACCATCTCACAAAATCTCAACAAATTTCCAAAAAATTCAAAAAAACTCTCACAAAGTTCTTGAAAGCCCCTCAAAATTCCAGAAAAATGCCACAAAATTCCCTACATCTTCTCAAAACATTACAAAATTCTACAGACATCTCACAAAATCTCCACACATTTCCACAAAATCTAAGAAAATTCCCGCAAAATTCTTCAAGTCTCCTCCAAATCCCACAAAATTCAAGAGAAATCCTCAAAATTCCACAAAAATCCAACAAAATTCCCTACATCTTCTCAAAATCCAAACAAATTCCTGAAACATCTCACAAAATCTCCACCAATTTCCACAACATTTAGGAAAAATCCCTCCAACTTCTTCAAGTCTCCTCCAAATCCCACAAAATTCAAGAGAATTCCTCAAAATTCCACAAAAATCCCACAAAATTCCTGCAACATCTCACAAAATCTCTGGAAATTTCCACAAAATTCAAGAAGACTCTCACAAAATACTTGAAAGCTGCTGAAAATTCCACAAATATCCCACAAAAATCCCTAAATCTTCTCAAAACCCAACCACATTCCTGCAGCATCTCACAAAATCTCCACCAATATCCAAAAAATTCAAGAAAATTCCCTCCAAATTCTTCAAGTCTCCTCCAAATCCCACAAAATTCAAGACAAATCCTCAAAATCCCACAAAAATCCCACCAAATTCCAGAACCATCTCACAAAATCTCAACAAATTTCCACTAAATTCAAGAAAACTCTCACAAAGTTCTTGAAAGCCCCTCAAAATTCCAGAAAAATGCCACAAAATTCCCTACATCTTCTCAAAACCCAAACAAACTCCTGCAACATCTCACAAAATCTCCAACAATTTCCAAACAATTCAAGAAAAATCCCGCAAAATTCTTCAAGTCTCCTACAAATCCCAGAAAAATCCCACAAAATTCCAGAAACATCCCACCAAATCACCTCAATATCACCAAACATTCTGGAAAAGCCTCACAAAATTGCAGAAAAATGCCACAAAATTCCATAAATCTTCTCAAAACCCTACCAAATTCCTGCAACATCTCACAAAATCTCCACCAATAGCCAAAAAATTCAAGAAAAATCCCTCCAAATTCACTGAATTTCCTCAATATCCCACCAAATTCCAGAACCATCTCACAAAATCTCAACAAATTTCCACAAAATCTAAGAAAATTCCGCAAAATTCTTCAAGTCTCCTCCAAATCCCACAAAATTCAAGACAAATCCTCAAAATTCCACAAAAATCCCACAAAATTCCTTCCATCTTCTCAGAACCCAAACAAACTCCTGCAACATCTCACAAAATCTCCACCAATTTCCAAACAATTCAAGAAAAATCCCGCAAAATTCTTCAAGTCTCCTCCAAATACCACAAACATCCCACAAACATCCCACAAACATCCCACAAACATCCCACAAACATCCCACAAAATTCAAGAGAAATCCCACAAAATTCAAAAGAAATCGCACAAAATCCTGTACAAGCCCCACACAATTCCCTAAATCTTCTCAGAACCCAACCACATTCCTGCAACATCCCACAAAATCTCCAACAATTTCCACAAAATTCAAGAAGACTCTCACAAAATACTTGAAAGCTGCTGAAAATTCCACGAATATCCCACAAAAATCCCTAAATCTTCTCAAAACCCAACCACATTCCTGCAGCATCTCACAAAATCTCCACCAATATCCAAAAAATTCAAGAAAATTCCCTCCAAATTCTTCAAGTCTCCTCCAAATCCCACAAAATTCAAGAGAAATCCTCAAAATCCCACAAAAATCCCACCAAATTCCAGAACCATCTCACAAAATCTCAACAAATTTCCACTAAATTCAAGAAAACTCTCACAAAGTTCTTGAAAGCCCCTCAAAATTCCAGAAAAATGCCACAAACTTCCCTACATCTTCTCAAAACCCAAACAAACTCCTGCAACATCTCACAAAATCTCCACCAATTTCCAAACAATTCAAGAAAAATCCCGCAAAATTCTTCAAGTCTCGTACAAATCCCAGAAAAATCCCACAAAATTCCAGAAACATCCCACCAAATCACCTCAATATCACCAAAAATTCTGGAAAAGCCTCACAAAATTGCAGAAAAATGCCACAAAATTCACTAAACCTTCTCAAAACCCTACCCAATTCCTGCAACATCCCACAAAATCTCCAACAATTTCCACAAAATTCAAGAAAAATCCCTCAAAATTCACTGAATTTCCTCAATATCCCACCAAATTCCAGAACCATCTCAGAAAATCTCAACAAATTTCCACAAAATCTAAGAAAATTCCGCAAAATTCTTCAAGTCTCCTCCAAATCCCACAAAATTCAAGACAAATCCTCAAAATTCCACAAAAATCCCACAAAATTCCTTCCATCTTCTCAGAACCCAAACAAACCCCTGCAACATCTCACAAAATCTCCACCAATATCCAAAAAATTCAAGAAAATTCCCTCCAAATTCTTCAAGTCTCCTCCAAATCCCACAAAATTCAAGACAAATCCTCAAAATCCCACAAAAATCCCACCAAATTCCAGAACCATCTCACAAAATCTCAACAAATTTCCACAAAATCTAAGAAAATTCCGCAAAATTCTTCAAGTCTCCTCCAAATCCCACAAAATTCAAGATAAATCCTCAAAATTCCACAAAAATCCCACAAAATTCCTTCCATTTTCTCAGAACCCAAACAAACTCCTGCAACATCTCACAAAATCTCCACCAATTTCCAAACAATTCAAGAAAAATCCCGCAAAATTCTTCAAGTCTCCTCCAAATACCACAAACATCCCACAAACATCCCACAAAATTCAAGAGAAATCCCACAAAATTCAAAAGAAATCGCACAAAATCCTGTACAAGCCCCACACAATTCCCTAAATCTTCTCAGAACCCAACCACATTCCTGCAACATCCCACAAAATCTCCGGAAATTTCCACAAAATTCAAGAAGACTCTCACAAAATACTTGAAAGCTGCAGAAAATTCCACGAAAATCCCACAAAAATCCCTAAATCTTCTCAAAACCCAACCACATTCCTGCAGCATCTCACAAAATCTCCACCAATATCCAAAAAATTCAAGAAAATTCCCTCCAAATTCTTCAAGTCTCCTCCAAATCCCAAAAAATTCAAGACAAATCCTCAAAATCCCACAAAAATCCCACCAAATTCCAGAACCATCTCACAAAATCTCAACAAATTTCCACTAAATTCAAGAAAACTCTCACAAAGTTCTTGAAAGCCCCTCAAAATTCCAGAAAAATGCCACAAACTTCCCTACATCTTCTCAAAACCCAACCACATTCCTGCAGCATCTCACAAAATCTCCACCAATATCCAAAAAATTCAAGAAAATTCCCTCCAAATTCTTCAAGTCTCCTCCAAATCCCACAAAATTCAAGACAAATCCTCAAAATCCCACAAAAATCCCACCAAATTCCAGAACCATCTCACAAAATCTCAACAAATTTCCACAAAATCTAAGAAACTTCCACAAAATTCTTCAAGTCTCCTCCAAATCCCACAAAATTCAAGAGAAATCCTCAAAATTCCACAAAAATCCAACAAAATTCCTTCTATCTTCTGAAAACCCAAACAAATTCCTGCAACATCTCACAAAATCTCCACCAATAGCCAAAAAATTCAAGAAAAATCCCTCCAAATTCACTGAATTTCCTCAATATCCCACCAAATTCCAGAACCATCTCACAAAATCTCAACAAATTTCCACAAAATCTAAGAAAATTCCACAAAATTCTTCAAGTCTCCTCCAAATCCCACAAAATTCAAGAGAAATCCTCAAAATTCCACAAAAATCCCACAAAATTCCTTCCATCTTCTCAGAACCCAAACAAACTCCTGCAACATCTCACAAAATCTCCACCAATTTCCAAACAATTCAAGAAAAATCCCGCAAAACTCTTCAAGTCTCCTCCAAATACCACAAACATCCCACAAACATCCCACAAACATCCCACAAACATCCCACAAAATTCAAGAGAAATCCCACAAAATTCAAAAGAAATCGCACAAAATCCTGTACAAGCCCCACACAATTCCCTAAATCTTCTCAGAACCCAACCACATTCCTGCAACATCCCACAAAATCTCCGGAAATTTCCACAAAATTCAAGAAGACTCTCACAAAATACTTGAAAGCTGCTGAAAATTCCACGAATATCCCACAAAAATCCCTAAATCTTCTCAAAACCCAACCACATTCCTGCAGCATCTCACAAAATCTCCACCAATATCCAAAAAATTCAAGAAAATTCCCTCCAAATTCTTCAAGTCTCCTCCAAATCCCACAAAATTCAAGACAAATCCTCAAAATCCCACAAAAATCCCACCAAATTCCAGAACCATCTCACAAAATCTCAACAAATTTCCACTAAATTCAAGAAAACTCTCACAAAGTTCTTGAAAGCCCCTCAAAATTCCAGAAAAATGCCACAAAATTCCCTACATCTTCTCAAAACCCAAACAAACTCCTGCAACATCTCACAAAATCTCCACCAATTTCCAAACAATTCAAGAAAAATCCCGCAAAATTCTTCAAGTCTCGTACAAATCCCAGAAAAATCCCACAAAATTCCAGAAACATCCCACCAAATCACCTCAATATCACCAAAAATTCTGGAAAAGCCTCACAAAATTGCAGAAAAATGCCACAAAATTCCCTAAACCTTCTCAAAACCCTACCCAATTCCTGCGACATCCCACAAAATCTCCAACAATTTCCACAAAATTCAAGAAAAGTCCCTCAAAATTCACTGAATTTCCTCAATATCCCACCAAATTCCAGAACCATCTCACAAAATCTCAACAAATTTCCACTAAATCTAAGAAAATTCCCTCCAAATTCTTCAAGTCTCCTCCAAATCCCACAAAATTCAAGAGAAATCCTCAAAATTCCACAAAAATCCCACAAAATTCCTTCCATCTTCTCAAAACCCAAACAAATTCCTGCAACATCTCACAAAATCTCCAACAATTTCCAAACATTTCAAGAAAAATCCCGCAAAATTCCTAAAAGTCTCCTCCAAATACCACAAACATCCTACAAACATCTCACAAACATCCCACAAACATCCCATAAAATTCAATAGAAATCCCACAAAATTCAAAAGAAATCGCACAAAATCCTGTACAAGCCCCACACAATTCCCTAAATCTTCTCAGAACCCAACCACATTCCTGCAACATCCCACAAAATCTCCGGAAATTTCCACAAAATTCAAGAAAATTCCCTCCAAATTCACTGAATTTCCTCAATATCCCACCAAACTCCAGAACCATCTCACAAAATCTCAACAAATTTCCAAAAAATTCAAAAAAACTCTCACAAAGTTCTTGAAAGCCCCTCAAAATTCCAGAAAAATGCCACAAAATTCCCTACATCTTCTCAAAACATTACAAAATTCTACAGACATCTCACAAAATCTCCACACATTTCCACAAAATCTAAGAAAATTCCCGCAAAATTCTTCAAGTCTCCTCCAAATCCCACAAAATTCAAGAGAAATCCTCAAAATTCCACAAAAATCCAACAAAATTCCCTACATCTTCTCAAAATCCAAACAAATTCCTGAAACATCTCACAAAATCTCCACCAATTTCCACAACATTTAGGAAAAATCCCTCCAACTTCTTCAAGTCTCTTCCAAATCCCACAAAATTCAAGAGAATTCCTCAAAATTCCACAAAAATCCAACCAAATTCCTGCAACATCTCACAAAATCTCCGGAAATTTCCACAAAATTCAAGAAGACTCTCACAAAATACTTGAAAGCTGCTGAAAATTCCACGAATATCCCACAAAAATCCCTAAATCTTCTCAAAACCCAACCACATTCCTGCAGCATCTCACAAAATCTCCACCAATATCCAAAAAATTCAAGAAAATTCCCTCCAAATTCTTCAAGTCTCCTCCAAATCCCACAAAATTCAAGACAAATCCTCAAAATCCCACAAAAATCCCACCAAATTCCAGAACCATCTCACAAAATCTCAACAAATTTCCACTAAATTCAAGAAAACTCTCACAAAGTTCTTGAAAGCCCCTCAAAATTCCAGAAAAATGCCACAAAATTCCCTACATCTTCTCAAAACCCAAACAAACTCCTGCAACATCTCACAAAATCTCCACCAATTTCCAAACAATTCAAGAAAAATCCCGCAAAATTCTTCAAGTCTCCTCCAAATCCCAGAAAAATCCCACAAAATTCCAGAAACATCCCACCAAATCACCTCAATATCACCAAACATTCTGGAAAAGCCTCACAAAATTGCAGAAAAATGCCACAAAATTCCATAAATCTTCTCAAAACCCTACCAAATTCCTGCAACATCTCACAAAATCTCCAACAATAGCCAAAAAATTCAAGAAAAATCCCTCAAAATTCACTGAATTTCCTCAATATCCCACCAAATTCCAGAACCATCTCACAAAATCTCAACAAATTTCCACAAAATCTAAGAAAATTCCCGCAAAATTCTTCAAGTCTCCTCCAAATCCCACAAAATTCAAGACAAATCCTCAAAATTCCACAAAAATCCCACAAAATTCCTTCCATCTTCTCAGAACCCAAACAAACTCCTCTAACATCTCACAAAATCTCCACCAATTTCCAAACAATTCAAGAAAAATCCCGCAAAATTCTTCAAGTCTCCTCCAAATACCACAAACATCCCACAAACATCCCACAAACATCCCACAAACATCCCACAAACATCCCACAAAATTCAAGAGAAATCCCACAAAATTCAAAAGAAATCGCACAAAATCCTGTACAAGCCCCACACAATTCCCAAAATCTTCTCAGAACCCAACCACATTCCTGCAACATCCCACAAAATCTCCAACAATTTCCACAAAATTCAAGAAGACTCTCACAAAATACTTGAAAGCTGCTGAAAATTCCACAAATATCCCACAAAAATCCCTAAATCTTCTCAAAACCCAACCACATTCCTGCAGCATCTCACAAAATCTCCACCAATATCCAAAAAATTCAAGAAAATTCCCTCCAAATTCTTCAAGTCTCCTCCAAATCCCACAAAATTCAAGACAAATCCTCAAAATCCCACAAAAATCCCACCGAATTCCAGAACCATCTCACAAAATCTCAACAAATTTCCACTAAATTCAAGAAAACTCTCACAAAGTTCTTGAAAGCCCCTCAAAATTCCAGAAAAATGCCACAAAATTCCCTACATCTTCTCAAAACCCAAACAAACTCCTGCAACATCTCACAAAATCTCCACCAATTTCCAAACAATTCAAGAAAAATCCCGCAAAATTCACTGAATTTCCTCAATATCCCACCAAATTCCAGAACCATCTCACAAAATCTCAACAAATTTCCACTAAATCTAAGAAAATTCCCTCCAAATTCTTCAAGTCTCCTCCAAATCCCACAAAATTCAAGAGAAATCCTCAAAATTCCACAAAAATCCCACAAAATTCCTTCCATCTTCTCAAAACCCAAACAAATTCCTGCAACATCTCACAAAATCTCCAACAATTTCCAAATATTTCAAGAAAAATCCCGCAAAATTCTTCAAGTCTCCTCCAAATACCACAAACATCCAACAAACATCTCAAAAACATCCCACAAACATCCCATAAAATTCAATAGAAATCCCACAAAATTCAAGAGAAATCCCACCAAATTCTGTACAAGCCCCACACAATTCCCTAAATCTTCTCAGAACCCAACCACATTCCTGCAACATCCCACAAAATCTCCAACAATTTCCACAAAATTCAAAAAAATTCCCTCCAAATTCACTGAATTTCCTCAATATCCAACCAAACTCCAGAACCATCTCACAAAATCTCAACAAATTTCCAAAAGATTCAAAAAAACTCTCACAAAGTTCTTGAAAGGCCCTCAGAATTCCAGAAAAATGCCACAAAATTCCCTACATCTTCTCAAAACATTACAAAATTCTACAGACATCTCACAAAATCTCCACACATTTCCACAAAATCTAAGAAAATTCCCGCAAAATTCTTCAAGTCTCCTCCAAATCCCACAAAATTCAAGAGAAATCCTCAAAATTCCACAAAAATCCAACAAAATTCCCTACATCTTCTCAAAATCCAAACAAATTCTTGAAACATCTCACAAAATCTCCACCAATTTCCACAACATTTAGGAAAAATCCCTCCAACTTCTTCAAGTCTCCTCCAAATCCCACAAAATTCAAGAGAATTCCTCAAAATTCCACAAAAATCCAACCAAATTCCTGCAACATCTCACAAAATCTCCGGAAATTTCCACAAAATTCAAGAAGACTCTCACAAAATACTTGAAAGCTGCTGAAAATTCCACGAATATCCCACAAAAATCCCTAAATCTTCTCAAAACCCAACCACATTCCTGCAGCATCTCACAAAATCTCCACCAATATCCAAAAAATTCAAGAAAATTCCCTCCAAATTCTTCAAGTCTCCTCCAAATCCCACAAAATTCAAGACAAATCCTCAAAATCCCACAAAAATCCCACCAAATTCCAGAACCATCTCACAAAATCTCAACAAATTTCCACTAAATTCAAGAAAACTCTCACAAAGTTCTTGAAAGCCCCTCAAAATTCCAGAAAAATGCCACAAAATTCCCTACATCTTCTCAAAACCCAAACAAACTCCTGCAACATCTCACAAAATCTCCAACAATTTCCAAACAATTCAAGAAAAATCCCGCAAAATTCTTCAAGTCTCCTCCAAATCCCAGAAAAATCCCACAAAATTCCAGAAACATCCCACCAAATCACCTCAATATCACCAAACATTCTGGAAAAGCCTCACAAAATTGCAGAAAAATGCCACAAAATTCCATAAATCTTCTCAAAACCCTACCAAATTCCTGCAACATCTCACAAAATCTCCAACAATAGCCAAAAAATTCAAGAAAAATCCCTCAAAATTCACTGAATTTCCTCAATATCCCACCAAATTCCAGAACCATCTCACAAAATCTCAACAAATTTCCACAAAATCTAAGAAAATTCCCTCCAAATTCTTCAAGTCTCCTCCAAATCCCACAAAATTCAAGACAAATCCTCAAAATTCCACAAAAATCCCACAAAATTCCTTCCATCTTCTCAGAACCCAAACAACCTCCTCTAACATCTCACAAAATCTCCACCAATTTCCAAACAATTCAAGAAAAATCCCGCAAAATTCTTCAAGTCTCCTCCAAATACCACAAACATCCCACAAACATCCCACAAACATCCCACAAACATCCCACAAACATCCCACAAAATTCAAGAGAAATCCCACAAAATTCAAAAGAAATCGCACAAAATCCTGTACAAGCCCCACACAATTCCCAAAATCTTCTCAGAACCCAACCACATTCCTGCAACATCCCACAAAATCTCCAACAATTTCCACAAAATTCAAGAAGACTCTCACAAAATACTTGAAAGCTGCTGAAAATTCCACAAATATCCCACAAAAATCCCTAAATCTTCTCAAAACCCAACCACATTCCTGCAGCATCTCACAAAATCTCCACCAATATCCAAAAAATTCAAGAAAATTCCCTCCAAATTCTTCAAGTCTCCTCCAAATCCCACAAAATTCAAGACAAATCCTCAAAATCCCACAAAAATCCCACCGAATTCCAGAACCATCTCACAAAATCTCAACAAATTTCCACTAAATTCAAGAAAACTCTCACAAAGTTCTTGAAAGCCCCTCAAAATTCCAGAAAAATGCCACAAAATTCCCTACATCTTCTCAAAACCCAAACAAACTCCTGCAACATCTCACAAAATCTCCACCAATTTCCAAACAATTCAAGAAAAATCCCGCAAAATTCACTGAATTTCCTCAATATCCCACCAAATTCCAGAACCATCTCACAAAATCTCAAAAAATTTCCACTAAATCTAAGAAAATTCCCTCCAAATTCTTCAAGTCTCCTCCAAATCCCACAAAATTCAAGAGAAATCCTCAAAATTCCACAAAAATCCCACAAAATTCCTTCCATCTTCTCAAAACCCAAACAAATTCCTGCAACATCTCACAAAATCTCCAACAATTTCCAAATATTTCAAGAAAAATCCCGCAAAATTCCTAAAAGTCTCCTCCAAATACCACAAACATCCTACAAACATCTCACAAACATCCCGCAAACATCCCATAAAATTCAATAGAAATCCCACAAAATTCAAAAGAAATCGCACAAAATCCTGTACAAGCCCCACACAATTCCCTAAATCTTCTCAGAACCCAACCACATTCCTGCAACATCCCACAAAATCTCCAACAATTTCCACAAAATTCAAGAAAATTCCCTCCAAATTCACTGAATTTCCTCAATATCCCACCAAACTCCAGAACCATCTCACAAAATCTCAACAAATTTCCAAAAAATTCAAAAAAACTCTCACAAAGTTCTTGAAAGCCCCTCAAAATTCCAGAAAAATGCCACAAAATTCCCTACATCTTCTCAAAACATTACAAAATTCTACAGACATCTCACAAAATCTCCACACATTTCCACAAAATCTAAGAAAATTCCCGCAAAATTCTTCAAGTCTCCTCCAAATCCCACAAAATTCAAGAGAAATCCTCAAAATTCCACAAAAATCCAACAAAATTCCCTACATCTTCTCAAAATCCAAACAAATTCCTGAAACATCTCACAAAATCTCCACCAATTTCCACAACATTCAGGAAAAATCCCTCCAACTTCTTCAAGTCTCCTCCAAATCCCACAAAATTCAAGAGAATTCCTCAAAATTCCACAAAAATCCCACAAAATTCCTGCAACATCTCACAAAATCTCCGGAAATTTCCACAAAATTCAAGAAGACTCTCACAAAATACTTGAAAGCTGCTGAAAATTCCACGAATATCCCACAAAAATCCCTAAATCTTCTCAAAACCCAACCACATTCCTGCAGCATCTCACAAAATATCCACCAATATCCAAAAAATTCAAGAAAATTCCCTCCAAATTCTTCAAGTCTCCTCCAAATCCCACAAAATTCAAGACAAATCCTCAAAATCCCACAAAAATCCCACCAAATTCCAGAACCATCTCACAAAATCTCAACAAATTTCCACTAAATTCAAGAAAACTCTCACAAAGTTCTTGAAAGCCCCTCAAAATTCCAGAAAAATGCCACAAAATTCCCTACATCTTCTCAAAACCCAAACAAACTCCTGCAACATCTCACAAAATCTCCAACAATTTCCAAACAATTCAAGAAAAATCCCGCAAAATTCTTCAAGTCTCGTACAAATCCCAGAAAAATCCCACAAAATTCCAGAAACATCCCACCAAATCACCTCAATATCACCAAACATTCTGGAAAAGCCTCACAAAATTGCAGAAAAATGCCACAAAATTCCATAAATCTTCTCAAAACCCTACCAAATTCCTGCAACATCTCACAAAATCTCCAACAATAGCCAAAAAATTCAAGAAAAATCCCTCAAAATTCACTGAATTTCCTCAATATCCCACCAAATTCCAGAACCATCTCACAAAATCTCAACAAATTTCCACAAAATCTAAGAAAATTCCCTCCAAATTCTTCAAGTCTCCTCCAAATCCCACAAAATTCAAGACAAATCCTCAAAATTCCACAAAAATCCCACAAAATTCCTTCCATCTTCTCAGAACCCAAACAAACTCCTGCAACATCTCACAAAATCTCCACCAATTTCCAAACAATTCAAGAAAAATCCCGCAAAATTCTTCAAGTCTCCTCCAAATACCACAAACATCCCACAAACATCCCACAAACATCCCACAAACATCCCACAAAATTCAAGAGAAATCCCACAAAATTCAAAAGAAATCGCACAAAATCCTGTACAAGCCCCACACAATTCCCTAAATCTTCTCAGAACCCAACCACATTCCTGCAACATCCCACAAAATCTCCAACAATTTCCACAAAATTCAAGAAGACTCTCACAAAATACTTGAAAGCTGCTGAAAATTCCACGAATATCCCACAAAAATCCCTAAATCTTCTCAAAACCCAACCACATTCCTGCAGCATCTCACAAAATCTCCACCAATATCCAAAAAATTCAAGAAAATTCCCTCCAAATTCTTCAAGTCTCCTCCAAATCCCACAAAATTCAAGACAAATCCTCAAAATCCCACAAAAATCCCACCAAATTCCAGAACCATCTCACAAAATCTCAACAAATTTCCACTAAATTCAAGAAAACTCTCACAAAGTTCTTGAAAGCCCCTCAAAATTCCAGAAAAATGCCACAAAATTCCCTACATCTTCTCAAAACCCAAACAAACTCCTGCAACATCTCACAAAATCTCCAACAATTTCCAAACAATTCAAGAAAAATCCCGCAAAATTCTTCAAGTCTCGTACAAATCCCAGAAAAATCCCACAAAATTCCAGAAACATCCCACCAAATCACCTCAATATCACCAAAAATTCTGGAAAAGCCTCACAAAATTGCAGAAAAATGCCACAAAATTCCCTAAACCTTCTCAAAACCCTACCAAATTCCTGCAACATCCCACAAAATCTCCAACAATTTCCACAAAATTCAAGAAAAATCCCTCAAAATTCACTGAATTTCCTCAATATCCCACCAAATTCCAGAACCATCTCACAAAATCTCAAAAAATTTCCACTAAATCTAAGAAAATTCCCTCCAAATTCTTCAAGTCTCCTCCAAATCCCACAAAATTCAAGAGAAATCGTCAAAATTCCACAAAAATCCAACAAAATTCCTTCCATCTTCTCAAAACCCAAACAAATTCCTGCAACATCTCACAAAATCTCCAACAATTTCCAAACATTTCAAGAAAAATCCCGCAAAATTCTTCAAGTCTCCTCCAAATACCACAAACATCCAACAAACATCTCAAAAACATCCCACAAACATCCCATAAAATTCAATAGAAATCCCACAAAATTCAAGAGAAATCCCACCAAATTCTGTACAAGCCCCACACAATTCCCTAAATCTTCTCAGAACCCAACCACATTCCTGCAACATCCCACAAAATCTCCAACAATTTCCACAAAATTCAAGAAAATTCCCTCCAAATTCACTGAATTTCCTCAATATCCAACCAAACTCCAGAACCATCTCACAAAATCTCAACAAATTTCCAAAAAATTCAAAAAAACTCTCACAAAGTTCTTGAAAGCCCCTCAAAATTCCAGAAAAATGCCACAAAATTCCCTACATCTTCTCAAAACATTACAAAATTCTACAGACATCTCACAAAATCTCCACACATTTCCACAAAATCTAAGAAAATTCCCGCAAAATTCTTCAAGTCTCCTCCAAATCCCACAAAATTCAAGAGAAATCCTCAAAATTCCACAAAAATCCAACAAAATTCCCTACATCTTCTCAAAATCCAAACAAATTCCTGAAACATCTCACAAAATCTCCACCAATTTCCACAACATTTAGGAAAAATCCCTCCAACTTCTTCAAGTCTCCTCCAAATCCCACAAAATTCAAGAGAATTCCTCAAAATTCCACAAAAATCCCACAAAATTCCTGCAACATCTCACAAAATCTCTGGAAATTTCCACAAAATTCAAGAAGACTCTCACAAAATACTTGAAAGCTGCTGAAAATTCCACGAATATCCCACAAAAATCCCTAAATCTTCTCAAAACCCAACCACATTCCTGCAGCATCTCACAAAATCTCCACCAATATCCAAAAAATTCAAGAAAATTCCCTCCAAATTCTTCAAGTCTCCTCCAAATCCCACAAAATTCAAGACAAATCCTCAAAATCCCACAAAAATCCCACCAAATTCCAGAACCATCTCACAAAATCTCAACAAATTTCCACTAAATTCAAGAAAACTCTCACAAAGTTCTTGAAAGCCCCTCAAAATTCCAGAAAAATGCCACAAAATTCCCTACATCTTCTCAAAACCCAAACAAACTCCTGCAACATCTCACAAAATCTCCAACAATTTCCAAACAATTCAAGAAAAATCCCGCAAAATTCTTCAAGTCTCGTACAAATCCCAGAAAAATCCCACAAAATTCCAGAAACATCCCACCAAATCACCTCAATATCACCAAACATTCTGGAAAAGCCTCACAAAATTGCAGAAAAATGCCACAAAATTCCATAAATCTTCTCAAAACCCTACCAAATTCCTGCAACATCTCACAAAATCTCCAACAATTTCCACAAAATTCAAGAAAAATCCCTCAAAATTCACTGAATTTCCTCAATATCCCACCAAATTCCAGAACCATCTCACAAAATCTCAACAAATTTCCACAAAATCTAAGAAAATTCCGCAAAATTCTTCAAGTCTCCTCCAAATCCCACAAAATTCAAGACAAATCCTCAAAATTCCACAAAAATCCCACAAAATTCCTTCCATCTTCTCAGAACCCAAACAAACTCCTGCAACATCTCACAAAATCTCCACCAATTTCCAAACAATTCAAGAAAAATCCCGCAAAATTCTTCAAGTCTCCTCCAAATACCACAAACATCCCACAAACATCCCACAAACATCCCACAAACATCCCACAAACATCCCACAAAATTCAAGAGAAATCCCACAAAATTCAAAAGAAATCGCACAAAATCCTGTACAAGCCCCACACAATTCCCTAAATCTTCTCAGAACCCAACCACATTCCTGCAACATCCCACAAAATCTCCAACAATTTCCACAAAATTCAAGAAGACTCTCACAAAATACTTGAAAGCTGCTGAAAATTCCACGAATATCCCACAAAAATCCCTAAATCTTCTCAAAACCCAACCACATTCCTGCAGCATCTCACAAAATCTCCACCAATATCCAAAAAATTCAAGAAAATTCCCTCCAAATTCTTCAAGTCTCCTCCAAATCCCACAAAATTCAAGACAAATCCTCAAAATCCCACAAAAATCCCACCAAATTCCAGAACCATCTCACAAAATCTCAACAAATTTCCACTAAATTCAAGAAAACTCTCACAAAGTTCTTGAAAGCCCCTCAAAATTCCAGAAAAATGCCACAAAATAACCTACATCTTCTCAAAACCCAAACAAACTCCTGCAACATCTCACAAAATCTCCAACAATTTCCAAACAATTCAAGAAAAATCCCGCAAAATTCTTCAAGTCTCGTACAAATCCCAGAAAAATCCCACAAAATTCCAGAAACATCCCACCAAATCACCTCAATATCACCAAACATTCTGGAAAAGCCTCACAAAATTGCAGAAAAATGCCACAAAATTCCATAAATCTTCTCAAAACCCTACCAAATTCCTGCAACATCTCACAAAATCTCCAACAATAGCCAAAAAATTCAAGAAAAATCCCTCAAAATTCACTGAATTTCCTCAATATCCCACCAAATTCCAGAACCATCTCACAAAATCTCAACAAATTTCCACTAAATCTAAGAAAATTCCCTCCAAATTCTTCAAGTCTCCTCCAAATCCCACAAAATTCAAGACAAATCCTCAAAATTCCACAAAAATCCCACAAAATTCCTTCCATCTTCTCAGAACCCAAACAAACTCCTGCAACATCTCACAAAATCTCCACCAATTTCCAAACAATTCAAGAAAAATCCCGCAAAATTCTTCAAGTCTCCTCCAAATACCACAAACATCCCACAAACATCCCACAAACATCCCACAAACATCCCACAAAATTCAAGAGAAATCCCACAAAATTCAAAAGAAATCTCACAAAATCCTGTACAAGCCCCACACAATTCCCTAAATCTTCTCAGAACCCAACCACATTCCTGCAACATCCCACAAAATCTCCAACAATTTCCACAAAATTCAAGAAGACTCTCACAAAATACTTGAAAGCTGCTGAAAATTCCACGAATATCCCACAAAAATCCCTAAATCTTCTCAAAACCCAACCACATTCCTGCAGCATCTCACAAAATCTCCACCAATATCCAAAAAATTCAAGAAAATTCCCTCCAAATTCTTCAAGTCTCCTCCAAATCCCACAAAATTCAAGACAAATCCTCAAAATCCCACAAAAATCCCACCAAATTCCAGAACCATCTCACAAAATCTCAACAAATTTCCACTAAATTCAAGAAAACTCTCACAAAGTTCTTGAAAGCCCCTCAAAATTCCAGAAAAATGCCACAAAATTCCCTACATCTTCTCAAAACCCAAACAAACTCCTGCAACATCTCACAAAATCTCCAACAATTTCCAAACAATTCAAGAAAAATCCCGCAAAATTCTTCAAGTCTCGTACAAATCCCAGAAAAATCCCACAAAATTCCAGAAACATCCCACCAAATCACCTCAATATCACCAAACATTCTGGAAAAGCCTCACAAAATTGCAGAAAAATGCCACAAAATTCCATAAATCTTCTCAAAACCCTACCAAATTCCTGCAACATCTCACAAAATCTCCAACAATAGCCAAAAAATTCAAGAAAAATCCCTCAAAATTCACTGAATTTCCTCAATATCCCACCAAATTCCAGAACCATCTCACAAAATCTCAACAAATTTCCACAAAATCTAAGAAAATTCCGCAAAATTCTTCAAGTCTCCTCCAAATCCCACAAAATTCAAGACAAATCCTCAAAATTCCACAAAAATCCCACAAAATTCCTTCCATCTTCTCAGAACCCAAACAAACTCCTGCAACATCTCACAAAATCTCCACCAATTTCCAAACAATTCAAGAAAAATCCCGCAAAATTCTTCAAGTCTCCTCCAAATACCACAAACATCCCACAAACATCCCACAAACATCCCACAAACATCCCACAAACATCCCACAAAATTCAAGAGAAATCCCACAAAATTCAAAAGAAATCGCACAAAATCCTGTACAAGCCCCACACAATTCCCTAAATCTTCTCAGAACCCAACCACATTCCTGCAACATCCCACAAAATCTCCGGAAATTTCCACAAAATTCAAGAAGACTCTCACAAAATACTTGAAAGCTGCTGAAAATTCCACGAATATCCCACAAAAATCCCTAAATCTTCTCAAAACCCAACCACATTCCTGCAGCATCTCACAAAATCTCCACCAATATCCAAAAAATTCAAGAAAATTCCCTCCAAATTCTTCAAGTCTCCTCCAAATCCCACAAAATTCAAGACAAATCCTCAAAATCCCACAAAAATCCCACCAAATTCCAGAACCATCTCACAAAATCTCAACAAATTTCCACTAAATTCAAGAAAACTCTCACAAAGTTCTTGAAAGCCCCTCAAAATTCCAGAAAAATGCCACAAAATTCCCTACATCTTCTCAAAACCCAAACAAACTCCTGCAACATCTCACAAAATCTCCAACAATTTCCAAACAATTCAAGAAAAATCCCGCAAAATTCTTCAAGTCTCGTACAAATCCCAGAAAAATCCCACAAAATTCCAGAAACATCCCACCAAATCACCTCAATATCACCAAAAATTCTGGAAAAGCCTCACAAAATTGCAGAAAAATGCCACAAAATTCCCTAAACCTTCTCAAAACCCTACCCAATTCCTGCAACATCCCACAAAATCTCCAACAATTTCCACAAAATTCAAGAAAAATCCCTCAAAATTCACTGAATTTCCTCAATATCCCACCAAATTCCAGAACCATCTCACAAAATCTCAACAAATTTCCACTAAATCTAAGAAAATTCCCTCCAAATTCTTCAAGTCTCCTCCAAATCCCACAAAATTCAAGAGAAATCCTCAAAATTCCACAAAAATCCCACAAAATTCCTTCCATCTTCTCAAAACCCAAACAAATTCCTGCAACATCTCACAAAATCTCCACCAATTTCCAAACATTTCAAGAAAAATCCCGCAAAATTCTTCAAGTCTCCTCCAAATACCACAAACATCCAACAAACATCTCAAAAACATCCCACAAACATCCCATAAAATTCAATAGAAATCCCACAAAATTCAAGAGAAATCCCACCAAATTCTGTACAAGCCCCACACAATTCCCTAAATCTTCTCAGAACCCAACCACATTCCTGCAACATCCCACAAAATCTCCAACAATTTCCACAAAATTCAAGAAAATTCCCTCCAAATTCACTGAATTTCCTCAATATCCAACCAAACTCCAGAACCATCTCACAAAATCTCAACAAATTTCCAAAAAATTCAAAAAAACTCTCACAAAGTTCTTGAAAGCCCCTCAAAATTCCAGAAAAATGCCACAAAATTCCCTACATCTTCTCAAAACATTACAAAATTCTACAGACATCTCACAAAATCTCCACACATTTCCACAAAATCTAAGAAAATTCCCGCAAAATTCTTCAAGTCTCCTCCAAATCCCACAAAATTCAAGAGAAATCCTCAAAATTCCA
This sequence comes from Cyanistes caeruleus, assembly GCF_971803275.1. Taxonomy (NCBI): domain Eukaryota; kingdom Metazoa; phylum Chordata; class Aves; order Passeriformes; family Paridae; genus Cyanistes; species Cyanistes caeruleus. Next base: position 88,169,986 of record NC_141702.1, on the reverse strand, counting down.
CAAAAATCCAACAAAATTCCCTACATCTTCTCAAAATCCAAACAAATTCCTGAAACATCTCACAAAATCTCCACCAATTTCCACAACATTCAGGAAAAATCCCTCCAACTTCTTCAAGTCTCCTCCAAATCCCACAAAATTCAAGAGAATTCCTCAAAATTCCACAAAAATCCCACAAAATTCCTGCAACATCTCACAAAATCTCCGGAAATTTCCACAAAATTCAAGAAGACTCTCACAAAATACTTGAAAGCTGCTGAAAATTCCACGAATATCCCACAAAAATCCCTAAATCTTCTCAAAACCCAACCACATTCCTGCAGCATCTCACAAAATATCCACCAATATCCAAAAAATTCAAGAAAATTCCCTCCAAATTCTTCAAGTCTCCTCCAAATCCCACAAAATTCAAGACAAATCCTCAAAATCCCACAAAAATCCCACCAAATTCCAGAACCATCTCACAAAATCTCAACAAATTTCCACTAAATTCAAGAAAACTCTCACAAAGTTCTTGAAAGCCCCTCAAAATTCCAGAAAAATGCCACAAAATTCCCTACATCTTCTCAAAACCCAAACAAACTCCTGCAACATCTCACAAAATCTCCACCAATTTCCAAACAATTCAAGAAAAATCCCGCAAAATTCTTCAAGTCTCGTACAAATCCCAGAAAAATCCCACAAAATTCCAGAAACATCCCACCAAATCACCTCAATATCACCAAACATTCTGGAAAAGCCTCACAAAATTGCAGAAAAATGCCACAAAATTCCATAAATCTTCTCAAAACCCTACCAAATTCCTGCAACATCTCACAAAATCTCCAACAATAGCCAAAAAATTCAAGAAAAATCCCTCAAAATTCACTGAATTTCCTCAATATCCCACCAAATTCCAGAACCATCTCACAAAATCTCAACAAATTTCCACAAAATCTAAGAAAATTCCCTCCAAATTCTTCAAGTCTCCTCCAAATCCCACAAAATTCAAGACAAATCCTCAAAATTCCACAAAAATCCCACAAAATTCCTTCCATCTTCTCAGAACCCAAACAAACTCCTGCAACATCTCACAAAATCTCCACCAATTTCCAAACAATTCAAGAAAAATCCCGCAAAATTCTTCAAGTCTCCTCCAAATACCACAAACATCCCACAAACATCCCACAAACATCCCACAAACATCCCACAAACATCCCACAAAATTCAAGAGAAATCCCACAAAATTCAAAAGAAATCGCACAAAATCCTGTACAAGCCCCACACAATTCCCTAAATCTTCTCAGAACCCAACCACATTCCTGCAACATCCCACAAAATCTCCAACAATTTCCACAAAATTCAAGAAGACTCTCACAAAATACTTGAAAGCTGCTGAAAATTCCACAAATATCCCACAAAAATCCCTAAATCTTCTCAAAACCCAACCACATTCCTGCAGCATCTCACAAAATCTCCACCAATATCCAAAAAATTCAAGAAAATTCCCTCCAAATTCTTCAAGTCTCCTCCAAATCCCACAAAATTCAAGACAAATCCTCAAAATCCCACAAAAATCCCACCAAATTCCAGAACCATCTCACAAAATCTCAACAAATTTCCACTAAATTCAAGAAAACTCTCACAAAGTTCTTGAAAGCCCCTCAAAATTCCAGAAAAATGCCACAAAATTCCCTACATCTTCTCGAAACCCAAACAAACTCCTGCAACATCTCACAAAATCTCCAACAATTTCCAAACAATTCAAGAAAAATCCCGCAAAATTCTTCAAGTCTCGTACAAATCCCAGAAAAATCCCACAAAATTCCAGAAACATCCCACCAAATCACCTCAATATCACCAAAAATTCTGGAAAAGCCTCACAAAATTGCAGAAAAATGCCACAAAATTCCCTAAACCTTCTCAAAACCCTACCCAATTCCTGCAACATCCCACAAAATCTCCAACAATTTCCACAAAATTCAAGAAAAATCCCTCCAAATTCACTGAATTTCCTCAATATCCCACCAAATTCCAGAACCATCTCACAAAATCTCAACAAATTTCCACTAAATCTAAGAAAATTCCCGCAAAATTCTTCAAGTCTCCTCCAAATCCCACAAAATTCAAGAGAAATCCCCAAAATTCCACAAAAATCCAACAAAATTCCTTCCATCTTCTCAAAACCCAAACAAATTCCTGCAACATCTCACAAAATCTCCAACAATTTCCAAACATTTCAAGAAAAATCCCGCAAAATTCTTCAAGTCTCCTCCAAATACCACAAACATCCAACAAACATCTCAAAAACATCCCACAAACATCCCATAAAATTCAATAGAAATCCCACAAAATTCAAGAGAAATCCCACCAAATTCTGTACAAGCCCCACACAATTCCCTAAATCTTCTCAGAACCCAACCACATTCCTGCAACATCCCACAAAATCTCCAACAATTTCCACAAAATTCAAGAAAATTCCCTCCAAATTCACTGAATTTCCTCAATATCCAACCAAACTCCAGAACCATCTCACAAAATCTCAACAAATTTCCAAAAAATTCAAAAAAACTCTCACAAAGTTCTTGAAAGCCCCTCAAAATTCCAGAAAAATGCCACAAAATTCCCTACATCTTCTCAAAACATTACAAAATTCTACAGACATCTCACAAAATCTCCACACATTTCCACAAAATCTAAGAAAATTCCCGCAAAATTCTTCAAGTCTCCTCCAAATCCCACAAAATTCAAGAGAAATCCTCAAAATTCCACAAAAATCCAACAAAATTCCCTACATCTTCTCAAAATCCAAACAAATTCCTGAAACATCTCACAAAATCTCCACCAATTTCCACAACATTCAGGAAAAATCCCTCCAACTTCTTCAAGTCTCCTCCAAATCCCACAAAATTCAAGAGAATTCCTCAAAATTCCACAAAAATCCCACAAAATTCCTGCAACATCTCACAAAATCTCCGGAAATTTCCACAAAATTCAAGAAGACTCTCACAAAATACTTGAAAGCTGCTGAAAATTCCACGAATATCCCACAAAAATCCCTAAATCTTCTCAAAACCCAACCACATTCCTGCAGCATCTCACAAAATCTCCACCAATATCCAAAAAATTCAAGAAAATTCCCTCCAAATTCTTCAAGTCTCCTCCAAATCCCACAAAATTCAAGACAAATCCTCAAAATCCCACAAAAATCCCACCAAATTCCAGAACCATCTCACAAAATCTCAACAAATTTCCACTAAATTCAAGAAAACTCTCACAAAGTTCTTGAAAGCCCCTCAAAATTCCAGAAAAATGCCACAAAATTCCCTACATCTTCTCAAAACCCAAACAAACTCCTGCAACATCTCACAAAATCTCCACCAATTTCCAAACAATTCAAGAAAAATCCCGCAAAATTCTTCAAGTCTCGTACAAATCCCAGAAAAATCCCACAAAATTCCAGAAACATCCCACCAAATCACCTCAATATCACCAAACATTCTGGAAAAGCCTCACAAAATTGCAGAAAAATGCCACAAAATTCCATAAATCTTCTCAAAACCCTACCAAATTCCTGCAACATCTCACAAAATCTCCAACAATAGCCAAAAAATTCAAGAAAAATCCCTCAAAATTCACTGAATTTCCTCAATATCCCACCAAATTCCAGAACCATCTCACAAAATCTCAACAAATTTCCACAAAATCTAAGAAAATTCCCTCCAAATTCTTCAAGTCTCCTCCAAATCCCACAAAATTCAAGACAAATCCTCAAAATTCCACAAAAATCCCACAAAATTCCTTCCATCTTCTCAGAACCCAAACAAACTCCTGCAACATCTCACAAAATCTCCACCAATTTCCAAACAATTCAAGAAAAATCCCGCAAAATTCTTCAAGTCTCCTCCAAATACCACAAACATCCCACAAACATCCCACAAACATCCCACAAACATCCCACAAACATCCCACAAAATTCAAGAGAAATCCCACAAAATTCAAAAGAAATCGCACAAAATCCTGTACAAGCCCCACACAATTCCCTAAATCTTCTCAGAACCCAACCACATTCCTGCAACATCCCACAAAATCTCCAACAATTTCCACAAAATTCAAGAAGACTCTCACAAAATACTTGAAAGCTGCTGAAAATTCCACGAATATCCCACAAAAATCCCTAAATCTTCTCAAAACCCAACCACATTCCTGCAGCATCTCACAAAATCTCCACCAATATCCAAAAAATTCAAGAAAATTCCCTCCAAATTCTTCAAGTCTCCTCCAAATCCCACAAAATTCAAGACAAATCCTCAAAATCCCACAAAAATCCCACCAAATTCCAGAACCATCTCACAAAATCTCAACAAATTTCCACTAAATTCAAGAAAACTCTCACAAAGTTCTTGAAAGCCCCTCAAAATTCCAGAAAAATGCCACAAAATTCCCTACATCTTCTCGAAACCCAAACAAACTCCTGCAACATCTCACAAAATCTCCAACAATTTCCAAACAATTCAAGAAAAATCCCGCAAAATTCTTCAAGTCTCGTACAAATCCCAGAAAAATCCCACAAAATTCCAGAAACATCCCACCAAATCACCTCAATATCACCAAAAATTCTGGAAAAGCCTCACAAAATTGCAGAAAAATGCCACAAAATTCCCTAAACCTTCTCAAAACCCTACCCAATTCCTGCAACATCCCACAAAATCTCCAACAATTTCCACAAAATTCAAGAAAAATCCCTCCAAATTCACTGAATTTCCTCAATATCCCACCAAATTCCAGAACCATCTCACAAAATCTCAACAAATTTCCACTAAATCTAAGAAAATTCCCGCAAAATTCTTCAAGTCTCCTCCAAATCCCACAAAATTCAAGAGAAATCCCCAAAATTCCACAAAAATCCAACAAAATTCCTTCCATCTTCTCAAAACCCAAACAAATTCCTGCAACATCTCACAAAATCTCCAACAATTTCCAAACATTTCAAGAAAAATCCCGCAAAATTCCTAAAAGTCTCCTCCAAATACCACAAACATCCTACAAACATCTCACAAACATCCCACAAACATCCCATAAAATTCAAGAGAAATCCCACAAAATTCAAAAGAAATCCCACCAAATTCTGTACAAGCCCCACACAATTCCCTAAATCTTCTCAGAACCCAACCACATTCCTGCAACATCCCACAAAATCTCCAACAATTTCCACAAAATTCAAGAAAATTCCCTCCAAATTCACTGAATTTCCTCAATATCCCACCAAACTCCAGAACCATCTCACAAAATCTCAACAAATTTCCAAAAAATTCAAAAAAACTCTCACAAAGTTCTTGAAAGCCCCTCAAAATTCCAGAAAAATGCCACAAAATTCCCTACATCTTCTCAAAACATTACAAAATTCTACAGACATCTCACAAAATCTCCACACATTTCCACAAAATCTAAGAAAATTCCCGCAAAATTCTTCAAGTCTCCTCCAAATCCCACAAAATTCAAGAGAAATCCTCAAAATTCCACAAAAATCCAACAAAATTCCCTACATCTTCTCAAAATCCAAACAAATTCCTGAAACATCTCACAAAATCTCCACCAATTTCCACAACATTTAGGAAAAATCCCTCCAACTTCTTCAAGTCTCCTCCAAATCCCACAAAATTCAAGAGAATTCCTCAAAATTCCACAAAAATCCCACAAAATTCCTGCAACATCTCACAAAATCTCCGGAAATTTCCACAAAATTCAAGAAGACTCTCACAAAATACTTGAAAGCTGCTGAAAATTCCACGAATATCCCACAAAAATCCCTAAATCTTCTCAAAACCCAACCACATTCCTGCAGCATCTCACAAAATCTCCACCAATATCCAAAAAATTCAAGAAAATTCCCTCCAAATTCTTCAAGTCTCCTCCAAATCCCACAAAATTCAAGACAAATCCTCAAAATCCCACAAAAATCCCACCAAATTCCAGAACCATCTCACAAAATCTCAACAAATTTCCACTAAATTCAAGAAAACTCTCACAAAGTTCTTGAAAGCCCCTCAAAATTCCAGAAAAATGCCACAAAATTCCCTACATCTTCTCAAAACCCAAACAAACTCCTGCAACATCTCACAAAATCTCCAACAATTTCCAAACAATTCAAGAAAAATCCCGCAAAATTCTTCAAGTCTCGTACAAATCCCAGAAAAATCCCACAAAATTCCAGAAACATCCCACCAAATCACCTCAATATCACCAAAAATTCTGGAAAAGCCTCACAAAATTGCAGAAAAATGCCACAAAATTCCATAAATCTTCTCAAAACCCTACCAAATTCCTGCAACATCTCACAAAATCTCCAACAATAGCCAAAAAATTCAAGAAAAATCCCTCAAAATTCACTGAATTTCCTCAATATCCCACCAAATTCCAGAACCATCTCACAAAATCTCAACAAATTTCCACAAAATCTAAGAAAATTCCCTCCAAATTCTTCAAGTCTCCTCCAAATCCCACAAAATTCAAGACAAATCCTCAAAATTCCACAAAAATCCCACAAAATTCCTTCCATCTTCTCAGAACCCAAACAAACTCCTGCAACATCTCACAAAATCTCCACCAATTTCCAAACAATTCAAGAAAAATCCCGCAAAATTCTTCAAGTCTCCTCCAAATACCACAAACATCCCACAAACATCCCACAAACATCCCACAAACATCCCACAAACATCCCACAAAATTCAAGAGAAATCCCACAAAATTCAAAAGAAATCGCACAAAATCCTGTACAAGCCCCACACAATTCCCAAAATCTTCTCAGAACCCAACCACATTCCTGCAACATCCCACAAAATCTCCAACAATTTCCACAAAATTCAAGAAGACTCTCACAAAATACTTGAAAGCTGCTGAAAATTCCACAAATATCCCACAAAAATCCCTAAATCTTCTCAAAACCCAACCACATTCCTGCAGCATCTCACAAAATCTCCACCAATATCCAAAAAATTCAAGAAAATTCCCTCCAAATTCTTCAAGTCTCCTCCAAATCCCACAAAATTCAAGACAAATCCTCAAAATCCCACAAAAATCCCACCAAATTCCAGAACCATCTCACAAAATCTCAACAAATTTCCACTAAATTCAAGAAAACTCTCACAAAGTTCTTGAAAGCCCCTCAAAATTCCAGAAAAATGCCACAAAATTCCCTACATCTTCTCAAAACCCAAACAAACTCCTGCAACATCTCACAAAATCTCCACCAATTTCCAAACAATTCAAGAAAAATCCCGCAAAATTCTTCAAGTCTCGTACAAATCCCAGAAAAATCCCACAAAATTCCAGAAACATCCCACCAAATCACCTCAATATCACCAAACATTCTGGAAAAGCCTCACAAAATTGCAGAAAAATGCCACAAAATTCCCTAAACCTTCTCAAAACCCTACCCAATTCCTGCAACATCCCACAAAATCTCCAACAATTTCCACAAAATTCAAGAAAAATCCCTCAAAATTCACTGAATTTCCTCAATATCCCACCAAATTCCAGAACCATCTCACAAAATCTCAACAAATTTCCACTAAATCTAAGAAAATTCTGCAAAATTCTTCAAGTCTCCTCCAAATCCCACAAAATTCAAGAGAAATCCTCAAAATTCCACAAAAATCCCACAAAATTCCTTCCATCTTCTCAAAACCCAAAAAAATTCCTGCAACATCTCACAAAATCTCCAACAATTTCCAAACATTTCAAGAAAAATCCCGTAAAATTCCTAAAAGTCTCCTCCAAATACCACAAACATCCTACAAACATCTCAAAAACATCCCACAAACATCCCATAAAATTCAAGAGAAATCCCACAAAATTCAAGAGAAATCCCACCAAATTCTGTACAAGCCCCACACAATTCCCTAAATCTTCTCAGAACCCAACCACATTCCTGCAACATCCCACAAAATCTCCAACAATTTCCACAAAATTCAAGAAAATTCCCTCCAAATTCACTGAATTTCCTCAATATCCAACCAAACTCCAGAACCATCTCACAAAATCTCAACAAATTTCCAAAAAATTCAAAAAAACTCTCACAAAGTTCTTGAAAGCCCCTCAAAATTCCAGAAAAATGCCACAAAATTCCCTACATCTTCTCAAAACATTACAAAATTCTACAGACATCTCACAAAATCTCCACACATTTCCACAAAATCTAAGAAAATTCCCGCAAAATTCTTCAAGTCTCCTCCAAATCCCACAAAATTCAAGAGAAATCCTCAAAATTCCACAAAAATCCAACAAAATTCCCTACATCTTCTCAAAATCCAAACAAATTCCTGAAACATCTCACAAAATCTCCACCAATTTCCACAACATTTAGGAAAAATCCCTCCAACTTCTTCAAGTCTCCTCCAAATCCCACAAAATTCAAGAGAATTCCTCAAAATTCCACAAAAATCCCACAAAATTCCTGCAACATCTCACAAAATCTCTGGAAATTTCCACAAAATTCAAGAAGACTCTCACAAAATACTTGAAAGCTGCTGAAAATTCCACGAATATCCCACAAAAATCCCTAAATCTTCTCAAAACCCAACCACATTCCTGCAGCATCTCACAAAATCTCCACCAATATCCAAAAAATTCAAGAAAATTCCCTCCAAATTCTTCAAGTCTCCTCCAAATCCCACAAAATTCAAGACAAATCCTCAAAATCCCACAAAAATCCCACCAAATTCCAGAACCATCTCACAAAATCTCAACAAATTTCCACTAAATTCAAGAAAACTCTCACAAAGTTCTTGAAAGCCCCTCAAAATTCCAGAAAAATGCCACAAAATTCCCTACATCTTCTCAAAACCCAAACAAACTCCTGCAACATCTCACAAAATCTCCAACAATTTCCAAACAATTCAAGAAAAATCCCGCAAAATTCTTCAAGTCTCGTACAAATACCAGAAAAATCCCACAAAATTCAAGAAACATCCCACCAAATCACCTCAATATCACCAAAAATTCTGGAAAAGCCTCACAAAATTGCAGAAAAATGCCACAAAATTCCCTAAACCTTCTCAAAACCCTACCCAATTCCTGCAACGTCCCACAAAATCTCCAACAATTTCCACAAAATTCAAGAAAAATCCCTCCAAATTCACTGAATTTCCTCAATATCCCACCAAATTCCAGAACCATCTCACAAAATCTCAACAAATTTCCACTAAATCTAAGAAAATTCCCTCCAAATTCTTCAAGTCTCCTCCAAATCCCACAAAATTCAAGAGAATGCCTCAAAATTCCACAAAAATCCAACAAAATTCCTTCCATCTTCTCAAAACCCAAACAAATTCCTGCAACATCTCACAAAATCTCCACCAATAGCCAAAAAATTCAAGAAAAATCCCTCCAAATTCACTGAATTTCCTCAATATCCCACCAAATTCCAGAACCATCTCACAAAATCTCAACAAATTTCCACAAAATCTAAGAAAATTCCACAAAATTCTTCAAGTCTCCTCCAAATCCCACAAAATTCAAGAGAAATCCTCAAAATTCCACAAAAATCCCGCAAAATTCCTTCCATCTTCTCAGAACCCAAACAAACTCCTGCAACATCTCACAAAATCTCCACCAATTTCCAAACAATTCAAGAAAAATCCCGCAAAATTCTTCAAGTCTCCTCCAAATACCACAAACATCCCACAAACATCCCACAAACATCCCACAAACATCCCACAAACATCCCACAAAATTCAAGAGAAATCCCACAAAATTCAAAAGAAATCGCACAAAATCCTGTACAAGCCCCACACAATTCCCTAAATCTTCTCAGAACCCAACCACATTCCTGCAACATCCCACAAAATCTCCAACAATTTCCACAAAATTCAAGAAGACTCTCACAAAATACTTGAAAGCTGCTGAAAATTCCACAAATATCCCACAAAAATCCCTAAATCTTCTCAAAACCCAACCACATTCCTGCAGCATCTCACAAAATCTCCACCAATATCCAAAAAATTCAAGAAAATTCCCTCCAAATTCTTCAAGTCTCCTCCAAATCCCACAAAATTCAAGACAAATCCTCAAAATCCCACAAAAATCCCACCAAATTCCAGAACCATCTCACAAAATCTCAACAAATTTCCACTAAATTCAAGAAAACTCTCACAAAGTTCTTGAAAGCCCCTCAAAATTCCAGAAAAATGCCACAAAATTCCCTACATCTTCTCGAAACCCAAACAAACTCCTGCAACATCTCACAAAATCTCCAACAATTTCCAAACAATTCAAGAAAAATCCCGCAAAATTCTTCAAGTCTCGTACAAATCCCAGAAAAATCCCACAAAATTCCAGAAACATCCCACCAAATCACCTCAATATCACCAAAAATTCTGGAAAAGCCTCACAAAATTGCAGAAAAATGCCACAAAATTCCCTAAACCTTCTCAAAACCCTACCCAATTCCTGCAACATCCCACAAAAACTCCAACAATTTCCACAAAATTCAAGAAAAGTCCCTCCAAATTCACTGAATTTCCTCAATATCCCACCAAATTCCAGAACCATCTCACAAAATCTCAAAAAATTTCCACTAAATCTAAGAAAATTCCCTCCAAATTCTTCAAGTCTCCTCCAAATCCCACAAAATTCAAGAAAAATCCTCAAAATTCCACAAAAATCCCACCGAATTCCTTCCATCTTCTCAGAACCCAAACAAACTCCTGCAACATCTCACAAAATCTCCACCAATTTCCAAACAATTCAAGAAAAATCCCGCAAAATTCTTCAAGTCTCCTCCAAATACCACAAACATCCCACAAACATCCCACAAACATCCCACAAACATCCCACAAACATCCCACAAAATCTCCACCAATTTCCAAACAATTCAAGAAAAATCCCGCAAAATTCTTCAAGTCTCGTACAAATCCCAGAAAAATCCCACAAAATTCCAGAAACATCCCACCAAATCACCTCAATATCACCAAAAATTCTGGAAAAGCCTCACAAAATTGCAGAAAAATGCCACAAAATTCCCTAAACCTTCTCAAAACCCTACCCAATTCCTGCAGCATCCCACAAAATCTCCAACAATTTCCACAAAATTCAAGAAAAATCCCTCAAAATTCACTGAATTTCCTCAATATCCCACCAAATTCCAGAACCATCTCACAAAATCTCAACAAATTTCCACTAAATCTAAGAAAATTCCCTCCAAATTCTTCAAGTCTCCTCCAAATCCCACAAAATTCAAGAGAAATCCTCAAAATTCCACAAAAATCCAACAAAATTCCTTCCATCTTCTCAAAACCCAAACAAATTCCTGCAACATCTCACAAAATCTCCACCAATAGCCAAAAAATTCAAGAAAAATCCCTCCAAATTCACTGAATTTCCTCAATATCCCACCAAATTCCAGAACCATCTCACAAAATCTCAACAAATTTCCACAAAATCTAAGAAAATTCCACAAAATTCTTCAAGTCTCCTCCAAATCCCACAAAATTCAAGAGAAATCCTCAAAATTCCACAAAAATCCCACAAAATTCCTTCCATCTTCTCAGAACCCAAACAAACTCCTGCAACATCTCACAAAATCTCCACCAATTTCCAAACAATTCAAGAAAAATCCCGCAAAATTCTTCAAGTCTCCTCCAAATACCACAAACATCCCACAAACATCCCACAAACATCCCACAAACATCCCACAAACATCCCACAAACATCCCACAAAATTCAAGAGAAATCCCAAAAATTCAAAAGAAATCGCACAAAATCCTGTACAAGCCCCACACAATTCCCTAAATCTTCTCAGAACCCAACCACATTCCTGCAACATCCCACAAAATCTCCAACAATTTCCACAAAATTCAAGAAGACTCTCACAAAATACTTGAAAGCTGCTGAAAATTCCACAAATATCCCACAAAAATCCCTAAATCTTCTCAAAACCCAACCACATTCCTGCAGCATCTCACAAAATCTCCACCAATATCCAAAAAATTCAAGAAAATTCCCTCCAAATTCTTCAAGTCTCCTCCAAATCCCACAAAATTCAAGACAAATCCTCAAAATCCCACAAAAATCCCACCAAATTCCAGAACCATCTCACAAAATCTCAACAAATTTCCACTAAATTCAAGAAAACTCTCACAAAGTTCTTGAAAGCCCCTCAAAATTCCAGAAAAATGCCACAAAATTCCCTACATCTTCTCAAAACCCAAACAAACTCCTGCAACATCTCACAAAATCTCCACCAATTTCCAAACAATTCAAGAAAAATCCCGCAAAATTCTTCAAGTCTCGTACAAATCCCAGAAAAATCCCACAAAATTCCAGAAACATCCCACCAAATCACCTCAATATCACCAAACATTCTGGAAAAGCCTCACAAAATTGCAGAAAAATGCCACAAAATTCCATAAATCTTCTCAAAACCCTACCAAATTCCTGCAACATCTCACAAAATCTCCACCAATAGCCAAAAAATTCAAGAAAAATCCCGTAAAATTCCTAAAAGTCTCCTCCAAATACCACAAACATCCTACAAACATCTCAAAAACATCCCACAAACATCCCATAAAATTCAAGAGAAATCCCACAAAATTCAAGAGAAATCCCACCAAATTCTGTACAAGCCCCACACAATTCCCTAAATCTTCTCAGAACCCAACCACATTCCTGCAACATCCCACAAAATCTCCAACAATTTCCACAAAATTCAAGAAAATTCCCTCCAAATTCACTGAATTTCCTCAATATCCAACCAAACTCCAGAACCATCTCACAAAATCTCAACAAATTTCCAAAAAATTCAAAAAAACTCTCACAAAGTTCTTGAAAGCCCCTCAAAATTCCAGAAAAATGCCACAAAATTCCCTACATCTTCTCAAAACATTACAAAATTCTACAGACATCTCACAAAATCTCCACACATTTCCACAAAATCTAAGAAAATTCCCGCAAAATTCTTCAAGTCTCCTCCAAATCCCACAAAATTCAAGAGAAATCCTCAAAATTCCACAAAAATCCAACAAAATTCCCTACATCTTCTCAAAATCCAAACAAATTCCTGAAACATCTCACAAAATCTCCACCAATTTCCACAACATTTAGGAAAAATCCCTCCAACTTCTTCAAGTCTCCTCCAAATCCCACAAAATTCAAGAGAATTCCTCAAAATTCCACAAAAATCCCACAAAATTCCTGCAACATCTCACAAAATCTCTGGAAATTTCCACAAAATTCAAGAAGACTCTCACAAAATACTTGAAAGCTGCTGAAAATTCCACGAATATCCCACAAAAATCCCTAAATCTTCTCAAAACCCAACCACATTCCTGCAGCATCTCACAAAATCTCCACCAATATCCAAAAAATTCAAGAAAATTCCCTCCAAATTCTTCAAGTCTCCTCCAAATCCCACAAAATTCAAGACAAATCCTCAAAATCCCACAAAAATCCCACCAAATTCCAGAACCATCTCACAAAATCTCAACAAATTTCCACTAAATTCAAGAAAACTCTCACAAAGTTCTTGAAAGCCCCTCAAAATTCCAGAAAAATGCCACAAAATTCCCTACATCTTCTCAAAACCCAAACAAACTCCTGCAACATCTCACAAAATCTCCAACAATTTCCAAACAATTCAAGAAAAATCCCGCAAAATTCTTCAAGTCTCGTACAAATACCAGAAAAATCCCACAAAATTCAAGAAACATCCCACCAAATCACCTCAATATCACCAAAAATTCTGGAAAAGCCTCACAAAATTGCAGAAAAATGCCACAAAATTCCCTAAACCTTCTCAAAACCCTACCCAATTCCTGCAACGTCCCACAAAATCTCCAACAATTTCCACAAAATTCAAGAAAAATCCCTCAAAATTCACTGAATTTCCTCAATATCCCACCAAATTCCAGAACCATCTCACAAAATCTCAACAAATTTCCACTAAATCTAAGAAAATTCCCTCCAAATTCTTCAAGTCTCCTCCAAATCCCACAAAATTCAAGAGAAATCCTCAAAATTCCACAAAAATCCAACAAAATTCCTTCCATCTTCTCAAAACCCAAACAAATTCCTGCAACATCTCACAAAATCTCCACCAATAGCCAAAAAATTCAAGAAAAATCCCTCCAAATTCACTGAATTTCCTCAATATCCCACCAAATTCCAGAACCATCTCACAAAATCTCAACAAATTTCCACAAAATCTAAGAAAATTCCACAAAATTCTTCAAGTCTCCTCCAAATCCCACAAAATTCAAGAGAAATCCTCAAAATTCCACAAAAATCCCACAAAATTCCTTCCATCTTCTCAGAACCCAAACAAACTCCTGCAACATCTCACAAAATCTCCACCAATTTCCAAACAATTCAAGAAAAATCCCGCAAAATTCTTCAAGTCTCCTCCAAATACCACAAACATCCCACAAACATCCCACAAACATCCCACAAACATCCCACAAACATCCCACAAACATCCCACAAAATTCAAGAGAAATCCCAAAAATTCAAAAGAAATCGCACAAAATCCTGTACAAGCCCCACACAATTCCCTAAATCTTCTCAGAACCCAACCACATTCCTGCAACATCCCACAAAATCTCCAACAATTTCCACAAAATTCAAGAAGACTCTCACAAAATACTTGAAAGCTGCTGAAAATTCCACAAATATCCCACAAAAATCCCTAAATCTTCTCAAAACCCAACCACATTCCTGCAGCATCTCACAAAATCTCCACCAATATCCAAAAAATTCAAGAAAATTCCCTCCAAATTCTTCAAGTCTCCTCCAAATCCCACAAAATTCAAGACAAATCCTCAAAATCCCACAAAAATCCCACCAAATTCCAGAACCATCTCACAAAATCTCAACAAATTTCCACTAAATTCAAGAAAACTCTCACAAAGTTCTTGAAAGCCCCTCAAAATTCCAGAAAAATGCCACAAAATTCCCTACATCTTCTCAAAACCCAAACAAACTCCTGCAACATCTCACAAAATCTCCACCAATTTCCAAACAATTCAAGAAAAATCCCGCAAAATTCTTCAAGTCTCGTACAAATCCCAGAAAAATCCCACAAAATTCCAGAAACATCCCACCAAATCACCTCAATATCACCAAACATTCTGGAAAAGCCTCACAAAATTGCAGAAAAATGCCACAAAATTCCATAAATCTTCTCAAAACCCTACCAAATTCCTGCAACATCTCACAAAATCTCCACCAATAGCCAAAAAATTCAAGAAAAATCCCGTAAAATTCCTAAAAGTCTCCTCCAAATACCACAAACATCCTACAAACATCTCAAAAACATCCCACAAACATCCCATAAAATTCAAGAGAAATCCCACAAAATTCAAGAGAAATCCCACCAAATTCTGTACAAGCCCCACACAATTCCCTAAATCTTCTCAGAACCCAACCACATTCCTGCAACATCCCACAAAATCTCCAACAATTTCCACAAAATTCAAGAAAATTCCCTCCAAATTCACTGAATTTCCTCAATATCCAACCAAACTCCAGAACCATCTCACAAAATCTCAACAAATTTCCAAAAAATTCAAAAAAACTCTCACAAAGTTCTTGAAAGCCCCTCAAAATTCCAGAAAAATGCCACAAAATTCCCTACATCTTCTCAAAACATTACAAAATTCTACAGACATCTCACAAAATCTCCACACATTTCCACAAAATCTAAGAAAATTCCCGCAAAATTCTTCAAGTCTCCTCCAAATCCCACAAAATTCAAGAGAAATCCTCAAAATTCCACAAAAATCCAACAAAATTCCCTACATCTTCTCAAAATCCAAACAAATTCCTGAAACATCTCACAAAATCTCCACCAATTTCCACAACATTTAGGAAAAATCCCTCCAACTTCTTCAAGTCTCCTCCAAATCCCACAAAATTCAAGAGAATTCCTCAAAATTCCACAAAAATCCCACAAAATTCCTGCAACATCTCACAAAATCTCTGGAAATTTCCACAAAATTCAAGAAGACTCTCACAAAATACTTGAAAGCTGCTGAAAATTCCACGAATATCCCACAAAAATCCCTAAATCTTCTCAAAACCCAACCACATTCCTGCAGCATCTCACAAAATCTCCACCAATATCCAAAAAATTCAAGAAAATTCCCTCCAAATTCTTCAAGTCTCCTCCAAATCCCACAAAATTCAAGACAAATCCTCAAAATCCCACAAAAATCCCACCAAATTCCAGAACCATCTCACAAAATCTCAACAAATTTCCACTAAATTCAAGAAAACTCTCACAAAGTTCTTGAAAGCCCCTCAAAATTCCAGAAAAATGCCACAAAATTCCCTACATCTTCTCAAAACCCAAACAAACTCCTGCAACATCTCACAAAATCTCCAACAATTTCCAAACAATTCAAGAAAAATCCCGCAAAATTCTTCAAGTCTCGTACAAATACCAGAAAAATCCCACAAAATTCAAGAAACATCCCACCAAATCACCTCAATATCACCAAAAATTCTGGAAAAGCCTCACAAAATTGCAGAAAAATGCCACAAAATTCCCTAAACCTTCTCAAAACCCTACCCAATTCCTGCAACGTCCCACAAAATCTCCAACAATTTCCACAAAATTCAAGAAAAATCCCTCAAAATTCACTGAATTTCCTCAATATCCCACCAAATTCCAGAACCATCTCACAAAATCTCAACAAATTTCCACAAAATCTAAGAAAATTCCACAAAATTCTTCAAGTCTCCTCCAAATCCCACAAAATTCAAGAGAAATCCTCAAAATTCCACAAAAATCCCACAAAATTCCTTCCATCTTCTCAGAACCCAAACAAACTCCTGCAACATCTCACAAAATCTCCACCAATTTCCAAACAATTCAAGAAAAATCCCGCAAAATTCTTCAAGTCTCCTCCAAATACCACAAACATCCCACAAACATCCCACAAACATCCCACAAACATCCCACAAACATCCCACAAACATCCCACAAAATTCAAGAGAAATCCCACAAAATTCAAAAGAAATCGCACAAAATCCTGTACAAGCCCCACACAATTCCCTAAATCTTCTCAGAACCCAACCACATTCCTGCAACATCCCACAAAATCTCCAACAATTTCCACAAAATTCAAGAAGACTCTCACAAAATACTTGAAAGCTGCTGAAAATTCCACGAATATCCCACAAAAATCCCTAAATCTTCTCAAAACCCAACCACATTCCTGCAGCATCTCACAAAATCTCCACCAATATCCAAAAAATTCAAGAAAATTCCCTCCAAATTCTTCAAGTCTCCTCCAAATCCCACAAAATTCAAGAGAAATCCTCAAAATCCCACAAAAATCCCACCAAATTCCAGAACCATCTCACAAAATCTCAACAAATTTCCACTAAATTCAAGAAAACTCTCACAAAGTTCTTGAAAGCCCCTCAAAATTCCAGAAAAATGCCACAAAATTCCCTACATCTTCTCAAAACCCAAACAAACTCCTGCAACATCTCACAAAATCTCCACCAATTTCCAAACAATTCAAGAAAAATCCCGCAAAATTCTTCAAGTCTCGTACAAATCCCAGAAAAATCCCACAAAATTCCAGAAACATCCCACCAAATCACCTCAATATCACCAAACATTCTGGAAAAGCCTCACAAAATTGCAGAAAAATGCCACAAAATTCCATAAATCTTCTCAAAACCCTACCAAATTCCTGCAACATCTCACAAAATCTCCACCAATAGCCAAAAAATTCAAGAAAAATCCCGTAAAATTCCTAAAAGTCTCCTCCAAATACCACAAACATCCTACAAACATCTCAAAAACATCCCACAAACATCCCATAAAATTCAAGAGAAATCCCACAAAATTCAAGAGAAATCCCACCAAATTCTGTACAAGCCCCACACAATTCCCTAAATCTTCTCAGAACCCAACCACATTCCTGCAACATCCCACAAAATCTCCAACAATTTCCACAAAATTCAAGAAAATTCCCTCCAAATTCACTGAATTTCCTCAATATCCAACCAAACTCCAGAACCATCTCACAAAATCTCAACAAATTTCCAAAAAATTCAAAAAAACTCTCACAAAGTTCTTGAAAGCCCCTCAAAATTCCAGAAAAATGCCACAAAATTCCCTACATCTTCTCAAAACATTACAAAATTCTACAGACATCTCACAAAATCTCCACACATTTCCACAAAATCTAAGAAAATTCCCGCAAAATTCTTCAAGTCTCCTCCAAATCCCACAAAATTCAAGAGAAATCCTCAAAATTCCACAAAAATCCAACAAAATTCCCTACATCTTCTCAAAATCCAAACAAATTCCTGAAACATCTCACAAAATCTCCACCAATTTCCACAACATTTAGGAAAAATCCCTCCAACTTCTTCAAGTCTCCTCCAAATCCCACAAAATTCAAGAGAATTCCTCAAAATTCCACAAAAATCCCACAAAATTCCTGCAACATCTCACAAAATCTCTGGAAATTTCCACAAAATTCAAGAAGACTCTCACAAAATACTTGAAAGCTGCTGAAAATTCCACGAATATCCCACAAAAATCCCTAAATCTTCTCAAAACCCAACCACATTCCTGCAGCATCTCACAAAATCTCCACCAATATCCAAAAAATTCAAGAAAATTCCCTCCAAATTCTTCAAGTCTCCTCCAAATCCCACAAAATTCAAGACAAATCCTCAAAATCCCACAAAAATCCCACCAAATTCCAGAACCATCTCACAAAATCTCAACAAATTTCCACTAAATTCAAGAAAACTCTCACAAAGTTCTTGAAAGCCCCTCAAAATTCCAGAAAAATGCCACAAAATTCCCTACATCTTCTCAAAACCCAAACAAACTCCTGCAACATCTCACAAAATCTCCAACAATTTCCAAACAATTCAAGAAAAATCCCGCAAAATTCTTCAAGTCTCGTACAAATACCAGAAAAATCCCACAAAATTCAAGAAACATCCCACCAAATCACCTCAATATCACCAAAAATTCTGGAAAAGCCTCACAAAATTGCAGAAAAATGCCACAAAATTCCCTAAACCTTCTCAAAACCCTACCCAATTCCTGCAACGTCCCACAAAATCTCCAACAATTTCCACAAAATTCAAGAAAAATCCCTCAAAATTCACTGAATTTCCTCAATATCCCACCAAATTCCAGAACCATCTCACAAAATCTCAACAAATTTCCACTAAATCTAAGAAAATTCCCTCCAAATTCTTCAAGTCTCCTCCAAATCCCACAAAATTCAAGAGAATGCCTCAAAATTCCACAAAAATCCAACAAAATTCCTTCCATCTTCTCAAAACCCAAACAAATTCCTGCAACATCTCACAAAATCTCCACCAATAGCCAAAAAATTCAAGAAAAATCCCTCCAAATTCACTGAATTTCCTCAATATCCCACCAAATTCCAGAACCATCTCACAAAATCTCAACAAATTTCCACAAAATCTAAGAAAATTCCACAAAATTCTTCAAGTCTCCTCCAAATCCCACAAAATTCAAGAGAAATCCTCAAAATTCCACAAAAATCCCGCAAAATTCCTTCCATCTTCTCAGAACCCAAACAAACTCCTGCAACATCTCACAAAATCTCCACCAATTTCCAAACAATTCAAGAAAAATCCCGCAAAATTCTTCAAGTCTCCTCCAAATACCACAAACATCCCACAAACATCCAACAAACATCCCACAAACATCCCACAAACATCCCACAAAATCTCCACCAATTTCCAAACAATTCAAGAAAAATCCCGCAAAATTCTTCAAGTCTCGTACAAATCCCAGAAAAATCCCACAAAATTCCAGAAACATCCCACCAAATCACCTCAATATCACCAAAAATTCTGGAAAAGCCTCACAAAATTGCAGAAAAATGCCACAAAATTCCCTAAACCTTCTCAAAACCCTACCCAATTCCTGCAGCATCCCACAAAATCTCCAACAATTTCCACAAAATTCAAGAAAAATCCCTCAAAATTCACTGAATTTCCTCAATATCCCACCAAATTCCAGAACCATCTCACAAAATCTCAACAAATTTCCACTAAATCTAAGAAAATTCCCTCCAAATTCTTCAAGTCTCCTCCAAATCCCACAAAATTCAAGAGAAATCCTCAAAATTCCAAAAAAATCCAACAAAATTCCTTCCATCTTCTCAAAACCCAAACAAATTCCTGCAACATCTCACAAAATCTCCACCAATAGCCAAAAAATTCAAGAAAAATCCCTCCAAATTCACTGAATTTCCTCAATATCCCACCAAATTCCAGAACCATCTCACAAAATCTCAACAAATTTCCACAAAATCTAAGAAAATTCCCTCCAAATTCTTCAAGTCTCCTCCAAATCCCACAAAATTCAAGAGAAATCCTCAAAATTCCACAAAAATCCCACAAAATTCCTTCCATCTTCTCAGAACCCAAACAAACTCCTGCAACATCTCACAAAATCTCCACCAATTTCCAAACAATTCAAGAAAAATCCCGCAAAATTCTTCAAGTCTCCTCCAAATACCACAAACATCCCACAAACATCCCACAAACATCCCACAAACATCCCACAAACATCCCACAAACATCCCACAAAATTCAAGAGAAATCCCAAAAATTCAAAAGAAATCGCACAAAATCCTGTACAAGCCCCACACAATTCCCTAAATCTTCTCAGAACCCAACCACATTCCTGCAACATCCCACAAAATCTCTGGAAATTTCCACAAAATTCAAGAAGACTCTCACAAAATACTTGAAAGCTGCTGAAAATTCCACGAATATCCCACAAAAATCCCTAAATCTTCTCAAAACCCAACCACATTCCTGCAGCATCTCACAAAATCTCCACCAATATCCAAAAAATTCAAGAAAATTCCCTCCAAATTCTTCAAGTCTCCTCCAAATCCCACAAAATTCAAGACAAATCCTCAAAATCCCACAAAAATCCCACCAAATTCCAGAACCATCTCACAAAATCTCAACAAATTTCCACTAAATTCAAGAAAACTCTCACAAAGTTCTTGAAAGCCCCTCAAAATTCCAGAAAAATGCCACAAAATTCCCTACATCTTCTCAAAACCCAAACAAACTCCTGCAACATCTCACAAAATCTCCACCAATTTCCAAACAATTCAAGAAAAATCCCGCAAAATTCTTCAAGTCTCGTACAAATCCCAGAAAAATCCCACAAAATTCCAGAAACATCCCACCAAATCACCTCAATATCACCAAAAATTCTGGAAAAGCCTCACAAAATTGCAGAAAAATGCCACAAAATTCCATAAATCTTCTCAAAACCCTACCCAATTCCTGCAACATCCCACAAAATCTCCAACAATTTCCACAAAATTCAAGAAAAATCCCTCAAAATTCACTGAATTTCCTCAATATCCCACCAAATTCCAGAACCATCTCACAAAATCTCAAAAAATTTCCACTAAATCTAAGAAAATTCCCTCCAAATTCTTCAAGTCTCCTCCAAATCCCACAAAATTCAAGAGAAATCCTCAAAATTCCACAAAAATCCCACAAAATTCCTTCCATCTTCTCAAAACCCAAACAAATTCCTGCAACATCTCACAAAATCTCCACCAATTTCCAAACATTTCAAGAAAAATCCCGCAAAATTCTTCAAGTCTCCTCCAAATACCACAAACATCCTACAAACATCTCAAAAACATCCCACAAACATCCCATAAAATTCAAGAGAAATCCCACAAAATTCAAGAGAAATCCCACCAAATTCTGTACAAGCCCCACACAATTCCCTAAATCTTCTCAGAACCCAACCACATTCCTGCAACATCCCACAAAATCTCCAACAATTTCCACAAAATTCAAGAAAATTCCCTCCAAATTCACTGAATTTCCTCAATATCCAACCAAACTCCAGAACCATCTCACAAAATCTCAACAAATTTCCAAAAAATTCAAAAAAACTCTCACAAAGTTCTTGAAAGCCCCTCAAAATTCCAGAAAAATGCCACAAAATTCCCTACATCTTCTCAAAACATTACAAAATTCTACAGACATCTCACAAAATCTCCACACATTTCCACAAAATCTAAGAAAATTCCCGCAAAATTCTTCAAGTCTCCTCCAAATCCCACAAAATTCAAGAGAAATCCTCAAAATTCCACAAAAATCCAACAAAATTCCCTACATCTTCTCAAAATCCAAACAAATTCCTGAAACATCTCACAAAATCTCCACCAATTTCCACAACATTTAGGAAAAATCCCTCCAACTTCTTCAAGTCTCCTCCAAATCCCACAAAATTCAAGAGAATTCCTCAAAATTCCACAAAAATCCCACAAAATTCCTGCAACATCTCACAAAATCTCCGGAAATTTCCACAAAATTCAAGAAGACTCTCACAAAATACTTGAAAGCTGCTGAAAATTCCACGAATATCCCACAAAAATCCCTAAATCTTCTCAAAACCCAACCACATTCCTGCAGCATCTCACAAAATCTCCACCAATATCCAAAAAATTCAAGAAAATTCCCTCCAAATTCTTCAAGTCTCCTCCAAATCCCACAAAATTCAAGACAAATCCTCAAAATCCCACAAAAATCCCACCAAATTCCAGAACCATCTCACAAAATCTCAACAAATTTCCACTAAATTCAAGAAAACTCTCACAAAGTTCTTGAAAGCCCCTCAAAATTCCAGAAAAATGCCACAAAATTCCCTACATCTTCTCAAAACCCAAACAAACTCCTGCAACATCTCACAAAATCTCCAACAATTTCCAAACAATTCAAGAAAAATCCCGCAAAATTCTTCAAGTCTCGTACAAATCCCAGAAAAATCCCACAAAATTCCAGAAACATCCCACCAAATCACCTCAATATCACCAAACATTCTGGAAAAGCCTCACAAAATTGCAGAAAAATGCCACAAAATTCCATAAATCTTCTCAAAACCCTACCAAATTCCTTCAACATCTCACAAAATCTCCACCAATAGCCAAAAAATTCAAGAAAAATCCCTCCAAATTCACTGAATTTCCTCAATATCCCACCAAATTCCAGAACCATCTCACAAAATCTCAACAAATTTCCACAAAATCTAAGAAAATTCCCTCCAAATTCTTCAAGTCTCCTCCAAATCCCACAAAATTCAAGAGAAATCCTCAAAATTCCACAAAAATCCCACAAAATTCCTTCCATCTTCTCAGAACCCAAACAAACTCCTGCAACATCTCACAAAATCTCCACCAATTTCCAAACAATTCAAGAAAAATCCCGCAAAATTCTTCAAGTCTCCTCCAAATACCACAAACATCCCACAAACATCCCACAAACATCCCACAAACATCCCACAAACATCCCACAAAATTCAAGAGAAATCCCACAAAATTCAAAAGAAATCGCACAAAATCCTGTACAAGCCCCACACAATTCCCTAAATCTTCTCAGAACCCAACCACATTCCTGCAACATCCCACAAAATCTCCAACAATTTCCACAAAATTCAAGAAGACTCTCACAAAATACTTGAAAGCTGCTGAAAATTCCACGAATATCCCACAAAAATCCCTAAATCTTCTCAAAACCCAACCACATTCCTGCAGCATCTCACAAAATCTCCACCAATATCCAAAAAATTCAAGAAAATTCCCTCCAAATTCTTCAAGTCTCCTCCAAATCCCACAAAATTCAAGAGAAATCCTCAAAATCCCACAAAAATCCCACCAAATTCCAGAACCATCTCACAAAATCTCAACAAATTTCCACTAAATTCAAGAAAACTCTCACAAAGTTCTTGAAAGCCCCTCAAAATTCCAGAAAAATGCCACAAACTTCCCTACATCTTCTCAAAACCCAAACAAACTCCTGCAACATCTCACAAAATCTCCACCAATTTCCAAACAATTCAAGAAAAATCCCGCAAAATTCTTCAAGTCTCGTACAAATCCCAGAAAAATCCCACAAAATTCCAGAAACATCCCACCAAATCACCTCAATATCACCAAACATTCTGGAAAAGCCTCACAAAATTGCAGAAAAATGCCACAAAATTCCATAAATCTTCTCAAAACCCTACCAAATTCCTGCAACATCTCACAAAATCTCCACCAGTTTCCACAAAATTCAAGAAAAATCCCTCAAAATTCACTGAATTTCCTCAATATCCCACCAAATTCCAGAACCATCTCACAAAATCTCAACAAATTTCCACAAAATCTAAGAAAATTCCGCAAAATTCTTCAAGTCTCCTCCAAATCCCACAAAATTCAAGAGAAATCCTCAAAATTCCACAAAAATCCCACAAAATTCCTTCCATCTTCTCAGAACCCAAACAAACTCCTGCAACATCTCACAAAATCTCCACCAATTTCCAAACAATTCAAGAAAAATCCCGCAAAATTCTTCAAGTCTCCTCCAAATACCACAAACATCCCACAAACATCCCACAAACATCCCACAAACATCCCACAAACATCCCACAAAATCTCCAACAATTTCCAAACAATTCAAGAAAAATCCCGCAAAATTCTTCAAGTCTCGTACAAATCCCAGAAAAATCCCACAAAATTCAAGAAACATCCCACCAAATCACCTCAATATCACCAAAAATTCCGGAAAAGCCTCACAAAATTGCAGAAAAATGCCACAAAATTCCCTAAACCTTCTCAAAACCCTACCCAATTCCTGCAACATCCCACAAAATCTCCAACAATTTCCACAAAATTCAAGAAAAATCCCTCAAAATTCACTGAATTTCCTCAATATCCCACCAAATTCCAGAACCATCTCACAAAATCTCAACAAATTTCCATTAAATCTAAGAAAATTCCTTCCAAATTCTTCAAGTCTCCTCCAAATCCCACAAAATTCAAGAGAAATCCTCAAAATTCCACAAAAATCCAACAAAATTCCTTCCA
Source organism: Cyanistes caeruleus (assembly GCF_971803275.1). Lineage (NCBI taxonomy): Eukaryota > Metazoa > Chordata > Aves > Passeriformes > Paridae > Cyanistes > Cyanistes caeruleus. Next base: position 88,145,105 of record NC_141702.1, on the reverse strand, counting down.
TCTTCTCAAAACCCAAACAAATTCCTGCAACATCTCACAAAATCTCCACCAATAGCCAAAAAATTCAAGAAAAATCCCTCAAAATTCACTGAATTTCCTCAATATCCCACCAAATTCCAGAACCATCTCACAAAATCTCAACAAATTTCCACAAAATCTAAGAAAATTCCACAAAATTCTTCAAGTCTCCTCCAAATCCCACAAAATTCAAGACAAATCCTCAAAATTCCACAAAAATCCCACAAAATTCCTTCCATCTTCTCAGAACCCAAACAAACTCCTGCAACATCTCACAAAATCTCCACCAATTTCCAAACAATTCAAGAAAAATCCCGCAAAATTCTTCAAGTCTCCTCCAAATACCACAAACATCCCACAAACATCCCACAAACATCCCACAAACATCCCACAAACATCCCACAAAATTCAAGAGAAATCCCACAAAATTCAAAAGAAATCGCACAAAATCCTGTACAAGCCCCACACAATTCCCTAAATCTACTCAGAACCCAACCACATTCCTGCAACATCCCACAAAATCTCCGGAAATTTCCACAAAATTCAAGAAGACTCTCACAAAATACTTGAAAGCTGCTGAAAATTCCACGAATATCCCACAAAAATCCCTAAATCTTCTCAAAACCCAACCACATTCCTGCAGCATCTCACAAAATCTCCACCAATATCCAAAAAATTCAAGAAAATTCTCTCCAAATTCTTCAAGTCTCCTCCAAATCCCACAAAATTCAAGACAAATCCTCAAAATCCCACAAAAATCCCACCAAATTCCAGAACCATCTCACAAAATCTCAACAAATTTCCACTAAATTCAAGAAAACTCTCACAAAGTTCTTGAAAGCCCCTCAAAATTCCAGAAAAATGCCACAAACTTCCCTACATCTTCACAAAACCCAACCACATTCCTGCAACATCTCACAAAATCTCCAACAATTTCCACAAAATTCAAGAAAAATCCCGCAAAATTCTTCAAGTCTCCTCCAAATCCCAGAAAAATCCCACAAAATTCCAGAAACATCCCACCAAATCACCTCAATATCACCAAACATTCTGGAAAAGCCTCACAAAATTGCAGAAAAATGCCACAAAATTCCATAAATCTTCTCAAAACCCTACCAAATTCCTTCAACATCTCACAAAATCTCCACCAATAGCCAAAAAATTCAAGAAAAATCCCTCCAAATTCACTGAATTTCCTCAATATCCCACCAAATTCCAGAACCATCTAACAAAATCTCAACAAATTTCCACAAAATCTAAGAAAATTCCCTCCAAATTCTTCAAGTCTCCTCCAAATCCCACAAAATTCAAGAGAAATCCTCAAAATTCAACAAAAATCCCACAAAATTCCTTCCATCTTCTCAGAACCCAAACAAACTCCTGCAACATCTCACAAAATCTCCACCAATTTCCAAACAATTCAAGAAAAATCCCGCAAAATTCTTCAAGTCTCCTCCAAATACCACAAACATCCCACAAACATCCCACAAACATCCCACAAACATCCCACAAACATCCCACAAAATTCAAGAGAAATCCCACAAAATTCAAAAGAAATCGCACAAAATCCTGTACAAGCCCCACACAATTCCCTAAATCTTCTCAGAACCCAACCACATTCCTGCAACATCCCACAAAATCTCCAACAATTTCCACAAAATTCAAGAAGACTCTCACAAAATACTTGAAAGCTGCTGAAAATTCCACGAATATCCCACAAAAATCCCTAAATCTTCTCAAAACCCAACCACATTCCTGCAGCATCTCACAAAATCTCCACCAATATCCAAAAAATTCAAGAAAATTCCCTCCAAATTCTTCAAGTCTCCTCCAAATCCCACAAAATTCAAGAGAAATCCTCAAAATCCCACAAAAATCCCACCAAATTCCAGAACCATCTCACAAAATCTCAACAAATTTCCACTAAATTCAAGAAAACTCTCACAAAGTTCTTGAAAGCCCCTCAAAATTCCAGAAAAATGCCACAAAATTCCCTACATCTTCTCAAAACCCAAACAAACTCCTGCAACATCTCACAAAATCTCCACCAATTTCCAAACAATTCAAGAAAAATCCCGCAAAATTCTTCAAGTCTCCTACAAATCCCAGAAAAATCCCACAAAATTCCAGAAACATCCCACCAAATCACCTCAATATCACCAAAAATTCTGGAAAAGCCTCACAAAATTGCAGAAAAATGCCACAAAATTCCATAAATCTTCTCAAAACCCTACCAAATTCCTGCAACATCTCGCAAAATCTCCACCAATAGCCAAAAAATTCAAGAAAAATCCCTCAAAATTCACTGAATTTCCTCAATATCCCACCAAATTCCAGAACCATCTCACAAAATCTCAACAAATTTCCACAAAATCTAAGAAAATTCCGCAAAATTCTTCAAGTCTCCTCCAAATCCCACAAAATTCAAGAGAAATCCTCAAAATTCAACAAAAATCCCACAAAATTCCTTCCATCTTCTCAGAACTTAAACAAACTCCTGCAACATCTCACAAAATCTCCACCAATTTCCAAACAATTCAAGAAAAATCCCGCAAAATTCTTCAAGTCTCCTCCAAATACCACAAACATCCCACAAACATCCCACAAACAACCCACAAACATCCCACAAAATCTCCAACAATTTCCAAACAATTCAAGAAAAATCCCGCAAAATTCTTCAAGTCTCGTACAAATCCCATAAAAATCCCACAAAATTCCAGAAACATCCCACCAAATCACCTCAATATCACCAAAAATTCTGGAAAAGCCTCACAAAATTGCAGAAAAATGCCACAAAATTCCATAAATCTTCTCAAAACCCTACCAAATTCCTGGAACATCTCACAAAATCTCCACCAATAGCCAAAAAATTCAAGAAAAATCCCTCCAAATTCACTGAATTTCCTCAATATCCCACCAAATTCCAGAACCATCTCACAAAATCTCAACAAATTTCCACAAAATCTAAGAAAATTCCCTCCAAATTCTTCAAGTCTCCTCCAAATCCCACAAAATTCAAGAGAAATCCTCAAAATTCCACAAAAATCCCACAAAATTCCTTCCATCTTCTCAGAACCCAAACAAACTCCTGCAACATCTCACAAAATCTCCACCAATTTCCAAACAATTCAAGAAAAATCCCGCAAAATTCTTCAAGTCTCCTCCAAATACCACAAACATCCCACAAACATCCCACAAACATCCCACAAACATCCCACAAACATCCCACAAACATCCCACAAAATTCAAGAGAAATCCCAAAAATTCAAAAGAAATCGCACAAAATCCTGTACAAGCCCCACACAATTCCCTAAATCTTCTCAGAACCCAACCACATTCCTGCAACATCCCACAAAATCTCTGGAAATTTCCACAAAATTCAAGAAGACTCTCACAAAATACTTGAAAGCTGCTGAAAATTCCACGAATATCCCACAAAAATCCCTAAATCTTCTCAAAACCCAACCACATTCCTGCAGCATCTCACAAAATCTCCACCAATATCCAAAAAATTCAAGAAAATTCCCTCCAAATTCTTCAAGTCTCCTCCAAATCCCACAAAATTCAAGACAAATCCTCAAAATCCCACAAAAATCCCACCAAATTCCAGAACCATCTCACAAAATCTCAACAAATTTCCACTAAATTCAAGAAAACTCTCACAAAGTTCTTGAAAGCCCCTCAAAATTCCAGAAAAATGCCACAAAATTCCCTACATCTTCTCAAAACCCAAACAAACTCCTGCAACATCTCACAAAATCTCCACCAATTTCCAAACAATTCAAGAAAAATCCCGCAAAATTCTTCAAGTCTCGTACAAATCCCAGAAAAATCCCACAAAATTCCAGAAACATCCCACCAAATCACCTCAATATCACCAAAAATTCTGGAAAAGCCTCACAAAATTGCAGAAAAATGCCACAAAATTCCCTAAACCTTCTCAAAACCCTACCCAATTCCTGCAACATCCCACAAAATCTCCAACAATTTCCACAAAATTCAAGAAAAATCCCTCAAAATTCACTGAATTTCCTCAATATCCCACCAAATTCCAGAACCATCTCACAAAATCTCAAAAAATTTCCACTAAATCTAAGAAAATTCCCTCCAAATTCTTCAAGTCTCCTCCAAATCCCACAAAATTCAAGAGAAATCCTCAAAATTCCACAAAAATCCCACAAAATTCCTTCCATCTTCTCAAAACCCAAACAAATTCCTGCAACATCTCACAAAATCTCCAACAATTTCCAAACATTTCAAGAAAAATCCCGCAAAATTCCTAAAAGTCTCCTCCAAATACCACAAACATCCTACAAACATCTCAAAAACATCCCACAAACATCCCATAAAATTCAAGAGAAATCCCACAAAATTCAAGAGAAATCCCACCAAATTCTGTACAAGCCCCACACAATTCCCTAAATCTTCTCAGAACCCAACCACATTCCTGCAACATCCCACAAAATCTCCAACAATTTCCACAAAATTCAAGAAAATTCCCTCCAAATTCACTGAATTTCCTCAATATCCAACCAAACTCCAGAACCATCTCACAAAATCTCAACAAATTTCCAAAAAATTCAAAAAAACTCTCACAAAGTTCTTGAAAGCCCCTCAAAATTCCAGAAAAATGCCACAAAATTCCCTACATCTTCTCAAAACATTACAAAATTCTACAGACATCTCACAAAATCTCCACACATTTCCACAAAATCTAAGAAAATTCCCGCAAAATTCTTCAAGTCTCCTCCAAATCCCACAAAATTCAAGAGAAATCCTCAAAATTCCACAAAAATCCAACAAAATTCCCTACATCTTCTCAAAATCCAAACAAATTCCTGAAACATCTCACAAAATCTCCACCAATTTCCACAACATTTAGGAAAAATCCCTCCAACTTCTTCAAGTCTCCTCCAAATCCCACAAAATTCAAGAGAATTCCTCAAAATTCCACAAAAATCCCACAAAATTCCTGCAACATCTCACAAAATCTCCGGAAATTTCCACAAAATTCAAGAAGACTCTCACAAAATACTTGAAAGCTGCTGAAAATTCCACGAATATCCCACAAAAATCCCTAAATCTTCTCAAAACCCAACCACATTCCTGCAGCATCTCACAAAATCTCCACCAATATCCAAAAAATTCAAGAAAATTCCCTCCAAATTCTTCAAGTCTCCTCCAAATCCCACAAAATTCAAGACAAATCCTCAAAATCCCACAAAAATCCCACCAAATTCCAGAACCATCTCACAAAATCTCAACAAATTTCCACTAAATTCAAGAAAACTCTCACAAAGTTCTTGAAAGCCCCTCAAAATTCCAGAAAAATGCCACAAACTTCCCTACATCTTCTCAAAACCCAAACAAACTCCTGCAACATCTCACAAAATCTCCACCAATTTCCAAACAATTCAAGAAAAATCCCGCAAAATTCTTCAAGTCTCGTACAAATCCCAGAAAAATCCCACAAAATTCCAGAAACATCCCACCAAATCACCTCAATATCACCAAAAATTCTGGAAAAGCCTCACAAAATTGCAGAAAAATGCCACAAAATTCCATAAATCTTCTCAAAACCCTACCAAATTCCTGCAACATCTCACAAAATCTCCACCAATAGCCAAAAAATTCAAGAAAAATCCCTCAAAATTCACTGAATTTCCTCAATATCCCACCAAATTCCAGAACCATCTCACAAAATCTCAACAAATTTCCACTAAATCTAAGAAAATTCCTTCCAAATTCTTCAAGTCTCCTCCAAATCCCACAAAATTCAAGAGAAATCCTCAAAATTCCACAAAAATCCAACAAAATTCCTTCCATCTTCTCAAAACCCAAACAAATTCCTGCAACATCTCACAAAATCTCCACCAATAGCCAAAAAATTCAAGAAAAATCCCTCAAAATTCACTGAATTTCCTCAATATCCCACCAAATTCCAGAACCATCTCACAAAATCTCAACAAATTTCCACAAAATCTAAGAAAATTCCCTCCAAATTCTTCAAGTCTCCTCCAAATCCCACAAAATTCAAGACAAATCCTCAAAATTCCACAAAAATCCCACAAAATTCCTTCCATCTTCTCAGAACCCAAACAAACTCCTGCAACATCTCACAAAATCTCCACCAATTTCCAAACAATTCAAGAAAAATCCCGCAAAATTCTTCAAGTCTCCTCCAAATACCACAAACATCCCACAAACATCCCACAAACATCCCACAAACATCCCACAAACATCCCACAAAATTCAAGAGAAATCCCACAAAATTCAAAAGAAATCGCACAAAATCCTGTACAAGCCCCACACAATTCCCTAAATCTACTCAGAACCCAACCACATTCCTGCAACATCCCACAAAATCTCCAACAATTTCCACAAAATTCAAGAAGACTCTCACAAAATACTTGAAAGCTGCTGAAAATTCCACGAATATCCCACAAAAATCCCTAAATCTTCTCAAAACCCAACCACATTCCTGCAGCATCTCACAAAATCTCCACCAATATCCAAAAAATTCAAGAAAATTCCCTCCAAATTCTTCAAGTCTCCTCCAAATCCCACAAAATTCAAGACAAATCCTCAAAATCCCACAAAAATCCCACCAAATTCCAGAACCATCTCACAAAATCTCAACAAATTTCCACTAAATTCAAGAAAACTCTCACAAAGTTCTTGAAAGCCCCTCAAAATTCCAGAAAAATGCCACAAACTTCCCTACATCTTCTCAAAACCCAACCACATTCCTGCAACATCTCACAAAATCTCCAACAATTTCCAAACAATTCAAGAAAAATCCCGCAAAATTCTTCAAGTCTCCTCCAAATCCCAGAAAAATCCCACAAAATTCCAGAAACATCCCACCAAATCACCTCAATATCACCAAACATTCTGGAAAAGCCTCACAAAATTGCAGAAAAATGCCACAAAATTCCATAAATCTTCTCAAAACCCTACCAAATTCCTTCAACATCTCACAAAATCTCCACCAATAGCCAAAAAATTCAAGAAAAATCCCTCCAAATTCACTGAATTTCCTCAATATCCCACCAAATTCCAGAACCATCTAACAAAATCTCAACAAATTTCCACAAAATCTAAGAAAATTCCGCAAAATTCTTCAAGTCTCCTCCAAATCCCACAAAATTCAAGAGAAATCCTCAAAATTCAACAAAAATCCCACAAAATTCCTTCCATCTTCTCAGAACCCAAACAAACTCCTGCAACATCTCACAAAATCTCCACCAATTTCCAAACAATTCAAGAAAAATCCCGCAAAATTCTTCAAGTCTCCTCCAAATACCACAAACATCCCACAAACATCCCACAAACATCCCACAAACATCCCACAAACATCCCACAAAATTCAAGAGAAATCCCACAAAATTCAAAAGAAATCGCACAAAATCCTGTACAAGCCCCACACAATTCCCTAAATCTTCTCAGAACCCAACCACATTCCTGCAACATCCCACAAAATCTCCAACAATTTCCACAAAATTCAAGAAGACTCTCACAAAATACTTGAAAGCTGCTGAAAATTCCACGAATATCCCACAAAAATCCCTAAATCTTCTCAAAACCCAACCACATTCCTGCAGCATCTCACAAAATCTCCACCAATATCCAAAAAATTCAAGAAAATTCCCTCCAAATTCTTCAAGTCTCCTCCAAATCCCACAAAATTCAAGACAAATCCTCAAAATCCCACAAAAATCCCACCAAATTCCAGAACCATCTCACAAAATCTCAACAAATTTCCACTAAATCTAAGAAAATTCCGCAAAATTCTTCAAGTCTCCTCCAAATCCCACAAAATTCAAGAGAAATCCTCAAAATTCAACAAAAATCCCACAAAATTCCTTCCATCTTCTCAGAACTTAAACAAACTCCTGCAACATCTCACAAAATCTCCACCAATTTCCAAACAATTCAAGAAAAATCCCGCAAAATTCTTCAAGTCTCCTCCAAATACCACAAACATCCCACAAACATCCCACAAACAACCCACAAACATCCCACAAAATCTCCAACAATTTCCAAACAATTCAAGAAAAATCCCGCAAAATTCTTCAAGTCTCGTACAAATCCCATAAAAATCCCACAAAATTCCAGAAACATCCCACCAAATCACCTCAATATCACCAAAAATTCTGGAAAAGCCTCACAAAATTGCAGAAAAATGCCACAAAATTCCATAAATCTTCTCAAAACCCTACCAAATTCCTGGAACATCTCACAAAATCTCCACCAATAGCCAAAAAATTCAAGAAAAATCCCTCCAAATTCACTGAATTTCCTCAATATCCCACCAAATTCCAGAACCATCTCACAAAATCTCAACAAATTTCCACAAAATCTAAGAAAATTCCCTCCAAATTCTTCAAGTCTCCTCCAAATCCCACAAAATTCAAGAGAAATCCTCAAAATTCCACAAAAATCCCACAAAATTCCTTCCATCTTCTCAGAACCCAAACAAACTCCTGCAACATCTCACAAAATCTCCACCAATTTCCAAACAATTCAAGAAAAATCCCGCAAAATTCTTCAAGTCTCCTCCAAATACCACAAACATCCCACAAACATCCCACAAACATCCCACAAACATCCCACAAACATCCCACAAACATCCCACAAAATTCAAGAGAAATCCCAAAAATTCAAAAGAAATCGCACAAAATCCTGTACAAGCCCCACACAATTCCCTAAATCTTCTCAGAACCCAACCACATTCCTGCAACATCCCACAAAATCTCTGGAAATTTCCACAAAATTCAAGAAGACTCTCACAAAATACTTGAAAGCTGCTGAAAATTCCACGAATATCCCACAAAAATCCCTAAATCTTCTCAAAACCCAACCACATTCCTGCAGCATCTCACAAAATCTCCACCAATATCCAAAAAATTCAAGAAAATTCCCTCCAAATTCTTCAAGTCTCCTCCAAATCCCACAAAATTCAAGACAAATCCTCAAAATCCCACAAAAATCCCACCAAATTCCAGAACCATCTCACAAAATCTCAACAAATTTCCACTAAATTCAAGAAAACTCTCACAAAGTTCTTGAAAGCCCCTCAAAATTCCAGAAAAATGCCACAAAATTCCCTACATCTTCTCAAAACCCAAACAAACTCCTGCAACATCTCACAAAATCTCCACCAATTTCCAAACAATTCAAGAAAAATCCCGCAAAATTCTTCAAGTCTCGTACAAATCCCAGAAAAATCCCACAAAATTCCAGAAACATCCCACCAAATCACCTCAATATCACCAAAAATTCTGGAAAAGCCTCACAAAATTGCAGAAAAATGCCACAAAATTCCCTAAACCTTCTCAAAACCCTACCCAATTCCTGCAACATCCCACAAAATCTCCAACAATTTCCACAAAATTCAAGAAAAATCCCTCAAAATTCACTGAATTTCCTCAATATCCCACCAAATTCCAGAACCATCTCACAAAATCTCAAAAAATTTCCACTAAATCTAAGAAAATTCCCTCCAAATTCTTCAAGTCTCCTCCAAATCCCACAAAATTCAAGAGAAATCCTCAAAATTCCACAAAAATCCCACAAAATTCCTTCCATCTTCTCAAAACCCAAACAAATTCCTGCAACATCTCACAAAATCTCCAACAATTTCCAAACATTTCAAGAAAAATCCCGCAAAATTCCTAAAAGTCTCCTCCAAATACCACAAACATCCTACAAACATCTCAAAAACATCCCACAAACATCCCATAAAATTCAAGAGAAATCCCACAAAATTCAAGAGAAATCCCACCAAATTCTGTACAAGCCCCACACAATTCCCTAAATCTTCTCAGAACCCAACCACATTCCTGCAACATCCCACAAAATCTCCAACAATTTCCACAAAATTCAAGAAAATTCCCTCCAAATTCACTGAATTTCCTCAATATCCAACCAAACTCCAGAACCATCTCACAAAATCTCAACAAATTTCCAAAAAATTCAAAAAAACTCTCACAAAGTTCTTGAAAGCCCCTCAAAATTCCAGAAAAATGCCACAAAATTCCCTACATCTTCTCAAAACATTACAAAATTCTACAGACATCTCACAAAATCTCCACACATTTCCACAAAATCTAAGAAAATTCCCGCAAAATTCTTCAAGTCTCCTCCAAATCCCACAAAATTCAAGAGAAATCCTCAAAATTCCACAAAAATCCAACAAAATTCCCTACATCTTCTCAAAATCCAAACAAATTCCTGAAACATCTCACAAAATCTCCACCAATTTCCACAACATTTAGGAAAAATCCCTCCAACTTCTTCAAGTCTCCTCCAAATCCCACAAAATTCAAGAGAATTCCTCAAAATTCCACAAAAATCCCACAAAATTCCTGCAACATCTCACAAAATCTCCGGAAATTTCCACAAAATTCAAGAAGACTCTCACAAAATACTTGAAAGCTGCTGAAAATTCCACGAATATCCCACAAAAATCCCTAAATCTTCTCAAAACCCAACCACATTCCTGCAGCATCTCACAAAATCTCCACCAATATCCAAAAAATTCAAGAAAATTCCCTCCAAATTCTTCAAGTCTCCTCCAAATCCCACAAAATTCAAGACAAATCCTCAAAATCCCACAAAAATCCCACCAAATTCCAGAACCATCTCACAAAATCTCAACAAATTTCCACTAAATTCAAGAAAACTCTCACAAAGTTCTTGAAAGCCCCTCAAAATTCCAGAAAAATGCCACAAACTTCCCTACATCTTCTCAAAACCCAAACAAACTCCTGCAACATCTCACAAAATCTCCACCAATTTCCAAACAATTCAAGAAAAATCCCGCAAAATTCTTCAAGTCTCGTACAAATCCCAGAAAAATCCCACAAAATTCCAGAAACATCCCACCAAATCACCTCAATATCACCAAAAATTCTGGAAAAGCCTCACAAAATTGCAGAAAAATGCCACAAAATTCCATAAATCTTCTCAAAACCCTACCAAATTCCTGCAACATCTCACAAAATCTCCACCAATAGCCAAAAAATTCAAGAAAAATCCCTCAAAATTCACTGAATTTCCTCAATATCCCACCAAATTCCAGAACCATCTCACAAAATCTCAACAAATTTCCACTAAATCTAAGAAAATTCCTTCCAAATTCTTCAAGTCTCCTCCAAATCCCACAAAATTCAAGAGAAATCCTCAAAATTCCACAAAAATCCAACAAAATTCCTTCCATCTTCTCAAAACCCAAACAAATTCCTGCAACATCTCACAAAATCTCCACCAATAGCCAAAAAATTCAAGAAAAATCCCTCAAAATTCACTGAATTTCCTCAATATCCCACCAAATTCCAGAACCATCTCACAAAATCTCAACAAATTTCCACAAAATCTAAGAAAATTCCCTCCAAATTCTTCAAGTCTCCTCCAAATCCCACAAAATTCAAGACAAATCCTCAAAATTCCACAAAAATCCCACAAAATTCCTTCCATCTTCTCAGAACCCAAACAAACTCCTGCAACATCTCACAAAATCTCCACCAATTTCCAAACAATTCAAGAAAAATCCCGCAAAATTCTTCAAGTCTCCTCCAAATACCACAAACATCCCACAAACATCCCACAAACATCCCACAAACATCCCACAAACATCCCACAAAATTCAAGAGAAATCCCACAAAATTCAAAAGAAATCGCACAAAATCCTGTACAAGCCCCACACAATTCCCTAAATCTACTCAGAACCCAACCACATTCCTGCAACATCCCACAAAATCTCCAACAATTTCCACAAAATTCAAGAAGACTCTCACAAAATACTTGAAAGCTGCTGAAAATTCCACGAATATCCCACAAAAATCCCTAAATCTTCTCAAAACCCAACCACATTCCTGCAGCATCTCACAAAATCTCCACCAATATCCAAAAAATTCAAGAAAATTCCCTCCAAATTCTTCAAGTCTCCTCCAAATCCCACAAAATTCAAGACAAATCCTCAAAATCCCACAAAAATCCCACCAAATTCCAGAACCATCTCACAAAATCTCAACAAATTTCCACTAAATTCAAGAAAACTCTCACAAAGTTCTTGAAAGCCCCTCAAAATTCCAGAAAAATGCCACAAACTTCCCTACATCTTCTCAAAACCCAACCACATTCCTGCAACATCTCACAAAATCTCCAACAATTTCCAAACAATTCAAGAAAAATCCCGCAAAATTCTTCAAGTCTCCTCCAAATCCCAGAAAAATCCCACAAAATTCCAGAAACATCCCACCAAATCACCTCAATATCACCAAACATTCTGGAAAAGCCTCACAAAATTGCAGAAAAATGCCACAAAATTCCATAAATCTTCTCAAAACCCTACCAAATTCCTTCAACATCTCACAAAATCTCCACCAATAGCCAAAAAATTCAAGAAAAATCCCTCCAAATTCACTGAATTTCCTCAATATCCCACCAAATTCCAGAACCATCTAACAAAATCTCAACAAATTTCCACAAAATCTAAGAAAATTCCCTCCAAATTCTTCAAGTCTCCTCCAAATCCCACAAAATTCAAGAGAAATCCTCAAAATTCAACAAAAATCCCACAAAATTCCTTCCATCTTCTCAGAACCCAAACAAACTCCTGCAACATCTCACAAAATCTCCACCAATTTCCAAACAATTCAAGAAAAATCCCGCAAAATTCTTCAAGTCTCCTCCAAATACCACAAACATCCCACAAACATCCCACAAACATCCCACAAACATCCCACAAACATCCCACAAAATTCAAGAGAAATCCCACAAAATTCAAAAGAAATCGCACAAAATCCTGTACAAGCCCCACACAATTCCCTAAATCTTCTCAGAACCCAACCACATTCCTGCAACATCCCACAAAATCTCCAACAATTTCCACAAAATTCAAGAAGACTCTCACAAAATACTTGAAAGCTGCTGAAAATTCCACGAATATCCCACAAAAATCCCTAAATCTTCTCAAAACCCAACCACATTCCTGCAGCATCTCACAAAATCTCCACCAATATCCAAAAAATTCAAGAAAATTCCCTCCAAATTCTTCAAGTCTCCTCCAAATCCCACAAAATTCAAGACAAATCCTCAAAATCCCACAAAAATCCCACCAAATTCCAGAACCATCTCACAAAATCTCAACAAATTTCCACTAAATTCAAGAAAACTCTCACAAAGTTCTTGAAAGCCCCTCAAAATTCCAGAAAAATGCCACAAAATTCCCTACATCTTCTCAAAACCCAAACAAACTCCTGCAACATCTCACAAAATCTCCACCAATTTCCAAACAATTCAAGAAAAATCCCGCAAAATTCTTCAAGTCTCGTACAAATCCCAGAAAAATCCCACAAAATTCCAGAAACATCCCACCAAATCACCTCAATATCACCAAAAATTCTGGAAAAGCCTCACAAAATTGCAGAAAAATGCCACAAAATTCCCTAAACCTTCTCAAAACCCTACCAAATTCCTGCAACATCTCGCAAAATCTCCACCAATAGCCAAAAAATTCAAGAAAAATCCCTCAAAATTCACTGAATTTCCTCAATATCCCACCAAATTCCAGAACCATCTCACAAAATCTCAACAAATTTCCACAAAATCTAAGAAAATTCCCTCCAAATTCTTCAAGTCTCCTCCAAATCCCACAAAATTCAAGAGAAATCCTCAAAATTCAACAAAAATCCCACAAAATTCCTTCCATCTTCTCAGAACTTAAACAAACTCCTGCAACATCTCACAAAATCTCCACCAATTTCCAAACAATTCAAGAAAAATCCCGCAAAATTCTTCAAGTCTCCTCCAAATACCACAAACATCCCACAAACATCCCACAAACATCCCACAAACAACCCACAAACATCCCACAAAATCTCCAACAATTTCCAAACAATTCAAGAAAAATCCCGCAAAATTCTTCAAGTCTCGTACAAATCCCATAAAAATCCCACAAAATTCCAGAAACATCCCACCAAATCACCTCAATATCACCAAAAATTCTGGAAAAGCCTCACAAAATTGCAGAAAAATGCCACAAAATTCCATAAATCTTCTCAAAACCCTACCAAATTCCTGCAACATCTCACAAAATCTCCACCAATAGCCAAAAAATTCAAGAAAAATCCCTCAAAATTCACTGAATTTCCTCAATATCCCACCAAATTCCAGAACCATCTCACAAAATCTCAACAAATTTCCACAAAATCTAAGAAAATTCCGCAAAATTCTTCAAGTCTCCTCCAAATCCCACAAAATTCAAGAGAAATCCTCAAAATTCCACAAAAATCCCACAAAATTCCTTCCATCTTCTCAGAACCCAAACAAACTCCTGCAACATCTCACAAAATCTCCACCAATTTCCAAACAATTCAAGAAAAATCCCGCAAAATTCTTCAAGTCTCCTCCAAATACCACAAACATCCCACAAACATCCCACAAACATCCCACAAACATCCCACAAACATCCCACAAAATCTCCAACAATTTCCAAACAATTCAAGAAAAATCCCGCAAAATTCTTCAAGTCTCGTACAAATCCCAGAAAAATCCCACAAAATTCAAGAAACATCCCACCAAATCACCTCAATATCACCAAACATTCTGGAAAAGCCTCACAAAATTGCAGAAAAATGCCACAAAATTCCCTAAACCTTCTCAAAACCCTACCCAATTCCTGCAACATCCCACAAAAACTCCAACAATTTCCACAAAATTCAAGAAAAGTCCCTCCAAATTCACTGAATTTCCTCAATATCCCACCAAATTCCAGAACCATCTCACAAAATCTCAAAAAATTTCCACTAAATCTAAGAAAATTCCCTCCAAATTCTTCAAGTCTCCTCCAAATCCCACAAAATTCAAGAAAAATCCTCAAAATTCCACAAAAATCCCACAAAATTCCTTCCATCTTCTCAAAACCCAAACAAATTCCTGCAACATCTCACAAAATCTCCAACAATTTCCAAACATTTCAAGAAAAATCCCGCAAAATTCCTAAAAGTCTCCTCCAAAACCACAAACATCCTACAAACATCTCACAAACATCCCACAAACATCCCATAAAATTCAATAGAAATCCCACAAAATTCAAAAGAAATCGCACAAAATCCTGTACAAGCCCCACACAATTCCCTAAATCTTCTCAGAACCCAACCACATTCCTGCAACATCCCACAAAATCTCCAACAATTTCCACAAAATTCAAGAAAATTCCCTCCAAATTCACTGAATTTCCTCAATATCCCACCAAACTCCAGAACCATCTCACAAAATCTCATCAATTTTCCAAAAAATTCAAAAAAACTCTCACAAAGTTCTTGAAAGCCCCTCAAAATTCCAGAAAAATGCCACAAAATTCCCTACATCTTCTCAAAACATTACAAAATTCTACAGACATCTCACAAAATCTCCACACATTTCCACAAAATCTAAGAAAATTCCCGCAAAATTCTTCAAGTCTCCTCCAAATCCCACAAAATTCAAGAGAAATCCTCAAAATTCCACAAAAATCCAACAAAATTCCCTACATCTTCTCAAAATCCAAACAAATTCCTGAAACATCTCACAAAATCTCCACCAATTTCCACAACATTTAGGAAAAATCCCTCCAACTTCTTCAAGTCTCCTCCAAATCCCACAAAATTCAAGAGAATTCCTCAAAATTCCACAAAAATCCCACAAAATTCCTGCAACATCTCACAAAATCTCTGGAAATTTCCACAAAATTCAAGAAGACTCTCACAAAATACTTGAAAGCTGCTGAAAATTCCACGAATATCCCACAAAAATCCCTAAATCTTCTCAAAACCCAACCACATTCCTGCAGCATCTCACAAAATCTCCACCAATATCCAAAAAATTCAAGAAAATTCCCTCCAAATTCTTCAAGTCTCCTCCAAATCCCACAAAATTCAAGACAAATCCTCAAAATCCCACAAAAATCCCACCAAATTCCAGAACCATCTCACAAAATCTCAACAAATTTCCACTAAATTCAAGAAAACTCTCACAAAGTTCTTGAAAGCCCCTCAAAATTCCAGAAAAATGCCACAAAATTCCCTACATCTTCTCAAAACCCAAACAAACTCCTGCAACATCTCACAAAATCTCCAACAATTTCCAAACAATTCAAGAAAAATCCCGCAAAATTCTTCAAGTCTCCTCCAAATACCACAAACATCCCACAAACATCCCACAAACATCCCACAAACATCCCACAAACATCCCACAAAATCTCCACCAATTTCCAAACAATTCAAGAAAAATCCCGCAAAATTCTTCAAGTCTCGTACAAATCCCAGAAAAATCCCACAAAATTCCAGAAACATCCCACCAAATCACCTCAATATCACCAAAAATTCTGGAAAAGACTCACAAAATTGCAGAAAAATGCCACAAAATTCCCTAAACCTTCTCAAAACCCTACCCAATTCCTGCAGCATCCCACAAAATCTCCAACAATTTCCACAAAATTCAAGAAAAATCCCTCAAAATTCACTGAATTTCCTCAATATCCCACCAAATTCCAGAACCATCTCACAAAATCTCAACAAATTTCCACTAAATCTAAGAAAATTCCCTCCAAATTCTTCAAGTCTCCTCCAAATCCCACAAAATTCAAGAGAAATCCTCAAAATTCCACAAAAATCCAACAAAATTCCTTCCATCTTCTCAAAACCCAAACAAATTCCTGCAACATCTCACAAAATCTCCACCAATAGCCAAAAAATTCAAGAAAAATCCCTCCAAATTCACTGAATTTCCTCAATATCCCACCAAATTCCAGAACCATCTCACAAAATCTCAACAAATTTCCACAAAATCTAAGAAAATTCCACAAAATTCTTCAAGTCTCCTCCAAATCCCACAAAATTCAAGAGAAATCCTCAAAATTCCACAAAAATCCCACAAAATTCCTTCCATCTTCTCAGAACCCAAACAAACTCCTGCAACATCTCACAAAATCTCCACCAATTTCCAAACAATTCAAGAAAAATCCCGCAAAATTCTTCAAGTCTCCTCCAAATACCACAAACATCCCACAAACATCCCACAAACATCCCACAAACATCCCACAAACATCCCACAAACATCCCACAAAATTCAAGAGAAATCCCAAAAATTCAAAAGAAATCGCACAAAATCCTGTACAAGCCCCACACAATTCCCTAAATCTTCTCAGAACCCAACCACATTCCTGCAACATCCCACAAAATCTCCAACAATTTCCACAAAATTCAAGAAGACTCTCACAAAATACTTGAAAGCTGCTGAAAATTCCACAAATATCCCACAAAAATCCCTAAATCTTCTCAAAACCCAACCACATTCCTGCAGCATCTCACAAAATCTCCACCAATATCCAAAAAATTCAAGAAAATTCCCTCCAAATTCTTCAAGTCTCCTCCAAATCCCACAAAATTCAAGACAAATCCTCAAAATCCCACAAAAATCCCACCAAATTCCAGAACCATCTCACAAAATCTCAACAAATTTCCACTAAATTCAAGAAAACTCTCACAAAGTTCTTGAAAGCCCCTCAAAATTCCAGAAAAATGCCACAAAATTCCCTACATCTTCTCAAAACCCAAACAAACTCCTGCAACATCTCACAAAATCTCCACCAATTTCCAAACAATTCAAGAAAAATCCCGCAAAATTCTTCAAGTCTCGTACAAATCCCAGAAAAATCCCACAAAATTCCAGAAACATCCCACCAAATCACCTCAATATCACCAAACATTCTGGAAAAGCCTCACAAAATTGCAGAAAAATGCCACAAAATTCCATAAATCTTCTCAAAACCCTACCAAATTCCTGCAACATCTCACAAAATCTCCACCAATAGCCAAAAAATTCAAGAAAAATCCCGTAAAATTCCTAAAAGTCTCCTCCAAATACCACAAACATCCTACAAACATCTCAAAAACATCCCACAAACATCCCATAAAATTCAAGAGAAATCCCACAAAATTCAAGAGAAATCCCACCAAATTCTGTACAAGCCCCACACAATTCCCTAAATCTTCTCAGAACCCAACCACATTCCTGCAACATCCCACAAAATCTCCAACAATTTCCACAAAATTCAAGAAAATTCCCTCCAAATTCACTGAATTTCCTCAATATCCAACCAAACTCCAGAACCATCTCACAAAATCTCAACAAATTTCCAAAAAATTCAAAAAAACTCTCACAAAGTTCTTGAAAGCCCCTCAAAATTCCAGAAAAATGCCACAAAATTCCCTACATCTTCTCAAAACATTACAAAATTCTACAGACATCTCACAAAATCTCCACACATTTCCACAAAATCTAAGAAAATTCCCGCAAAATTCTTCAAGTCTCCTCCAAATCCCACAAAATTCAAGAGAAATCCTCAAAATTCCACAAAAATCCAACAAAATTCCCTACATCTTCTCAAAATCCAAACAAATTCCTGAAACATCTCACAAAATCTCCACCAATTTCCACAACATTTAGGAAAAATCCCTCCAACTTCTTCAAGTCTCCTCCAAATCCCACAAAATTCAAGAGAATTCCTCAAAATTCCACAAAAATCCCACAAAATTCCTGCAACATCTCACAAAATCTCTGGAAATTTCCACAAAATTCAAGAAGACTCTCACAAAATACTTGAAAGCTGCTGAAAATTCCACGAATATCCCACAAAAATCCCTAAATCTTCTCAAAACCCAACCACATTCCTGCAGCATCTCACAAAATCTCCACCAATATCCAAAAAATTCAAGAAAATTCCCTCCAAATTCTTCAAGTCTCCTCCAAATCCCACAAAATTCAAGACAAATCCTCAAAATCCCACAAAAATCCCACCAAATTCCAGAACCATCTCACAAAATCTCAACAAATTTCCACTAAATTCAAGAAAACTCTCACAAAGTTCTTGAAAGCCCCTCAAAATTCCAGAAAAATGCCACAAAATTCCCTACATCTTCTCAAAACCCAAACAAACTCCTGCAACATCTCACAAAATCTCCAACAATTTCCAAACAATTCAAGAAAAATCCCGCAAAATTCTTCAAGTCTCGTACAAATACCAGAAAAATCCCACAAAATTCAAGAAACATCCCACCAAATCACCTCAATATCACCAAAAATTCTGGAAAAGCCTCACAAAATTGCAGAAAAATGCCACAAAATTCCCTAAACCTTCTCAAAACCCTACCCAATTCCTGCAACGTCCCACAAAATCTCCAACAATTTCCACAAAATTCAAGAAAAATCCCTCAAAATTCACTGAATTTCCTCAATATCCCACCAAATTCCAGAACCATCTCACAAAATCTCAACAAATTTCCACTAAATCTAAGAAAATTCCCTCCAAATTCTTCAAGTCTCCTCCAAATCCCACAAAATTCAAGAGAAATCCTCAAAATTCCACAAAAATCCAACAAAATTCCTTCCATCTTCTCAAAACCCAAAC
This sequence comes from Cyanistes caeruleus, assembly GCF_971803275.1. Taxonomy (NCBI): domain Eukaryota; kingdom Metazoa; phylum Chordata; class Aves; order Passeriformes; family Paridae; genus Cyanistes; species Cyanistes caeruleus. Next base: position 88,125,631 of record NC_141702.1, on the reverse strand, counting down.
AAATTCCTGCAACATCTCACAAAATCTCCACCAATAGCCAAAAAATTCAAGAAAAATCCCTCCAAATTCACTGAATTTCCTCAATATCCCACCAAATTCCAGAACCATCTCACAAAATCTCAACAAATTTCCACAAAATCTAAGAAAATTCCACAAAATTCTTCAAGTCTCCTCCAAATCCCACAAAATTCAAGAGAAATCCTCAAAATTCCACAAAAATCCCACAAAATTCCTTCCATCTTCTCAGAACCCAAACAAACTCCTGCAACATCTCACAAAATCTCCACCAATTTCCAAACAATTCAAGAAAAATCCCGCAAAATTCTTCAAGTCTCCTCCAAATACCACAAACATCCCACAAACATCCCACAAACATCCCACAAACATCCCACAAACATCCCACAAAATTCAAGAGAAATCCCACAAAATTCAAAAGAAATCGCACAAAATCCTGTACAAGCCCCACACAATTCCCTAAATCTTCTCAGAACCCAACCACATTCCTGCAACATCCCACAAAATCTCCAACAATTTCCACAAAATTCAAGAAGACTCTCACAAAATACTTGAAAGCTGCTGAAAATTCCACAAATATCCCACAAAAATCCCTAAATCTTCTCAAAACCCAACCACATTCCTGCAGCATCTCACAAAATCTCCACCAATATCCAAAAAATTCAAGAAAATTCCCTCCAAATTCTTCAAGTCTCCTCCAAATCCCACAAAATTCAAGACAAATCCTCAAAATCCCACAAAAATCCCACCAAATTCCAGAACCATCTCACAAAATCTCAACAAATTTCCACTAAATTCAAGAAAACTCTCACAAAGTTCTTGAAAGCCCCTCAAAATTCCAGAAAAATGCCACAAAATAACCTACATCTTCTCAAAACCCAAACAAACTCCTGCAACATCTCACAAAATCTCCACCAATTTCCAAACAATTCAAGAAAAATCCCGCAAAATTCTTCAAGTCTCGTACAAATCCCAGAAAAATCCCACAAAATTCCAGAAACATCCCACCAAATCACCTCAATATCACCAAAAATTCTGGAAAAGCTTCACAAAATTGCAGAAAAATGCCACAAAATTCCCTAAACCTTCTCAAAACCCTACCAAATTCCTGCAACATCCCACAAAATCTCCAACAATTTCCACAAAATTCAAGAAAAATCCCTCAAAATTCACTGAATTTCCTCAATATCCAACCAAATTCCAGAACCATCTCACAAAATCTCAAAAAATTTCCACTAAATCTAAGAAAATTCCCTCCAAATTCTTCAAGTCTCCTCCAAATCCCACAAAATTCAAGAGAAATCGTCAAAATTCCACAAAAATCCAACAAAATTCCTTCCATCTTCTCAAAACCCAAACAAATTCCTGCAACATCTCACAAAATCTCCAACAATTTCCAAACATTTCAAGAAAAATCCCGCAAAATTCTTCAAGTCTCCTCCAAATACCACAAACATCCAACAAACATCTCAAAAACATCCCACAAACATCCCATAAAATTCAATAGAAATCCCACAAAATTCAAGAGAAATCCCACCAAATTCTGTACAAGCCCCACACAATTCCCTAAATCTTCTCAGAACCCAACCACATTCCTGCAACATCCCACAAAATCTCCAACAATTTCCACAAAATTCAAGAAAATTCCCTCCAAATTCACTGAATTTCCTCAATATCCAACCAAACTCCAGAACCATCTCACAAAATCTCAACAAATTTCCAAAAAATTCAAAAAAACTCTCACAAAGTTCTTGAAAGCCCCTCAAAATTCCAGAAAAATGCCACAAAATTCCCTACATCTTCTCAAAACATTACAAAATTCTACAGACATCTCACAAAATCTCCACACATTTCCACAAAATCTAAGAAAATTCCCGCAAAATTCTTCAAGTCTCCTCCAAATCCCACAAAATTCAAGAGAAATCCTCAAAATTCCACAAAAATCCAACAAAATTCCCTACATCTTCTCAAAATCCAAACAAATTCCTGAAACATCTCACAAAATCTCCACCAATTTCCACAACATTTAGGAAAAATCCCTCCAACTTCTTCAAGTCTCCTCCAAATCCCACAAAATTCAAGAGAATTCCTCAAAATTCCACAAAAATCCCACAAAATTCCTGCAACATCTCACAAAATCTCTGGAAATTTCCACAAAATTCAAGAAGACTCTCACAAAATACTTGAAAGCTGCTGAAAATTCCACGAATATCCCACAAAAATCCCTAAATCTTCTCAAAACCCAACCACATTCCTGCAGCATCTCACAAAATCTCCACCAATATCCAAAAAATTCAAGAAAATTCCCTCCAAATTCTTCAAGTCTCCTCCAAATCCCACAAAATTCAAGACAAATCCTCAAAATCCCACAAAAATCCCACCAAATTCCAGAACCATCTCACAAAATCTCAACAAATTTCCACTAAATTCAAGAAAACTCTCACAAAGTTCTTGAAAGCCCCTCAAAATTCCAGAAAAATGCCACAAAATTCCCTACATCTTCTCAAAACCCAAACAAACTCCTGCAACATCTCACAAAATCTCCAACAATTTCCAAACAATTCAAGAAAAATCCCGCAAAATTCTTCAAGTCTCGTACAAATCCCAGAAAAATCCCACAAAATTCCAGAAACATCCCACCAAATCACCTCAATATCACCAAACATTCTGGAAAAGCCTCACAAAATTGCAGAAAAATGCCACAAAATTCCATAAATCTTCTCAAAACCCTACCAAATTCCTGCAACATCTCACAAAATCTCCAACAATTTCCACAAAATTCAAGAAAAATCCCTCAAAATTCACTGAATTTCCTCAATATCCCACCAAATTCCAGAACCATCTCACAAAATCTCAACAAATTTCCACAAAATCTAAGAAAATTCCGCAAAATTCTTCAAGTCTCCTCCAAATCCCACAAAATTCAAGACAAATCCTCAAAATTCCACAAAAATCCCACAAAATTCCTTCCATCTTCTCAGAACCCAAACAAACTCCTGCAACATCTCACAAAATCTCCACCAATTTCCAAACAATTCAAGAAAAATCCCGCAAAATTCTTCAAGTCTCCTCCAAATACCACAAACATCCCACAAACATCCCACAAACATCCCACAAACATCCCACAAACATCCCACAAAATTCAAGAGAAATCCCACAAAATTCAAAAGAAATCGCACAAAATCCTGTACAAGCCCCACACAATTCCCTAAATCTTCTCAGAACCCAACCACATTCCTGCAACATCCCACAAAATCTCCAACAATTTCCACAAAATTCAAGAAGACTCTCACAAAATACTTGAAAGCTGCTGAAAATTCCACGAATATCCCACAAAAATCCCTAAATCTTCTCAAAACCCAACCACATTCCTGCAGCATCTCACAAAATCTCCACCAATATCCAAAAAATTCAAGAAAATTCCCTCCAAATTCTTCAAGTCTCCTCCAAATCCCACAAAATTCAAGACAAATCCTCAAAATCCCACAAAAATCCCACCAAATTCCAGAACCATCTCACAAAATCTCAACAAATTTCCACTAAATTCAAGAAAACTCTCACAAAGTTCTTGAAAGCCCCTCAAAATTCCAGAAAAATGCCACAAAATTCCCTACATCTTCTCAAAACCCAAACAAACTCCTGCAACATCTCACAAAATCTCCAACAATTTCCAAACAATTCAAGAAAAATCCCGCAAAATTCTTCAAGTCTCGTACAAATCCCAGAAAAATCCCACAAAATTCCAGAAACATCCCACCAAATCACCTCAATATCACCAAACATTCTGGAAAAGCCTCACAAAATTGCAGAAAAATGCCACAAAATTCCATAAATCTTCTCAAAACCCTACCAAATTCCTGCAACATCTCACAAAATCTCCAACAATAGCCAAAAAATTCAAGAAAAATCCCTCAAAATTCACTGAATTTCCTCAATATCCCACCAAATTCCAGAACCATCTCACAAAATCTCAACAAATTTCCACAAAATCTAAGAAAATTCCGCAAAATTCTTCAAGTCTCCTCCAAATCCCACAAAATTCAAGACAAATCCTCAAAATTCCACAAAAATCCCACAAAATTCCTTCCATCTTCTCAGAACCCAAACAAACTCCTGCAACATCTCACAAAATCTCCACCAATTTCCAAACAATTCAAGAAAAATCCCGCAAAATTCTTCAAGTCTCCTCCAAATACCACAAACATCCCACAAACATCCCACAAACATCCCACAAACATCCCACAAACATCCCACAAAATTCAAGAGAAATCCCACAAAATTCAAAAGAAATCGCACAAAATCCTGTACAAGCCCCACACAATTCCCTAAATCTTCTCAGAACCCAACCACATTCCTGCAACATCCCACAAAATCTCCAACAATTTCCACAAAATTCAAGAAGACTCTCACAAAATACTTGAAAGCTGCTGAAAATTCCACGAATATCCCACAAAAATCCCTAAATCTTCTCAAAACCCAACCACATTCCTGCAGCATCTCACAAAATCTCCACCAATATCCAAAAAATTCAAGAAAATTCCCTCCAAATTCTTCAAGTCTCCTCCAAATCCCACAAAATTCAAGACAAATCCTCAAAATCCCACAAAAATCCCACCAAATTCCAGAACCATCTCACAAAATCTCAACAAATTTCCACTAAATTCAAGAAAACTCTCACAAAGTTCTTGAAAGCCCCTCAAAATTCCAGAAAAATGCCACAAACTTCCCTACATCTTCTCAAAACCCAAACAAACTCCTGCAACATCTCACAAAATCTCCACCAATTTCCAAACAATTCAAGAAAAATCCCGCAAAATTCTTCAAGTCTCGTACAAATCCCAGAAAAATCCCACAAAATTCCAGAAACATCCCACCAAATCACCTCAATATCACCAAAAATTCTGGAAAAGCCTCACAAAATTGCAGAAAAATGCCACAAAATTCCCTAAACCTTCTCAAAACCCTACCCAATTCCTGCAACATCCCACAAAATCTCCAACAATTTCCACAAAATTCAAGAAAAATCCCTCAAAATTCACTGAATTTCCTCAATATCCCACCAAATTCCAGAACCATCTCACAAAATCTCAACAAATTTCCACTAAATCTAAGAAAATTCCCTCCAAATTCTTCAAGTCTCCTCCAAATCCCACAAAATTCAAGAGAAATCCTCAAAATTCCACAAAAATCCCACAAAATTCCTTCCATCTTCTCAAAACCCAAACAAATTCCTGCAACATCTCACAAAATCTCCAACAATTTCCAAACATTTCAAGAAAAATCCCGCAAAATTCTTCAAGTCTCCTCCAAATACCACAAACATCCAACAAACATCTCAAAAACATCCCACAAACATCCCATAAAATTCAATAGAAATCCCACAAAATTCAAGAGAAATCCCACCAAATTCTGTACAAGCCCCACACAATTCCCTAAATCTTCTCAGAACCCAACCACATTCCTGCAACATCCCACAAAATCTCCAACAATTTCCACAAAATTCAAGAAAATTCCCTCCAAATTCACTGAATTTCCTCAATATCCAACCAAACTCCAGAACCATCTCACAAAATCTCAACAAATTTCCAAAAAATTCAAAAAAACTCTCACAAAGTTCTTGAAAGCCCCTCAAAATTCCAGAAAAATGCCACAAAATTCCCTACATCTTCTCAAAACATTACAAAATTCTACAGACATCTCACAAAATCTCCACACATTTCCACAAAATCTAAGAAAATTCCCGCAAAATTCTTCAAGTCTCCTCCAAATCCCACAAAATTCAAGAGAAATCCTCAAAATTCCACAAAAATCCAACAAAATTCCCTACATCTTCTCAAAATCCAAACAAATTCCTGAAACATCTCACAAAATCTCCACCAATTTCCACAACATTCAGGAAAAATCCCTCCAACTTCTTCAAGTCTCCTCCAAATCCCACAAAATTCAAGAGAATTCCTCAAAATTCCACAAAAATCCCACAAAATTCGTGCAACATCTCACAAAATCTCCGGAAATTTCCACAAAATTCAAGAAGACTCTCACAAAATACTTGAAAGCTGCTGAAAATTCCACGAATATCCCACAAAAATCCCTAAATCTTCTCAAAACCCAACCACATTCCTGCAGCATCTCACAAAATATCCACCAATATCCAAAAAATTCAAGAAAATTCCCTCCAAATTCTTCAAGTCTCCTCCAAATCCCACAAAATTCAAGACAAATCCTCAAAATCCCACAAAAATCCCACCAAATTCCAGAACCATCTCACAAAATCTCAACAAATTTCCACTAAATTCAAGAAAACTCTCACAAAGTTCTTGAAAGCCCCTCAAAATTCCAGAAAAATGCCACAAAATTCCCTACATCTTCTCAAAACCCAAACAAACTCCTGCAACATCTCACAAAATCTCCACCAATTTCCAAACAATTCAAGAAAAATCCCGCAAAATTCTTCAAGTCTCGTACAAATCCCAGAAAAATCCCACAAAATTCCAGAAACATCCCACCAAATCACCTCAATATCACCAAACATTCTGGAAAAGCCTCACAAAATTGCAGAAAAATGCCACAAAATTCCATAAATCTTCTCAAAACCCTACCAAATTCCTGCAACATCTCACAAAATCTCCAACAATAGCCAAAAAATTCAAGAAAAATCCCTCAAAATTCACTGAATTTCCTCAATATCCCACCAAATTCCAGAACCATCTCACAAAATCTCAACAAATTTCCACAAAATCTAAGAAAATTCCCTCCAAATTCTTCAAGTCTCCTCCAAATCCCACAAAATTCAAGACAAATCCTCAAAATTCCACAAAAATCCCACAAAATTCCTTCCATCTTCTCAGAACCCAAACAAACTCCTGCAACATCTCACAAAATCTCCACCAATTTCCAAACAATTCAAGAAAAATCCCGCAAAATTCTTCAAGTCTCCTCCAAATACCACAAACATCCCACAAACATCCCACAAACATCCCACAAACATCCCACAAACATCCCACAAAATTCAAGAGAAATCCCACAAAATTCAAAAGAAATCGCACAAAATCCTGTACAAGCCCCACACAATTCCCTAAATCTTCTCAGAACCCAACCACATTCCTGCAACATCCCACAAAATCTCCAACAATTTCCACAAAATTCAAGAAGACTCTCACAAAATACTTGAAAGCTGCTGAAAATTCCACGAATATCCCACAAAAATCCCTAAATCTTCTCAAAACCCAACCACATTCCTGCAGCATCTCACAAAATCTCCACCAATATCCAAAAAATTCAAGAAAATTCCCTCCAAATTCTTCAAGTCTCCTCCAAATCCCACAAAATTCAAGACAAATCCTCAAAATCCCACAAAAATCCCACCAAATTCCAGAACCATCTCACAAAATCTCAACAAATTTCCACTAAATTCAAGAAAACTCTCACAAAGTTCTTGAAAGCCCCTCAAAATTCCAGAAAAATGCCACAAAATTCCCTACATCTTCTCGAAACCCAAACAAACTCCTGCAACATCTCACAAAATCTCCAACAATTTCCAAACAATTCAAGAAAAATCCCGCAAAATTCTTCAAGTCTCGTACAAATCCCAGAAAAATCCCACAAAATTCCAGAAACATCCCACCAAATCACCTCAATATCACCAAAAATTCTGGAAAAGCCTCACAAAATTGCAGAAAAATGCCACAAAATTCCCTAAACCTTCTCAAAACCCTACCCAATTCCTGCAACATCCCACAAAATCTCCAACAATTTCCACAAAATTCAAGAAAAATCCCTCCAAATTCACTGAATTTCCTCAATATCCCACCAAATTCCAGAACCATCTCACAAAATCTCAACAAATTTCCACTAAATCTAAGAAAATTCCCGCAAAATTCTTCAAGTCTCCTCCAAATCCCACAAAATTCAAGAGAAATCCCCAAAATTCCACAAAAATCCAACAAAATTCCTTCCATCTTCTCAAAACCCAAACAAATTCCTGCAACATCTCACAAAATCTCCAACAATTTCCAAACATTTCAAGAAAAATCCCGCAAAATTCTTCAAGTCTCCTCCAAATACCACAAACATCCAACAAACATCTCAAAAACATCCCACAAACATCCCATAAAATTCAATAGAAATCCCACAAAATTCAAGAGAAATCCCACCAAATTCTGTACAAGCCCCACACAATTCCCTAAATCTTCTCAGAACCCAACCACATTCCTGCAACATCCCACAAAATCTCCAACAATTTCCACAAAATTCAAGAAAATTCCCTCCAAATTCACTGAATTTCCTCAATATCCAACCAAACTCCAGAACCATCTCACAAAATCTCAACAAATTTCCAAAAAATTCAAAAAAACTCTCACAAAGTTCTTGAAAGCCCCTCAAAATTCCAGAAAAATGCCACAAAATTCCCTACATCTTCTCAAAACATTACAAAATTCTACAGACATCTCACAAAATCTCCACACATTTCCACAAAATCTAAGAAAATTCCCGCAAAATTCTTCAAGTCTCCTCCAAATCCCACAAAATTCAAGAGAAATCCTCAAAATTCCACAAAAATCCAACAAAATTCCCTACATCTTCTCAAAATCCAAACAAATTCCTGAAACATCTCACAAAATCTCCACCAATTTCCACAACATTCAGGAAAAATCCCTCCAACTTCTTCAAGTCTCCTCCAAATCCCACAAAATTCAAGAGAATTCCTCAAAATTCCACAAAAATCCCACAAAATTCCTGCAACATCTCACAAAATCTCCGGAAATTTCCACAAAATTCAAGAAGACTCTCACAAAATACTTGAAAGCTGCTGAAAATTCCACGAATATCCCACAAAAATCCCTAAATCTTCTCAAAACCCAACCACATTCCTGCAGCATCTCACAAAATCTCCACCAATATCCAAAAAATTCAAGAAAATTCCCTCCAAATTCTTCAAGTCTCCTCCAAATCCCACAAAATTCAAGACAAATCCTCAAAATCCCACAAAAATCCCACCAAATTCCAGAACCATCTCACAAAATCTCAACAAATTTCCACTAAATTCAAGAAAACTCTCACAAAGTTCTTGAAAGCCCCTCAAAATTCCAGAAAAATGCCACAAAATTCCCTACATCTTCTCAAAACCCAAACAAACTCCTGCAACATCTCACAAAATCTCCACCAATTTCCAAACAATTCAAGAAAAATCCCGCAAAATTCTTCAAGTCTCCTACAAATCCCAGAAAAATCCCACAAAATTCCAGAAACATCCCACCAAATCACCTCAATATCACCAAACATTCTGGAAAAGCCTCACAAAATTGCAGAAAAATGCCACAAAATTCCATAAATCTTCTCAAAACCCTACCAAATTCCTGCAACATCTCACAAAATCTCCAACAATAGCCAAAAAATTCAAGAAAAATCCCTCAAAATTCACTGAATTTCCTCAATATCCCACCAAATTCCAGAACCATCTCACAAAATCTCAACAAATTTCCACAAAATCTAAGAAAATTCCCTCCAAATTCTTCAAGTCTCCTCCAAATCCCACAAAATTCAAGACAAATCCTCAAAATTCCACAAAAATCCCACAAAATTCCTTCCATCTTCTCAGAACCCAAACAAACTCCTGCAACATCTCACAAAATCTCCACCAATTTCCAAACAATTCAAGAAAAATCCCGCAAAATTCTTCAAGTCTCCTCCAAATACCACAAACATCCCACAAACATCCCACAAACATCCCACAAACATCCCACAAACATCCCACAAAATTCAAGAGAAATCCCACAAAATTCAAAAGAAATCGCACAAAATCCTGTACAAGCCCCACACAATTCCCTAAATCTTCTCAGAACCCAACCACATTCCTGCAACATCCCACAAAATCTCCAACAATTTCCACAAAATTCAAGAAGACTCTCACAAAATACTTGAAAGCTGCTGAAAATTCCACGAATATCCCACAAAAATCCCTAAATCTTCTCAAAACCCAACCACATTCCTGCAGCATCTCACAAAATCTCCACCAATATCCAAAAAATTCAAGAAAATTCCCTCCAAATTCTTCAAGTCTCCTCCAAATCCCACAAAATTCAAGACAAATCCTCAAAATCCCACAAAAATCCCACCAAATTCCAGAACCATCTCACAAAATCTCAACAAATTTCCACTAAATTCAAGAAAACTCTCACAAAGTTCTTGAAAGCCCCTCAAAATTCCAGAAAAATGCCACAAAATTCCCTACATCTTCTCGAAACCCAAACAAACTCCTGCAACATCTCACAAAATCTCCACCAATTTCCAAACAATTCAAGAAAAATCCCGCAAAATTCTTCAAGTCTCGTACAAATCCCAGAAAAATCCCACAAAATTCCAGAAACATCCCACCAAATCACCTCAATATCACCAAAAATTCTGGAAAAGCCTCACAAAATTGCAGAAAAATGCCACAAAATTCCCTAAACCTTCTCAAAACCCTACCCAATTCCTGCAACATCCCACAAAATCTCCAACAATTTCCACAAAATTCAAGAAAAATCCCTCCAAATTCACTGAATTTCCTCAATATCCCACCAAATTCCAGAACCATCTCACAAAATCTCAACAAATTTCCACTAAATCTAAGAAAATTCCCGCAAAATTCTTCAAGTCTCCTCCAAATCCCACAAAATTCAAGAGAAATCCCCAAAATTCCACAAAAATCCAACAAAATTCCTTCCATCTTCTCAAAACCCAAACAAATTCCTGCAACATCTCACAAAATCTCCAACAATTTCCAAACATTTCAAGAAAAATCCCGCAAAATTCCTAAAAGTCTCCTCCAAATACCACAAACATCCTACAAACATCTCACAAACATCCCACAAACATCCCATAAAATTCAAGAGAAATCCCACAAAATTCAAAAGAAATCCCACCAAATTCTGTACAAGCCCCACACAATTCCCTAAATCTTCTCAGAACCCAACCACATTCCTGCAACATCCCACAAAATCTCCAACAATTTCCACAAAATTCAAGAAAATTCCCTCCAAATTCACTGAATTTCCTCAATATCCCACCAAACTCCAGAACCATCTCACAAAATCTCAACAAATTTCCAAAAAATTCAAAAAAACTCTCACAAAGTTCTTGAAAGCCCCTCAAAATTCCAGAAAAATGCCACAAAATTCCCTACATCTTCTCAAAACATTACAAAATTCTACAGACATCTCACAAAATCTCCACACATTTCCACAAAATCTAAGAAAATTCCCGCAAAATTCTTCAAGTCTCCTCCAAATCCCACAAAATTCAAGAGAAATCCTCAAAATTCCACAAAAATCCAACAAAATTCCCTACATCTTCTCAAAATCCAAACAAATTCCTGAAACATCTCACAAAATCTCCACCAATTTCCACAACATTTAGGAAAAATCCCTCCAACTTCTTCAAGTCTCCTCCAAATCCCACAAAATTCAAGAGAATTCCTCAAAATTCCACAAAAATCCCACAAAATTCCTGCAACATCTCACAAAATCTCCGGAAATTTCCACAAAATTCAAGAAGACTCTCACAAAATACTTGAAAGCTGCTGAAAATTCCACGAATATCCCACAAAAATCCCTAAATCTTCTCAAAACCCAACCACATTCCTGCAGCATCTCACAAAATCTCCACCAATATCCAAAAAATTCAAGAAAATTCCCTCCAAATTCTTCAAGTCTCCTCCAAATCCCACAAAATTCAAGACAAATCCTCAAAATCCCACAAAAATCCCACCAAATTCCAGAACCATCTCACAAAATCTCAACAAATTTCCACTAAATTCAAGAAAACTCTCACAAAGTTCTTGAAAGCCCCTCAAAATTCCAGAAAAATGCCACAAAATTCCCTACATCTTCTCAAAACCCAAACAAACTCCTGCAACATCTCACAAAATCTCCAACAATTTCCAAACAATTCAAGAAAAATCCCGCAAAATTCTTCAAGTCTCGTACAAATCCCAGAAAAATCCCACAAAATTCCAGAAACATCCCACCAAATCACCTCAATATCACCAAAAATTCTGGAAAAGCCTCACAAAATTGCAGAAAAATGCCACAAAATTCCATAAATCTTCTCAAAACCCTACCAAATTCCTGCAACATCTCACAAAATCTCCAACAATAGCCAAAAAATTCAAGAAAAATCCCTCAAAATTCACTGAATTTCCTCAATATCCCACCAAATTCCAGAACCATCTCACAAAATCTCAACAAATTTCCACAAAATCTAAGAAAATTCCCTCCAAATTCTTCAAGTCTCCTCCAAATCCCACAAAATTCAAGACAAATCCTCAAAATTCCACAAAAATCCCACAAAATTCCTTCCATCTTCTCAGAACCCAAACAAACTCCTGCAACATCTCACAAAATCTCCACCAATTTCCAAACAATTCAAGAAAAATCCCGCAAAATTCTTCAAGTCTCCTCCAAATACCACAAACATCCCACAAACATCCCACAAACATCCCACAAACATCCCACAAACATCCCACAAAATTCAAGAGAAATCCCACAAAATTCAAAAGAAATCGCACAAAATCCTGTACAAGCCCCACACAATTCCCTAAATCTTCTCAGAACCCAACCACATTCCTGCAACATCCCACAAAATCTCCAACAATTTCCACAAAATTCAAGAAGACTCTCACAAAATACTTGAAAGCTGCTGAAAATTCCACAAATATCCCACAAAAATCCCTAAATCTTCTCAAAACCCAACCACATTCCTGCAGCATCTCACAAAATCTCCACCAATATCCAAAAAATTCAAGAAAATTCCCTCCAAATTCTTCAAGTCTCCTCCAAATCCCACAAAATTCAAGACAAATCCTCAAAATCCCACAAAAATCCCACCAAATTCCAGAACCATCTCACAAAATCTCAACAAATTTCCACTAAATTCAAGAAAACTCTCACAAAGTTCTTGAAAGCCCCTCAAAATTCCAGAAAAATGCCACAAAATTCCCTACATCTTCTCAAAACCCAAACAAACTCCTGCAACATCTCACAAAATCTCCAACAATTTCCAAACAATTCAAGAAAAATCCCGCAAAATTCTTCAAGTCTCGTACAAATCCCAGAAAAATCCCACAAAATTCCAGAAACATCCCACCAAATCACCTCAATATCACCAAACATTCTGGAAAAGCCTCACAAAATTGCTGAAAAATGCCACAAAATTCCCTAAACCTTCTCAAAACCCTACCCAATTCCTGCAACATCCCACAAAATCTCCAACAATTTCCACAAAATTCAAGAAAAATCCCTCAAAATTCACTGAATTTCCTCAATATCCCACCAAATTCCAGAACCATCTCACAAAATCTCAACAAATTTCCACTAAATCTAAGAAAATTCTGCAAAATTCTTCAAGTCTCCTCCAAATCCCACAAAATTCAAGAGAAATCCTCAAAATTCCACAAAAATCCCACAAAATTCCTTCCATCTTCTCAAAACCCAAAAAAATTCCTGCAACATCTCACAAAATCTCCAACAATTTCCAAACATTTCAAGAAAAATCCCGTAAAATTCCTAAAAGTCTCCTCCAAATACCACAAACATCCTACAAACATCTCAAAAACATCCCACAAACATCCCATAAAATTCAAGAGAAATCCCACAAAATTCAAGAGAAATCCCACCAAATTCTGTACAAGCCCCACACAATTCCCTAAATCTTCTCAGAACCCAACCACATTCCTGCAACATCCCACAAAATCTCCAACAATTTCCACAAAATTCAAGAAAATTCCCTCCAAATTCACTGAATTTCCTCAATATCCAACCAAACTCCAGAACCATCTCACAAAATCTCAACAAATTTCCAAAAAATTCAAAAAAACTCTCACAAAGTTCTTGAAAGCCCCTCAAAATTCCAGAAAAATGCCACAAAATTCCCTACATCTTCTCAAAACATTACAAAATTCTACAGACATCTCACAAAATCTCCACACATTTCCACAAAATCTAAGAAAATTCCCGCAAAATTCTTCAAGTCTCCTCCAAATCCCACAAAATTCAAGAGAAATCCTCAAAATTCCACAAAAATCCAACAAAATTCCCTACATCTTCTCAAAATCCAAACAAATTCCTGAAACATCTCACAAAATCTCCACCAATTTCCACAACATTTAGGAAAAATCCCTCCAACTTCTTCAAGTCTCCTCCAAATCCCACAAAATTCAAGAGAATTCCTCAAAATTCCACAAAAATCCCACAAAATTCCTGCAACATCTCACAAAATCTCTGGAAATTTCCACAAAATTCAAGAAGACTCTCACAAAATACTTGAAAGCTGCTGAAAATTCCACGAATATCCCACAAAAATCCCTAAATCTTCTCAAAACCCAACCACATTCCTGCAGCATCTCACAAAATCTCCACCAATATCCAAAAAATTCAAGAAAATTCCCTCCAAATTCTTCAAGTCTCCTCCAAATCCCACAAAATTCAAGACAAATCCTCAAAATCCCACAAAAATCCCACCAAATTCCAGAACCATCTCACAAAATCTCAACAAATTTCCACTAAATTCAAGAAAACTCTCACAAAGTTCTTGAAAGCCCCTCAAAATTCCAGAAAAATGCCACAAAATTCCCTACATCTTCTCAAAACCCAAACAAACTCCTGCAACATCTCACAAAATCTCCAACAATTTCCAAACAATTCAAGAAAAATCCCGCAAAATTCTTCAAGTCTCGTACAAATACCAGAAAAATCCCACAAAATTCAAGAAACATCCCACCAAATCACCTCAATATCACCAAAAATTCTGGAAAAGCCTCACAAAATTGCAGAAAAATGCCACAAAATTCCCTAAACCTTCTCAAAACCCTACCCAATTCCTGCAACGTCCCACAAAATCTCCAACAATTTCCACAAAATTCAAGAAAAATCCCTCCAAATTCACTGAATTTCCTCAATATCCCACCAAATTCCAGAACCATCTCACAAAATCTCAACAAATTTCCACTAAATCTAAGAAAATTCCCTCCAAATTCTTCAAGTCTCCTCCAAATCCCACAAAATTCAAGAGAATGCCTCAAAATTCCACAAAAATCCAACAAAATTCCTTCCATCTTCTCAAAACCCAAACAAATTCCTGCAACATCTCACAAAATCTCCACCAATAGCCAAAAAATTCAAGAAAAATCCCTCCAAATTCACTGAATTTCCTCAATATCCCACCAAATTCCAGAACCATCTCACAAAATCTCAACAAATTTCCACAAAATCTAAGAAAATTCCACAAAATTCTTCAAGTCTCCTCCAAATCCCACAAAATTCAAGAGAAATCCTCAAAATTCCACAAAAATCCCGCAAAATTCCTTCCATCTTCTCAGAACCCAAACAAACTCCTGCAACATCTCACAAAATCTCCACCAATTTCCAAACAATTCAAGAAAAATCCCGCAAAATTCTTCAAGTCTCCTCCAAATACCACAAACATCCCACAAACATCCCACAAACATCCCACAAACATCCCACAAACATCCCACAAAATTCAAGAGAAATCCCACAAAATTCAAAAGAAATCGCACAAAATCCTGTACAAGCCCCACACAATTCCCTAAATCTTCTCAGAACCCAACCACATTCCTGCAACATCCCACAAAATCTCCAACAATTTCCACAAAATTCAAGAAGACTCTCACAAAATACTTGAAAGCTGCTGAAAATTCCACAAATATCCCACAAAAATCCCTAAATCTTCTCAAAACCCAACCACATTCCTGCAGCATCTCACAAAATCTCCACCAATATCCAAAAAATTCAAGAAAATTCCCTCCAAATTCTTCAAGTCTCCTCCAAATCCCACAAAATTCAAGACAAATCCTCAAAATCCCACAAAAATCCCACCAAATTCCAGAACCATCTCACAAAATCTCAACAAATTTCCACTAAATTCAAGAAAACTCTCACAAAGTTCTTGAAAGCCCCTCAAAATTCCAGAAAAATGCCACAAAATAACCTACATCTTCTCAAAACCCAAACAAACTCCTGCAACATCTCACAAAATCTCCACCAATTTCCAAACAATTCAAGAAAAATCCCGCAAAATTCTTCAAGTCTCGTACAAATCCCAGAAAAATCCCACAAAATTCCAGAAACATCCCACCAAATCACCTCAATATCACCAAAAATTCTGGAAAAGCCTCACAAAATTGCAGAAAAATGCCACAAAATTCCCTAAACCTTCTCAAAACCCTACCCAATTCCTGCAACATCCCACAAAAACTCCAACAATTTCCACAAAATTCAAGAAAAGTCCCTCCAAATTCACTGAATTTCCTCAATATCCCACCAAATTCCAGAACCATCTCACAAAATCTCAAAAAATTTCCACTAAATCTAAGAAAATTCCCTCCAAATTCTTCAAGTCTCCTCCAAATCCCACAAAATTCAAGAAAAATCCTCAAAATTCCACAAAAATCCCACAAAATTCCTTCCATCTTCTCAAAACCCAAACAAATTCCTGCAACATCTCACAAAATCTCCAACAATTTCCAAACATTTCAAGAAAAATCCCGCAAAATTCCTAAAAGTCTCCTCCAAAACCACAAACATCCTACAAACATCTCACAAACATCCCACAAACATCCCATAAAATTCAATAGAAATCCCACAAAATTCAAAAGAAATCGCACAAAATCCTGTACAAGCCCCACACAGTTCCCTAAATCTTCTCAGAACCCAACCACATTCCTGCAACATCCCACAAAATCTCCAACAATTTCCACAAAATTCAAGAAAATTCCCTCCAAATTCACTGAATTTCCTCAATATCCCACCAAACTCCAGAACCATCTCACAAAATCTCATCAATTTTCCAAAAAATTCAAAAAAACTCTCACAAAGTTCTTGAAAGCCCCTCAAAATTCCAGAAAGATGCCACAAAATTCCCTACATCTTCTCAAAACATTACAAAATTCTACAGACATCTCACAAAATCTCCACACATTTCCACAAAATCTAAGAAAATTCCCGCAAAATTCTTCAAGTCTCCTCCAAATCCCACAAAATTCAAGAGAAATCCTCAAAATTCCACAAAAATCCAACAAAATTCCCTACATCTTCTCAAAATCCAAACAAATTCCTGAAACATCTCACAAAATCTCCACCAATTTCCACAACATTTAGGAAAAATCCCTCCAACTTCTTCAAGTCTCCTCCAAATCCCACAAAATTCAAGAGAATTCCTCAAAATTCCACAAAAATCCCACAAAATTCCTGCAACATCTCACAAAATCTCTGGAAATTTCCACAAAATTCAAGAAGACTCTCACAAAATACTTGAAAGCTGCTGAAAATTCCACGAATATCCCACAAAAATCCCTAAATCTTCTCAAAACCCAACCACATTCCTGCAGCATCTCACAAAATCTCCACCAATATCCAAAAAATTCAAGAAAATTCCCTCCAAATTCTTCAAGTCTCCTCCAAATCCCACAAAATTCAAGACAAATCCTCAAAATCCCACAAAAATCCCACCAAATTCCAGAACCATCTCACAAAATCTCAACAAATTTCCACTAAATTCAAGAAAACTCTCACAAAGTTCTTGAAAGCCCCTCAAAATTCCAGAAAAATGCCACAAAATTCCCTACATCTTCTCAAAACCCAAACAAACTCCTGCAACATCTCACAAAATCTCCAACAATTTCCAAACAATTCAAGAAAAATCCCGCAAAATTCTTCAAGTCTCGTACAAATCCCAGAAAAATCCCACAAAATTCCAGAAACATCCCACCAAATCACCTCAATATCACCAAACATTCTGGAAAAGCCTCACAAAATTGCAGAAAAATGCCACAAAATTCCATAAATCTTCTCAAAACCCTACCAAATTCCTGCAACATCTCACAAAATCTCCAACAATAGCCAAAAAATTCAAGAAAAATCCCTCCAAATCCACTGAATTTCCTCAATATCCCACCAAATTCCAGAACCATCTCACAAAATCTCAACAAATTTCCACTAAATCTAAGAAAATTCCCTCCAAATTCTTCAAGTCTCCTCCAAATCCCACAAAATTCAAGACAAATCCTCAAAATCCCACAAAAATCCCACCGAATTCCTTCCATCTTCTCAGAACCCAAACAAACTCCTGCAACATCTCACAAAATCTCCACCAATTTCCAAACAATTCAAGAAAAATCCCGCAAAATTCTTCAAGTCTCCTCCAAATACCACAAACATCCCACAAACATCCCACAAACATCCCACAAACATCCCACAAAATCTCCACCAATTTCCAAACAATTCAAGAAAAATCCCGCAAAATTCTTCAAGTCTCGTACAAATCCCAGAAAAATCCCACAAAATTCCAGAAACATCCCACCAAATCACCTCAATATCACCAAAAATTCTGGAAAAGCCTCACAAAATTGCAGAAAAATGCCACAAAATTCCCTAAACCTTCTCAAAACCCTACCCAATTCCTGCAGCATCCCACAAAATCTCCAACAATTTCCACAAAATTCAAGAAAAATCCCTCAAAATTCACTGAATTTCCTCAATATCCCACCAAATTCCAGAACCATCTCACAAAATCTCAACAAATTTCCACTAAATCTAAGAAAATTCCCTCCAAATTCTTCAAGTCTCCTCCAAATCCCACAAAATTCAAGAGAAATCCTCAAAATTCCACAAAAATCCAACAAAATTCCTTCCATCTTCTCAAAACCCAAACAAATTCCTGCAACATCTCACAAAATCTCCACCAATAGCCAAAAAATTCAAGAAAAATCCCTCCAAATTCACTGAATTTCCTCAATATCCCACCAAATTCCAGAACCATCTCACAAAATCTCAACAAATTTCCACAAAATCTAAGAAAATTCCCTCCAAATTCTTCAAGTCTCCTCCAAATCCCACAAAATTCAAGAGAAATCCTCAAAATTCCACAAAAATCCCACAAAATTCCTTCCATCTTCTCAGAACCCAAACAAACTCCTGCAACATCTCACAAAATCTCCACCAATTTCCAAACAATTCAAGAAAAATCCCGCAAAATTCTTCAAGTCTCCTCCAAATACCACAAACATCCCACAAACATCCCACAAACATCCCACAAACATCCCACAAACATCCCACAAACATCCCACAAAATTCAAGAGAAATCCCAAAAATTCAAAAGAAATCGCACAAAATCCTGTACAAGCCCCACACAATTCCCTAAATCTTCTCAGAACCCAACCACATTCCTGCAACATCCCACAAAATCTCTGGAAATTTCCACAAAATTCAAGAAGACTCTCACAAAATACTTGAAAGCTGCTGAAAATTCCACGAATATCCCACAAAAATCCCTAAATCTTCTCAAAACCCAACCACATTCCTGCAGCATCTCACAAAATCTCCACCAATATCCAAAAAATTCAAGAAAATTCCCTCCAAATTCTTCAAGTCTCCTCCAAATCCCACAAAATTCAAGACAAATCCTCAAAATCCCACAAAAATCCCACCAAATTCCAGAACCATCTCACAAAATCTCAACAAATTTCCACTAAATTCAAGAAAACTCTCACAAAGTTCTTGAAAGCCCCTCAAAATTCCAGAAAAATGCCACAAAATTCCCTACATCTTCTCAAAACCCAAACAAACTCCTGCAACATCTCACAAAATCTCCACCAATTTCCAAACAATTCAAGAAAAATCCCGCAAAATTCTTCAAGTCTCGTACAAATCCCAGAAAAATCCCACAAAATTCCAGAAACATCCCACCAAATCACCTCAATATCACCAAACATTCTGGAAAAGCCTCACAAAATTGCAGAAAAATGCCACAAAATTCCATAAATCTTCTCAAAACCCTACCAAATTCCTGCAACATCTCACAAAATCTCCACCAATAGCCAAAAAATTCAAGAAAAATCCCGTAAAATTCCTAAAAGTCTCCTCCAAATACCACAAACATCCTACAAACATCTCAAAAACATCCCACAAACATCCCATAAAATTCAAGAGAAATCCCACAAAATTCAAGAGAAATCCCACCAAATGCTGTACAAGCCCCACACAATTCCCTAAATCTTCTCAGAACCCAACCACATTCCTGCAACATCCCACAAAATCTCCAACAATTTCCACAAAATTCAAGAAAATTCCCTCCAAATTCACTGAATTTCCTCAATATCCAACCAAACTCCAGAACCATCTCACAAAATCTCAACAAATTTCCAAAAAATTCAAAAAAACTCTCACAAAGTTCTTGAAAGCCCCTCAAAATTCCAGAAAAATGCCACAAAATTCCCTACATCTTCTCAAAACATTACAAAATTCTACAGACATCTCACAAAATCTCCACACATTTCCACAAAATCTAAGAAAATTCCCGCAAAATTCTTCAAGTCTCCTCCAAATCCCACAAAATTCAAGAGAAATCCTCAAAATTCCACAAAAATCCAACAAAATTCCCTACATCTTCTCAAAATCCAAACAAATTCCTGAAACATCTCACAAAATCTCCACCAATTTCCACAACATTTAGGAAAAATCCCTCCAACTTCTTCAAGTCTCCTCCAAATCCCACAAAATTCAAGAGAATTCCTCAAAATTCCACAAAAATCCCACAAAATTCCTGCAACATCTCACAAAATCTCTGGAAATTTCCACAAAATTCAAGAAGACTCTCACAAAATACTTGAAAGCTGCTGAAAATTCCACGAATATCCCACAAAAATCCCTAAATCTTCTCAAAACCCAACCACATTCCTGCAGCATCTCACAAAATCTCCACCAATATCCAAAAAATTCAAGAAAATTCCCTCCAAATTCTTCAAGTCTCCTCCAAATCCCACAAAATTCAAGACAAATCCTCAAAATCCCACAAAAATCCCACCAAATTCCAGAACCATCTCACAAAATCTCAACAAATTTCCACTAAATTCAAGAAAACTCTCACAAAGTTCTTGAAAGCCCCTCAAAATTCCAGAAAAATGCCACAAAATTCCCTACATCTTCTCAAAACCCAAACAAACTCCTGCAACATCTCACAAAATCTCCAACAATTTCCAAACAATTCAAGAAAAATCCCGCAAAATTCTTCAAGTCTCGTACAAATCCCAGAAAAATCCCACAAAATTCCAGAAACATCCCACCAAATCACCTCAATATCACCAAACATTCTGGAAAAGCCTCACAAAATTGCAGAAAAATGCCACAAAATTCCATAAATCTTCTCAAAACCCTACCAAATTCCTGCAACATCTCACAAAATCTCCAACAATAGCCAAAAAATTCAAGAAAAATCCCTCAAAATTCACTGAATTTCCTCAATATCCCACCAAATTCCAGAACCATCTCACAAAATCTCAACAAATTTCCACAAAATCTAAGAAAATTCCGCAAAATTCTTCAAGTCTCCTCCAAATCCCACAAAATTCAAGACAAATCCTCAAAATTCCACAAAAATCCCACAAAATTCCTTCCATCTTCTCAGAACCCAAACAAACTCCTGCAACATCTCACAAAATCTCCACCAATTTCCAAACAATTCAAGAAAAATCCCGCAAAATTCTTCAAGTCTCCTCCAAATACCACAAACATCCCACAAACATCCCACAAACATCCCACAAACATCCCACAAACATCCCACAAAATTCAAGAGAAATCCCACAAAATTCAAAAGAAATCGCACAAAATCCTGTACAAGCCCCACACAATTCCCTAAATCTTCTCAGAACCCAACCACATTCCTGCAACATCCCACAAAATCTCCAACAATTTCCACAAAATTCAAGAAGACTCTCACAAAATACTTGAAAGCTGCTGAAAATTCCACGAATATCCCACAAAAATCCCTAAATCTTCTCAAAACCCAACCACATTCCTGCAGCATCTCACAAAATCTCCACCAATATCCAAAAAATTCAAGAAAATTCCCTCCAAATTCTTCAAGTCTCCTCCAAATCCCACAAAATTCAAGACAAATCCTCAAAATCCCACAAAAATCCCACCAAATTCCAGAACCATCTCACAAAATCTCAACAAATTTCCACTAAATTCAAGAAAACTCTCACAAAGTTCTTGAAAGCCCCTCAAAATTCCAGAAAAATGCCACAAACTTCCCTACATCTTCTCAAAACCCAAACAAACTCCTGCAACATCTCACAAAATCTCCACCAATTTCCAAACAATTCAAGAAAAATCCCGCAAAATTCTTCAAGTCTCGTACAAATCCCAGAAAAATCCCACAAAATTCCAGAAACATCCCACCAAATCACCTCAATATCACCAAAAATTCTGGAAAAGCCTCACAAAATTGCAGAAAAATGCCACAAAATTCCCTAAACCTTCTCAAAACCCTACCCAATTCCTGCAACATCCCACAAAATCTCCAACAATTTCCACAAAATTCAAGAAAAATCCCTCAAAATTCACTGAATTTCCTCAATATCCCACCAAATTCCAGAACCATCTCACAAAATCTCAAAAAATTTCCACTAAATCTAAGAAAATTCCCTCCAAATTCTTCAAGTCTCCTCCAAATCCCACAAAATTCAAGAGAAATCCTCAAAATTCCACAAAAATCCCACAAAATTCCTTCCATCTTCTCAAAACCCAAACAAATTCCTGCAACATCTCACAAAATCTCCACCAATTTCCAAACATTTCAAGAAAAATCCCGCAAAATTCTTCAAGTCTCCTCCAAATACCACAAACATCCTACAAACATCTCAAAAACATCCCACAAACATCCCATAAAATTCAAGAGAAATCCCACAAAATTCAAGAGAAATCCCACCAAATTCTGTACAAGCCCCACACAATTCCCTAAATCTTCTCAGAACCCAACCACATTCCTGCAACATCCCACAAAATCTCCAACAATTTCCACAAAATTCAAGAAAATTCCCTCCAAATTCACTGAATTTCCTCAATATCCAACCAAACTCCAGAACCATCTCACAAAATCTCAACAAATTTCCAAAAAATTCAAAAAAACTCTCACAAAGTTCTTGAAAGCCCCTCAAAATTCCAGAAAAATGCCACAAAATTCCCTACATCTTCTCAAAACATTACAAAATTCTACAGACATCTCACAAAATCTCCACACATTTCCACAAAATCTAAGAAAATTCCCGCAAAATTCTTCAAGTCTCCTCCAAATCCCACAAAATTCAAGAGAAATCCTCAAAATTCCACAAAAATCCAACAAAATTCCCTACATCTTCTCAAAATCCAAACAAATTCCTGAAACATCTCACAAAATCTCCACCAATTTCCACAACATTTAGGAAAAATCCCTCCAACTTCTTCAAGTCTCCTCCAAATCCCACAAAATTCAAGAGAATTCCTCAAAATTCCACAAAAATCCCACAAAATTCCTGCAACATCTCACAAAATCTCCGGAAATTTCCACAAAATTCAAGAAGACTCTCACAAAATACTTGAAAGCTGCTGAAAATTCCACGAATATCCCACAAAAATCCCTAAATCTTCTCAAAACCCAACCACATTCCTGCAGCATCTCACAAAATCTCCACCAATATCCAAAAAATTCAAGAAAATTCCCTCCAAATTCTTCAAGTCTCCTCCAAATCCCACAAAATTCAAGACAAATCCTCAAAATCCCACAAAAATCCCACCAAATTCCAGAACCATCTCACAAAATCTCAACAAATTTCCACTAAATTCAAGAAAACTCTCACAAAGTTCTTGAAAGCCCCTCAAAATTCCAGAAAAATGCCACAAAATTCCCTACATCTTCTCAAAACCCAAACAAACTCCTGCAACATCTCACAAAATCTCCACCAATTTCCAAACAATTCAAGAAAAATCCCGCAAAATTCTTCAAGTCTCGTACAAATCCCAGAAAAATCCCACAAAATTCCAGAAACATCCCACCAAATCACCTCAATATCACCAAACATTCTGGAAAAGCCTCACAAAATTGCAGAAAAATGCCACAAAATTCCATAAATCTTCTCAAAACCCTACCAAATTCCTGCAACATCTCACAAAATCTCCACCAATAGCCAAAAAATTCAAGAAAAATCCCTCCAAATTCACTGAATTTCCTCAATATCCCACCAAATTCCAGAACCATCTCACAAAATCTCAACAAATTTCCACAAAATCTAAGAAAATTCCCTCCAAATTCTTCAAGTCTCCTCCAAATCCCACAAAATTCAAGAGAAATCCTCAAAATTCAACAAAAATCCCACAAAATTCCTTCCATCTTCTCAGAACCCAAACAAACTCCTGCAACATCTCACAAAATCTCCACCAATTTCCAAACAATTCAAGAAAAATCCCGCAAAATTCTTCAAGTCTCCTCCAAATACCACAAACATCCCACAAACATCCCACAAACATCCCACAAACATCCCACAAACATCCCACAAAATTCAAGAGAAATCCCACAAAATTCAAAAGAAATCGCACAAAATCCTGTACAAGCCCCACACAATTCCCTAAATCTTCTCAGAACCCAACCACATTCCTGCAACATCCCACAAAATCTCCAACAATTTCCACAAAATTCAAGAAGACTCTCACAAAATACTTGAAAGCTGCTGAAAATTCCACGAATATCCCACAAAAATCCCTAAATCTTCTCAAAACCCAACCACATTCCTGCAGCATCTCACAAAATCTCCACCAATATCCAAAAAATTCAAGAAAATTCCCTCCAAATTCTTCAAGTCTCCTCCAAATCCCACAAAATTCAAGACAAATCCTCAAAATCCCACAAAAATCCCACCAAATTCCAGAACCATCTCACAAAATCTCAACAAATTTCCACTAAATTCAAGAAAACTCTCACAAAGTTCTTGAAAGCCCCTCAAAATTCCAGAAAAATGCCACAAACTTCCCTACATCTTCTCAAAACCCAAACAAACTCCTGCAACATCTCACAAAATCTCCACCAATTTCCAAACAATTCAAGAAAAATCCCGCAAAATTCTTCAAGTCTCGTACAAATCCCAGAAAAATCCCACAAAATTCCAGAAACATCCCACCAAATCACCTCAATATCACCAAACATTCTGGAAAAGCCTCACAAAATTGCAGAAAAATGCCACAAAATTCCATAAACCTTCTCAAAACCCTACCAAATTCCTGCAACATCTCACAAAATCTCCACCAGTTTCCACAAAATTCAAGAAAAATCCCTCAAAATTCACTGAATTTCCTCAATATCCCACCAAATTCCAGAACCATCTCACAAAATCTCAACAAATTTCCACAAAATCTAAGAAAATTCCGCAAAATTCTTCAAGTCTCCTCCAAATCCCACAAAATTCAAGAGAAATCCTCAAAATTCCACAAAAATCCCACAAAATTCCTTCCATCTTCTCAGAACCCAAACAAACTCCTGCAACATCTCACAAAATCTCCACCAATTTCCAAACAATTCAAGAAAAATCCCGCAAAATTCTTCAAGTCTCCTCCAAATACCACAAACATCCCACAAACATCCCACAAACATCCCACAAACATCCCACAAACATCCCACAAAATCTCCAACAATTTCCAAACAATTCAAGAAAAATCCCGCAAAATTCTTCAAGTCTCGTACAAATCCCAGAAAAATCCCACAAAATTCAAGAAACATCCCACCAAATCACCTCAATATCACCAAAAATTCCGGAAAAGCCTCACAAAATTGCAGAAAAATGCCACAAAATTCCCTAAACCTTCTCAAAACCCTACCCAATTCCTGCAACATCCCACAAAATCTCCAACAATTTCCACAAAATTCAAGAAAAATCCCTCCAAATTCACTGAATTTCCTCAATATCCCACCAAATTCCAGAACCATCTCACAAAATCTCAACAAATTTCCATTAAATCTAAGAAAATTCCTTCCAAATTCTTCAAGTCTCCTCCAAATCCCACAAAATTCAAGAGAAATCCTCAAAATTCCACAAAAATCCAACAAAATTCCTTCCATCTTCTCAAAACCCAAACAAATTCCTGCAACATCTCACAAAATCTCCACCAATAGCCAAAAAATTCAAGAAAAATCCCTCAAAATTCACTGAATTTCCTCAATATCCCACCAAATTCCAGAACCATCTCACAAAATCTCAACAAATTTCCACAAAATCTAAGAAAATTCCCTCCAAATTCTTCAAGTCTCCTCCAAATCCCACAAAATTCAAGACAAATCCTCAAAATTCCACAAAAATCCCACAAAATTCCTTCCATCTTCTCAGAACCCAAACAAACTCCTGCAACATCTCACAAAATCTCCACCAATTTCCAAACAATTCAAGAAAAATCCCGCAAAATTCTTCAAGTCTCCTCCAAATACCACAAACATCCCACAAACATCCCACAAACATCCCACAAACATCCCACAAACATCCCACAAAATTCAAGAGAAATCCCACAAAATTCAAAAGAAATCGCACAAAATCCTGTACAAGCCCCACACAATTCCCTAAATCTACTCAGAACCCAACCACATTCCTGCAACATCCCACAAAATCTCCGGAAATTTCCACAAAATTCAAGAAGACTCTCACAAAATACTTGAAAGCTGCTGAAAATTCCACGAATATCCCACAAAAATCCCTAAATCTTCTCAAAACCCAACCACATTCCTGCAGCATCTCACAAAATCTCCACCAATATCCAAAAAATTCAAGAAAATTCCCTCCAAATTCTTCAAGTCTCCTCCAAATCCCACAAAATTCAAGACAAATCCTCAAAATCCCACAAAAATCCCACCAAATTCCAGAACCATCTCACAAAATCTCAACAAATTTCCACTAAATTCAAGAAAACTCTCACAAAGTTCTTGAAAGCCCCTCAAAATTCCAGAAAAATGCCACAAACTTCCCTACATCTTCTCAAAACCCAACCACATTCCTGCAACATCTCACAAAATCTCCACCAATTTCCAAACAATTCAAGAAAAATCCCGCAAAATTCTTCAAGTCTCCTACAAATCCCAGAAAAATCCCACAAAATTCCAGAAACATCCCACCAAATCACCTCAATATCACCAAAAATTCTGGAAAAGCCTCACAAAATTGCAGAAAAATGCCACAAAATTCCATAAATCTTCTCAAAACCCTACCAAATTCCTGCAACATCTCGCAAAATCTCCACCAATAGCCAAAAAATTCAAGAAAAATCCCTCAAAATTCACTGAATTTCCTCAATATCCCACCAAATTCCAGAACCATCTCACAAAATCTCAACAAATTTCCACAAAATCTAAGAAAATTCCGCAAAATTCTTCAAGTCTCCTCCAAATCCCACAAAATTCAAGAGAAATCCTCAAAATTCAACAAAAATCCCACAAAATTCCTTCCATCTTCTCAGAACTTAAACAAACTCCTGCAACATCTCACAAAATCTCCACCAATTTCCAAACAATTCAAGAAAAATCCCGCAAAATTCTTCAAGTCTCCTCCAAATACCACAAACATCCCACAAACATCCCACAAACATCCCACAAACAACCCACAAACATCCCACAAAATCTCCAACAATTTCCAAACAATTCAAGAAAAATCCCGCAAAATTCTTCAAGTCTCGTACAAATCCCATAAAAATCCCACAAAATTCCAGAAACATCCCACCAAATCACCTCAATATCACCAAAAATTCTGGAAAAGCCTCACAAAATTGCAGAAAAATGCCACAAAATTCCATAAATCTTCTCAAAACCCTACCAAATTCCTGCAACATCTCACAAAATCTCCACCAATAGCCAAAAAATTCAAGAAAAATCCCTCAAAATTCACTGAATTTCCTCAATATCCCACCAAATTCCAGAACCATCTCACAAAATCTCAACAAATTTCCACAAAATCTAAGAAAATTCCGCAAAATTCTTCAAGTCTCCTCCAAATCCCACAAAATTCAAGAGAAATCCTCAAAATTCCACAAAAATCCCACAAAATTCCTTCCATCTTCTCAGAACCCAAACAAACTCCTGCAACATCTCACAAAATCTCCACCAATTTCCAAACAATTCAAGAAAAATCCCGCAAAATTCTTCAAGTCTCCTCCAAATACCACAAACATCCCACAAACATCCCACAAACATCCCACAAACATCCCACAAACATCCCACAAACATCCCACAAAATTCAAGAGAAATCCCAAAAATTCAAAAGAAATCGCACAAAATCCTGTACAAGCCCCACACAATTCCCTAAATCTTCTCAGAACCCAACCACATTCCTGCAACATCCCACAAAATCTCTGGAAATTTCCACAAAATTCAAGAAGACTCTCACAAAATACTTGAAAGCTGCTGAAAATTCCACGAATATCCCACAAAAATCCCTAAATCTTCTCAAAACCCAACCACATTCCTGCAGCATCTCACAAAATCTCCACCAATATCCAAAAAATTCAAGAAAATTCCCTCCAAATTCTTCAAGTCTCCTCCAAATCCCACAAAATTCAAGACAAATCCTCAAAATCCCACAAAAATCCCACCAAATTCCAGAACCATCTCACAAAATCTCAACAAATTTCCACTAAATTCAAGAAAACTCTCACAAAGTTCTTGAAAGCCCCTCAAAATTCCAGAAAAATGCCACAAAATTCCCTACATCTTCTCAAAACCCAAACAAACTCCTGCAACATCTCACAAAATCTCCAACAATTTCCAAACAATTCAAGAAAAATCCCGCAAAATTCTTCAAGTCTCGTACAAATCCCAGAAAAATCCCACAAAATTCCAGAAACATCCCACCAAATCACCTCAATATCACCAAAAATTCTGGGAAAGCCTCACAAAATTGCAGAAAAATGCCACAAAATTCCCTAAACCTTCTCAAAACCCTACCCAATTCCTGCAACATCCCACAAAAACTCCAACAATTTCCACAAAATTCAAGAAAAGTCCCTCAAAATTCACTGAATTTCCTCAATATCCCACCAAATTCCAGAACCATCTCACAAAATCTCAAAAAATTTCCACTAAATCTAAGAAAATTCCCTCCAAATTCTTCAAGTCTCCTCCAAATCCCACAAAATTCAAGAAAAATCCTCAAAATTCCACAAAAATCCCACAAAATTCCTTCCATCTTCTCAAAACCCAAACAAATTCCTGCAACATCTCACAAAATCTCCAACAATTTCCAAACATTTCAAGAAAAATCCCGCAAAATTCCTAAAAGTCTCCTCCAAAACCACAAACATCCTACAAACATCTCACAAACATCCCACAAACATCCCATAAAATTCAATAGAAATCCCACAAAATTCAAAAGAAATCGCACAAAATCCTGTACAAGCCCCACACAATTCCCTAAATCTTCTCAGAACCCAACCACATTCCTGCAACATCCCACAAAATCTCCAACAATTTCCACAAAATTCAAGAAAATTCCCTCCAAATTCACTGAATTTCCTCAATATCCCACCAAACTCCAGAACCATCTCACAAAATCTCATCAATTTTCCAAAAAATTCAAAAAAACTCTCACAAAGTTCTTGAAAGCCCCTCAAAATTCCAGAAAAATGCCACAAAATTCCCTACATCTTCTCAAAACATTACAAAATTCTACAGACATCTCACAAAATCTCCACACATTTCCACAAAATCTAAGAAAATTCCCGCAAAATTCTTCAAGTCTCCTCCAAATCCCACAAAATTCAAGAGAAATCCTCAAAATTCCACAAAAATCCAACAAAATTCCCTACATCTTCTCAAAATCCAAACAAATTCCTGAAACATCTCACAAAATCTCCACCAATTTCCACAACATTTAGGAAAAATCCCTCCAACTTCTTCAAGTCTCCTCCAAATCCCACAAAATTCAAGAGAATTCCTCAAAATTCCACAAAAATCCCACAAAATTCCTGCAACATCTCACAAAATCTCTGGAAATTTCCACAAAATTCAAGAAGACTCTCACAAAATACTTGAAAGCTGCTGAAAATTCCACGAATATCCCACAAAAATCCCTAAATCTTCTCAAAACCCAACCACATTCCTGCAGCATCTCACAAAATCTCCACCAATATCCAAAAAATTCAAGAAAATTCCCTCCAAATTCTTCAAGTCTCCTCCAAATCCCACAAAATTCAAGACAAATCCTCAAAATCCCACAAAAATCCCACCAAATTCCAGAACCATCTCACAAAATCTCAACAAATTTCCACTAAATTCAAGAAAACTCTCACAAAGTTCTTGAAAGCCCCTCAAAATTCCAGAAAAATGCCACAAAATTCCCTACATCTTCTCAAAACCCAAACAAACTCCTGCAACATCTCACAAAATCTCCAACAATTTCCACAAAATTCAAGAAAAATCCCGCAAAATTCTTCAAGTCTCGTACAAATCCCAGAAAAATCCCACAAAATTCCAGAAACATCCCACCAAATCACCTCAATATCACCAAACATTCTGGAAAAGCCTCACAAAATTGCAGAAAAATGCCACAAAATTCCATAAATCTTCTCAAAACCCTACCAAATTCCTGCAACATCTCACAAAATCTCCAACAATAGCCAAAAAATTCAAGAAAAATCCCTCCAAATCCACTGAATTTCCTCAATATCCCACCAAATTCCAGAACCATCTCACAAAATCTCAACAAATTTCCACTAAATCTAAGAAAATTCCCTCCAAATTCTTCAAGTCTCCTCCAAATCCCACAAAATTCAAGACAAATCCTCAAAATCCCACAAAAATCCCACCGAATTCCTTCCATCTTCTCAGAACCCAAACAAACTCCTGCAACATCTCACAAAATCTCCACCAATTTCCAAACAATTCAAGAAAAATCCCGCAAAATTCTTCAAGTCTCCTCCAAATACCACAAACATCCCACAAACATCCCACAAACATCCCACAAACATCCCACAAACATCCCACAAAATCTCCACCAATTTCCAAACAATTCAAGAAAAATCCCGCAAAATTCTTCAAGTCTCGTACAAATCCCAGAAAAATCCCACAAAATTCCAGAAACATCCCACCAAATCACCTCAATATCACCAAAAATTCTGGAAAAGCCTCACAAAATTGCAGAAAAATGCCACAAAATTCCCTAAACCTTCTCAAAACCCTACCCAATTCCTGCAGCATCCCACAAAATCTCCAACAATTTCCACAAAATTCAAGAAAAATCCCTCAAAATTCACTGAATTTCCTCAATATCCCACCAAATTCCAGAACCATCTCACAAAATCTCAACAAATTTCCACTAAATCTAAGAAAATTCCCTCCAAATTCTTCAAGTCTCCTCCAAATCCCACAAAATTCAAGAGAAATCCTCAAAATTCCACAAAAATCCAACAAAATTCCTTCCATCTTCTCAAAACCCAAACAAATTCCTGCAACATCTCACAAAATCTCCACCAATAGCCAAAAAATTCAAGAAAAATCCCTCCAAATTCACTGAATTTCCTCAATATCCCACCAAATTCCAGAACCATCTCACAAAATCTCAACAAATTTCCACAAAATCTAAGAAAATTCCCTCCAAATTCTTCAAGTCTCCTCCAAATCCCACAAAATTCAAGAGAAATCCTCAAAATTCCACAAAAATCCCACAAAATTCCTTCCATCTTCTCAGAACCCAAACAAACTCCTGCAACATCTCACAAAATCTCCACCAATTTCCAAACAATTCAAGAAAAATCCCGCAAAATTCTTCAAGTCTCCTCCAAATACCACAAACATCCCACAAACATCCCACAAACATCCCACAAACATCCCACAAACATCCCACAAACATCCCACAAAATTCAAGAGAAATCCCAAAAATTCAAAAGAAATCGCACAAAATCCTGTACAAGCCCCACACAATTCCCTAAATCTTCTCAGAACCCAACCACATTCCTGCAACATCCCACAAAATCTCTGGAAATTTCCACAAAATTCAAGAAGACTCTCACAAAATACTTGAAAGCTGCTGAAAATTCCACGAATATCCCACAAAAATCCCTAAATCTTCTCAAAACCCAACCACATTCCTGCAGCATCTCACAAAATCTCCACCAATATCCAAAAAATTCAAGAAAATTCCCTCCAAATTCTTCAAGTCTCCTCCAAATCCCACAAAATTCAAGACAAATCCTCAAAATCCCACAAAAATCCCACCAAATTCCAGAACCATCTCACAAAATCTCAACAAATTTCCACTAAATTCAAGAAAACTCTCACAAAGTTCTTGAAAGCCCCTCAAAATTCCAGAAAAATGCCACAAAATTCCCTACATCTTCTCAAAACCCAAACAAACTCCTGCAACATCTCACAAAATCTCCACCAATTTCCAAACAATTCAAGAAAAATCCCGCAAAATTCTTCAAGTCTCGTACAAATCCCAGAAAAATCCCACAAAATTCCAGAAACATCCCACCAAATCACCTCAATATCACCAAAAATTCTGGAAAAGCCTCACAAAATTGCAGAAAAATGCCACAAAATTCCCTAAACCTTCTCAAAACCCTACCCAATTCCTGCAACATCCCACAAAATCTCCAACAATTTCCACAAAATTCAAGAAAAATCCCTCAAAATTCACTGAATTTCCTCAATATCCCACCAAATTCCAGAACCATCTCACAAAATCTCAAAAAATTTCCACTAAATCTAAGAAAATTCCCTCCAAATTCTTCAAGTCTCCTCCAAATCCCACAAAATTCAAGAGAAATCCTCAAAATTCCACAAAAATCCCACAAAATTCCTTCCATCTTCTCAAAACCCAAACAAATTCCTGCAACATCTCACAAAATCTCCAACAATTTCCAAACATTTCAAGAAAAATCCCGCAAAATTCCTAAAAGTCTCCTCCAAATACCACAAACATCCTACAAACATCTCAAAAACATCCCACAAACATCCCATAAAATTCAAGAGAAATCCCACAAAATTCAAGAGAAATCCCACCAAATTCTGTACAAGCCCCACACAATTCCCTAAATCTTCTCAGAACCCAACCACATTCCTGCAACATCCCACAAAATCTCCAACAATTTCCACAAAATTCAAGAAAATTCCCTCCAAATTCACTGAATTTCCTCAATATCCAACCAAACTCCAGAACCATCTCACAAAATCTCAACAAATTTCCAAAAAATTCAAAAAAACTCTCACAAAGTTCTTGAAAGCCCCTCAAAATTCCAGAAAAATGCCACAAAATTCCCTACATCTTCTCAAAACATTACAAAATTCTACAGACATCTCACAAAATCTCCACACATTTCCACAAAATCTAAGAAAATTCCCGCAAAATTCTTCAAGTCTCCTCCAAATCCCACAAAATTCAAGAGAAATCCTCAAAATTCCACAAAAATCCAACAAAATTCCCTACATCTTCTCAAAATCCAAACAAATTCCTGAAACATCTCACAAAATCTCCACCAATTTCCACAACATTTAGGAAAAATCCCTCCAACTTCTTCAAGTCTCCTCCAAATCCCACAAAATTCAAGAGAATTCCTCAAAATTCCACAAAAATCCCACAAAATTCCTGCAACATCTCACAAAATCTCCGGAAATTTCCACAAAATTCAAGAAGACTCTCACAAAATACTTGAAAGCTGCTGAAAATTCCACGAATATCCCACAAAAATCCCTAAATCTTCTCAAAACCCAACCACATTCCTGCAGCATCTCACAAAATCTCCACCAATATCCAAAAAATTCAAGAAAATTCCCTCCAAATTCTTCAAGTCTCCTCCAAATCCCACAAAATTCAAGACAAATCCTCAAAATCCCACAAAAATCCCACCAAATTCCAGAACCATCTCACAAAATCTCAACAAATTTCCACTAAATTCAAGAAAACTCTCACAAAGTTCTTGAAAGCCCCTCAAAATTCCAGAAAAATGCCACAAACTTCCCTACATCTTCTCAAAACCCAAACAAACTCCTGCAACATCTCACAAAATCTCCACCAATTTCCAAACAATTCAAGAAAAATCCCGCAAAATTCTTCAAGTCTCGTACAAATCCCAGAAAAATCCCACAAAATTCCAGAAACATCCCACCAAATCACCTCAATATCACCAAAAATTCTGGAAAAGCCTCACAAAATTGCAGAAAAATGCCACAAAATTCCATAAATCTTCTCAAAACCCTACCAAATTCCTGCAACATCTCACAAAATCTCCACCAATAGCCAAAAAATTCAAGAAAAATCCCTCAAAATTCACTGAATTTCCTCAATATCCCACCAAATTCCAGAACCATCTCACAAAATCTCAACAAATTTCCACTAAATCTAAGAAAATTCCTTCCAAATTCTTCAAGTCTCCTCCAAATCCCACAAAATTCAAGAGAAATCCTCAAAATTCCACAAAAATCCAACAAAATTCCTTCCATCTTCTCAAAACCCAAACAAATTCCTGCAACATCTCACAAAATCTCCACCAATAGCCAAAAAATTCAAGAAAAATCCCTCAAAATTCACTGAATTTCCTCAATATCCCACCAAATTCCAGAACCATCTCACAAAATCTCAACAAATTTCCACAAAATCTAAGAAAATTCCCTCCAAATTCTTCAAGTCTCCTCCAAATCCCACAAAATTCAAGACAAATCCTCAAAATTCCACAAAAATCCCACAAAATTCCTTCCATCTTCTCAGAACCCAAACAAACTCCTGCAACATCTCACAAAATCTCCACCAATTTCCAAACAATTCAAGAAAAATCCCGCAAAATTCTTCAAGTCTCCTCCAAATACCACAAACATCCCACAAACATCCCACAAACATCAAACAAACATCCCACAAACATCCCACAAAATTCAAGAGAAATCCCACAAAATTCAAAAGAAATCGCACAAAATCCTGTACAAGCCCCACACAATTCCCTAAATCTACTCAGAACCCAACCACATTCCTGCAACATCCCACAAAATCTCCAACAATTTCCACAAAATTCAAGAAGACTCTCACAAAATACTTGAAAGCTGCTGAAAATTCCACGAATATCCCACAAAAATCCCTAAATCTTCTCAAAACCCAACCACATTCCTGCAGCATCTCACAAAATCTCCACCAATATCCAAAAAATTCAAGAAAATTCCCTCCAAATTCTTCAAGTCTCCTCCAAATCCCACAAAATTCAAGACAAATCCTCAAAATCCCACAAAAATCCCACCAAATTCCAGAACCATCTCACAAAATCTCAACAAATTTCCACTAAATTCAAGAAAACTCTCACAAAGTTCTTGAAAGCCCCTCAAAATTCCAGAAAAATGCCACAAACTTCCCTACATCTTCTCAAAACCCAACCACATTCCTGCAACATCTCACAAAATCTCCAACAATTTCCACAAAATTCAAGAAAAATCCCGCAAAATTCTTCAAGTCTCCTCCAAATCCCAGAAAAATCCCACAAAATTCCAGAAACATCCCACCAAATCACCTCAATATCACCAAACATTCTGGAAAAGCCTCACAAAATTGCAGAAAAATGCCACAAAATTCCATAAATCTTCTCAAAACCCTACCAAATTCCTTCAACATCTCACAAAATCTCCACCAATAGCCAAAAAATTCAAGAAAAATCCCTCCAAATTCACTGAATTTCCTCAATATCCCACCAAATTCCAGAACCATCTAACAAAATCTCAACAAATTTCCACAAAATCTAAGAAAATTCCCTCCAAATTCTTCAAGTCTCCTCCAAATCCCACAAAATTCAAGAGAAATCCTCAAAATTCAACAAAAATCCCACAAAATTCCTTCCATCTTCTCAGAACCCAAACAAACTCCTGCAACATCTCACAAAATCTCCACCAATTTCCAAACAATTCAAGAAAAATCCCGCAAAATTCTTCAAGTCTCCTCCAAATACCACAAACATCCCACAAACATCCCACAAACATCCCACAAACATCCCACAAACATCCCACAAAATTCAAGAGAAATCCCACAAAATTCAAAAGAAATCGCACAAAATCCTGTACAAGCCCCACACAATTCCCTAAATCTTCTCAGAACCCAACCACATTCCTGCAACATCCCACAAAATCTCCAACAATTTCCACAAAATTCAAGAAGACTCTCACAAAATACTTGAAAGCTGCTGAAAATTCCACGAATATCCCACAAAAATCCCTAAATCTTCTCAAAACCCAACCACATTCCTGCAGCATCTCACAAAATCTCCACCAATATCCAAAAAATTCAAGAAAATTCCCTCCAAATTCTTCAAGTCTCCTCCAAATCCCACAAAATTCAAGAGAAATCCTCAAAATCCCACAAAAATCCCACCAAATTCCAGAACCATCTCACAAAATCTCAACAAATTTCCACTAAATTCAAGAAAACTCTCACAAAGTTCTTGAAAGCCCCTCAAAATTCCAGAAAAATGCCACAAAATTCCCTACATCTTCTCAAAACCCAAACAAACTCCTGCAACATCTCACAAAATCTCCACCAATTTCCAAACAATTCAAGAAAAATCCCGCAAAATTCTTCAAGTCTCGTACAAATCCCAGAAAAATCCCACAAAATTCCAGAAACATCCCACCAAATCACCTCAATATCACCAAAAATTCTGGAAAAGCCTCACAAAATTGCAGAAAAATGCCACAAAATTCCCTAAACCTTCTCAAAACCCTACCAAATTCCTGCAACATCTCGCAAAATCTCCACCAATAGCCAAAAAATTCAAGAAAAATCCCTCAAAATTCACTGAATTTCCTCAATATCCCACCAAATTCCAGAACCATCTCACAAAATCTCAACAAATTTCCACAAAATCTAAGAAAATTCCGCAAAATTCTTCAAGTCTCCTCCAAATCCCACAAAATTCAAGAGAAATCCTCAAAATTCAACAAAAATCCCACAAAATTCCTTCCATCTTCTCAGAACTTAAACAAACTCCTGCAACATCTCACAAAATCTCCACCAATTTCCAAACAATTCAAGAAAAATCCCGCAAAATTCTTCAAGTCTCCTCCAAATACCACAAACATCCCACAAACATCCCACAAACATCCCACAAACAACCCACAAACATCCCACAAAATCTCCAACAATTTCCAAACAATTCAAGAAAAATCCCGCAAAATTCTTCAAGTCTCGTACAAATCCCATAAAAATCCCACAAAATTCCAGAAACATCCCACCAAATCACCTCAATATCACCAAAAATTCTGGAAAAGCCTCACAAAATTGCAGAAAAATGCCACAAAATTCCATAAATCTTCTCAAAACCCTACCAAATTCCTGCAACATCTCACAAAATCTCCACCAATAGCCAAAAAATTCAAGAAAAATCCCTCAAAATTCACTGAATTTCCTCAATATCCCACCAAATTCCAGAACCATCTCACAAAATCTCCACAAATTTCCACAAAATCTAAGAAAATTCCGCAAAATTCTTCAAGTCTCCTCCAAATCCCACAAAATTCAAGAGAAATCCTCAAAATTCCACAAAAATCCCACAAAATTCCTTCCATCTTCTCAGAACCCAAACAAACTCCTGCAACATCTCACAAAATCTCCACCAATTTCCAAACAATTCAAGAAAAATCCCGCAAAATTCTTCAAGTCTCCTCCAAATACCACAAACATCCCACAAACATCCCACAAACATCCCACAAACATCCCACAAACATCCCACAAAATCTCCAACAATTTCCAAACAATTCAAGAAAAATCCCGCAAAATTCTTCAAGTCTCGTACAAATCCCAGAAAAATCCCACAAAATTCAAGAAACATCCCACCAAATCACCTCAATATCACCAAACATTCTGGAAAAGCCTCACAAAATTGCAGAAAAATGCCACAAAATTCCCTAAACCTTCTCAAAACCCTACCCAATTCCTGCAACATCCCACAAAAACTCCAACAATTTCCACAAAATTCAAGAAAAGTCCCTCCAAATTCACTGAATTTCCTCAATATCCCACCAAATTCCAGAACCATCTCACAAAATCTCAAAAAATTTCCACTAAATCTAAGAAAATTCCCTCCAAATTCTTCAAGTCTCCTCCAAATCCCACAAAATTCAAGAGAAATCCTCAAAATTCCACAAAAATCCCACAAAATTCCTTCCATCTTCTCAAAACCCAAACAAATTCCTGCAACATCTCACAAAATCTCCAACAATTTCCAAACATTTCAAGAAAAATCCCGCAAAATTCCTAAAAGTCTCCTCCAAAACCACAAACATCCTACAAACATCTCACAAACATCCCACAAACATCCCATAAAATTCAATAGAAATCCCACAAAATTCAAAAGAAATCGCACAAAATCCTGTACAAGCCCCACACAATTCCCTAAATCTTCTCAGAACCCAACCACATTCCTGCAACATCCCACAAAATCTCCAACAATTTCCACAAAATTCAAGAAAATTCCCTCCAAATTCACTGAATTTCCTCAATATCCCACCAAACTCCAGAACCATCTCACAAAATCTCATCAATTTTCCAAAAAATTCAAAAAAACTCTCACAAAGTTCTTGAAAGCCCCTCAAAATTCCAGAAAAATGCCACAAAATTCCCTACATCTTCTCAAAACATTACAAAATTCTACAGACATCTCACAAAATCTCCACACATTTCCACAAAATCTAAGAAAATTCCCGCAAAATTCTTCAAGTCTCCTCCAAATCCCACAAAATTCAAGAGAAATCCTCAAAATTCCACAAAAATCCAACAAAATTCCCTACATCTTCTCAAAATCCAAACAAATTCCTGAAACATCTCACAAAATCTCCACCAATTTCCACAACATTTAGGAAAAATCCCTCCAACTTCTTCAAGTCTCCTCCAAATCCCACAAAATTCAAGAGAATTCCTCAAAATTCCACAAAAATCCCACAAAATTCCTGCAACATCTCACAAAATCTCTGGAAATTTCCACAAAATTCAAGAAGACTCTCACAAAATACTTGAAAGCTGCTGAAAATTCCACGAATATCCCACAAAAATCCCTAAATCTTCTCAAAACCCAACCACATTCCTGCAGCATCTCACAAAATCTCCACCAATATCCAAAAAATTCAAGAAAATTCCCTCCAAATTCTTCAAGTCTCCTCCAAATCCCACAAAATTCAAGACAAATCCTCAAAATCCCACAAAAATCCCACCAAATTCCAGAACCATCTCACAAAATCTCAACAAATTTCCACTAAATTCAAGAAAACTCTCACAAAGTTCTTGAAAGCCCCTCAAAATTCCAGAAAAATGCCACAAAATTCCCTACATCTTCTCAAAACCCAAACAAACTCCTGCAACATCTCACAAAATCTCCAACAATTTCCAAACAATTCAAGAAAAATCCCGCAAAATTCTTCAAGTCTCGTACAAATCCCAGAAAAATCCCACAAAATTCCAGAAACATCCCACCAAATCACCTCAATATCACCAAACATTCTGGAAAAGCCTCACAAAATTGCAGAAAAATGCCACAAAATTCCATAAATCTTCTCAAAACCCTACCAAATTCCTGCAACATCTCACAAAATCTCCAACAATAGCCAAAAAATTCAAGAAAAATCCCTCCAAATCCACTGAATTTCCTCAATATCCCACCAAATTCCAGAACCATCTCACAAAATCTCAACAAATTTCCACTAAATCTAAGAAAATTCCCTCCAAATTCTTCAAGTCTCCTCCAAATCCCACAAAATTCAAGACAAATCCTCAAAATCCCACAAAAATCCCACCGAATTCCTTCCATCTTCTCAGAACCCAAACAAACTCCTGCAACATCTCACAAAATCTCCACCAATTTCCAAACAATTCAAGAAAAATCCCGCAAAATTCTTCAAGTCTCCTCCAAATACCACAAACATCCCACAAACATCCCACAAACATCCCACAAACATCCCACAAACATCCCACAAAATCTCCACCAATTTCCAAACAATTCAAGAAAAATCCCGCAAAATTCTTCAAGTCTCGTACAAATCCCAGAAAAATCCCACAAAATTCCAGAAACATCCCACCAAATCACCTCAATATCACCAAAAATTCTGGAAAAGCCTCACAAAATTGCAGAAAAATGCCACAAAATTCCCTAAACCTTCTCAAAACCCTACCCAATTCCTGCAGCATCCCACAAAATCTCCACCAATAGCCGAAAAATTCAAGAAAAATCCCTCAAAATTCACTGAATTTCCTCAATATCCCACCAAATTCCAGAACCATCTCACAAAATCTCAACAAATTTCCACTAAATCTAAGAAAATTCCTTCCAAATTCTTCAAGTCTCCTCCAAATCCCACAAAATTCAAGAGAAATCCTCAAAATTCCACAAAAATCCAACAAAATTCCTTCCATCTTCTCAAAACCCAAACAAATTCCTGCAACATCTCACAAAATCTCCACCAATAGCCAAAAAATTCAAGAAAAATCCCTCAAAATTCACTGAATTTCCTCAATATCCCACCAAATTCCAGAACCATCTCACAAAATCTCAACAAATTTCCACAAAATCTAAGAAAATTCCCTCCAAATTCTTCAAGTCTCCTCCAAATCCCACAAAATTCAAGACAAATCCTCAAAATTCCACAAAAATCCCACAAAATTCCTTCCATCTTCTCAGAACCCAAACAAACTCCTGCAACATCTCACAAAATCTCCACCAATTTCCAAACAATTCAAGAAAAATCCCGCAAAATTCTTCAAGTCTCCTCCAAATACCACAAACATCCCACAAACATCCCACAAACATCCCACAAACATCCCACAAACATCCCACAAAATTCAAGAGAAATCCCACAAAATTCAAAAGAAATCGCACAAAATCCTGTACAAGCCCCACACAATTCCCTAAATCTACTCAGAACCCAACCACATTCCTGCAACATCCCACAAAATCTCCAACAATTTCCACAAAATTCAAGAAGACTCTCACAAAATACTTGAAAGCTGCTGAAAATTCCACGAATATCCCACAAAAATCCCTAAATCTTCTCAAAACCCAACCACATTCCTGCAGCATCTCACAAAATCTCCACCAATATCCAAAAAATTCAAGAAAATTCCCTCCAAATTCTTCAAGTCTCCTCCAAATCCCACAAAATTCAAGACAAATCCTCAAAATCCCACAAAAATCCCACCAAATTCCAGAACCATCTCACAAAATCTCAACAAATTTCCACTAAATTCAAGAAAACTCTCACAAAGTTCTTGAAAGCCCCTCAAAATTCCAGAAAAATGCCACAAAATTCCCTACATCTTCTCAAAACCCAAACAAACTCCTGCAACATCTCACAAAATCTCCAACAATTTCCAAACAATTCAAGAAAAATCCCGCAAAATTCTTCAAGTCTCGTACAAATCCCAGAAAAATCCCACAAAATTCCAGAAACATCCCACCAAATCACCTCAATATCACCAAACATTCTGGAAAAGCCTCACAAAATTGCAGAAAAATGCCACAAAATTCCATAAATCTTCTCAAAACCCTACCAAATTCCTGCAACATCTCACAAAATCTCCAACAATAGCCAAAAAATTCAAGAAAAATCCCTCCAAATCCACTGAATTTCCTCAATATCCCACCAAATTCCAGAACCATCTCACAAAATCTCAACAAATTTCCACTAAATCTAAGAAAATTCCCTCCAAATTCTTCAAGTCTCCTCCAAATCCCACAAAATTCAAGACAAATCCTCAAAATCCCACAAAAATCCCACCGAATTCCTTCCATCTTCTCAGAACCCAAACAAACTCCTGCAACATCTCACAAAATCTCCACCAATTTCCAAACAATTCAAGAAAAATCCCGCAAAATTCTTCAAGTCTCCTCCAAATACCACAAACATCCCACAAACATCCCACAAACATCCCACAAACATCCCACAAACATCCCACAAAATTCAAGAGAAATCCCACAAAATTCAAAAGAAATCGCACAAAATCCTGTACAAGCCCCACACAATTCCCTAAATCTTCTCAGAACCCAACCACATTCCTGCAACATCCCACAAAATCTCCAACAATTTCCACAAAATTCAAGAAGACTCTCACAAAATACTTGAAAGCTGCTGAAAATTCCACGAATATCCCACAAAAATCCCTAAATCTTCTCAAAACCCAACCACATTCCTGCAGCATCTCACAAAATCTCCACCAATATCCAAAAAATTCAAGAAAATTCCCTCCAAATTCTTCAAGTCTCCTCCAAATCCCACAAAATTCAAGAGAAATCCTCAAAATCCCACAAAAATCCCACCAAATTCCAGAACCATCTCACAAAATCTCAACAAATTTCCACTAAATTCAAGAAAACTCTCACAAAGTTCTTGAAAGCCCCTCAAAATTCCAGAAAAATGCCACAAAATTCCCTACATCTTCTCAAAACCCAAACAAACTCCTGCAACATCTCACAAAATCTCCACCAATTTCCAAACAATTCAAGAAAAATCCCGCAAAATTCTTCAAGTCTCGTACAAATCCCAGAAAAATCCCACAAAATTCCAGAAACATCCCACCAAATCACCTCAATATCACCAAAAATTCTGGAAAAGCCTCACAAAATTGCAGAAAAATGCCACAAAATTCCCTAAACCTTCTCAAAACCCTACCAAATTCCTGCAACATCTCGCAAAATCTCCACCAATAGCCAAAAAATTCAAGAAAAATCCCTCAAAATTCACTGAATTTCCTCAATATCCCACCAAATTCCAGAACCATCTCACAAAATCTCAACAAATTTCCACAAAATCTAAGAAAATTCCGCAAAATTCTTCAAGTCTCCTCCAAATCCCACAAAATTCAAGAGAAATCCTCAAAATTCAACAAAAATCCCACAAAATTCCTTCCATCTTCTCAGAACTTAAACAAACTCCTGCAACATCTCACAAAATCTCCACCAATTTCCAAACAATTCAAGAAAAATCCCGCAAAATTCTTCAAGTCTCCTCCAAATACCACAAACATCCCACAAACATCCCACAAACATCCCACAAACAACCCACAAACATCCCACAAAATCTCCAACAATTTCCAAACAATTCAAGAAAAATCCCGCAAAATTCTTCAAGTCTCGTACAAATCCCATAAAAATCCCACAAAATTCCAGAAACATCCCACCAAATCACCTCAATATCACCAAAAATTCTGGAAAAGCCTCACAAAATTGCAGAAAAATGCCACAAAATTCCATAAATCTTCTCAAAACCCTACCAAATTCCTGCAACATCTCACAAAATCTCCACCAATAGCCAAAAAATTCAAGAAAAATCCCTCAAAATTCACTGAATTTCCTCAATATCCCACCAAATTCCAGAACCATCTCACAAAATCTCAACAAATTTCCACAAAATCTAAGAAAATTCCGCAAAATTCTTCAAGTCTCCTCCAAATCCCACAAAATTCAAGAGAAATCCTCAAAATTCCACAAAAATCCCACAAAATTCCTTCCATCTTCTCAGAACCCAAACAAACTCCTGCAACATCTCACAAAATCTCCACCAATTTCCAAACAATTCAAGAAAAATCCCGCAAAATTCTTCAAGTCTCCTCCAAATACCACAAACATCCCACAAACATCCCACAAACATCCCACAAACATCCCACAAACATCCCACAAAATCTCCAACAATTTCCAAACAATTCAAGAAAAATCCCGCAAAATTCTTCAAGTCTCGTACAAATCCCAGAAAAATCCCACAAAATTCAAGAAACATCCCACCAAATCACCTCAATATCACCAAACATTCTGGAAAAGCCTCACAAAATTGCAGAAAAATGCCACAAAATTCCCTAAACCTTCTCAAAACCCTACCCAATTCCTGCAACATCCCACAAAAACTCCAACAATTTCCACAAAATTCAAGAAAAGTCCCTCCAAATTCACTGAATTTCCTCAATATCCCACCAAATTCCAGAACCATCTCACAAAATCTCAAAAAATTTCCACTAAATCTAAGAAAATTCCCTCCAAATTCTTCAAGTCTCCTCCAAATCCCACAAAATTCAAGAAAAATCCTCAAAATTCCACAAAAATCCCACAAAATTCCTTCCATCTTCTCAAAACCCAAACAAATTCCTGCAACATCTCACAAAATCTCCAACAATTTCCAAACATTTCAAGAAAAATCCCGCAAAATTCCTAAAAGTCTCCTCCAAAACCACAAACATCCTACAAACATCTCACAAACATCCCACAAACATCCCATAAAATTCAATAGAAATCCCACAAAATTCAAAAGAAATCGCACAAAATCCTGTACAAGCCCCACACAATTCCCTAAATCTTCTCAGAACCCAACCACATTCCTGCAACATCCCACAAAATCTCCAACAATTTCCACAAAATTCAAGAAAATTCCCTCCAAATTCACTGAATTTCCTCAATATCCCACCAAACTCCAGAACCATCTCACAAAATCTCATCAATTTTCCAAAAAATTCAAAAAAACTCTCACAAAGTTCTTGAAAGCCCCTCAAAATTCCAGAAAAATGCCACAAAATTCCCTACATCTTCTCAAAACATTACAAAATTCTACAGACATCTCACAAAATCTCCACACATTTCCACAAAATCTAAGAAAATTCCCGCAAAATTCTTCAAGTCTCCTCCAAATCCCACAAAATTCAAGAGAAATCCTCAAAATTCCACAAAAATCCAACAAAATTCCCTACATCTTCTCAAAATCCAAACAAATTCCTGAAACATCTCACAAAATCTCCACCAATTTCCACAACATTTAGGAAAAATCCCTCCAACTTCTTCAAGTCTCCT
Source organism: Cyanistes caeruleus (assembly GCF_971803275.1). Classification (NCBI taxonomy): domain Eukaryota; kingdom Metazoa; phylum Chordata; class Aves; order Passeriformes; family Paridae; genus Cyanistes; species Cyanistes caeruleus. Next base: position 88,081,001 of record NC_141702.1, on the reverse strand, counting down.
CCAAATCCCACAAAATTCAAGAGAATTCCTCAAAATTCCACAAAAATCCCACAAAATTCCTGCAACATCTCACAAAATCTCTGGAAATTTCCACAAAATTCAAGAAGACTCTCACAAAATACTTGAAAGCTGCTGAAAATTCCACGAATATCCCACAAAAATCCCTAAATCTTCTCAAAACCCAACCACATTCCTGCAGCATCTCACAAAATCTCCACCAATATCCAAAAAATTCAAGAAAATTCCCTCCAAATTCTTCAAGTCTCCTCCAAATCCCACAAAATTCAAGACAAATCCTCAAAATCCCACAAAAATCCCACCAAATTCCAGAACCATCTCACAAAATCTCAACAAATTTCCACTAAATTCAAGAAAACTCTCACAAAGTTCTTGAAAGCCCCTCAAAATTCCAGAAAAATGCCACAAAATTCCCTACATCTTCTCAAAACCCAAACAAACTCCTGCAACATCTCACAAAATCTCCAACAATTTCCAAACAATTCAAGAAAAATCCCGCAAAATTCTTCAAGTCTCGTACAAATCCCAGAAAAATCCCACAAAATTCCAGAAACATCCCACCAAATCACCTCAATATCACCAAACATTCTGGAAAAGCCTCACAAAATTGCAGAAAAATGCCACAAAATTCCATAAATCTTCTCAAAACCCTACCAAATTCCTGCAACATCTCACAAAATCTCCAACAATAGCCAAAAAATTCAAGAAAAATCCCTCCAAATCCACTGAATTTCCTCAATATCCCACCAAATTCCAGAACCATCTCACAAAATCTCAACAAATTTCCACTAAATCTAAGAAAATTCCCTCCAAATTCTTCAAGTCTCCTCCAAATCCCACAAAATTCAAGACAAATCCTCAAAATCCCACAAAAATCCCACCGAATTCCTTCCATCTTCTCAGAACCCAAACAAACTCCTGCAACATCTCACAAAATCTCCACCAATTTCCAAACAATTCAAGAAAAATCCCGCAAAATTCTTCAAGTCTCCTCCAAATACCACAAACATCCCACAAACATCCCACAAACATCCCACAAACATCCCACAAAATCTCCACCAATTTCCAAACAATTCAAGAAAAATCCCGCAAAATTCTTCAAGTCTCGTACAAATCCCAGAAAAATCCCACAAAATTCCAGAAACATCCCACCAAATCACCTCAATATCACCAAAAATTCTGGAAAAGCCTCACAAAATTGCAGAAAAATGCCACAAAATTCCCTAAACCTTCTCAAAACCCTACCCAATTCCTGCAGCATCCCACAAAATCTCCAACAATTTCCACAAAATTCAAGAAAAATCCCTCAAAATTCACTGAATTTCCTCAATATCCCACCAAATTCCAGAACCATCTCACAAAATCTCAACAAATTTCCACTAAATCTAAGAAAATTCCCTCCAAATTCTTCAAGTCTCCTCCAAATCCCACAAAATTCAAGAGAAATCCTCAAAATTCCACAAAAATCCAACAAAATTCCTTCCATCTTCTCAAAACCCAAACAAATTCCTGCAACATCTCACAAAATCTCCACCAATAGCCAAAAAATTCAAGAAAAATCCCTCCAAATTCACTGAATTTCCTCAATATCCCACCAAATTCCAGAACCATCTCACAAAATCTCAACAAATTTCCACAAAATCTAAGAAAATTCCACAAAATTCTTCAAGTCTCCTCCAAATCCCACAAAATTCAAGAGAAATCCTCAAAATTCCACAAAAATCCCACAAAATTCCTTCCATCTTCTCAGAACCCAAACAAACTCCTGCAACATCTCACAAAATCTCCACCAATTTCCAAACAATTCAAGAAAAATCCCGCAAAATTCTTCAAGTCTCCTCCAAATACCACAAACATCCCACAAACATCCCACAAACATCCCACAAACATCCCACAAACATCCCACAAACATCCCACAAAATTCAAGAGAAATCCCAAAAATTCAAAAGAAATCGCACAAAATCCTGTACAAGCCCCACACAATTCCCTAAATCTTCTCAGAACCCAACCACATTCCTGCAACATCCCACAAAATCTCCAACAATTTCCACAAAATTCAAGAAGACTCTCACAAAATACTTGAAAGCTGCTGAAAATTCCACAAATATCCCACAAAAATCCCTAAATCTTCTCAAAACCCAACCACATTCCTGCAGCATCTCACAAAATCTCCACCAATATCCAAAAAATTCAAGAAAATTCCCTCCAAATTCTTCAAGTCTCCTCCAAATCCCACAAAATTCAAGACAAATCCTCAAAATCCCACAAAAATCCCACCAAATTCCAGAACCATCTCACAAAATCTCAACAAATTTCCACTAAATTCAAGAAAACTCTCACAAAGTTCTTGAAAGCCCCTCAAAATTCCAGAAAAATGCCACAAAATTCCCTACATCTTCTCAAAACCCAAACAAACTCCTGCAACATCTCACAAAATCTCCACCAATTTCCAAACAATTCAAGAAAAATCCCGCAAAATTCTTCAAGTCTCGTACAAATCCCAGAAAAATCCCACAAAATTCCAGAAACATCCCACCAAATCACCTCAATATCACCAAACATTCTGGAAAAGCCTCACAAAATTGCAGAAAAATGCCACAAAATTCCATAAATCTTCTCAAAACCCTACCAAATTCCTGCAACATCTCACAAAATCTCCACCAATAGCCAAAAAATTCAAGAAAAATCCCGTAAAATTCCTAAAAGTCTCCTCCAAATACCACAAACATCCTACAAACATCTCAAAAACATCCCACAAACATCCCATAAAATTCAAGAGAAATCCCACAAAATTCAAGAGAAATCCCACCAAATTCTGTACAAGCCCCACACAATTCCCTAAATCTTCTCAGAACCCAACCACATTCCTGCAACATCCCACAAAATCTCCAACAATTTCCACAAAATTCAAGAAAATTCCCTCCAAATTCACTGAATTTCCTCAATATCCAACCAAACTCCAGAACCATCTCACAAAATCTCAACAAATTTCCAAAAAATTCAAAAAAACTCTCACAAAGTTCTTGAAAGCCCCTCAAAATTCCAGAAAAATGCCACAAAATTCCCTACATCTTCTCAAAACATTACAAAATTCTACAGACATCTCACAAAATCTCCACACATTTCCACAAAATCTAAGAAAATTCCCGCAAAATTCTTCAAGTCTCCTCCAAATCCCACAAAATTCAAGAGAAATCCTCAAAATTCCACAAAAATCCAACAAAATTCCCTACATCTTCTCAAAATCCAAACAAATTCCTGAAACATCTCACAAAATCTCCACCAATTTCCACAACATTTAGGAAAAATCCCTCCAACTTCTTCAAGTCTCCTCCAAATCCCACAAAATTCAAGAGAATTCCTCAAAATTCCACAAAAATCCCACAAAATTCCTGCAACATCTCACAAAATCTCTGGAAATTTCCACAAAATTCAAGAAGACTCTCACAAAATACTTGAAAGCTGCTGAAAATTCCACGAATATCCCACAAAAATCCCTAAATCTTCTCAAAACCCAACCACATTCCTGCAGCATCTCACAAAATCTCCACCAATATCCAAAAAATTCAAGAAAATTCCCTCCAAATTCTTCAAGTCTCCTCCAAATCCCACAAAATTCAAGACAAATCCTCAAAATCCCACAAAAATCCCACCAAATTCCAGAACCATCTCACAAAATCTCAACAAATTTCCACTAAATTCAAGAAAACTCTCACAAAGTTCTTGAAAGCCCCTCAAAATTCCAGAAAAATGCCACAAAATTCCCTACATCTTCTCAAAACCCAAACAAACTCCTGCAACATCTCACAAAATCTCCAACAATTTCCACAAAATTCAAGAAAAATCCCGCAAAATTCTTCAAGTCTCGTACAAATACCAGAAAAATCCCACAAAATTCCAGAAACATCCCACCAAATCACCTCAATATCACCAAACATTCTGGAAAAGCCTCACAAAATTGCAGAAAAATGCCACAAAATTCCCTAAACCTTCTCAAAACCCTACCAAATTCCTGCAACATCTCGCAAAATCTCCAACAATTTCCACAAAATTCAAGAAAAATCCCTCAAAATTCACTGAATTTCCTCAATATCCCACCAAATTCCAGAACCATCTCACAAAATCTCAACAAATTTCCACTAAATCTAAGAAAATTCCCTCCAAATTCTTCAAGTCTCCTCCAAATCCCACAAAATTCAAGAGAATTCCTCAAAATTCCACAAAAATCCAACAAAATTCCTTCCATCTTCTCAAAACCCAAACAAATTCCTGCAACATCTCACAAAATCTCCACCAATAGCCAAAAAATTCAAGAAAAATCCCTCCAAATTCACTGAATTTCCTCAATATCCCACCAAATTCCAGAACCATCTCACAAAATCTCAACAAATTTCCACAAAATCTAAGAAAATTCCACAAAATTCTTCAAGTCTCCTCCAAATCCCACAAAATTCAAGAGAAATCCTCAAAATTCCACAAAAATCCCACAAAATTCCTTCCATCTTCTCAGAACCCAAACAAACTCCTGCAACATCTCACAAAATCTCCACCAATTTCCAAACAATTCAAGAAAAATCCCGCAAAATTCTTCAAGTCTCCTCCAAATACCACAAACATCCCACAAACATCCCACAAACATCCCACAAACATCCCACAAACATCCCACAAAATTCAAGAGAAATCCCACAAAATTCAAAAGAAATCGCACAAAATCCTGTACAAGCCCCACACAATTCCCTAAATCTTCTCAGAACCCAACCACATTCCTGCAACATCCCACAAAATCTCCAACAATTTCCACAAAATTCAAGAAGACTCTCACAAAATACTTGAAAGCTGCTGAAAATTCCACAAATATCCCACAAAAATCCCTAAATCTTCTCAAAACCCAACCACATTCCTGCAGCATCTCACAAAATCTCCACCAATATCCAAAAAATTCAAGAAAATTCCCTCCAAATTCTTCAAGTCTCCTCCAAATCCCACAAAATTCAAGACAAATCCTCAAAATCCCACAAAAATCCCACCAAATTCCAGAACCATCTCACAAAATCTCAACAAATTTCCACTAAATTCAAGAAAACTCTCACAAAGTTCTTGAAAGCCCCTCAAAATTCCAGAAAAATGCCACAAAATAACCTACATCTTCTCAAAACCCAAACAAACTCCTGCAACATCTCACAAAATCTCCACCAATTTCCAAACAATTCAAGAAAAATCCCGCAAAATTCTTCAAGTCTCGTACAAATCCCAGAAAAATCCCACAAAATTCCAGAAACATCCCACCAAATCACCTCAATATCACCAAAAATTCTGGAAAAGCCTCACAAAATTGCAGAAAAATGCCACAAAATTCCCTAAACCTTCTCAAAACCCTACCCAATTCCTGCAACATCCCACAAAAACTCCAACAATTTCCACAAAATTCAAGAAAAGTCCCTCAAAATTCACTGAATTTCCTCAATATCCCACCAAATTCCAGAACCATCTCACAAAATCTCAAAAAATTTCCACTAAATCTAAGAAAATTCCCTCCAAATTCTTCAAGTCTCCTCCAAATCCCACAAAATTCAAGAAAAATCCTCAAAATTCCACAAAAATCCCACAAAATTCCTTCCATCTTCTCAAAACCCAAACAAATTCCTGCAACATCTCACAAAATCTCCAACAATTTCCAAACATTTCAAGAAAAATCCCGCAAAATTCCTAAAAGTCTCCTCCAAAACCACAAACATCCTACAAACATCTCACAAACATCCCACAAACATCCCATAAAATTCAATAGAAATCCCACAAAATTCAAAAGAAATCGCACAAAATCCTGTACAAGCCCCACACAATTCCCTAAATCTTCTCAGAACCCAACCACATTCCTGCAACATCCCACAAAATCTCCAACAATTTCCACAAAATTCAAGAAAATTCCCTCCAAATTCACTGAATTTCCTCAATATCCCACCAAACTCCAGAACCATCTCACAAAATCTCATCAATTTTCCAAAAAATTCAAAAAAACTCTCACAAAGTTCTTGAAAGCCCCTCAAAATTCCAGAAAAATGCCACAAAATTCCCTACATCTTCTCAAAACATTACAAAATTCTACAGACATCTCACAAAATCTCCACACATTTCCACAAAATCTAAGAAAATTCCCGCAAAATTCTTCAAGTCTCCTCCAAATCCCACAAAATTCAAGAGAAATCCTCAAAATTCCACAAAAATCCAACAAAATTCCCTACATCTTCTCAAAATCCAAACAAATTCCTGAAACATCTCACAAAATCTCCACCAATTTCCACAACATTTAGGAAAAATCCCTCCAACTTCTTCAAGTCTCCTCCAAATCCCACAAAATTCAAGAGAATTCCTCAAAATTCCACAAAAATCCCACAAAATTCCTGCAACATCTCACAAAATCTCTGGAAATTTCCACAAAATTCAAGAAGACTCTCACAAAATACTTGAAAGCTGCTGAAAATTCCACGAATATCCCACAAAAATCCCTAAATCTTCTCAAAACCCAACCACATTCCTGCAGCATCTCACAAAATCTCCACCAATATCCAAAAAATTCAAGAAAATTCCCTCCAAATTCTTCAAGTCTCCTCCAAATCCCACAAAATTCAAGACAAATCCTCAAAATCCCACAAAAATCCCACCAAATTCCAGAACCATCTCACAAAATCTCAACAAATTTCCACTAAATTCAAGAAAACTCTCACAAAGTTCTTGAAAGCCCCTCAAAATTCCAGAAAAATGCCACAAAATTCCCTACATCTTCTCAAAACCCAAACAAACTCCTGCAACATCTCACAAAATCTCCAACAATTTCCAAACAATTCAAGAAAAATCCCGCAAAATTCTTCAAGTCTCGTACAAATCCCAGAAAAATCCCACAAAATTCCAGAAACATCCCACCAAATCACCTCAATATCACCAAACATTCTGGAAAAGCCTCACAAAATTGCAGAAAAATGCCACAAAATTCCATAAATCTTCTCAAAACCCTACCAAATTCCTGCAACATCTCACAAAATCTCCAACAATAGCCAAAAAATTCAAGAAAAATCCCTCCAAATCCACTGAATTTCCTCAATATCCCACCAAATTCCAGAACCATCTCACAAAATCTCAACAAATTTCCACTAAATCTAAGAAAATTCCCTCCAAATTCTTCAAGTCTCCTCCAAATCCCACAAAATTCAAGACAAATCCTCAAAATCCCACAAAAATCCCACCGAATTCCTTCCATCTTCTCAGAACCCAAACAAACTCCTGCAACATCTCACAAAATCTCCACCAATTTCCAAACAATTCAAGAAAAATCCCGCAAAATTCTTCAAGTCTCCTCCAAATACCACAAACATCCCACAAACATCCCACAAACATCCCACAAACATCCCACAAACATCCCACAAAATCTCCACCAATTTCCAAACAATTCAAGAAAAATCCCGCAAAATTCTTCAAGTCTCGTACAAATCCCAGAAAAATCCCACAAAATTCCAGAAACATCCCACCAAATCACCTCAATATCACCAAAAATTCTGGAAAAGCCTCACAAAATTGCAGAAAAATGCCACAAAATTCCCTAAACCTTCTCAAAACCCTACCCAATTCCTGCAGCATCCCACAAAATCTCCAACAATTTCCACAAAATTCAAGAAAAATCCCTCAAAATTCACTGAATTTCCTCAATATCCCACCAAATTCCAGAACCATCTCACAAAATCTCAACAAATTTCCACTAAATCTAAGAAAATTCCCTCCAAATTCTTCAAGTCTCCTCCAAATCCCACAAAATTCAAGAGAAATCCTCAAAATTCCACAAAAATCCAACAAAATTCCTTCCATCTTCTCAAAACCCAAACAAATTCCTGCAACATCTCACAAAATCTCCACCAATAGCCAAAAAATTCAAGAAAAATCCCTCCAAATTCACTGAATTTCCTCAATATCCCACCAAATTCCAGAACCATCTCACAAAATCTCAACAAATTTCCACAAAATCTAAGAAAATTCCCTCCAAATTCTTCAAGTCTCCTCCAAATCCCACAAAATTCAAGAGAAATCCTCAAAATTCCACAAAAATCCCACAAAATTCCTTCCATCTTCTCAGAACCCAAACAAACTCCTGCAACATCTCACAAAATCTCCACCAATTTCCAAACAATTCAAGAAAAATCCCGCAAAATTCTTCAAGTCTCCTCCAAATACCACAAACATCCCACAAACATCCCACAAACATCCCACAAACATCCCACAAACATCCCACAAACATCCCACAAAATTCAAGAGAAATCCCAAAAATTCAAAAGAAATCGCACAAAATCCTGTACAAGCCCCACACAATTCCCTAAATCTTCTCAGAACCCAACCACATTCCTGCAACATCCCACAAAATCTCTGGAAATTTCCACAAAATTCAAGAAGACTCTCACAAAATACTTGAAAGCTGCTGAAAATTCCACGAATATCCCACAAAAATCCCTAAATCTTCTCAAAACCCAACCACATTCCTGCAGCATCTCACAAAATCTCCACCAATATCCAAAAAATTCAAGAAAATTCCCTCCAAATTCTTCAAGTCTCCTCCAAATCCCACAAAATTCAAGACAAATCCTCAAAATCCCACAAAAATCCCACCAAATTCCAGAACCATCTCACAAAATCTCAACAAATTTCCACTAAATTCAAGAAAACTCTCACAAAGTTCTTGAAAGCCCCTCAAAATTCCAGAAAAATGCCACAAAATTCCCTACATCTTCTCAAAACCCAAACAAACTCCTGCAACATCTCACAAAATCTCCACCAATTTCCAAACAATTCAAGAAAAATCCCGCAAAATTCTTCAAGTCTCGTACAAATCCCAGAAAAATCCCACAAAATTCCAGAAACATCCCACCAAATCACCTCAATATCACCAAACATTCTGGAAAAGCCTCACAAAATTGCAGAAAAATGCCACAAAATTCCCTAAACCTTCTCAAAACCCTACCCAATTCCTGCAACATCCCACAAAATCTCCAACAATTTCCACAAAATTCAAGAAAAATCCCTCAAAATTCACTGAATTTCCTCAATATCCCACCAAATTCCAGAACCATCTCACAAAATCTCAAAAAATTTCCACTAAATCTAAGAAAATTCCCTCCAAATTCTTCAAGTCTCCTCCAAATCCCACAAAATTCAAGAGAAATCCTCAAAATTCCACAAAAATCCCACAAAATTCCTTCCATCTTCTCAAAACCCAAACAAATTCCTGCAACATCTCACAAAATCTCCACCAATTTCCAAACATTTCAAGAAAAATCCCGCAAAATTCTTCAAGTCTCCTCCAAATACCACAAACATCCTACAAACATCTCAAAAACATCCCACAAACATCCCATAAAATTCAAGAGAAATCCCACAAAATTCAAGAGAAATCCCACCAAATTCTGTACAAGCCCCACACAATTCCCTAAATCTTCTCAGAACCCAACCACATTCCTGCAACATCCCACAAAATCTCCAACAATTTCCACAAAATTCAAGAAAATTCCCTCCAAATTCACTGAATTTCCTCAATATCCCACCAAACTCCAGAACCATCTCACAAAATCTCAACAAATTTCCAAAAAATTCAAAAAAACTCTCACAAAGTTCTTGAAAGCCCCTCAAAATTCCAGAAAAATGCCACAAAATTCCCTACATCTTCTCAAAACATTACAAAATTCTACAGACATCTCACAAAATCTCCACACATTTCCACAAAATCTAAGAAAATTCCCGCAAAATTCTTCAATTCTCCTCCAAATCCCACAAAATTCAAGAGAAATCCTCAAAATTCCACAAAAATCCAACAAAATTCCCTACATCTTCTCAAAATCCAAACAAATTCCTGAAACATCTCACAAAATCTCCACCAATTTCCACAACATTTAGGAAAAATCCCTCCAACTTCTTCAAGTCTCCTCCAAATCCCACAAAATTCAAGAGAATTCCTCAAAATTCCACAAAAATCCCACAAAATTCCTGCAACATCTCACAAAATCTCCGGAAATTTCCACAAAATTCAAGAAGACTCTCACAAAATACTTGAAAGCTGCTGAAAATTCCACGAATATCCCACAAAAATCCCTAAATCTTCTCAAAACCCTACCACATTCCTGCAGCATCTCACAAAATCTCCACCAATATCCAAAAAATTCAAGAAAATTCCCTCCAAATTCTTCAAGTCTCCTCCAAATCCCACAAAATTCAAGACAAATCCTCAAAATCCCACAAAAATCCCACCAAATTCCAGAATCATCTCACAAAATCTCAACAAATTTCCACTAAATTCAAGAAAACTCTCACAAAGTTCTTGAAAGCCCCTCAAAATTCCAGAAAAATGCCACAAAATTCCCTACATCTTCTCAAAACCCAAACAAACTCCTGCAACATCTCACAAAATCTCCACCAATTTCCAAACAATTCAAGAAAAATCCCGCAAAATTCTTCAAGTCTCGTACAAATCCCAGAAAAATCCCACAAAATTCCAGAAACATCCCACCAAATCACCTCAATATCACCAAACATTCTGGAAAAGCCTCACAAAATTGCAGAAAAATGCCACAAAATTCCATAAATCTTCTCAAAACCCTACCAAATTCCTGCAACATCTCACAAAATCTCCACCAATAGCCAAAAAATTCAAGAAAAATCCCTCCAAATTCACTGAATTTCCTCAATATCCCACCAAATTCCAGAACCATCTCACAAAATCTCAACAAATTTCCACAAAATCTAAGAAAATTCCCTCCAAATTCTTCAAGTCTCCTCCAAATCCCACAAAATTCAAGAGAAATCCTCAAAATTCAACAAAAATCCCACAAAATTCCTTCCATCTTCTCAGAACCCAAACAAACTCCTGCAACATCTCACAAAATCTCCACCAATTTCCAAACAATTCAAGAAAAATCCCGCAAAATTCTTCAAGTCTCCTCCAAATACCACAAACATCCCACAAACATCCCACAAACATCCCACAAACATCCCACAAACATCCCACAAAATTCAAGAGAAATCCCACAAAATTCAAAAGAAATCGCACAAAATCCTGTACAAGCCCCACACAATTCCCTAAATCTTCTCAGAACCCAACCACATTCCTGCAACATCCCACAAAATCTCCAACAATTTCCACAAAATTCAAGAAGACTCTCACAAAATACTTGAAAGCTGCTGAAAATTCCACGAATATCCCACAAAAATCCCTAAATCTTCTCAAAACCCAACCACATTCCTGCAGCATCTCACAAAATCTCCACCAATATCCAAAAAATTCAAGAAAATTCCCTCCAAATTCTTCAAGTCTCCTCCAAATCCCACAAAATTCAAGACAAATCCTCAAAATCCCACAAAAATCCCACCAAATTCCAGAACCATCTCACAAAATCTCAACAAATTTCCACTAAATTCAAGAAAACTCTCACAAAGTTCTTGAAAGCCCCTCAAAATTCCAGAAAAATGCCACAAACTTCCCTACATCTTCTCAAAACCCAAACAAACTCCTGCAACATCTCACAAAATCTCCACCAATTTCCAAACAATTCAAGAAAAATCCCGCAAAATTCTTCAAGTCTCGTACAAATCCCAGAAAAATCCCACAAAATTCCAGAAACATCCCACCAAATCACCTCAATATCACCAAACATTCTGGAAAAGCCTCACAAAATTGCAGAAAAATGCCACAAAATTCCATAAATCTTCTCAAAACCCTACCAAATTCCTGCAACATCTCACAAAATCTCCACCAGTTTCCACAAAATTCAAGAAAAATCCCTCAAAATTCACTGAATTTCCTCAATATCCCACCAAATTCCAGAACCATCTCACAAAATCTCAACAAATTTCCACAAAATCTAAGAAAATTCCGCAAAATTCTTCAAGTCTCCTCCAAATCCCACAAAATTCAAGAGAAATCCTCAAAATTCCACAAAAATCCCACAAAATTCCTTCCATCTTCTCAGAACCCAAACAAACTCCTGCAACATCTCACAAAATCTCCACCAATTTCCAAACAATTCAAGAAAAATCCCGCAAAATTCTTCAAGTCTCCTCCAAATACCACAAACATCCCACAAACATCCCACAAACATCCCACAAACATCCCACAAACATCCCACAAAATCTCCAACAATTTCCAAACAATTCAAGAAAAATCCCGCAAAATTCTTCAAGTCTCGTACAAATCCCAGAAAAATCCCACAAAATTCAAGAAACATCCCACCAAATCACCTCAATATCACCAAAAATTCCGGAAAAGCCTCACAAAATTGCAGAAAAATGCCACAAAATTCCCTAAACCTTCTCAAAACCCTACCCAATTCCTGCAACATCCCACAAAATCTCCAACAATTTCCACAAAATTCAAGAAAAATCCCTCAAAATTCACTGAATTTCCTCAATATCCCACCAAATTCCAGAACCATCTCACAAAATCTCAACAAATTTCCATTAAATCTAAGAAAATTCCTTCCAAATTCTTCAAGTCTCCTCCAAATCCCACAAAATTCAAGAGAAATCCTCAAAATTCCACAAAAATCCAACAAAATTCCTTCCATCTTCTCAAAACCCAAACAAATTCCTGCAACATCTCACAAAATCTCCACCAATAGCCAAAAAATTCAAGAAAAATCCCTCAAAATTCACTGAATTTCCTCAATATCCCACCAAATTCCAGAACCATCTCACAAAATCTCAACAAATTTCCACAAAATCTAAGAAAATTCCCTCCAAATTCTTCAAGTCTCCTCCAAATCCCACAAAATTCAAGAGAAATCCTCAAAATTCCACAAAAATCCCACAAAATTCCTTCCATCTTCTCAGAACCCAAACAAACTCCTGCAACATCTCACAAAATCTCCACCAATTTCCAAACAATTCAAGAAAAATCCCGCAAAATTCTTCAAGTCTCCTCCAAATACCACAAACATCCCACAAACATCCCACAAACATCCCACAAACATCCCACAAACATCCCACAAAATTCAAGAGAAATCCCACAAAATTCAAAAGAAATCGCACAAAATCCTGTACAAGCCCCACACAATTCCCTAAATCTACTCAGAACCCAACCACATTCCTGCAACATCCCACAAAATCTCCAACAATTTCCACAAAATTCAAGAAGACTCTCACAAAATACTTGAAAGCTGCTGAAAATTCCACGAATATCCCACAAAAATCCCTAAATCTTCTCAAAACCCAACCACATTCCTGCAGCATCTCACAAAATCTCCACCAATATCCAAAAAATTCAAGAAAATTCCCTCCAAATTCTTCAAGTCTCCTCCAAATCCCACAAAATTCAAGACAAATCCTCAAAATCCCACAAAAATCCCACCAAATTCCAGAACCATCTCACAAAATCTCAACAAATTTCCACTAAATTCAAGAAAACTCTCACAAAGTTCTTGAAAGCCCCTCAAAATTCCAGAAAAATGCCACAAACTTCCCTACATCTTCTCAAAACCCAACCACATTCCTGCAACATCTCACAAAATCTCCAACAATTTCCACAAAATTCAAGAAAAATCCCGCAAAATTCTTCAAGTCTCCTCCAAATCCCAGAAAAATCCCACAAAATTCCAGAAACATCCCACCAAATCACCTCAATATCACCAAACATTCTGGAAAAGCCTCACAAAATTGCAGAAAAATGCCACAAAATTCCATAAATCTTCTCAAAACCCTACCAAATTCCTGCAACATCTCACAAAATCTCCACCAATAGCCAAAAAATTCAAGAAAAATCCCTCCAAATTCACTGAATTTCCTCAATATCCCACCAAATTCCAGAACCATCTCACAAAATCTCAACAAATTTCCACAAAATCTAAGAAAATTCCCTCCAAATTCTTCAAGTCTCCTCCAAATCCCACAAAATTCAAGAGAAATCCTCAAAATTCAACAAAAATCCCACAAAATTCCTTCCATCTTCTCAGAACCCAAACAAACTCCTGCAACATCTCACAAAATCTCCACCAATTTCCAAACAATTCAAGAAAAATCCCGCAAAATTCTTCAAGTCTCCTCCAAATACCACAAACATCCCACAAACATCCCACAAACATCCCACAAACATCCCACAAACATCCCACAAAATTCAAGAGAAATCCCACAAAATTCAAAAGAAATCGCACAAAATCCTGTACAAGCCCCACACAATTCCCTAAATCTTCTCAGAACCCAACCACATTCCTGCAACATCCCACAAAATCTCCAACAATTTCCACAAAATTCAAGAAGACTCTCACAAAATACTTGAAAGCTGCTGAAAATTCCACGAATATCCCACAAAAATCCCTAAATCTTCTCAAAACCCAACCACATTCCTGCAGCATCTCACAAAATCTCCACCAATATCCAAAAAATTCAAGAAAATTCCCTCCAAATTCTTCAAGTCTCCTCCAAATCCCACAAAATTCAAGAGAAATCCTCAAAATCCCACAAAAATCCCACCAAATTCCAGAACCATCTCACAAAATCTCAACAAATTTCCACTAAATTCAAGAAAACTCTCACAAAGTTCTTGAAAGCCCCTCAAAATTCCAGAAAAATGCCACAAAATTCCCTACATCTTCTCAAAACCCAAACAAACTCCTGCAACATCTCACAAAATCTCCACCAATTTCCAAACAATTCAAGAAAAATCCCGCAAAATTCTTCAAGTCTCCTACAAATCCCAGAAAAATCCCACAAAATTCCAGAAACATCCCACCAAATCACCTCAATATCACCAAAAATTCTGGAAAAGCCTCACAAAATTGCAGAAAAATGCCACAAAATTCCATAAATCTTCTCAAAACCCTACCAAATTCCTGCAACATCTCGCAAAATCTCCACCAATAGCCAAAAAATTCAAGAAAAATCCCTCAAAATTCACTGAATTTCCTCAATATCCCACCAAATTCCAGAACCATCTCACAAAATCTCAACAAATTTCCACAAAATCTAAGAAAATTCCGCAAAATTCTTCAAGTCTCCTCCAAATCCCACAAAATTCAAGAGAAATCCTCAAAATTCAACAAAAATCCCACAAAATTCCTTCCATCTTCTCAGAACTTAAACAAACTCCTGCAACATCTCACAAAATCTCCACCAATTTCCAAACAATTCAAGAAAAATCCCGCAAAATTCTTCAAGTCTCCTCCAAATACCACAAACATCCCACAAACATCCCACAAACATCCCACAAACAACCCACAAACATCCCACAAAATCTCCAACAATTTCCAAACAATTCAAGAAAAATCCCGCAAAATTCTTCAAGTCTCGTACAAATCCCATAAAAATCCCACAAAATTCCAGAAACATCCCACCAAATCACCTCAATATCACCAAAAATTCTGGAAAAGCCTCACAAAATTGCAGAAAAATGCCACAAAATTCCATAAATCTTCTCAAAACCCTACCAAATTCCTGCAACATCTCACAAAATCTCCACCAATAGCCAAAAAATTCAAGAAAAATCCCTCCAAATTCACTGAATTTCCTCAATATCCCACCAAATTCCAGAACCATCTCACAAAATCTCAACAAATTTCCACAAAATCTAAGAAAATTCCGCAAAATTCTTCAAGTCTCCTCCAAATCCCACAAAATTCAAGAGAAATCCTCAAAATTCCACAAAAATCCCACAAAATTCCTTCCATCTTCTCAGAACCCAAACAAACTCCTGCAACATCTCACAAAATCTCCACCAATTTCCAAACAATTCAAGAAAAGTCCCGCAAAATTCTTCAAGTCTCCTCCAAATACCACAAACATCCCACAAACATCCCACAAACATCCCACAAACATCCCACAAACATCCCACAAACATCCCACAAAATTCAAGAGAAATCCCAAAAATTCAAAAGAAATCGCACAAAATCCTGTACAAGCCCCACACAATTCCCTAAATCTTCTCAGAACCCAACCACATTCCTGCAACATCCCACAAAATCTCTGGAAATTTCCACAAAATTCAAGAAGACTCTCACAAAATACTTGAAAGCTGCTGAAAATTCCACGAATATCCCACAAAAATCCCTAAATCTTCTCAAAACCCAACCACATTCCTGCAGCATCTCACAAAATCTCCACCAATATCCAAAAAATTCAAGAAAATTCCCTCCAAATTCTTCAAGTCTCCTCCAAATCCCACAAAATTCAAGACAAATCCTCAAAATCCCACAAAAATCCCACCAAATTCCAGAACCATCTCACAAAATCTCAACAAATTTCCACTAAATTCAAGAAAACTCTCACAAAGTTCTTGAAAGCCCCTCAAAATTCCAGAAAAATGCCACAAAATTCCCTACATCTTCTCAAAACCCAAACAAACTCCTGCAACATCTCACAAAATCTCCACCAATTTCCAAACAATTCAAGAAAAATCCCGCAAAATTCTTCAAGTCTCGTACAAATCCCAGAAAAATCCCACAAAATTCCAGAAACATCCCACCAAATCACCTCAATATCACCAAAAATTCTGGAAAAGCCTCACAAAATTGCAGAAAAATGCCACAAAATTCCCTAAACCTTCTCAAAACCCTACCCAATTCCTGCAACATCCCACAAAAACTCCAACAATTTCCACAAAATTCAAGAAAAGTCCCTCAAAATTCACTGAATTTCCTCAATATCCCACCAAATTCCAGAACCATCTCACAAAATCTCAAAAAATTTCCACTAAATCTAAGAAAATTCCCTCCAAATTCTTCAAGTCTCCTCCAAATCCCACAAAATTCAAGAAAAATCCTCAAAATTCCACAAAAATCCCACAAAATTCCTTCCATCTTCTCAAAACCCAAACAAATTCCTGCAACATCTCACAAAATCTCCAACAATTTCCAAACATTTCAAGAAAAATCCCGCAAAATTCCTAAAAGTCTCCTCCAAAACCACAAACATCCTACAAACATCTCACAAACATCCCACAAACATCCCATAAAATTCAAGAGAAATCCCACAAAATTCAAAAGAAATCTCACAAAATCCTGTACAAGCCCCACACAATTCCCTAAATCTTCTCAGAACCCAACCACATTCCTGCAACATCCCACAAAATCTCCAACAATTTCCACAAAATTCAAGAAAATTCCCTCCAAATTCACTGAATTTCCTCAATATCCCACCAAACTCCAGAACCATCTCACAAAATCTCATCAATTTTCCAAAAAATTCAAAAAAACTCTCACAAAGTTCTTGAAAGCCCCTCAAAATTCCAGAAAAATGCCACAAAATTCCCTACATCTTCTCAAAACATTACAAAATTCTACAGACATCTCACAAAATCTCCACACATTTCCACAAAATCTAAGAAAATTCCCGCAAAATTCTTCAAGTCTCCTCCAAATCCCACAAAATTCAAGAGAAATCCTCAAAATTCCACAAAAATCCAACAAAATTCCCTACATCTTCTCAAAATCCAAACAAATTCCTGAAACATCTCACAAAATCTCCACCAATTTCCACAACATTTAGGAAAAATCCCTCCAACTTCTTCAAGTCTCCTCCAAATCCCACAAAATTCAAGAGAATTCCTCAAAATTCCACAAAAATCCCACAAAATTCCTGCAACATCTCACAAAATCTCTGGAAATTTCCACAAAATTCAAGAAGACTCTCACAAAATACTTGAAAGCTGCTGAAAATTCCACGAATATCCCACAAAAATCCCTAAATCTTCTCAAAACCCAACCACATTCCTGCAGCATCTCACAAAATCTCCACCAATATCCAAAAAATTCAAGAAAATTCCCTCCAAATTCTTCAAGTCTCCTCCAAATCCCACAAAATTCAAGACAAATCCTCAAAATCCCACAAAAATCCCACCAAATTCCAGAACCATCTCACAAAATCTCAACAAATTTCCACTAAATTCAAGAAAACTCTCACAAAGTTCTTGAAAGCCCCTCAAAATTCCAGAAAAATGCCACAAAATTCCCTACATCTTCTCAAAACCCAAACAAACTCCTGCAACATCTCACAAAATCTCCAACAATTTCCACAAAATTCAAGAAAAATCCCGCAAAATTCTTCAAGTCTCGTACAAATCCCAGAAAAATCCCACAAAATTCCAGAAACATCCCACCAAATCACCTCAATATCACCAAACATTCTGGAAAAGCCTCACAAAATTGCAGAAAAATGCCACAAAATTCCATAAATCTTCTCAAAACCCTACCAAATTCCTGCAACATCTCACAAAATCTCCAACAATAGCCAAAAAATTCAAGAAAAATCCCTCCAAATCCACTGAATTTCCTCAATATCCCACCAAATTCCAGAACCATCTCACAAAATCTCAACAAATTTCCACTAAATCTAAGAAAATTCCCTCCAAATTCTTCAAGTCTCCTCCAAATCCCACAAAATTCAAGACAAATCCTCAAAATCCCACAAAAATCCCACCGAATTCCTTCCATCTTCTCAGAACCCAAACAAACTCCTGCAACATCTCACAAAATCTCCACCAATTTCCAAACAATTCAAGAAAAATCCCGCAAAATTCTTCAAGTCTCCTCCAAATACCACAAACATCCCACAAACATCCCACAAACATCCCACAAACATCCCACAAACATCCCACAAAATCTCCACCAATTTCCAAACAATTCAAGAAAAATCCCGCAAAATTCTTCAAGTCTCGTACAAATCCCAGAAAAATCCCACAAAATTCCAGAAACATCCCACCAAATCACCTCAATATCACCAAAAATTCTGGAAAAGCCTCACAAAATTGCAGAAAAATGCCACAAAATTCCCTAAACCTTCTCAAAACCCTACCCAATTCCTGCAGCATCCCACAAAATCTCCAACAATTTCCACAAAATTCAAGAAAAATCCCTCAAAATTCACTGAATTTCCTCAATATCCCACCAAATTCCAGAACCATCTCACAAAATCTCAACAAATTTCCACTAAATCTAAGAAAATTCCCTCCAAATTCTTCAAGTCTCCTCCAAATCCCACAAAATTCAAGAGAAATCCTCAAAATTCCACAAAAATCCAACAAAATTCCTTCCATCTTCTCAAAACCCAAACAAATTCCTGCAACATCTCACAAAATCTCCACCAATAGCCAAAAAATTCAAGAAAAATCCCTCCAAATTCACTGAATTTCCTCAATATCCCACCAAATTCCAGAACCATCTCACAAAATCTCAACAAATTTCCACAAAATCTAAGAAAATTCCCTCCAAATTCTTCAAGTCTCCTCCAAATCCCACAAAATTCAAGAGAAATCCTCAAAATTCCACAAAAATCCCACAAAATTCCTTCCATCTTCTCAGAACCCAAACAAACTCCTGCAACATCTCACAAAATCTCCACCAATTTCCAAACAATTCAAGAAAAATCCCGCAAAATTCTTCAAGTCTCCTCCAAATACCACAAACATCCCACAAACATCCCACAAACATCCCACAAACATCCCACAAACATCCCACAAACATCCCACAAAATTCAAGAGAAATCCCAAAAATTCAAAAGAAATCGCACAAAATCCTGTACAAGCCCCACACAATTCCCTAAATCTTCTCAGAACCCAACCACATTCCTGCAACATCCCACAAAATCTCTGGAAATTTCCACAAAATTCAAGAAGACTCTCACAAAATACTTGAAAGCTGCTGAAAATTCCACGAATATCCCACAAAAATCCCTAAATCTTCTCAAAACCCAACCACATTCCTGCAGCATCTCACAAAATCTCCACCAATATCCAAAAAATTCAAGAAAATTCCCTCCAAATTCTTCAAGTCTCCTCCAAATCCCACAAAATTCAAGACAAATCCTCAAAATCCCACAAAAATCCCACCAAATTCCAGAACCATCTCACAAAATCTCAACAAATTTCCACTAAATTCAAGAAAACTCTCACAAAGTTCTTGAAAGCCCCTCAAAATTCCAGAAAAATGCCACAAAATTCCCTACATCTTCTCAAAACCCAAACAAACTCCTGCAACATCTCACAAAATCTCCAACAATTTCCAAACAATTCAAGAAAAATCCCGCAAAATTCTTCAAGTCTCGTACAAATCCCAGAAAAATCCCACAAAATTCCAGAAACATCCCACCAAATCACCTCAATATCACCAAAAATTCTGGAAAAGCCTCACAAAATTGCAGAAAAATGCCACAAAATTCCCTAAACCTTCTCAAAACCCTACCCAATTCCTGCAACATCCCACAAAATCTCCAACAATTTCCACAAAATTCAAGAAAAATCCCTCAAAATTCACTGAATTTCCTCAATATCCCACCAAATTCCAGAACCATCTCACAAAATCTCAAAAAATTTCCACTAAATCTAAGAAAATTCCCTCCAAATTCTTCAAGTCTCCTCCAAATCCCACAAAATTCAAGAGAAATCCTCAAAATTCCACAAAAATCCCACAAAATTCCTTCCATCTTCTCAAAACCCAAACAAATTCCTGCAACATCTCACAAAATCTCCAACAATTTCCAAACATTTCAAGAAAAATCCCGCAAAATTCCTAAAAGTCTCCTCCAAATACCACAAACATCCTACAAACATCTCAAAAACATCCCACAAACATCCCATAAAATTCAAGAGAAATCCCACAAAATTCAAGAGAAATCCCACCAAATTCTGTACAAGCCCCACACAATTCCCTAAATCTTCTCAGAACCCAACCACATTCCTGCAACATCCCACAAAATCTCCAACAATTTCCACAAAATTCAAGAAAATTCCCTCCAAATTCACTGAATTTCCTCAATATCCCACCAAACTCCAGAACCATCTCACAAAATCTCAACAAATTTCCAAAAAATTCAAAAAAACTCTCACAAAGTTCTTGAAAGCCCCTCAAAATTCCAGAAAAATGCCACAAAATTCCCTACATCTTCTCAAAACATTACAAAATTCTACAGACATCTCACAAAATCTCCACACATTTCCACAAAATCTAAGAAAATTCCCGCAAAATTCTTCAAGTCTCCTCCAAATCCCACAAAATTCAAGAGAAATCCTCAAAATTCCACAAAAATCCAACAAAATTCCCTACATCTTCTCAAAATCCAAACAAATTCCTGAAACATCTCACAAAATCTCCACCAATTTCCACAACATTTAGGAAAAATCCCTCCAACTTCTTCAAGTCTCCTCCAAATCCCACAAAATTCAAGAGAATTCCTCAAAATTCCACAAAAATCCCACAAAATTCCTGCAACATCTCACAAAATCTCCGGAAATTTCCACAAAATTCAAGAAGACTCTCACAAAATACTTGAAAGCTGCTGAAAATTCCACGAATATCCCACAAAAATCCCTAAATCTTCTCAAAACCCAACCACATTCCTGCAGCATCTCACAAAATCTCCACCAATATCCAAAAAATTCAAGAAAATTCCCTCCAAATTCTTCAAGTCTCCTCCAAATCCCACAAAATTCAAGACAAATCCTCAAAATCCCACAAAAATCCCACCAAATTCCAGAACCATCTCACAAAATCTCAACAAATTTCCACTAAATTCAAGAAAACTCTCACAAAGTTCTTGAAAGCCCCTCAAAATTCCAGAAAAATGCCACAAACTTCCCTACATCTTCTCAAAACCCAAACAAACTCCTGCAACATCTCACAAAATCTCCACCAATTTCCAAACAATTCAAGAAAAATCCCGCAAAATTCTTCAAGTCTCGTACAAATCCCAGAAAAATCCCACAAAATTCCAGAAACATCCCACCAAATCACCTCAATATCACCAAAAATTCTGGAAAAGCCTCACAAAATTGCAGAAAAATGCCACAAAATTCCATAAATCTTCTCAAAACCCTACCAAATTCCTGCAACATCTCACAAAATCTCCACCAATAGCCAAAAAATTCAAGAAAAATCCCTCAAAATTCACTGAATTTCCTCAATATCCCACCAAATTCCAGAACCATCTCACAAAATCTCAACAAATTTCCACAAAATCTAAGAAAATTCCGCAAAATTCTTCAAGTCTCCTCCAAATCCCACAAAATTCAAGAGAAATCCTCAAAATTCCACAAAAATCCCACAAAATTCCTTCCATCTTCTCAGAACCCAAACAAACTCCTGCAACATCTCACAAAATCTCCACCAATTTCCAAACAATTCAAGAAAAATCCCGCAAAATTCTTCAAGTCTCCTCCAAATACCACAAACATCCCACAAACATCCCACAAACATCCCACAAACATCCCACAAACATCCCACAAAATCTCCAACAATTTCCAAACAATTCAAGAAAAATCCCGCAAAATTCTTCAAGTCTCGTACAAATCCCAGAAAAATCCCACAAAATTCAAGAAACATCCCACCAAATCACCTCAATATCACCAAAAATTCTGGAAAAGCCTAACAAAATTGCAGAAAAATGCCACAAAATTCCCTAAACCTTCTCAAAACCCTACCCAATTCCTGCAACATCCCACAAAATCTCCAACAATTTCCACAAAATTCAAGAAAAATCCCTCAAAATTCACTGAATTTCCTCAATATCCCACCAAATTCCAGAACCATCTCACAAAATCTCAACAAATTTCCACTAAATCTAAGAAAATTCCTTCCAAATTCTTCAAGTCTCCTCCAAATCCCACAAAATTCAAGAGAAATCCTCAAAATTCCACAAAAATCCAACAAAATTCCTTCCATCTTCTCAAAACCCAAACAAATTCCTGCAACATCTCACAAAATCTCCACCAATAGCCAAAAAATTCAAGAAAAATCCCTCAAAATTCACTGAATTTCCTCAATATCCCACCAAATTCCAGAACCATCTCACAAAATCTCAACAAATTTCCACAAAATCTAAGAAAATTCCCTCCAAATTCTTCAAGTCTCCTCCAAATCCCACAAAATTCAAGACAAATCCTCAAAATTCCACAAAAATCCCACAAAATTCCTTCCATCTTCTCAGAACCCAAACAAACTCCTGCAACATCTCACAAAATCTCCACCAATTTCCAAACAATTCAAGAAAAATCCCGCAAAATTCTTCAAGTCTCCTCCAAATACCACAAACATCCCACAAACATCCCACAAACATCCCACAAACATCCCACAAACATCCCACAAAATTCAAGAGAAATCCCACAAAATTCAAAAGAAATCGCACAAAATCCTGTACAAGCCCCACACAATTCCCTAAATCTACTCAGAACCCAACCACATTCCTGCAACATCCCACAAAATCTCCAACAATTTCCACAAAATTCAAGAAGACTCTCACAAAATACTTGAAAGCTGCTGAAAATTCCACGAATATCCCACAAAAATCCCTAAATCTTCTCAAAACCCAACCACATTCCTGCAGCATCTCACAAAATCTCCACCAATATCCAAAAAATTCAAGAAAATTCCCTCCAAATTCTTCAAGTCTCCTCCAAATCCCACAAAATTCAAGACAAATCCTCAAAATCCCACAAAAATCCCACCAAATTCCAGAACCATCTCACAAAATCTCAACAAATTTCCACTAAATTCAAGAAAACTCTCACAAAGTTCTTGAAAGCCCCTCAAAATTCCAGAAAAATGCCACAAACTTCCCTACATCTTCTCAAAACCCAACCACATTCCTGCAACATCTCACAAAATCTCCAACAATTTCCACAAAATTCAAGAAAAATCCCGCAAAATTCTTCAAGTCTCCTCCAAATCCCAGAAAAATCCCACAAAATTCCAGAAACATCCCACCAAATCACCTCAATATCACCAAACATTCTGGAAAAGCCTCACAAAATTGCAGAAAAATGCCACAAAATTCCATAAATCTTCTCAAAACCCTACCAAATTCCTTCAACATCTCACAAAATCTCCACCAATAGCCAAAAAATTCAAGAAAAATCCCTCCAAATTCACTGAATTTCCTCAATATCCCACCAAATTCCAGAACCATCTCACAAAATCTCAACAAATTTCCACAAAATCTAAGAAAATTCCCTCCAAATTCTTCAAGTCTCCTCCAAATCCCACAAAATTCAAGACAAATCCTCAAAATTCCACAAAAATCCCACAAAATTCCTTCCATCTTCTCAGAACCCAAACAAACTCCTGCAACATCTCACAAAATCTCCACCAATTTCCAAACAATTCAAGAAAAATCCCGCAAAATTCTTCAAGTCTCCTCCAAATACCACAAACATCCCACAAACATCCCACAAACATCCCACAAACATCCCACAAACATCCCACAAAATTCAAGAGAAATCCCACAAAATTCAAAAGAAATCGCACAAAATCCTGTACAAGCCCCACACAATTCCCTAAATCTACTCAGAACCCAACCACATTCCTGCAACATCCCACAAAATCTCCAACAATTTCCACAAAATTCAAGAAGACTCTCACAAAATACTTGAAAGCTGCTGAAAATTCCACGAATATCCCACAAAAATCCCTAAATCTTCTCAAAACCCAACCACATTCCTGCAGCATCTCACAAAATCTCCACCAATATCCAAAAAATTCAAGAAAATTCCCTCCAAATTCTTCAAGTCTCCTCCAAATCCCACAAAATTCAAGACAAATCCTCAAAATCCCACAAAAATCCCACCAAATTCCAGAACCATCTCACAAAATCTCAACAAATTTCCACTAAATTCAAGAAAACTCTCACAAAGTTCTTGAAAGCCCCTCAAAATTCCAGAAAAATGCCACAAACTTCCCTACATCTTCTCAAAACCCAACCACATTCCTGCAACATCTCACAAAATCTCCAACAATTTCCACAAAATTCAAGAAAAATCCCGCAAAATTCTTCAAGTCTCCTCCAAATCCCAGAAAAATCCCACAAAATTCCAGAAACATCCCACCAAATCACCTCAATATCACCAAACATTCTGGAAAAGCCTCACAAAATTGCAGAAAAATGCCACAAAATTCCATAAATCTTCTCAAAACCCTACCAAATTCCTTCAACATCTCACAAAATCTCCACCAATAGCCAAAAAATTCAAGAAAAATCCCTCCAAATTCACTGAATTTCCTCAATATCCCACCAAATTCCAGAACCATCTAACAAAATCTCAACAAATTTCCACAAAATCTAAGAAAATTCCCTCCAAATTCTTCAAGTCTCCTCCAAATCCCACAAAATTCAAGAGAAATCCTCAAAATTCAACAAAAATCCCACAAAATTCCTTCCATCTTCTCAGAACCCAAACAAACTCCTGCAACATCTCACAAAATCTCCACCAATTTCCAAACAATTCAAGAAAAATCCCGCAAAATTCTTCAAGTCTCCTCCAAATACCACAAACATCCCACAAACATCCCACAAACATCCCACAAACATCCCACAAACATCCCACAAAATTCAAGAGAAATCCCACAAAATTCAAAAGAAATCGCACAAAATCCTGTACAAGCCCCACACAATTCCCTAAATCTTCTCAGAACCCAACCACATTCCTGCAACATCCCACAAAATCTCCAACAATTTCCACAAAATTCAAGAAGACTCTCACAAAATACTTGAAAGCTGCTGAAAATTCCACGAATATCCCACAAAAATCCCTAAATCTTCTCAAAACCCAACCACATTCCTGCAGCATCTCACAAAATCTCCACCAATATCCAAAAAATTCAAGAAAATTCCCTCCAAATTCTTCAAGTCTCCTCCAAATCCCACAAAATTCAAGAGAAATCCTCAAAATCCCACAAAAATCCCACCAAATTCCAGAACCATCTCACAAAATCTCAACAAATTTCCACTAAATTCAAGAAAACTCTCACAAAGTTCTTGAAAGCCCCTCAAAATTCCAGAAAAATGCCACAAAATTCCCTACATCTTCTCAAAACCCAAACAAACTCCTGCAACATCTCACAAAATCTCCACCAATTTCCAAACAATTCAAGAAAAATCCCGCAAAATTCTTCAAGTCTCCTACAAATCCCAGAAAAATCCCACAAAATTCCAGAAACATCCCACCAAATCACCTCAATATCACCAAAAATTCTGGAAAAGCCTCACAAAATTGCAGAAAAATGCCACAAAATTCCATAAATCTTCTCAAAACCCTACCAAATTCCTGCAACATCTCGCAAAATCTCCACCAATAGCCAAAAAATTCAAGAAAAATCCCTCAAAATTCACTGAATTTCCTCAATATCCCACCAAATTCCAGAACCATCTCACAAAATCTCAACAAATTTCCACAAAATCTAAGAAAATTCCGCAAAATTCTTCAAGTCTCCTCCAAATCCCACAAAATTCAAGAGAAATCCTCAAAATTCAACAAAAATCCCACAAAATTCCTTCCATCTTCTCAGAACTTAAACAAACTCCTGCAACATCTCACAAAATCTCCACCAATTTCCAAACAATTCAAGAAAAATCCCGCAAAATTCTTCAAGTCTCCTCCAAATACCACAAACATCCCACAAACATCCCACAAACATCCCACAAACAACCCACAAACATCCCACAAAATCTCCAACAATTTCCAAACAATTCAAGAAAAATCCCGCAAAATTCTTCAAGTCTCGTACAAATCCCATAAAAATCCCACAAAATTCCAGAAACATCCCACCAAATCACCTCAATATCACCAAAAATTCTGGAAAAGCCTCACAAAATTGCAGAAAAATGCCACAAAATTCCATAAATCTTCTCAAAACCCTACCAAATTCCTGCAACATCTCACAAAATCTCCACCAATAGCCAAAAAATTCAAGAAAAATCCCTCAAAATTCACTGAATTTCCTCAATATCCCACCAAATTCCAGAACCATCTCACAAAATCTCAACAAATTTCCACAAAATCTAAGAAAATTCCGCAAAATTCTTCAAGTCTCCTCCAAATCCCACAAAATTCAAGAGAAATCCTCAAAATTCCACAAAAATCCCACAAAATTCCTTCCATCTTCTCAGAACCCAAACAAACTCCTGCAACATCTCACAAAATCTCCACCAATTTCCAAACAATTCAAGAAAAATCCCGCAAAATTCTTCAAGTCTCCTCCAAATACCACAAACATCCCACAAACATCCCACAAACATCCCACAAACATCCCACAAACATCCCACAAAATCTCCAACAATTTCCAAACAATTCAAGAAAAATCCCGCAAAATTCTTCAAGTCTCGTACAAATCCCAGAAAAATCCCACAAAATTCAAGAAACATCCCACCAAATCACCTCAATATCACCAAACATTCTGGAAAAGCCTCACAAAATTGCAGAAAAATGCCACAAAATTCCCTAAACCTTCTCAAAACCCTACCCAATTCCTGCAACATCCCACAAAATCTCCAACAATTTCCACAAAATTCAAGAAAAATCCCTCAAAATTCACTGAATTTCCTCAATATCCCACCAAATTCCAGAACCATCTCACAAAATCTCAACAAATTTCCACTAAATCTAAGAAAATTCCTTCCAAATTCTTCAAGTCTCCTCCAAATCCCACAAAATTCAAGAGAAATCCTCAAAATTCCACAAAAATCCAACAAAATTCCTTCCATCTTCTCAAAACCCAAACAAATTCCTGCAACATCTCACAAAATCTCCACCAATAGCCAAAAAATTCAAGAAAAATCCCTCAAAATTCACTGAATTTCCTCAATATCCCACCAAATTCCAGAACCATCTCACAAAATCTCAACAAATTTCCACAAAATCTAAGAAAATTCCCTCCAAATTCTTCAAGTCTCCTCCAAATCCCACAAAATTCAAGACAAATCCTCAAAATTCCACAAAAATCCCACAAAATTCCTTCCATCTTCTCAGAACCCAAACAAACTCCTGCAACATCTCACAAAATCTCCACCAATTTCCAAACAATTCAAGAAAAATCCCGCAAAATTCTTCAAGTCTCCTCCAAATACCACAAACATCCCACAAACATCCCACAAACATCCCACAAACATCCCACAAACATCCCACAAAATTCAAGAGAAATCCCACAAAATTCAAAAGAAATCGCACAAAATCCTGTACAAGCCCCACACAATTCCCTAAATCTACTCAGAACCCAACCACATTCCTGCAACATCCCACAAAATCTCCAACAATTTCCACAAAATTCAAGAAGACTCTCACAAAATACTTGAAAGCTGCTGAAAATTCCACGAATATCCCACAAAAATCCCTAAATCTTCTCAAAACCCAACCACATTCCTGCAGCATCTCACAAAATCTCCACCAATATCCAAAAAATTCAAGAAAATTCCCTCCAAATTCTTCAAGTCTCCTCCAAATCCCACAAAATTCAAGACAAATCCTCAAAATCCCACAAAAATCCCACCAAATTCCAGAACCATCTCACAAAATCTCAACAAATTTCCACTAAATTCAAGAAAACTCTCACAAAGTTCTTGAAAGCCCCTCAAAATTCCAGAAAAATGCCACAAACTTCCCTACATCTTCTCAAAACCCAACCACATTCCTGCAACATCTCACAAAATCTCCAACAATTTCCACAAAATTCAAGAAAAATCCCGCAAAATTCTTCAAGTCTCGTACAAATCCCAGAAAAATCCCACAAAATTCCAGAAACATCCCACCAAATCACCTCAATATCACCAAACATTCTGGAAAAGCCTCACAAAATTGCAGAAAAATGCCACAAAATTCCATAAATCTTCTCAAAACCCTACCAAATTCCTTCAACATCTCACAAAATCTCCACCAATAGCCAAAAAATTCAAGAAAAATCCCTCCAAATTCACTGAATTTCCTCAATATCCCACCAAATTCCAGAACCATCTCACAAAATCTCAACAAATTTCCACAAAATCTAAGAAAATTCCCTCCAAATTCTTCAAGTCTCCTCCAAATCCCACAAAATTCAAGAGAAATCCTCAAAATTCAACAAAAATCCCACAAAATTCCTTCCATCTTCTCAGAACCCAAACAAACTCCTGCAACATCTCACAAAATCTCCACCAATTTCCAAACAATTCAAGAAAAATCCCGCAAAATTCTTCAAGTCTCCTCCAAATACCACAAACATCCCACAAACATCCCACAAACATCCCACAAACATCCCACAAACATCCCACAAAATTCAAGAGAAATCCCACAAAATTCAAAAGAAATCGCACAAAATCCTGTACAAGCCCCACACAATTCCCTAAATCTTCTCAGAACCCAACCACATTCCTGCAACATCCCACAAAATCTCCAACAATTTCCACAAAATTCAAGAAGACTCTCACAAAATACTTGAAAGCTGCTGAAAATTCCACGAATATCCCACAAAAATCCCTAAATCTTCTCAAAACCCAACCACATTCCTGCAGCATCTCACAAAATCTCCACCAATATCCAAAAAATTCAAGAAAATTCCCTCCAAATTCTTCAAGTCTCCTCCAAATCCCACAAAATTCAAGAGAAATCCTCAAAATCCCACAAAAATCCCACCAAATTCCAGAACCATCTCACAAAATCTCAACAAATTTCCACTAAATTCAAGAAAACTCTCACAAAGTTCTTGAAAGCCCCTCAAAATTCCAGAAAAATGCCACAAAATTCCCTACATCTTCTCAAAACCCAAACAAACTCCTGCAACATCTCACAAAATCTCCACCAATTTCCAAACAATTCAAGAAAAATCCCGCAAAATTCTTCAAGTCTCCTACAAATCCCAGAAAAATCCCACAAAATTCCAGAAACATCCCACCAAATCACCTCAATATCACCAAAAATTCTGGAAAAGCCTCACAAAATTGCAGAAAAATGCCACAAAATTCCATAAATCTTCTCAAAACCCTACCAAATTCCTGCAACATCTCGCAAAATCTCCACCAATAGCCAAAAAATTCAAGAAAAATCCCTCAAAATTCACTGAATTTCCTCAATATCCCACCAAATTCCAGAACCATCTCACAAAATCTCAACAAATTTCCACAAAATCTAAGAAAATTCCGCAAAATTCTTCAAGTCTCCTCCAAATCCCACAAAATTCAAGAGAAATCCTCAAAATTCAACAAAAATCCCACAAAATTCCTTCCATCTTCTCAGAACTTAAACAAACTCCTGCAACATCTCACAAAATCTCCACCAATTTCCAAACAATTCAAGAAAAATCCCGCAAAATTCTTCAAGTCTCCTCCAAATACCACAAACATCCCACAAACATCCCACAAACATCCCACAAACAACCCACAAACATCCCACAAAATCTCCAACAATTTCCAAACAATTCAAGAAAAATCCCGCAAAATTCTTCAAGTCTCGTACAAATCCCATAAAAATCCCACAAAATTCCAGAAACATCCCACCAAATCACCTCAATATCACCAAAAATTCTGGAAAAGCCTCACAAAATTGCAGAAAAATGCCACAAAATTCCATAAATCTTCTCAAAACCCTACCAAATTCCTGCAACATCTCACAAAATCTCCACCAATAGCCAAAAAATTCAAGAAAAATCCCTCAAAATTCACTGAATTTCCTCAATATCCCACCAAATTCCAGAACCATCTCACAAAATCTCAACAAATTTCCACAAAATCTAAGAAAATTCCGCAAAATTCTTCAAGTCTCCTCCAAATCCCACAAAATTCAAGAGAAATCCTCAAAATTCCACAAAAATCCCACAAAATTCCTTCCATCTTCTCAGAACCCAAACAAACTCCTGCAACATCTCACAAAATCTCCACCAATTTCCAAACAATTCAAGAAAAATCCCGCAAAATTCTTCAAGTCTCCTCCAAATACCACAAACATCCCACAAACATCCCACAAACA
The DNA here is from genome assembly GCF_971803275.1 of Cyanistes caeruleus. Classification (NCBI taxonomy): domain Eukaryota; kingdom Metazoa; phylum Chordata; class Aves; order Passeriformes; family Paridae; genus Cyanistes; species Cyanistes caeruleus. The sequence continues at coordinate 88,050,277 of NC_141702.1, read as the reverse complement.
TCCCACAAACATCCCACAAACATCCCACAAAATCTCCAACAATTTCCAAACAATTCAAGAAAAATCCCGCAAAATTCTTCAAGTCTCGTACAAATCCCAGAAAAATCCCACAAAATTCAAGAAACATCCCACCAAATCACCTCAATATCACCAAACATTCTGGAAAAGCCTCACAAAATTGCAGAAAAATGCCACAAAATTCCATAAATCTTCTCAAAACCCTACCAAATTCCTGCAACATCTCACAAAATCTCCACCAATAGCCAAAAAATTCAAGAAAAATCCCTCCAAATTCACTGAATTTCCTCAATATCCCACCAAATTCCAGAACCATCTCACAAAATCTCAACAAATTTCCACAAAATCTAAGAAAATTCCACAAAATTCTTCAAGTCTCCTCCAAATCCCACAAAATTCAAGAGAAATCCTCAAAATTCCACAAAAATCCCACAAAATTCCTTCCATCTTCTCAGAACCCAAACAAACTCCTGCAACATCTCACAAAATCTCCACCAATTTCCAAACAATTCAAGAAAAATCCCGCAAAATTCTTCAAGTCTCCTCCAAATACCACAAACATCCCACAAACATCCCACAAACATCCCACAAACATCCCACAAACATCCCACAAACATCCCACAAAATTCAAGAGAAATCCCAAAAATTCAAAAGAAATCGCACAAAATCCTGTACAAGCCCCACACAATTCCCTAAATCTTCTCAGAACCCAACCACATTCCTGCAACATCCCACAAAATCTCTGGAAATTTCCACAAAATTCAAGAAGACTCTCACAAAATACTTGAAAGCTGCTGAAAATTCCACGAATATCCCACAAAAATCCCTAAATCTTCTCAAAACCCAACCACATTCCTGCAGCATCTCACAAAATCTCCACCAATATCCAAAAAATTCAAGAAAATTCCCTCCAAATTCTTCAAGTCTCCTCCAAATCCCACAAAATTCAAGACAAATCCTCAAAATCCCACAAAAATCCCACCAAATTCCAGAACCATCTCACAAAATCTCAACAAATTTCCACTAAATTCAAGAAAACTCTCACAAAGTTCTTGAAAGCCCCTCAAAATTCCAGAAAAATGCCACAAAATTCCCTACATCTTCTCAAAACCCAAACAAACTCCTGCAACATCTCACAAAATCTCCACCAATTTCCAAACAATTCAAGAAAAATCCCGCAAAATTCTTCAAGTCTCGTACAAATCCCAGAAAAATCCCACAAAATTCCAGAAACATCCCACCAAATCACCTCAATATCACCAAAAATTCTGGAAAAGCCTCACAAAATTGCAGAAAAATGCCACAAAATTCCCTAAACCTTCTCAAAACCCTACCCAATTCCTGCAACATCCCACAAAATCTCCAACAATTTCCACAAAATTCAAGAAAAATCCCTCAAAATTCACTGAATTTCCTCAATATCCCACCAAATTCCAGAACCATCTCACAAAATCTCAACAAATTTCCACTAAATCTAAGAAAATTCCCTCCAAATTCTTCAAGTCTCCTCCAAATCCCACAAAATTCAAGAGAAATCCTCAAAATTCCACAAAAATCCCACAAAATTCCTTCCATCTTCTCAAAACCCAAACAAATTCCTGCAACATCTCACAAAATCTCCAACAATTTCCAAACATTTCAAGAAAAATCCCGCAAAATTCCTAAAAGTCTCCTCCAAATACCACAAACATCCTACAAACATCTCAAAAACATCCCACAAACATCCCATAAAATTCAAGAGAAATCCCACAAAATTCAAGAGAAATCCCACCAAATTCTGTACAAGCCCCACACAATTCCCTAAATCTTCTCAGAACCCAACCACATTCCTGCAACATCCCACAAAATCTCCAACAATTTCCACAAAATTCAAGAAAATTCCCTCCAAATTCACTGAATTTCCTCAATATCCAACCAAACTCCAGAACCATCTCACAAAATCTCAACAAATTTCCAAAAAATTCAAAAAAACTCTCACAAAGTTCTTGAAAGCCCCTCAAAATTCCAGAAAAATGCCACAAAATTCCCTACATCTTCTCAAAACATTACAAAATTCTACAGACATCTCACAAAATCTCCACACATTTCCACAAAATCTAAGAAAATTCCCGCAAAATTCTTCAAGTCTCCTCCAAATCCCACAAAATTCAAGAGAAATCCTCAAAATTCCACAAAAATCCAACAAAATTCCCTACATCTTCTCAAAATCCAAACAAATTCCTGAAACATCTCACAAAATCTCCACCAATTTCCACAACATTTAGGAAAAATCCCTCCAACTTCTTCAAGTCTCCTCCAAATCCCACAAAATTCAAGAGAATTCCTCAAAATTCCACAAAAATCCCACAAAATTCCTGCAACATCTCACAAAATCTCCGGAAATTTCCACAAAATTCAAGAAGACTCTCACAAAATACTTGAAAGCTGCTGAAAATTCCACGAATATCCCACAAAAATCCCTAAATCTTCTCAAAACCCAACCACATTCCTGCAGCATCTCACAAAATCTCCACCAATATCCAAAAAATTCAAGAAAATTCCCTCCAAATTCTTCAAGTCTCCTCCAAATCCCACAAAATTCAAGACAAATCCTCAAAATCCCACAAAAATCCCACCAAATTCCAGAACCATCTCACAAAATCTCAACAAATTTCCACTAAATTCAAGAAAACTCTCACAAAGTTCTTGAAAGCCCCTCAAAATTCCAGAAAAATGCCACAAAATTCCCTACATCTTCTCAAAACCCAAACAAACTCCTGCAACATCTCACAAAATCTCCAACAATTTCCAAACAATTCAAGAAAAATCCCGCAAAATTCTTCAAGTCTCGTACAAATCCCAGAAAAATCCCACAAAATTCCAGAAACATCCCACCAAATCACCTCAATATCACCAAACATTCTGGAAAAGCCTCACAAAATTGCAGAAAAATGCCACAAAATTCCATAAATCTTCTCAAAACCCTACCAAATTCCTGCAACATCTCACAAAATCTCCACCAATAGCCAAAAAATTCAAGAAAAATCCCTCCAAATTCACTGAATTTCCTCAATATCCCACCAAATTCCAGAACCATCTCACAAAATCTCAACAAATTTCCACAAAATCTAAGAAAATTCCCTCCAAATTCTTCAAGTCTCCTCCAAATCCCACAAAATTCAAGAGAAATCCTCAAAATTCAACAAAAATCCCACAAAATTCCTTCCATCTTCTCAGAACCCAAACAAACTCCTGCAACATCTCACAAAATCTCCACCAATTTCCAAACAATTCAAGAAAAATCCCGCAAAATTCTTCAAGTCTCCTCCAAATACCACAAACATCCCACAAACATCCCACAAACATCCCACAAACATCCCACAAACATCCCACAAAATCTCCAACAATTTCCAAACAATTCAAGAAAAATCCCGCAAAATTCTTCAAGTCTCGTACAAATCCCAGAAAAATCCCACAAAATTCAAGAAACATCCCACCAAATCACCTCAATATCACCAAAAATTCCGGAAAAGCCTCACAAAATTGCAGAAAAATGCCACAAAATTCCCTAAACCTTCTCAAAACCCTACCCAATTCCTGCAACATCCCACAAAATCTCCAACAATTTCCACAAAATTCAAGAAAAATCCCTCAAAATTCACTGAATTTCCTCAATATCCCATCAAATTCCAGAACCATCTCACAAAATCTCAACAAATTTCCACTAAATCTAAGAAAATTCCTTCCAAATTCTTCAAGTCTCCTCCAAATCCCACAAAATTCAAGAGAAATCCTCAAAATTCCACAAAAATCCAACAAAATTCCTTCCATCTTCTCAAAACCCAAACAAATTCCTGCAACATCTCACAAAATCTCCACCAATAGCCAAAAAATTCAAGAAAAATCCCTCAAAATTCACTGAATTTCCTCAATATCCCACCAAATTCCAGAACCATCTCACAAAATCTCAACAAATTTCCACAAAATCTAAGAAAATTCCCTCCAAATTCTTCAAGTCTCCTCCAAATCCCACAAAATTCAAGACAAATCCTCAAAATTCCACAAAAATCCCACAAAATTCCTTCCATCTTCTCAGAACCCAAACAAACTCCTGCAACATCTCACAAAATCTCCACCAATTTCCAAACAATTCAAGAAAAATCCCGCAAAATTCTTCAAGTCTCCTCCAAATACCACAAACATCCCACAAACATCCCACAAACATCCCACAAACATCCCACAAACATCCCACAAAATTCAAGAGAAATCCCACAAAATTCAAAAGAAATCGCACAAAATCCTGTACAAGCCCCACACAATTCCCTAAATCTTCTCAGAACCCAACCACATTCCTGCAACATCCCACAAAATCTCCAACAATTTCCACAAAATTCAAGAAGACTCTCACAAAATACTTGAAAGCTGCTGAAAATTCCACGAATATCCCACAAAAATCCCTAAATCTTCTCAAAACCCAACCACATTCCTGCAGCATCTCACAAAATCTCCACCAATATCCAAAAAATTCAAGAAAATTCCCTCCAAATTCTTCAAGTCTCCTCCAAATCCCACAAAATTCAAGACAAATCCTCAAAATCCCACAAAAATCCCACCAAATTCCAGAACCATCTCACAAAATCTCAACAAATTTCCACTAAATTCAAGAAAACTCTCACAAAGTTCTTGAAAGCCCCTCAAAATTCCAGAAAAATGCCACAAACTTCCCTACATCTTCTCAAAACCCAACCACATTCCTGCAACATCTCACAAAATCTCCAACAATTTCCACAAAATTCAAGAAAAATCCCGCAAAATTCTTCAAGTCTCCTCCAAATCCCAGAAAAATCCCACAAAATTCCAGAAACATCCCACCAAATCACCTCAATATCACCAAACATTCTGGAAAAGCCTCACAAAATTGCAGAAAAATGCCACAAAATTCCATAAATCTTCTCAAAACCCTACCAAATTCCTTCAACATCTCACAAAATCTCCACCAATAGCCAAAAAATTCAAGAAAAATCCCTCCAAATTCACTGAATTTCCTCAATATCCCACCAAATTCCAGAACCATCTAACAAAATCTCAACAAATTTCCACAAAATCTAAGAAAATTCCCTCCAAATTCTTCAAGTCTCCTCCAAATCCCACAAAATTCAAGAGAAATCCTCAAAATTCAACAAAAATCCCACAAAATTCCTTCCATCTTCTCAGAACCCAAACAAACTCCTGCAACATCTCACAAAATCTCCACCAATTTCCAAACAATTCAAGAAAAATCCCGCAAAATTCTTCAAGTCTCCTCCAAATACCACAAACATCCCACAAACATCCCACAAACATCCCACAAACATCCCACAAACATCCCACAAAATTCAAGAGAAATCCCACAAAATTCAAAAGAAATCGCACAAAATCCTGTACAAGCCCCACACAATTCCCTAAATCTTCTCAGAACCCAACCACATTCCTGCAACATCCCACAAAATCTCCAACAATTTCCACAAAATTCAAGAAGACTCTCACAAAATACTTGAAAGCTGCTGAAAATTCCACGAATATCCCACAAAAATCCCTAAATCTTCTCAAAACCCAACCACATTCCTGCAGCATCTCACAAAATCTCCACCAATATCCAAAAAATTCAAGAAAATTCCCTCCAAATTCTTCAAGTCTCCTCCAAATCCCACAAAATTCAAGACAAATCCTCAAAATCCCACAAAAATCCCACCAAATTCCAGAACCATCTCACAAAATCTCAACAAATTTCCACTAAATTCAAGAAAACTCTCACAAAGTTCTTGAAAGCCCCTCAAAATTCCAGAAAAATGCCACAAAATTCCCTACATCTTCTCAAAACCCAAACAAACTCCTGCAACATCTCACAAAATCTCCAACAATTTCCAAACAATTCAAGAAAAATCCCGCAAAATTCTTCAAGTCTCGTACAAATCCCAGAAAAATCCCACAAAATTCCAGAAACATCCCACCAAATCACCTCAATATCACCAAAAATTCTGGAAAAGCCTCACAAAATTGCAGAAAAATGCCACAAAATTCCATAAATCTTCTCAAAACCCTACCAAATTCCTGCAACATCTCGCAAAATCTCCACCAATAGCCAAAAAATTCAAGAAAAATCCCTCAAAATTCACTGAATTTCCTCAATATCCCACCAAATTCCAGAACCATCTCACAAAATCTCAACAAATTTCCACAAAATCTAAGAAAATTCCGCAAAATTCTTCAAGTCTCCTCCAAATCCCACAAAATTCAAGAGAAATCCTCAAAATTCAACAAAAATCCCACAAAATTCCTTCCATCTTCTCAGAACTTAAACAAACTCCTGCAACATCTCACAAAATCTCCACCAATTTCCAAACAATTCAAGAAAAATCCCGCAAAATTCTTCAAGTCTCCTCCAAATACCACAAACATCCCACAAACATCCCACAAACATCCCACAAACAACCCACAAACATCCCACAAAATCTCCAACAATTTCCAAACAATTCAAGAAAAATCCCGCAAAATTCTTCAAGTCTCGTACAAATCCCATAAAAATCCCACAAAATTCCAGAAACATCCCACCAAATCACCTCAATATCACCAAAAATTCTGGAAAAGCCTCACAAAATTGCAGAAAAATGCCACAAAATTCCATAAATCTTCTCAAAACCCTACCAAATTCCTGCAACATCTCACAAAATCTCCACCAATAGCCAAAAAATTCAAGAAAAATCCCTCAAAATTCACTGAATTTCCTCAATATCCCACCAAATTCCAGAACCATCTCACAAAATCTCAACAAATTTCCACAAAATCTAAGAAAATTCCGCAAAATTCTTCAAGTCTCCTCCAAATCCCACAAAATTCAAGAGAAATCCTCAAAATTCCACAAAAATCCCACAAAATTCCTTCCATCTTCTCAGAACCCAAACAAACTCCTGCAACATCTCACAAAATCTCCACCAATTTCCAAACAATTCAAGAAAAATCCCGCAAAATTCTTCAAGTCTCCTCCAAATACCACAAACATCCCACAAACATCCCACAAACATCCCACAAACATCCCACAAAATCTCCAACAATTTCCAAACAATTCAAGAAAAATCCCGCAAAATTCTTCAAGTCTCGTACAAATCCCAGAAAAATCCCACAAAATTCAAGAAACATCCCACCAAATCACCTCAATATCACCAAACATTCTGGAAAAGCCTCACAAAATTGCAGAAAAATGCCACAAAATTCCATAAATCTTCTCAAAACCCTACCCAATTCCTGCAACATCCCACAAAATCTCCAACAATTTCCACAAAATTCAAGAAAAATCCCTCAAAATTCACTGAATTTCCTCAATATCCCACCAAATTCCAGAACCATCTCACAAAATCTCAACAAATTTCCACTAAATCTAAGAAAATTCCCTCCAAATTCTTCAAGTCTCCTCCAAATCCCACAAAATTCAAGACAAATCCTCAAAATTCCACAAAAATCCCACAAAATTCCTTCCATCTTCTCAGAACCCAAACAAACTCCTGCAACATCTCACAAAATCTCCACCAATTTCCAAACAATTCAAGAAAAATCCCGCAAAATTCTTCAAGTCTCCTCCAAATACCACAAACATCCCACAAACATCCCACAAACATCCCACAAACATCCCACAAACATCCCACAAAATTCAAGAGAAATCCCACAAAATTCAAAAGAAATCGCACAAAATCCTGTACAAGCCCCACACAATTCCCTAAATCTTCTCAGAACCCAACCACATTCCTGCAACATCCCACAAAATCTCCAACAATTTCCACAAAATTCAAGAAGACTCTCACAAAATACTTGAAAGCTGCTGAAAATTCCACGAATATCCCACAAAAATCCCTAAATCTTCTCAAAACCCAACCACATTCCTGCAGCATCTCACAAAATCTCCACCAATATCCAAAAAATTCAAGAAAATTCCCTCCAAATTCTTCAAGTCTCCTCCAAATCCCACAAAATTCAAGACAAATCCTCAAAATCCCACAAAAATCCCACCAAATTCCAGAACCATCTCACAAAATCTCAACAAATTTCCACTAAATTCAAGAAAACTCTCACAAAGTTCTTGAAAGCCCCTCAAAATTCCAGAAAAATGCCACAAACTTCCCTACATCTTCTCAAAACCCAACCACATTCCTGCAACATCTCACAAAATCTCCAACAATTTCCACAAAATTCAAGAAAAATCCCGCAAAATTCTTCAAGTCTCCTCCAAATCCCAGAAAAATCCCACAAAATTCCAGAAACATCCCACCAAATCACCTCAATATCACCAAACATTCTGGAAAAGCCTCACAAAATTGCAGAAAAATGCCACAAAATTCCATAAATCTTCTCAAAACCCTACCAAATTCCTTCAACATCTCACAAAATCTCCACCAATAGCCAAAAAATTCAAGAAAAATCCCTCCAAATTCACTGAATTTCCTCAATATCCCACCAAATTCCAGAACCATCTAACAAAATCTCAACAAATTTCCACAAAATCTAAGAAAATTCCCTCCAAATTCTTCAAGTCTCCTCCAAATCCCACAAAATTCAAGAGAAATCCTCAAAATTCAACAAAAATCCCACAAAATTCCTTCCATCTTCTCAGAACCCAAACAAACTCCTGCAACATCTCACAAAATCTCCACCAATTTCCAAACAATTCAAGAAAAATCCCGCAAAATTCTTCAAGTCTCCTCCAAATACCACAAACATCCCACAAACATCCCACAAACATCCCACAAACATCCCACAAACATCCCACAAAATTCAAGAGAAATCCCACAAAATTCAAAAGAAATCGCACAAAATCCTGTACAAGCCCCACACAATTCCCTAAATCTTCTCAGAACCCAACCACATTCCTGCAACATCCCACAAAATCTCCAACAATTTCCACAAAATTCAAGAAGACTCTCACAAAATACTTGAAAGCTGCTGAAAATTCCACGAATATCCCACAAAAATCCCTAAATCTTCTCAAAACCCAACCACATTCCTGCAGCATCTCACAAAATCTCCACCAATATCCAAAAAATTCAAGAAAATTCCCTCCAAATTCTTCAAGTCTCCTCCAAATCCCACAAAATTCAAGACAAATCCTCAAAATCCCACAAAAATCCCACCAAATTCCAGAACCATCTCACAAAATCTCAACAAATTTCCACTAAATTCAAGAAAACTCTCACAAAGTTCTTGAAAGCCCCTCAAAATTCCAGAAAAATGCCACAAAATTCCCTACATCTTCTCAAAACCCAAACAAACTCCTGCAACATCTCACAAAATCTCCAACAATTTCCAAACAATTCAAGAAAAATCCCGCAAAATTCTTCAAGTCTCGTACAAATCCCAGAAAAATCCCACAAAATTCCAGAAACATCCCACCAAATCACCTCAATATCACCAAAAATTCTGGAAAAGCCTCACAAAATTGCAGAAAAATGCCACAAAATTCCATAAATCTTCTCAAAACCCTACCAAATTCCTGCAACATCTCGCAAAATCTCCACCAATAGCCAAAAAATTCAAGAAAAATCCCTCAAAATTCACTGAATTTCCTCAATATCCCACCAAATTCCAGAACCATCTCACAAAATCTCAACAAATTTCCACAAAATCTAAGAAAATTCCGCAAAATTCTTCAAGTCTCCTCCAAATCCCACAAAATTCAAGAGAAATCCTCAAAATTCAACAAAAATCCCACAAAATTCCTTCCATCTTCTCAGAACTTAAACAAACTCCTGCAACATCTCACAAAATCTCCACCAATTTCCAAACAATTCAAGAAAAATCCCGCAAAATTCTTCAAGTCTCCTCCAAATACCACAAACATCCCACAAACATCCCACAAACATCCCACAAACAACCCACAAACATCCCACAAAATCTCCAACAATTTCCAAACAATTCAAGAAAAATCCCGCAAAATTCTTCAAGTCTCGTACAAATCCCATAAAAATCCCACAAAATTCCAGAAACATCCCACCAAATCACCTCAATATCACCAAAAATTCTGGAAAAGCCTCACAAAATTGCAGAAAAATGCCACAAAATTCCATAAATCTTCTCAAAACCCTACCAAATTCCTGCAACATCTCACAAAATCTCCACCAATAGCCAAAAAATTCAAGAAAAATCCCTCAAAATTCACTGAATTTCCTCAATATCCCACCAAATTCCAGAACCATCTCACAAAATCTCAACAAATTTCCACAAAATCTAAGAAAATTCCGCAAAATTCTTCAAGTCTCCTCCAAATCCCACAAAATTCAAGAGAAATCCTCAAAATTCCACAAAAATCCCACAAAATTCCTTCCATCTTCTCAGAACCCAAACAAACTCCTGCAACATCTCACAAAATCTCCACCAATTTCCAAACAATTCAAGAAAAATCCCGCAAAATTCTTCAAGTCTCCTCCAAATACCACAAACATCCCACAAACATCCCACAAACATCCCACAAACATCCCACAAACATCCCACAAAATCTCCAACAATTTCCAAACAATTCAAGAAAAATCCCGCAAAATTCTTCAAGTCTCGTACAAATCCCAGAAAAATCCCACAAAATTCAAGAAACATCCCACCAAATCACCTCAATATCACCAAACATTCTGGAAAAGCCTCACAAAATTGCAGAAAAATGCCACAAAATTCCATAAATCTTCTCAAAACCCTACCAAATTCCTGCAACATCTCACAAAATCTCCACCAATAGCCAAAAAATTCAAGAAAAATCCCTCCAAATTCACTGAATTTCCTCAATATCCCACCAAATTCCAGAACCATCTCACAAAATCTCAACAAATTTCCACTAAATCTAAGAAAATTCCCTCCAAATTCTTCAAGTCTCCTCCAAATCCCACAAAATTCAAGACAAATCCTCAAAATTCCACAAAAATCCCACAAAATTCCTTCCATCTTCTCAGAACCCAAACAAACTCCTGCAACATCTCACAAAATCTCCACCAATTTCCAAACAATTCAAGAAAAATCCCGCAAAATTCTTCAAGTCTCCTCCAAATACCACAAACATCCCACAAACATCCCACAAACATCCCACAAACATCCCACAAACATCCCACAAAATTCAAGAGAAATCCCACAAAATTCAAAAGAAATCGCACAAAATCCTGTACAAGCCCCACACAATTCCCTAAATCTTCTCAGAACCCAACCACATTCCTGCAACATCCCACAAAATCTCCAACAATTTCCACAAAATTCAAGAAGACTCTCACAAAATACTTGAAAGCTGCTGAAAATTCCACGAATATCCCACAAAAATCCCTAAATCTTCTCAAAACCCAACCACATTCCTGCAGCATCTCACAAAATCTCCACCAATATCCAAAAAATTCAAGAAAATTCCCTCCAAATTCTTCAAGTCTCCTCCAAATCCCACAAAATTCAAGACAAATCCTCAAAATCCCACAAAAATCCCACCAAATTCCAGAACCATCTCACAAAATCTCAACAAATTTCCACTAAATTCAAGAAAACTCTCACAAAGTTCTTGAAAGCCCCTCAAAATTCCAGAAAAATGCCACAAAATTCCCTACATCTTCTCAAAACCCAAACAAACTCCTGCAACATCTCACAAAATCTCCACCAATTTGCAAACAATTCAAGAAAAATCCCGCAAAATTCTTCAAGTCTCGTACAAATCCCAGAAAAATCCCACAAAATTCCAGAAACATCCCACCAAATCACCTCAATATCACCAAACATTCTGGAAAAGCCTCACAAAATTGCAGAAAAATGCCACAAAATTCCATAAATCTTCTCAAAACCCTACCAAATTCCTGCAACATCTCACAAAATCTCCACCAATAGCCAAAAAATTCAAGAAAAATCCCTCCAAATTCACTGAATTTCCTCAATATCCCACCAAATTCCAGAACCATCTCACAAAATCTCAACAAATTTCCACAAAATCTAAGAAAATTCCGCAAAATTCTTCAAGTCTCCTCCAAATCCCACAAAATTCAAGAGAAATCCTCAAAATTCCACAAAAATCCCACAAAATTCCTTCCATCTTCTCAGAACCCAAACAAATTCCTGCAACATCTCACAAAATCTCCACCAATTTCCAAACAATTCAAGAAAAATCCCGCAAAATTCTTCAAGTCTCCTCCAAATACCACAAACATCCCACAAACATCCCACAAACATCCCACAAGCATCCCACAAACATCCCACAAAATCTCCAACAATTTCCAAACAATTCAAGAAAAATCCCGCAAAATTCTTCAAGTCTCGTACAAATCCCAGAAAAATCCCACAAAATTCAAGAAACATCCCACCAAATCACCTCAATATCACCAAAAATTCCGGAAAAGCCTCACAAAATTGCAGAAAAATGCCACAAAATTCCCTAAACCTTCTCAAAACCCTACCCAATTCCTGCAACATCCCACAAAATCTCCAACAATTTCCACAAAATTCAAGAAAAATCCCTCAAAATTCACTGAATTTCCTCAATATCCCACCAAATTCCAGAACCATCTCACAAAATCTCAACAAATTTCCACTAAATCTAAGAAAATTCCCGCAAAATTCTTCAAGTCTCCTCCAAATCCCACAAAATTCAAGAGAAATCCTCAAAATTCCAGAAAAATCCAACAAAATTCCTTCCATCTTCTCAAAACCCAAACAAATTCCTGCAACATCTCACAAAATCTCCACCAATATCCAAAAAATTCAAGAAAAATCCCTCCAAATTCACTGAATTTCCTCAATATCCCACCAAATTCCAGAACCATCTCACAAAATCTCAACAAATTTCCACAAAATCTAAGAAAATTCCCTCCAAATTCTTCAAGTCTCCTCCAAATCCCACAAAATTCAAGAGAAATCCTCAAAATTCCACAAAAATCCCACAAAATTCCTTCCATCTTCTCAGAACCCAAACAAACTCCTGCAACATCTCACAAAATCTCCACCAATTTCCAAACAATTCAAGAAAAATCCCGCAAAATTCTTCAAGTCTCCTCCAAATACCACAAACATCCCACAAACATCCCACAAACATCCCACAAACATCCCACAAACATCCCACAAAATTCAAGAGAAATCCCACAAAATTCAAAAGAAATCGCACAAAATCCTGTACAAGCCCCACACAATTCCCTAAATCTTCTCAGAACCCAACCACATTCCTGCAACATCCCACAAAATCTCCAACAATTTCCACAAAATTCAAGAAGACTCTCACAAAATACTTGAAAGCTGCTGAAAATTCCACGAATATCCCACAAAAATCCCTAAATCTTCTCAAAACCCAACCGCATTCCTGCAGCATCTCACAAAATCTCCACCAATATCCAAAAAATTCAAGAAAATTCCCTCCAAATTCTTCAAGTCTCCTCCAAATCCCACAAAATTCAAGACAAATCCTCAAAATCCCACAAAAATCCCACCAAATTCCAGAACCATCTCACAAAATCTCAACAAATTTCCACTAAATTCAAGAAAACTCTCACAAAGTTCTTGAAAGCCCCTCAAAATTCCAGAAAAATGCCACAAAATTCCCTACATCTTCTCAAAACCCAAACAAACTCCTGCAACATCTCACAAAATCTCCAACAATTTCCAAACAATTCAAGAAAAATCCCGCAAAATTCTTCAAGTCTCGTACAAATCCCAGAAAAATCCCACAAAATTCCAGAAACATCCCACCAAATCACCTCAATATCACCAAACATTCTGGAAAAGCCTCACAAAATTGCAGAAAAATGCCACAAAATTCCATAAATCTTCTCAAAACCCTACCAAATTCCTGCAACATCTCACAAAATCTCCAACAATAGCCAAAAAATTCAAGAAAAATCCCTCCAAATTCACTGAATTTCCTCAATATCCCACCAAATTCCAGAACCATCTCACAAAATCTCAACAAATTTCCACTAAATCTAAGAAAATTCCCTCCAAATTCTTCAAGTCTCCTCCAAATCCCACAAAATTCAAGACAAATCCTCAAAATTCCACAAAAATCCCACAAAATTCCTTCCATCTTCTCAGAACCCAAACAAACTCCTGCAACATCTCACAAAATCTCCACCAATTTCCAAACAATTCAAGAAAAATCCCGCAAAATTCCTAAAAGTCTCCTCCAAATACCACAAACATCCTACAAACATCTCAAAAACATCCCACAAACATCCCATAAAATTCAAGAGAAATCCCACAAAATTCAAGAGAAATCCCACCAAATTCTGTACAAGCCCCACACAAAAATCCCTAAATCTTCTCAGAACCCAACCACATTCCTGCAACATCCCACAAAATCTCCAACAATTTCCACAAAATTCAAGAAAATTCCCTCCAAATTCACTGAATTTCCTCAATATCCAACCAAACTCCAGAACCATCTCACAAAATCTCAACAAATTTCCAAAAAATTCAAAAAAACTCTCACAAAGTTCTTGAAAGCCCCTCAAAATTCCAGAAAAATGCCACAAAATTCCCTACATCTTCTCAAAACATTACAAAATTCTACAGACATCTCACAAAATCTCCACACATTTCCACAAAATCTAAGAAAATTCCCGCAAAATTCTTCAAGTCTCCTCCAAATCCCACAAAATTCAAGAGAAATCCTCAAAAATCCACAAAAATCCAACAAAATTCCCTACATCTTCTCAAAATCCAAACAAATTCCTGAAACATCTCACAAAATCTCCACCAATTTCCACAACATTTAGGAAAAATCCCTCCAACTTCTTCAAGTCTCCTCCAAATCCCACAAAATTCAAGAGAATTCCTCAAAATTCCACAAAAATCCCACAAAATTCCTGCAACATCTCACAAAATCTCCGGAAATTTCCACAAAATTCAAGAAAACTCTCACAAAATACTTGAAAGCTGCTGAAAATTCCACGAATATCCCACAAAAATCCCTAAATCTTCTCAAAACCCAACCACATTCCTGCAGCATCTCACAAAATCTCCACCAATATCCAAAAAATTCAAGAAAATTCCCTCCAAATTCTTCAAGTCTCCTCCAAATCCCACAAAATTCAAGACAAATCCTCAAAATCCCACAAAAATCCCACCAAATTCCAGAACCATCTCACAAAATCTCAACAAATTTCCACTAAATTCAAGAAAACTCTCACAAAGTTCTTGAAAGCCCCTCAAAATTCCAGAAAAATGCCACAAAATTCCCTACATCTTCTCAAAACCCAAACAAACTCCTGCAACATCTCACAAAATCTCCAACAATTTCCAAACAATTCAAGAAAAATCCCGCAAAATTCTTCAAGTCTCCTACAAATCCCAGAAAAATCCCACAAAATTCCAGAAACATCCCACCAAATCACCTCAATATCACCAAACATTCTGGAAAAGCCTCACAAAATTGCAGAAAAATGCCACAAAATTCCATAAATCTTCTCAAAACCCTACCAAATTCCTGCAACATCTCACAAAATCTCCACCAATAGCCAAAAAATTCAAGAAAAATCCCTCCAAATTCACTGAATTTCCTCAATATCCCACCAAATTCCAGAACCATCTCACAAAATCTCAACAAATTTCCACAAAATCTAAGAAAATTCCGCAAAATTCTTCAAGTCTCCTCCAAATCCCACAAAATTCAAGACAAATCCTCAAAATTCCACAAAAATCCCACAAAATTCCTTCCATCTTCTCAGAACCCAAACAAACTCCTGCAACATCTCACAAAATCTCCACCAATTTCCAAACAATTCAAGAAAAATCCCGCAAAATTCTTCAAGTCTCCTCCAAATACCACAAACATCCCACAAACATCCCACAAACATCCCACAAACATCCCACAAACATCCCACAAAATTCAAGAGAAATCCCACAAAATTCAAAAGAAATCGCACAAAATCCTGTACAAGCCCCACACAATTCCCTAAATCTTCTCAGAACCCAACCACATTCCTGCAACATCCCACAAAATCTCCAACAATTTCCACAAAATTCAAGAAGACTCTCACAAAATACTTGAAAGCTGCTGAAAATTCCACGAATATCCCACAAAAATCCCTAAATCTTCTCAAAACCCAACCACATTCCTGCAGCATCTCACAAAATCTCCACCAATATCCAAAAAATTCAAGAAAATTCCCTCCAAATTCTTCAAGTCTCCTCCAAATCCCACAAAATTCAAGACAAATCCTCAAAATCCCACAAAAATCCCACCAAATTCCAGAACCATCTCACAAAATCTCAACAAATTTCCACTAAATTCAAGAAAACTCTCACAAAGTTCTTGAAAGCCCCTCAAAATTCCAGAAAAATGCCACAAAATTCCCTACATCTTCTCAAAACCCAAACAAACTCCTGCAACATCTCACAAAATCTCCAACAATTTCCAAACAATTCAAGAAAAATCCCGCAAAATTCTTCAAGTCTCCTACAAATCCCAGAAAAATCCCACAAAATTCCAGAAACATCCCACCAAATCACCTCAATATCACCAAACATTCTGGAAAAGCCTCACAAAACTGCAGAAAAATGCCACAAAATTCCATAAATCTTCTCAAAACCCTACCAAATTCCTGCAACATCTCACAAAATCTCCAACAATAGCCAAAAAATTCAAGAAAAATCCCTCCAAATTCACTGAATTTCCTCAATATCCCACCAAATTCCAGAACCATCTCACAAAATCTCAACAAATTTCCACTAAATCTAAGAAAATTCCCTCCAAATTCTTCAAGTCTCCTCCAAATCCCACAAAATTCAAGACAAATCCTCAAAATTCCACAAAAATCCCACAAAATTCCTTCCATCTTCTCAGAACCCAAACAAACTCCTGCAACATCTCACAAAATCTCCACCAATTTCCAAACAATTCAAGAAAAATCCCGCAAAATTCTTCAAGTCTCCTCCAAATACCACAAACATCCCACAAACATCCCACAAACATCCCACAAGCATCCCACAAACATCCCACAAAATCTCCAACAAGTTCCAAACAATTCAAGAAAAATCCCGCAAAAATCTTCAAGTCTCGTACAAATCCCAGAAAAATCCCACAAAATTCCAGAAACATCCCACCAAATCACCTCAATATCACCAAAAATTCCGGAAAAGCCTCACAAAATTGCAGAAAAATGCCACAAAATTCCCTAAACCTTCTCAAAACCCTACCCAATTCCTGCAACATCCCACAAAATCTCCAACAATTTTCACAAAATTCAAGAAAAATCCCTCAAAATTCACTGAATTTCCTCAATATCCCACCAAATTACAGAACCATCTCACAAAATCTCAGCAAATTTCCACTAAATCTAAGAAAATTCCTTCCAAATTCTTCAAGTCTCCTCCAAATCCCACAAAATTCAAGAGAAATCCTCAAAATTCCACAAAAATCCAACAAAATTCCTTCCATCTTCTCAAAACCCAAACAAATTCCTGCAACATCTCACAAAATCTCCAAGAATTTCCACAAAATTCAAGAAAAATCCCTCAAAATTCACTGAATTTCCTCAA
This sequence comes from Cyanistes caeruleus, assembly GCF_971803275.1. Lineage (NCBI taxonomy): Eukaryota > Metazoa > Chordata > Aves > Passeriformes > Paridae > Cyanistes > Cyanistes caeruleus. Next base: position 88,032,778 of record NC_141702.1, on the reverse strand, counting down.
TATCCCACCAAATTCCAGAACCATCTCACAAAATCTCAACAAATTTCCACTAAATCTAAGAAAATTCCTTCCAAATTCTTCAAGTCTCCTCCAAATCCCACAAAATTCAAGAGAAATCCTCAAAATTCCACAAAAATCCAACAAAATTCCATAAATCTTCTCAAAACCCTACCAAATTCCTGCAACATCTCACAAAATCTCCACCAATAGCCAAAAAATTCAAGAAAAATCCCTCCAAATTCACTGAATTTCCTCAATATCCCACCAAATTCCAGAACCATCTCACAAAATCTCAACAAATTTCCACAAAATCTAAGAAAATTCCACAAAATTCTTCAAGTCCCCTCCAAATCCCACAAAATTCAAGAGAAATCCTCAAAATTCCACAAAAATCCCACAAAATTCCTTCCATCTTCTCAGAACCCAAACAAACTCCTGCAACATCTCACAAAATCTCCACCAATTTCCAAACAATTCAAGAAAAATCCCGCAAAATTCTTCAAGTCTCCTCCAAATACCACAAACATCCCACAAACATCCCACAAACATCCCACAAACATCCCACAAACATCCCACAAAATTCAAGAGAAATCCCACAAAATTCAAAAGAAATCGCACAAAATCCTGTACAAGCCCCACACAATTCCCTAAATCTTCTCAGAACCCAACCACATTCCTGCAACATCCCACAAAATCTCCAACAATTTCCACAAAATTCAAGAAGACTCTCACAAAATACTTGAAAGCTGCTGAAAATTCCACGAATATCCCACAAAAATCCCTAAATCTTCTCAAAACCCAACCACATTCCTGCAGCATCTCACAAAATCTCCACCAATATCCAAAAAATTCAAGAAAATTCCCTCCAAATTCTTCAAGTCTCCTCCAAATCCCACAAAATTCAAGAGAAATCCTCAAAATCCCACAAAAATCCCACCAAATTCCAGAACCATCTCACAAAATCTCAACAAATTTCCACTAAATTCAAGAAAACTCTCACAAAGTTCTTGAAAGCCCCTCAAAATTCCAGAAAAATGCCACAAAATTCCCTACATCTTCTCAAAACCCAAACAAACTCCTGCAACATCTCACAAAATCTCCACCAATTTCCAAACAATTCAAGAAAAATCCCGCAAAATTCTTCAAGTCTCGTACAAATCCCAGAAAAATCCCACAAAATTCCAGAAACATCCCACCAAATCACCTCAATATCACCAAACATTCTGGAAAAGCCTCACAAAATTGCAGAAAAATGCCACAAAATTCCATAAATCTTCTCAAAACCCTACCCAATTCCTGCAACATCCCACAAAATCTCCACCAATAGCCAAAAAATTCAAGAAAAATCCCTCCAAATTCACTGAATTTCCTCAATATCCCACCAAATTCCAGAACCATCTCACAAAATCTCAACAAATTTCCACTAAATCTAAGAAAATTCCCTCCAAATTCTTCAAGTCTCCTCCAAATCCCACAAAATTCAAGACAAATCCTCAAAATTCCACAAAAATCCCACAAAATTCCTTCCATCTTCTCAGAACCCAAACAAACTCCTGCAACATCTCACAAAATCTCCACCAATTTCCAAACATTTCAAGAAAAATCCCGCAAAATTCCTAAAAGTCTCCTCCAAATACCACAAACATCCAACAAACATCTCAAAAACATCCCACAAACATCCCATAAAATTCAAGAGAAATCCCACAAAATTCAAGAGAAATCCCACCAAATTCTGTACAAGCCCCACACAAAAATCCCTAAATCTTCTCAGAACCCAACCACATTCCTGCAACATCCCACAAAATCTCCAACAATTTCCACAAAATTCAAGAAAATTCCCTCCAAATTCACTGAATTTCCTCAATATCCAACCAAACTCCAGAACCATCTCACAAAATCTCAACAAATTTCCAAAAAATTCAAAAAAACTCTCACAAAGTTCTTGAAAGCCCCTCAAAATTCCAGAAAAATGCCACAAAATTCCCTACATCTTCTCAAAACATTACAAAATTCTACAGACATCTCACAAAATCTCCACACATTTCCACAAAATCTAAGAAAATTCCCGCAAAATTCTTCAAGTCTCCTCCAAATCCCACAAAATTCAAGAGAAATCCTCAAAATTCCACAAAAATCCAACAAAATTCCCTACATCTTCTCAAAATCCAAACAAATTCCTGAAACATCTCACAAAATCTCCACCAATTTCCACAACATTTAGGAAAAATCCCTCCAACTTCTTCAAGTCTCCTCCAAATCCCACAAAATTCAAGAGAATTCCTCAAAATTCCACAAAAATCCCACAAAATTCCTGCAACATCTCACAAAATGTCTGGAAATTTCCACAAAATTCAAGAAGACTCTCACAAAATACTTGAAAGCTGCTGAAAATTCCACGAATATCCCACAAAAATCCCTAAATCTTCTCAAAACCCAACCACATTCCTGCAGCATCTCACAAAATCTCCACCAATATCCAAAAAATTCAAGAAAATTCCCTCCAAATTCTTCAAGTCTCCTCCAAATCCCACAAAATTCAAGACAAATCCTCAAAATCCCACAAAAATCCCACCAAATTCCAGAACCATCTCACAAAATCTCAACAAATTTCCACTAAATTCAAGAAAACTCTCACAAAGTTCTTGAAAGCCCCTCAAAATTCCAGAAAAATGCCACAAAATTCCCTACATCTTCTCAAAACCCAAACAAACTCCTGCAACATCTCACAAAATCTCCAACAATTTCCAAACAATTCAAGAAAAATCCCGCAAAATTCTTCAAGTCTCGTACAAATCCCAGAAAAATCCCACAAAATTCCAGAAACATCCCACCAAATCACCTCAATATCACCAAAAATTCTGGAAAAGCCTCACAAAATTGCAGAAAAATGCCACAAAATTCCCTAAACCTTCTCAAAACCCTACCCAATTCCTGCAACATCCCACAAAATCTCCAACAATTTCCACAAAATTCAAGAAAAATCCCTCAAAATTCACTGAATTTCCTCAATATCCCACCAAATTCCAGAACCATCTCACAAAATCTCAACAAATTTCCACATAATCTAAGAAAATTCCACAAAATTCTTCAAGTCTCCTCCAAATCCCACAAAATTCAAGAGAAATCCTCAAAATTCCACAAAAATCCAACAAAATTCCTTCCATCTTCTCAAAACCCAAACAAATTCCTGCAACATCTCACAAAATCTCCACCAATTTCCAAACATTTCAAGAAAAATCCCGCAAAATTCCTAAAAGTCTCCTCCAAATACCACAAACATCCAACAAACATCTCAAAAACATCCCACAAACATCCCATAAAATTCAATAGAAATCCCACAAAATTCAAGAGAAATCCCACCAAATTCTGTACAAGCCCCACACAATTCCCTAAATCTTCTCAGAACCCAACCACATTCCTGCAACATCCCACAAAATCTCCAACAATTTCCACAAAATTCAAGAAAATTCCCTCCAAATTCACTGAATTTCCTCAATATCCAACCAAACTCCAGAACCATCTCACAAAATCTCAACAAATTTCCAAAAAATTCAAAAAAACTCTCACAAAGTTCTTGAAAGCCCCTCAAAATTCCAGAAAAATGCCACAAAATTCCCTACATCTTCGCAAAACATTACAAAATTCTACACACATCTCACAAAATCTCCACACATTTCCACAAAATCTAAGAAAATTCCCGCAAAATTCTTCAAGTCTCCTCCAAATCCCACAAAATTCAAGAGAAATCCTCAAAATTCCACAAAAATCCAACAAAATTCCCTACATCTTCTCAAAATCCAAACAAATTCCTGAAACATCTCACAAAATCTCCACCAATTTCCACAACATTTAGGAAAAATCCCTCCAACTTCTTCAAGTCTCCTCCAAATCCCACAAAATTCAAGAGAAATCCTCAAAATTCCACAAAAATCCCACAAAATTCCTGCAACATCTCACAAAATCTCTGGAAATTTCCACAAAATTCAAGAAGACTCTCACAAAATACTTGAAAGCTGCTGAAAATTCCACGAATATCCCACAAAAATCCCTAAATCTTCTCAAAACCCAACCACATTCCTGCAGCATTACACAAAATCTCCACCAATATCCAAAAAATTCAAGAAAATTTCCTCCAAATTCTTCAAGTCTCCTCCAAATCCCACAAAATTCAAGACAAATCCTCAAAATTCCACAAAAATCCCACAAAATTCCTTCCATCTTCTCAGAACCCAAACAAACTCCTGCAACATCTCACAAAATCTCCAACAATTTCCAAACAATTCAAGAAAAATCCCGCAAAATTCTTCAAGTCTCGTACAAATCCCAGAAAAATCCCACAAAATTCCAGAAACATCCCACCAAATCACCTCAATATCACCAAACATTCTGGAAAAGCCTCACAAAATTGCAGAAAAATGCCACAAAATTCCATAAATCTTCTCAAAACCCTACCAAATTCCTGCAACATCTCACAAAATCTCCACCAATAGCCAAAAAATTCAAGAAAAATCCCTCCAAATTCACTGAATTTCCTCAATATCCCACCAAATTCCAGAACCATCTCACAAAATCTCAACAAATTTCCACAAAATCTAAGAAAATTCCGCAAAATTCTTCAAGTCTCCTCCAAATCCCACAAAATTCAAGACAAATCCTCAAAATTCCACAAAAATCCCACAAAATTCCTTCCATCTTCTCAGAACCCAAACAAACTCCTGCAACATCTCACAAAATCTCCACCAATTTCCAAAAAATTCAAGAAAATCCCGCAAAATTCTTCAAGTCTCCTCCAAATACCACAAACATCCCAGAAACATCCCACAAACATCCCACAAACATCCCACAAAATTCAAGAGAAATCCCACAAAATTCAAAAGAAATCGCACAAAATCCTGTACAAGCCCCACACAATTCCCTAAATCTTCTCAAAACCCAACCACATTCCTGCAACATCCCACAAAATCTCCAACAATTTCCACAAAATTCAAGAAGACTCTCACAAAATACTTGAAAGCTGCTGAAAATTCCACGAATATCCCACAAAAATCCCTAAATCTTCTCAAAACCCAACCACATTCCTGCAGCATCTCACAAAATCTCCACCAATATCCAAAAAATTCAAGAAAATTCCCTCCAAATTCTTCAAGTCTCCTCCAAATCCCACAAAATTCAAGAGAAATCCTCAAAATCCCACAAAAATCCCACCAAATTCCAGAACCATCTCACAAAATCTCAACAAATTTCCACTAAATTCAAGAAAACTCTCACAAAGTTCTTGAAAGCCCCTCAAAATTCCAGAAAAATGCCACAAAATTCCCTACATCTTCTCAAAACCCAAACAAACTCCTGCAACATCTCACAAAATCTCCACCAATTTCCAAACAATTCAAGAAAAATCCCGCAAAATTCTTCAAGTCTCGTACAAATCCCAGAAAAATCCCACAAAATTCCAGAAACATCCCACCAAATCACCTCAATATCACCAAACATTCTGGAAAAGCCTCACAAAATTGCAGAAAAATGCCACAAAATTCCCTAAACCTTCTCAAAACCCTACCCAATTCCTGCAACATCCCACAAAATCTCCAACAATTTCCACAAAATTCAAGAAAAATCCCTCAAAATTCACTGAATTTCCTCAATATCCCACCAAATTCCAGAACCATCTCACAAAATCTCAAAAAATTTCCACTAAATCTAAGAAAATTCCCTCCAAATTCTTCAAGTCTCCTCCAAATCCCACAAAATTCAAGAGAAATCCTCAAAATTCCACAAAAATCCCACAAAATTCCTTCCATCTTCTCAAAACCCAAACAAATTCCTGCAACATCTCACAAAATCTCCACCAATTTCCAAACATTTCAAGAAAAATCCCGCAAAATTCTTCAAGTCTCCTCCAAATACCACAAACATCCTACAAACATCTCACAAACATCCCACAAACATCCCATTAAATTCAATAGAAATCCCACAAAATTCAAGAGAAATCCCACCAAATTCTGTACAAGCCCCACACAATTCCCTAAATCTTCTCAGAACCCAACCACAGTCCTGCAACATCCCACAAAATCTCCAACAATTTCCACAAAATTCAAGAAAATTCCCTCCAAATTCACTGAATTTCCTCAATATCCCACCAAACTCCAGAACCATCTCACAAAATCTCAACAAATTTCCAAAAAATTCAAAAAAACTCTCACAAAGTTCTTGAAAGCCCCTCAAAATTCCAGAAAAATGCCACAAAATTCCCTACATCTTCTCAAAACATTACAAAATTCTACAGACATCTCACAAAATCTCCACACATTTCCACAAAATCTAAGAAAATTCCCGCAAAATTCTTCAAGTCTCCTCCAAATCCCACAAAATTCAAGAGAAATCCTCAAAATTCCACAAAAATCCAACAAAATTCCCTACATCTTCTCAAAATCCAAACAAATTCCTGAAACATTTCACAAAATCTCCACCAATTTCCACAACATTTAGGAAAAATCCCTCCAACTTCTTCAAGTCTCCTCCAAATCCCACAAAATTCAAGAGAATTCCTCAAAATTCCACAAAAATCCCACAAAATTCCTGCAACATCTCACAAAATGTCTGGAAATTTCCACAAAATTCAAGAAGACTCTCACAAAATACTTGAAAGCTGCTGAAAATTCCACGAATATCCCACAAAAATCCCTAAATCTTCTCAAAACCCAACCACATTCCTGCAGCATCTCACAAAATCTCCACCAATATCCAAAAAATTCAAGAAAATTCCCTCCAAATTCTTCAAGTCTCCTCCAAATCCCACAAAATTCAAGACAAATCCTCAAAATCCCACAAAAATCCCACCAAATTCCAGAACCATCTCACAAAATCTCAACAAATTTCCACTAAATTCAAGAAAACTCTCACAAAGTTCTTGAAAGCCCCTCAAAATTCCAGAAAAATGCCACAAAATTCCTTCCATCTTCTCAGAACCCAAACAAACTCCTGCAACATCTCACAAAATCTCCACCAATTTCCAAACAATTCAAGAAAAATCCCGCAAAATTCTTCAAGTCTCGTACAAATCCCAGAAAAATCCCACAAAATTCCAGAAACATCCCACCAAATCACCTCAATATCACCAAACATTCTGGAAAAGCCTCACAAAATTGCAGAAAAATGCCACAAAATTCCATAAATCTTCTCAAAACCCTACCAAATTCCTGCAACATCTCACAAAATCTCCACCAATAGCCAAAAAATTCAAGAAAAATCCCTCCAAATTCACTGAATTTCCTCAATATCCCACCAAATTCCAGAACCATCTCACAAAATCTCAACAAATTTCCACAAAATCTAAGAAAATTCCGCAAAATTCTTCAAGTCCCCTCCAAATCCCACAAAATTCAAGACAAATCCTCAAAATTCCACAAAAATCCCACAAAATTCCTTCCATCTTCTCAGAACCCAAACAAACTCCTGCAACATCTCACAAAATCTCCACCAATTTCCAAACAATTCAAGAAAAATCCCGCAAAATTCTTCAAGTCTCCTCCAAATACCACAAACATCCCACAAACATCCCACAAACATCCCACAAACATCCCACAAACATCCCACAAAATCTCCAACAATTTCCAAACAATTCAAGAAAAATCCCGCAAAATTCTTCAAGTCTCGTACAAATCCCAGAAAAATCCCACAAAATTCCAGAAACATCCCACCAAATCACCTCAATATCACCAAAAATTCTGGAAAAGCCTCACAAAATTGCAGAAAAATGCCACAAAATTCCCTAAACCTTCTCAAAACCCTACCCAATTCCTGCAACATCCCACAAAATCTCCAACAATTTCCACAAAATTCAAGAAAAATCCCTCAAAATTCACTGAATTTCCTCAATATCCCACCAAATTCCAGAACCATCTCACAAAATCTCAACAAATTTCCACATAATCTAAGAAAATTCCGCAAAATTCTTCAAGTCTCCTCCAAATCCCACAAAATTCAAGAGAAATCCTCAAAATTCCACAAAAATCCAACAAAATTCCTTCCATCTTCTCAAAACCCAAACAAATTCCTGCAACATCTCACAAAATCTCCAACAATTTCCAAACATTTCAAGAAAAATCCCGCAAAATTCTTCAAGTCTCCTCCAAATACCACAAACATCCTACAAACATCTCACAAACATCCCACAAACATCCCACAAAATTCAAGAGAAATCCCACAAAATTCAAGAGAAATCCCACCAAATTCTGTACAAGCCCCACACAATTCCCTAAATCTTCTCAGAACCCAACCACATTCCTGCAACATCCCACAAAATCTCCAACAATTTCCTCAAAATTCAAGAAAATTCCCTCCAAATTCACTGAATTTCCTCAATATCCCACCAAACTCCAGAACCATCTCACAAAATCTCAACAAATTTCCAAAAAATTCAAAAAAACTCTCAGAAAGTTCTTGAAAGCCCCTCAAAATTCCAGAAAAATGCCACAAAATTCCCTACATCTTCTCAAAACATTACAAAATTCTACACACATCTCACAAAATCTCCACACATTTCCACAAAATCTAAGAAAATTCCCGCAAAATTCTTCAAGTCTCCTCCAAATCCCACAAAATTCAAGAGAATTCCTCAAAATTCCACAAAAATCCCACAAAATTCCTGCAACATCTCACAAAATCTCTGGAAATTTCCACAAAATTCAAGAAGACTCTCACAAAATACTTGAAAGCTGCTGAAAATTCCACGAATATCCCACAAAAATCCCTAAATCTTCTCAAAACCCAACCACATTCCTGCAGCATCTCACAAAATCTCCACCAATATCCAAAAAATTCAAGAAAATTCCCTCCAAATTCTTCAAGTCTCCTCCAAATCCCACAAAATTCAAGACAAATCCTCAAAATCCCACAAAAATCCCACCAAATTCCAGAACCATCTCACAAAATCTCAACAAATTTCCACTAAATTCAAGAAAACTCTCACAAAGTTCTTGAAAGCCCCTCAAAATTCCAGAAAAATGCCACAAACTTCCCTACATCTTCTCAAAACCCAAACAAACTCCTGCAACATCTCACAAAATCTCCAACAATTTCCAAACAATTCAAGAAAAATCCCGCAAAATTCTTCAAGTCTTGTACAAATCCCAGAAAAATCCCACAAAATTCCAGAAACATCCCACCAAATCACCTCAATATCACCAAACATTCTGGAAAAGCCTCACAAAATTGCAGAAAAATGCCACAAAATTCCCTAAACCTTCTCAAAACCCTACCCAATTCCTGCAACATCCCACAAAATCTCCAACAATTTCCACAAAATTCAAGAAAAATCCCTCAAAATTCACTGAATTTCCTCAATATCCCACCAAATTCCAGAACCATCTCACAAAATCTCAAAAAATTTCCACTAAATCTAAGAAAATTCCCTCCAAATTCTTCAAGTCTCCTCCAAATCCCACAAAATTCAAGAGAAATCCTCAAAATTCCACAAAAATCCCACAAAATTCCTTCCATCTTCTCAAAACCCAAACAAATTCCTGCAACATCTCACAAAATCTCCACCAATTTCCAAACATTTCAAGAAAAATCCCGCAAAATTCTTCAAGTCTCCTCCAAATACCACAAACATCCTACAAACATCTCACAAACATCCCACAAACATCCCATTAAATTCAATAGAAATCCCACAAAATTCAAGAGAAATCCCACCAAATTCTGTACAAGCCCCACACAATTCCCTAAATCTTCTCAGAACCCAACCACATTCCTGCAACATCCCACAAAATCTCCAACAATTTCCACAAAATTCAAGAAAATTCCCTCCAAATTCACTGAATTTCCTCAATATCCCACCAAACTCCAGAACCATCTCACAAAATCTCAACAAATTTCCAAAAAATTCAAAAAAACTCTCACAAAGTTCTTGAAAGCCCCTCAAAATTCCAGAAAAATGCCACAAAATTCCCTACATCTTCTCAAAACATTACAAAATTCTACACACATCTCACAAAATCTCCACACATTTCCACAAAATCTAAGAAAATTCCCGCAAAATTCTTCAAGTCTCCTCCAAATCCCACAAAATTCAAGAGAAATCCTCAAAATTCCACAAAAATCCAACAAAATTCCCTACATCTTCTCAAAATCCAAACAAATTCCTGAAACATCTCACAAAATCTCCACCAATTTCCACAACATTTAGGAAAAATCCCTCCAACTTCTTCAAATCTCCTCCAAATCCCACAAAATTCAAGAGAATTCCTCAAAATTCCACAAAAATCCCACAAAATTCCTGCAACATCTCACAAAATCTCCGGAAATTTCCACAAAATTCAAGAAGACTCTCACAAAATACTTGAAAGCTGCTGAAAATTCCACGAATATCCCACAAAAATCCCTAAATCTTCTCAAAACCCAACCACATTCCTGCAGCATCTCACAAAATCTCCACCAATAGCCAAAAAATTCAAGAAAAATCCCTCAAAATTCACTGAATTTCCTCAATATCCCACCAAATTCCAGAACCATCTCACAAAATCTCAACAAATTTCCACAAAATCTAAGAAAATTCCGCAAAATTCTTCAAGTCTCCTCCAAATCCCACAAAATTCAAGAGAAATCCTCAAAATTCCACAAAAATCCCACAAAATTCCTTCCATCTTCTCAGAACCCAAACAAACTCCTGCAACATCTCACAAAATCTCCACCAATTTCCAAAAAATTCAAGAAAATCGCGCAAAATTCTTCAAGTCTCCTCCAAATACCACAAACATCCCACAAACATCCCACAAACATCCCACAAACATCCCACAAACATCCCACAAAATTCAAGAGAAATCCCACAAAATTCAAAAGAAATCGCACAAAATCCTGTACAAGCCCCACACAATTCCCTAAATCTTCTCAAAACCCAACCACATTCCTGCAACATCCCACAAAATCTCCAACAATTTCCACAAAATTCAAGAAGACTCTCACAAAATACTTGAAAGCTGCTGAAAATTCCACGAATATCCCACAAAAATCCCTAAATCTTCTCAAAACCCAACCACATTCCTGCAGCATCTCACAAAATCTCCACCAATATCCAAAAAATTCAAGAAAATTCCCTCCAAATTCTTCAAGTCTCCTCCAAATCCCACAAAATTCAAGACAAATCCTCAAAATCCCACAAAAATCCCACCAAATTCCAGAACCATCTCACAAAATCTCAACAAATTTCCACTAAATTCAAGAAAACTCTCACAAAGTTCTTGAAAGCCCCTCAAAATTCCAGAAAAATGCCACAAACTTCCCTACATCTTCTCAAAACCGAAACAAACTCCTGCAACATCTCACAAAATCTCCAACAATTTCCAAACAATTCAAGAAAAATCCCGCAAAATTCTTCAAGTCTTGTACAAATCCCAGAAAAATCCCACAAAATTCCAGAAACATCCCACCAAATCACCTCAATATCACCAAACATTCTGGAAAAGCCTCACAAAATTGCAGAAAAATGCCACAAAATTCCCTAAACCTTCTCAAAACCCTACCCAATTCCTGCCACATCCCACAAAATCTCCAACAATTTCCACAAAATTCAAGAAAAATCCCTCAAAATTCACTGAATTTCCTCAATATCCCACCAAATTCCAGAACCATCTCACAAAATCTCAAAAAATTTCCACTAAATCTAAGAAAATTCCCTCCAAATTCTTCAAGTCTCCTCCAAATCCCACAAAATTCAAGAGAAATCCTCAAAATTCCACAAAAATCCCACAAAATTCCTTCCATCTTCTCAAAACCCAAACAAATTCCTGCAACATCTCACAAAATCTCCACCAATTTCCAAACATTTCAAGAAAAATCCCGCAAAATTCTTCAAGTCTCCTCCAAATACCACAAACATCCTACAAACATCTCACAAACATCCCACAAACATCCCATTAAATTCAATAGAAATCCCACAAAATTCAAGAGAAATCCCACCAAATTCTGTACAAGCCCCACACAATTCCCTAAATCTTCTCAGAACCCAACCACATTCCTGCAACATCCCACAAAATCTCCAACAATTTCCACAAAATTCAAGAAAATTCCCTCCAAATTCACTGAATTTCCTCAATATCCCACCAAACTCCAGAACCATCTCACAAAATCTCAACAAATTTCCAAAAAATTCAAAAAAACTCTCACAAAGTTCTTGAAAGCCCCTCAAAATTCCAGAAAAATGCCACAAAATTCCCTACATCTTCTCAAAACATTACAAAATTCTACACACATCTCACAAAATCTCCACACATTTCCACAAAATCTAAGAAAATTCCCGCAAAATTCTTCAAGTCTCCTCCAAATCCCACAAAATTCAAGAGAAATCCTCAAAATTCCACAAAAATCCAACAAAATTCCCTACATCTTCTCAAAATCCAAACAAATTCCTGAAACATCTCACAAAATCTCCACCAATTTCCACAACATTTAGGAAAAATCCCTCCAACTTCTTCAAGTCTCCTCCAAATCCCACAAAATTCAAGAGAATTCCTCAAAATTCCACAAAAATCCCACAAAATTCCTGCAACATCTCACAAAATCTCTGGAAATTTCCACAAAATTCAAGAAGACTCTCACAAAATACTTGAAAGCTGCTGAAAATTCCACGAATATCCCACAAAAATCCCTAAATCTTCTCAAAACCCAACCACATTCCTGCAGCATCTCACAAAATCTCCACCAATATCCAAAAATTCAAGAAAATTCCCTCCAAATTCTTCAAGTCTCCTCCAAATCCCACAAAATTCAAGACAAATCCTCAAAATCCCACAAAAATCCCACCAAATTCCAGAACCATCTCACAAAATCTCAACAAATTTCCACTAAATTCAAGAAAACTCTCACAAAGTTCTTGAAAGCCCCTCAAAATTCCAGAAAAATGCCACAAAATTCCCTACATCTTCTCAAAACCCAAACAAACTCCTGCAACATCTCACAAAATCTCCAACAATTTCCAAACAATTCAAGAAAAATCCCGCAAAATTCTTCAAGTCTCCTACAAATCCCAGAAAAATCCCACAAAATTCCAGAAACATCCCACCAAATCACCTCAATATCACCAAACATTCTGGAAAAGCCTCACAAAATTGCAGAAAAATGCCACAAAATTCCATAAATCTTCTCAAAACCCTACCAAATTCCTGCAACATCTCACAAAATCTCCACCAATAGCCAAAAAATTCAAGAAAAATCCCTCAAAATTCACTGAATTTCCTCAATATCCCACCAAATTCCAGAACCATCTCACAAAATCTCAACAAATTTCCACAAAATCTAAGAAAATTCCGCAAAATTCTTCAAGTCTCCTCCAAATCCCACAAAATTCAAGAGAAATCCTCAAAATTCCACAAAAACCCCACAAAATTCCTTCCATCTTCTCAGAACCTAAACAAACTCCTGCAACATCTCACAAAATCTCCACCAATTTCCAAACAATTCAAGAAAATCGCACAAAATTCTTCAAGTCTCCTCCAAATACCACAAACATCCCACAAACATTCCACAAACATCCCACAAACATCCCACAAACATCCCACAAAATTCAAGAGAAATCCCACAAAATTCAAAAGAAATCGCACAAAATCCTGTACAAGCCCCACACAATTCCCTAAATCTTCTCAAAACCCAACCACATTCCTGCAACATCCCACAAAATCTCCAACAATTTCCACAAAATTCAAGAAGACTCTCACAAAATACTTGAAAGCTGCTGAAAATTCCACGAATATCCCACAAAAATCCCTAAATCTTCTCAAAACCCAACCACATTCCTGCAGCATCTCACAAAATCTCCACCAATATCCAAAAAATTCAAGAAAATTCCCTCCAAATTCTTCAAGTCTCCTCCAAATCCCACAAAATTCAAGACAAATCCTCAAAATCCCACAAAAATCCCACCAAATTCCAGGACCATCTCACAAAATCTCAACAAATTTCCACTAAATTCAAGAAAACTCTCACAAAGTTCTTGAAAGCCCCTCAAAATTCCAGAAAAATGCCACAAAATTCCCTACATCTTCTCAAAACCCAAACAAACTCCTGCAACATCTCACAAAATCTCCAACAATTTCCAAACAATTCAAGAAAAATCCCGCAAAATTCTTCAAGTCTCGTACAAATCCCAGAAAAATCCCACAAAATTCCAGAAACATCCCACCAAATCACCTCAATATCACCAAACATTCTGGAAAAGCCTCACAAAATTGCAGAAAAATGCCACAAAATTCCCTAAACCTTCTCAAAACCCTACCCAATTCCTGCAACATCCCACAAAATCTCCAACAATTTCCACAAAATTCAAGAAAAATCCCTCAAAATTCACTGAATTTCCTCAATATCCCACCAAATTCCAGAACCATCTCACAAAATCTCAAAAAATTTCCACTAAATCTAAGAAAATTCCCTCCAAATTCTTCAAGTCTCCTCCAAATCCCACAAAATTCAAGAGAAATCCTCAAAATTCCACAAAAATCCCACAAAATTCCTTCCATCTTCTCAAAACCCAAACAAATTCCTGCAACATCTCACAAAATCTCCACCAATTTCCAAACATTTCAAGAAAAATCCCGCAAAATTCTTCAAGTCTCCTCCAAATACCACAAACATCCTACAAACATCTCACAAACATCCCACAAACATCCCATTAAATTCAATAGAAATCCCACAAAATTCAAGAGAAATCCCACCAAATTCTGTACAAGCCCCACACAATTCCCTAAATCTTCTCAGAACCCAACCACATTCCTGCAACATCCCACAAAATCTCCAACAATTTCCACAAAATTCAAGAAAATTCCCTCCAAATTCACTGAATTTCCTCAATATCCCACCAAACTCCAGAACCATCTCACAAAATCTCAACAAATTTCCAAAAAATTCAAAAAAACTCTCACAAAGTTCTTGAAAGCCCCTCAAAATTCCAGAAAAATGCCACAAAATTCCCTACATCTTCTCAAAACATTACAAAATTCTACACACATCTCACAAAATCTCCACACATTTCCACAAAATCTAAGAAAATTCCCGCAAAATTCTTCAAGTCTCCTCCAAATCCCACAAAATTCAAGAGAAATCCTCAAAATTCCACAAAAATCCAACAAAATTCCCTACATCTTCTCAAAATCCAAACAAATTCCTGAAACATCTCACAAAATCTCCACCAATTTCCACAACATTTAGGAAAAATCCCTCCAACTTCTTCAAGTCTCCTCCAAATCCCACAAAATTCAAGAGAATTCCTCAAAATTCCACAAAAATCCCACAAAATTCCTGCAACATCTCACAAAATCTCTGGAAATTTCCACAAAATTCAAGAAGACTCTCACAAAATACTTGAAAGCTGCTGAAAATTCCACGAATATCCCACAAAAATCCCTAAATCTTCTCAAAACCCAACCACATTCCTGCAGCATCTCACAAAATCTCCACCAATATCCAAAAATTCAAGAAAATTCCCTCCAAATTCTTCAAGTCTCCTCCAAATCCCACAAAATTCAAGACAAATCCTCAAAATCCCACAAAAATCCCACCAAATTCCAGAACCATCTCACAAAATCTCAACAAATTTCCACTAAATTCAAGAAAACTCTCACAAAGTTCTTGAAAGCCCCTCAAAATTCCAGAAAAATGCCACAAAATTCCCTACATCTTCTCAAAACCCAAACAAACTCCTGCAACATCTCACAAAATCTCCACCAATTTCCAAACAATTCAAGAAAAATCCCGCAAAATTCTTCAAGTCTCGTACAAATCCCAGAAAAATCCCACAAAATTCCAGAAACATCCCACCAAATCACCTCAATATCACCAAACATTCTGGAAAAGCCTCACAAAATTGCAGAAAAATGCCACAAAATTCCATAAATCTTCTCAAAACCCTACCAAATTCCTGCAACATCTCACAAAATCTCCACCAATAGCCAAAAAATTCAAGAAAAATCCCTCCAAATTCACTGAATTTCCTCAATATCCCACCAAATTCCAGAACCATCTCACAAAATCTCAACAAATTTCCACAAAATCTAAGAAAATTCCGCAAAATTCTTCAAGTCTCCTCCAAATCCCACAAAATTCAAGACAAATCCTCAAAATTCCACAAAAATCCCACAAAATTCCTTCCATCTTCTCAGAACCCAAATAAACTCCTGCAACATCTCACAAAATCTCCACCAATTTCCAAAAAATTCAAGAAAATCGCGCAAAATTCTTCAAGTCTCCTCCAAATACCACAAACATCCCACAAACATCCCACAAACATCCCACAAACATCCCACAAAATTCAAGAGAAATCCCACAAAATTCAAAAGAAATCGCACAAAATCCTGTACAAGCCCCACACAATTCCCTAAATCTTCTCAGAACCCAACCACATTCCTGCAACATCCCACAAAATCTCCAACAATTTCCACAAAATTCAAGAAGACTCTCACAAAATACTTGAAAGCTGCTGAAAATTCCACGAATATCCCACAAAAATCCCTAAATCTTCTCAAAACCCAACCACATTCCTGCAGCATCTCACAAAATCTCCACCAATATCCAAAAAATTCAAGAAAATTCCCTCCAAATTCTTCAAGTCTCCTCCAAATCCCACAAAATTCAAGACAAATCCTCAAAATCCCACAAAAATCCCACCAAATTCCAGAACCATCTCACAAAATCTCAACAAATTTCCACTAAATTCAAGAAAACTCTCACAAAGTTCTTGAAAGCCCCTCAAAATTCCAGAAAAATGCCACAAAAACTTCCCTACATCTTCTCAAAACCGAAACAAACTCCTGCAACATCTCACAAAATCTCCAACAATTTCCAAACAATTCAAGAAAAATCCCGCAAAATTCTTCAAGTCTTGTACAAATCCCAGAAAAATCCCACAAAATTCCAGAAACATCCCACCAAATCACCTCAATATCACCAAACATTCTGGAAAAGCCTCACAAAATTGCAGAAAAATGCCACAAAATTCCCTAAACCTTCTCAAAACCCTACCCAATTCCTGCAACATCCCACAAAATCTCCAACAATTTCCACAAAATTCAAGAAAAATCCCTCAAAATTCACTGAATTTCCTCAATATCCCACCAAATTCCAGAACCATCTCACAAAATCTCAACAAATTTCCACTAAATCTAAGAAAATTCCCTCCAAATTCTTCAAGTCTCCTCCAAATCCCACAAAATTCAAGAGAAATCCTCAAAATTCCACAAAAATCCCACAAAATTCCTTCCATCTTCTCAAAACCCAAACAAATTCCTGCAACATCTCACAAAATCTCCACCAATTTCCAAACATTTCAAGAAAAATCCCGCAAAATTCTTCAAGTCTCCTCCAAATACCACAAACATCCTACAAACATCTCACAAACATCCCACAAACATCCCATTAAATTCAATAGAAATCCCACAAAATTCAAGAGAAATCCCACCAAATTCTGTACAAGCCCCACACAATTCCCTAAATCTTCTCAGAACCCAAACACATTCCTGCAACATCCCACAAAATCTCCAACAATTTCCACAAAATTCAAGAAAATTCCCTCCAAATTCACTGAATTTCCTCAATATCCCACCAAACTCCAGAACCATCTCACAAAATCTCAACAAATTTCCAAAAAATTCAAAAAAACTCTCACAAAGTTCTTGAAAGCCCCTCAAAATTCCAGAAAAATGCCACAAAATTCCCTACATCTTCTCAAAGCATTACAAAATTCTACAGACATCTCACAAAATCTCCACACATTTCCACAAAATCTAAGAAAATTCCCGCAAAATTCTTCAAGTCTCCTCCAAATCCCACAAAATTCAAGAGAAATCCTCAAAATTCCACAAAAATCCAACAAAATTCCCTACATCTTCTCAAAATCCAAACAAATTCCTGAAACATCTCACAAAATCTCCACCAATTTCCACAACATTTAGGAAAAATCCCTCCAACTTCTTCAAGTCTCCTCCAAATCCCACAAAATTCAAGAGAATTCCTCAAAATTCCACAAAAATCCCACCAAATTCCTGCAGCATCTCACAAAATCTCCGGAAATTTCCACAAAATTCAAGAAGACTCTCACAAAATACTTGAAAGCTGCTGAAAATTCCACGAATATCCCACAAAAATCCCTAAATCTTCTCAAAACCCAACCACATTCCTGCAGCATCTCACAAAATCTCCACCAATATCCAAAAAATTCAAGAAAATTCCCTCCAAATTCTTCAAGTCTCCTCCAAATCCCACAAAATTCAAGACAAATCCTCAAAATCCCACAAAAATCCCACCAAATTCCAGAACCATCTCACAAAATCTCAACAAATTTCCACTAAATTCAAGAAAACTCTCACAAAGTTCTTGAAAGCCCCTCAAAATTCCAGAAAAATGCCACAAAATTCCCTACATCTTCTCAAAACCCAAACAAACTCCTGCAACATCTCACAAAATCTCCAACAATTTCCAAACAATTCAAGAAAAATCCCGCAAAATTCTTCAAGTCTCCTACAAATCCCAGAAAAATCCCACAAAATTCCAGAAACATCCCACCAAATCACCTCAATATCACCAAACATTCTGGAAAAGCCTCACAAAATTGCAGAAAAATGCCACAAAATTCCATAAATCTTCTCAAAACCCTACCAAATTCCTGCAACATCTCACAAAATCTCCACCAATAGCCAAAAAATTCAAGAAAAATCCCTCCAAATTCACTGAATTTCCTCAATATCCCACCAAATTCCAGAACCATCTCACAAAATCTCAACAAATTTCCACAAAATCTAAGAAAATTCCGAAAAATTCTTCAAGTCTTATCCAAATCCCACAAAATTCAAGAGAAATCCTCAAAATTCCACAAAAATCCCACAACATTCCTTCCATCTTCTCAGAACCCAAACAAACTCCTGCAACATCTCACAAAATCTCCACCAATTTCCAAAAAATTCAAGAAAATCGCGCAAAATTCTTCAAGTCTCCTCCAAATACCACAAACATCCCACAAACATCCCACAAACATCCCACAAACATCCCACAAACATCCCACAAAATTCAAGAGAAATCCCACAAAATTCAAAAGAAATCGCACAAAATCCTGTACAAGCCCCACACAATTCCCTAAATCTTCTCAAAACCCAACCACATTCCTGCAACATCCCACAAAATCTCCAACAATTTCCACAAAATTCAAGAAGACTCTCACAAAATACTTGAAAGCTGCTGAAAATTCCACGAATATCCCACAAAAATCCCTAAATCTTCTCAAAACCCAACCACATTCCTGCAGCATCTCACAAAATCTCCACCAATATCCAAAAAATTCAAGAAAATTCCCTCCAAATTCTTCAAGTCTCCTCCAAATCCCACAAAATTCAAGACAAATCCTCAAAATCCCACAAAAATCCCACCAAATTCCAGAACCATCTCACAAAATCTCAACAAATTTCCACTAAATTCAAGAAAACTCTCACAAAGTTCTTGAAAGCCCCTCAAAATTCCAGAAAAATGCCACAAAAACTTCCCTACATCTTCTCAAAACCGAAACAAACTCCTGCAACATCTCACAAAATCTCCAACAATTTCCAAACAATTCAAGAAAAATCCCGCAAAATTCTTCAAGCCTTGTACAAATCCCAGAAAAATCCCACAAAATTCCAGAAACATCCCACCAAATCACCTCAATACACCAAACAATCTGGAAAAGCCTCACAAAATTGCAGAAAAATGCCACAAAATTCCCTAAACCTTCTCAAAACCCTACCCAATTCCTGCAACATCCCACAAAATCTCCAACAATTTCCACAAAATTCAAGAAAAATCCCTCAAAATTCACTGAATTTCCTCAATATCCCACCAAATTCCAGAACCATCTCACAAAATCTCAAAAAATTTCCACTAAATCTAAGAAAATTCCCTCCAAATTCTTCAAGTCTCCTCCAAATCCCACAAAATTCAAGACAAATCCTCAAAATTCCACAAAAATCCCACAAAATTCCTTCCATCTTCTCAAAACCCAAACAAATTCCTGCAACATCTCACAAAATCTCCACCAATTTCCAAACATTTCAAGAAAAATCCCGCAAAATTCTTCAAGTCTCCTCCAAATACCACAAACATCCTACAAACATCTCACAAACATCCCACAAACATCCCATTAAATTCAATAGAAATCCCACAAAATTCAAGAGAAATCCCACCAAATTCTGTACAAGCCCCACACAATTCCCTAAATCTTCTCAGAACCCAACCACATTCCTGCAACATCCCACAAAATCTCCAACAATTTCCACAAAATTCAAGAAAATTCCCTCCAAATTCACTGAATTTCCTCAATATCCCACCAAACTCCAGAACCATCTCACAAAATCTCAACAAATTTCCAAAAAATTCAAAAAAACTCTCACAAAGTTCTTGAAAGCCCCTCAAAATTCCAGAAAAATGCCACAAAATTCCCTACATCTTCTCAAAACATTACAAAATTCTACAGACATCTCACAAAATCTCCACACATTTCCACAAAATCTAAGAAAATTCCCGCAAAATTCTTCAAGTCTCCTCCAAATCCCACAAAATTCAAGAGAAATCCTCAAAATTCCACAAAAATCCAACAAAATTCCCTACATCTTCTCAAAATCCAAACAAATTCCTGAAACATCTCACAAAATCTCCACCAATTTCCACAACATTTAGGAAAAATCCCTCCAACTTCTTCAAGTCTCCTCCAAATCCCACAAAATTCAAGAGAATTCCTCAAAATTCCACAAAAATCCCACAAAATTCCTGCAACATCTCACAAAATCTCCGGAAATTTCCACAAAATTCAAGAAGACTCTCACAAAATACTTGAAAGCTGCTGAAAATTCCACGAATATCCCACAAAAATCCCTAAATCTTCTCAAAACCCAACCACATTCCTGCAGCATCTCACAAAATCTCCACCAATATCCAAAAAATTCAAGAAAATTCCCTCCAAATTCTTCAAGTCTCCTCCAAATCCCACAAAATTCAAGAGAAATCCTCAAAATCCCACAAAAATCCCACCAAATTCCAGAACCATCTCACAAAATCTCAACAAATTTCCACTAAATTCAAGAAAACTCTCACAAAGTTCTTGAAAGCCCCTCAAAATTCCAGAAAAATGCCACAAACTTCCCTAAATCTTCTCAAAACCCAACCACATTCCTCCAGCATCTCACAAAATCTCCACCAATATCCAAAAAATTCAAGAAAATTCCCTCCAAATTCTTCAAGTCTCCTCCAAATCCCACAAAATTCAAGACAAATCCTCAAAATCCCACAAAAATCCCACCAAATTCCAGAACCATCTCACAAAATCTCAACAAATTTCCACTAAATTCAAGAAAACTCTCACAAAGTTCTTGAAAGCCCCTCAAAATTCCAGAAAAATGCCACAAACTTCCCTACATCTTCTCAAAACCCAAACAAACTCCTGCAACATCTCACAAAATCTCCAACAATTTCCACAAAATTCAAGAAAAATCCCGCAAAATTCTTCAAGTCTCGTACAAATCCCAGAAAAATCCCACAAAATTCCAGAAACATCCCACCAAATCACCTCAATATCACCAAACATTCTGGAAAAGCCTCACAAAATTGCAGAAAAATGCCACAAAATTCCATAAACCTTCTCAAAACCCTACCCAATTCCTGCAACATCCCACAAAATCTCCAACAATTTCCACAAAATTCAAGAAAAATCCCTCAAAATTCACTGAATTTCCTCAATATCCCACCAAATTCCAGAACCATCTCACAAAATCTCAAAAAATTTCCACTAAATCTAAGAAAATTCCCTCCAAATTCTTCAAGTCTCCTCCAAATCCCACAAAATTCAAGACAAATCCTCAAAATTCCACAAAAATCCCACAAAATTCCTTCCATCTTCTCAAAACCCAAACAAATTCCTGCAACATCTCACAAAATCTCCACCAATTTCCAAACATTTCAAGAAAAATCCCGCAAAATTCTTCAAGTCTCCTCCAAATACCACAAACATCCTACAAACATCTCACAAACATCCCACAAACATCCCATTAAATTCAATAGAAATCCCACAAAATTCAAGAGAAATCCCACCAAATTCTGTACAAGCCCCACACAATTCCCTAAATCTTCTCAGAACCCAACCACATTCCTGCAACATCCCACAAAATCTCCAACAATTTCCACAAAATTCAAGAAAATTCCCTCCAAATTCACTGAATTTCCTCAATATCCCACCAAACTCCAGAACCATCTCACAAAATCTCAACAAATTTCCAAAAAATTCAAAAAAACTCTCACAAAGTTCTTGAAAGCCCCTCAAAATTCCAGAAAAATGCCACAAAATTCCCTACATCTTCTCAAAGCATTACAAAATTCTACAGACATCTCACAAAATCTCCACACATTTCCACAAAATCTAAGAAAATTCCCGCAAAATTCTTCAAGTCTCCTCCAAATCCCACAAAATTCAAGAGAAATCCTCAAAATTCCACAAAAATCCAACAAAATTCCCTACATCTTCTCAAAATCCAAACAAATTCCTGAAACATCTCACAAAATCTCCACCAATTTCCACAACATTTAGGAAAAATCCCTCCAACTTCTTCAAGTCTCCTCCAAATCCCACAAAATTCAAGAGAATTCCTCAAAATTCCACAAAAATCCCACAAAATTCCTGCAACATCTCACAAAATCTCTGGAAATTTCCACAAAATTCAAGAAGACTCTCACAAAATACTTGAAAGCTGCTGAAAATTCCACGAATATCCCACAAAAATCCCTAAATCTTCTCAAAACCCAACCACATTCCTGCAGCATCTCACAAAATCTCCACCAATATCCAAAAATTCAAGAAAATTCCCTCCAAATTCTTCAAGTCTCCTCCAAATCCCACAAAATTCAAGACAAATCCTCAAAATCCCACAAAAATCCCACCAAATTCCAGAACCATCTCACAAAATCTCAACAAATTTCCACTAAATTCAAGAAAACTCTCACAAAGTTCTTGAAAGCCCCTCAAAATTCCAGAAAAATGCCACAAAATTCCCTACATCTTCTCAAAACCCAAACAAACTCCTGCAACATCTCACAAAATCTCCACCAATTTCCAAACAATTCAAGAAAAATCCCGCAAAATTCTTCAAGTCTCGTACAAATCCCAGAAAAATCCCACAAAATTCCAGAAACATCCCACCAAATCACCTCAATATCACCAAACATTCTGGAAAAGCCTCACAAAATTGCAGAAAAATGCCACAAAATTCCATAAATCTTCTCAAAACCCTACCAAATTCCTGCAACATCTCACAAAATCTCCACCAATAGCCAAAAAATTCAAGAAAAATCCCTCCAAATTCACTGAATTTCCTCAATATCCCACCAAATTCCAGAACCATCTCACAAAATCTCAACAAATTTCCACAAAATCTAAGAAAATTCCGCAAAATTCTTCAAGTCTCCTCCAAATCCCACAAAATTCAAGACAAATCCTCAAAATTCCACAAAAATCCCACAAAATTCCTTCCATCTTCTCAGAACCCAAATAAACTCCTGCAACATCTCACAAAATCTCCACCAATTTCCAAAAAATTCAAGAAAATCGCGCAAAATTCTTCAAGTCTCCTCCAAATACCACAAACATCCCACAAACATCCCACAAACATCCCACAAACATCCCACAAAATTCAAGAGAAATCCCACAAAATTCAAAAGAAATCGCACAAAATCCTGTACAAGCCCCACACAATTCCCTAAATCTTCTCAAAACCCAACCACATTCCTGCAACATCCCACAAAATCTCCAACAATTTCCACAAAATTCAAGAAGACTCTCACAAAATACTTGAAAGCTGCTGAAAATTCCACGAATATCCCACAAAAATCCCTAAATCTTCTCAAAACCCAACCACATTCCTGCAGCATCTCACAAAATCTCCACCAATATCCAAAAAATTCAAGAAAATTCCCTCCAAATTCTTCAAGTCTCCTCCAAATCCCACAAAATTCAAGACAAATCCTCAAAATCCCACAAAAATCCCACCAAATTCCAGAACCATCTCACAAAATCTCAACAAATTTCCACTAAATTCAAGAAAACTCTCACAAAGTTCTTGAAAGCCCCTCAAAATTCCAGAAAAATGCCACAAAAACTTCCCTACATCTTCTCAAAACCGAAACAAACTCCTGCAACATCTCACAAAATCTCCAACAATTTCCAAACAATTCAAGAAAAATCCCGCAAAATTCTTCAAGTCTTGTACAAATCCCAGAAAAATCCCACAAAATTCCAGAAACATCCCACCAAATCACCTCAATATCACCAAACATTCTGGAAAAGCCTCACAAAATTGCAGAAAAATGCCACAAAATTCCCTAAACCTTCTCAAAACCCTACCCAATTCCTGCAACATCCCACAAAATCTCCAACAATTTCCACAAAATTCAAGAAAAATCCCTCCAAATTCACTGAATTTCCTCAATATCCCACCAAATTCCAGAACCATCTCACAAAATCTCAACAAATTTCCACATAATCTAAGAAAATTCCCGCAAAATTCTTCAAGTCTCCTCCAAATCCCACAAAATTCAAGAGAAATCCTCAAAATTCCACAAAAATCCCACAAAATTCCTTCCATCTTCTCAGAACCCAAACAAATTCCTGCAACATCTCACAAAATCTCCACCAATTTCCAAACATTTCAAGAAAAATCCCGCAAAATTCTTCAAGTCTCCTCCAAATACCACAAACATCCTACAAACATCTCACAAACATCCCACAAACATCCCATTAAATTCAATAGAAATCCCACAAAATTCAAGAGAAATCCCACCAAATTCTGTACAAGCCCCACACAATTCCCTAAATCTTCTCAGAACCCAACCACATTCCTGCAACATCCCACAAAATCTCCAACAATTTCCACAAAATTCAAGAAAATTCCCTCCAAATTCACTGAATTTCCTCAATATCCCACCAAACTCCAGAACCATCTCACAAAATCTCAACAAATTTCCAAAAAATTCAAAAAAACTCTCACAAAGTTCTTGAAAGCCCCTCAAAATTCCAGAAAAATGCCACAAAATTCCCTACATCTTCTCAAAGCATTACAAAATTCTACAGACATCTCACAAAATCTCCACACATTTCCACAAAATCTAAGAAAATTCCCGCAAAATTCTTCAAGTCTCCTCCAAATCCCACAAAATTCAAGAGAAATCCTCAAAATTCCACAAAAATCCAACAAAATTCCCTACATCTTCTCAAAATCCAAACAAATTCCTGAAACATCTCACAAAATCTCCACCAATTTCCACAACATTTAGGAAAAATCCCTCCAACTTCTTCAAGTCTCCTCCAAATCCCACAAAATTCAAGAGAATTCCTCAAAATTCCACAAAAATCCCACCAAATTCCTGCAACATCTCACAAAATCTCCGGAAATTTCCACAAAATTCAAGAAGACTCTCACAAAATACTTGAAAGCTGCTGAAAATTCCACGAATATCCCACAAAAATCCCTAAATCTTCTCAAAACCCAACCACATTCCTGCAGCATCTCACAAAATCTCCACCAATATCCAAAAAATTCAAGAAAATTCCCTCCAAATTCTTCAAGTCTCCTCCAAATCCCACAAAATTCAAGACAAATCCTCAAAATCCCACAAAAATCCCACCAAATTCCAGAACCATCTCACAAAATCTCAACAAATTTCCACTAAATTCAAGAAAACTCTCACAAAGTTCTTGAAAGCCCCTCAAAATTCCAGAAAAATGCCACAAAATTCCCTACATCTTCTCAAAACCCAAACAAACTCCTGCAACATCTCACAAAATCTCCACCAATTTCCAAACAATTCAAGAAAAATCCCGCAAAATTCTTCAAGTCTCGTACAAATCCCAGAAAAATCCCACAAAATTCCAGAAACATCCCACCAAATCACCTCAATATCACCAAACATTCTGGAAAAGCCTCACAAAATTGCAGAAAAATGCCACAAAATTCCATAAATCTTCTCAAAACCCTACCAAATTCCTGCAACATCTCACAAAATCTCCACCAATAGCCAAAAAATTCAAGAAAAATCCCTCCAAATTCACTGAATTTCCTCAATATCCCACCAAATTCCAGAACCATCTCACAAAATCTCAACAAATTTCCACAAAATCTAAGAAAATTCCGCAAAATTCTTCAAGTCTCCTCCAAATCCCACAAAATTCAAGACAAATCCTCAAAATTCCACAAAAATCCCACAAAATTCCTTCCATCTTCTCAGAACCCAAATAAACTCCTGCAACATCTCACAAAATCTCCACCAATTTCCAAAAAATTCAAGAAAATCGCGCAAAATTCTTCAAGTCTCCTCCAAATACCACAAACATCCCACAAACATCCCACAAACATCCCACAAACATCCCACAAAATTCAAGAGAAATCCCACAAAATTCAAAAGAAATCGCACAAAATCCTGTACAAGCCCCACACAATTCCCTAAATCTTCTCAAAACCCAACCACATTCCTGCAACATCCCACAAAATCTCCAACAATTTCCACAAAATTCAAGAAGACTCTCACAAAATACTTGAAAGCTGCTGAAAATTCCACGAATATCCCACAAAAATCCCTAAATCTTCTCAAAACCCAACCACATTCCTGCAGCATCTCACAAAATCTCCACCAATATCCAAAAAATTCAAGAAAATTCCCTCCAAATTCTTCAAGTCTCCTCCAAATCCCACAAAATTCAAGAGAAATCCTCAAAATCCCACAAAAATCCCACCAAATTCCAGAACCATCTCACAAAATCTGAACAAATTTCCACTAAATTCAAGAAAACTCTCACAAAGTTCTTGAAAGCCCCTCAAAATTCCAGAAAAATGCCACAAAAACTTCCCTACATCTTCTCAAAACCGAAACAAACTCCTGCAACATTTCACAAAATCTCCAACAATTTCCAAACAATTCAAGAAAAATCCCGCAAAATTCTTCAAGTCTTGTACAAATCCCAGAAAAATCCCACAAAATTCCAGAAACATCCCACCAAATCACCTCAATACACCAAACAATCTGGAAAAGCCTCACAAAATTGCAGAAAAATGCCACAAAATTCCCTAAACCTTCTCAAAACCCTACCCAATTCCTGCAACATCCCACAAAATCTCCAACAATTTCCACAAAATTCAAGAAAAATCCCTCAAAATTCACTGAATTTCCTCAATATCCCACCAAATTCCAGAACCATCTCACAAAATCTCAAAAAATTTCCACTAAATCTAAGAAAATTCCCTCCAAATTCTTCAAGTCTCCTCCAAATCCCACAAAATTCAAGACAAATCCTCAAAATTCCACAAAAATCCCACAAAATTCCTTCCATCTTCTCAAAACCCAAACAAATTCCTGCAACATCTCACAAAATCTCCACCAATTTCCAAATATTTCAAGAAAAATCCCGCAAAATTCTTCAAGTCTCCTCCAAATACCACAAACATCCTACAAACATCTCACAAACATCCCACAAACATCCCATTAAATTCAATAGAAATCCCACAAAATTCAAGAGAAATCCCACCAAATTCTGTACAAGCCCCACACAATTCCCTAAATCTTCTCAGAACCCAACCACATTCCTGCAACATCCCACAAAATCTCCAACAATTTCCACAAAATTCAAGAAAATTCCCTCCAAATTCACTGAATTTCCTCAATATCCCACCAAACTCCAGAACCATCTCACAAAATCTCAACAAATTTCCAAAAAATTCAAAAAAACTCTCACAAAGTTCTTGAAAGCCCCTCAAAATTCCAGAAAAATGCCACAAAATTCCCTACATCTTCTCAAAACATTACAAAATTCTACACACATCCCACAAAATCTCCACACATTTCCACAAAATCTAAGAAAATTCCCGCAAAATTCTTCAAGTCTCCTCCAAATCCCACAAAATTCAAGAGAAATCCTCAAAATTCCACAAAAATCCAACAAAATTCCCTACATCTTCTCAAAATCCAAACAAATTCCTGAAACATCTCACAAAATCTCCACCAATTTCCACAACATTTAGGAAAAATCCCTCCAACTTCTTCAAATCTCCTCCAAATCCCACAAAATTCAAGAGAATTCCTCAAAATTCCACAAAAATCCCACAAAATTCCTGCAACATCTCACAAAATCTCCGGAAATTTCCACAAAATTCAAGAAGACTCTCACAAAATACTTGAAAGCTGCTGAAAATTCCACGAATATCCCACAAAAATCCCTAAATCTTCTCAAAACCCAACCACATTCCTGCAGCATCTCACAAAATCTCCACCAATAGCCAAAAAATTCAAGAAAAATCCCTCAAAATTCACTGAATTTCCTCAATATCCCACCAAATTCCAGAACCATCTCACAAAATCTCAACAAATTTCCACAAAATCTAAGAAAATTCCGCAAAATTCTTCAAGTCTCCTCCAAATCCCACAAAATTCAAGAGAAATCCTCAAAATTCCACAAAAACCCCACAAAATTCCTTCCATCTTCTCAGAACCTAAACAAACTCCTGCAACATCTCACAAAATCTCCACCAATTTCCAAACAATTCAAGAAAATCGCACAAAATTCTTCAAGTCTCCTCCAAATACCACAAACATCCCACAAACATTCCACAAACATCCCACAAACATCCCACAAACATCCCACAAAATTCAAGAGAAATCCCACAAAATTCAAAAGAAATCGCACAAAATCCTGTACAAGCCCCACACAATTCCCTAAATCTTCTCAAAACCCAACCACATTCCTGCAACATCCCACAAAATCTCCAACAATTTCCACAAAATTCAAGAAGACTCTCACAAAATACTTGAAAGCTGCTGAAAATTCCACGAATATCCCACAAAAATCCCTAAATCTTCTCAAAACCCAACCACATTCCTGCAGCATCTCACAAAATCTCCACCAATATCCAAAAAATTCAAGAAAATTCCCTCCAAATTCTTCAAGTCTCCTCCAAATCCCACAAAATTCAAGACAAATCCTCAAAATCCCACAAAAATCCCACCAAATTCCAGGACCATCTCACAAAATCTCAACAAATTTCCACTAAATTCAAGAAAACTCTCACAAAGTTCTTGAAAGCCCCTCAAAATTCCAGAAAAATGCCACAAAATTCCCTACATCTTCTCAAAACCCAAACAAACTCCTGCAACATCTCACAAAATCTCCAACAATTTCCAAACAATTCAAGAAAAATCCCGCAAAATTCTTCAAGTCTCGTACAAATCCCAGAAAAATCCCACAAAATTCCAGAAACATCCCACCAAATCACCTCAATATCACCAAACATTCTGGAAAAGCCTCACAAAATTGCAGAAAAATGCCACAAAATTCCCTAAACCTTCTCAAAACCCTACCCAATTCCTGCAACATCCCACAAAATCTCCAACAATTTCCACAAAATTCAAGAAAAATCCCTCAAAATTCACTGAATTTCCTCAATATCCCACCAAATTCCAGAACCATCTCACAAAATCTCAAAAAATTTCCACTAAATCTAAGAAAATTCCCTCCAAATTCTTCAAGTCTCCTCCAAATCCCACAAAATTCAAGAGAAATCCTCAAAATTCCACAAAAATCCCACAAAATTCCTTCCATCTTCTCAAAACCCAAACAAATTCCTGCAACATCTCACAAAATCTCCACCAATTTCCAAACATTTCAAGAAAAATCCCGCAAAATTCTTCAAGTCTCCTCCAAATACCACAAACATCCTACAAACATCTCACAAACATCCCACAAACATCCCATTAAATTCAATAGAAATCCCACAAAATTCAAGAGAAATCCCACCAAATTCTGTACAAGCCCCACACAATTCCCTAAATCTTCTCAGAACCCAACCACATTCCTGCAACATCCCACAAAATCTCCAACAATTTCCACAAAATTCAAGAAAATTCCCTCCAAATTCACTGAATTTCCTCAATATCCCACCAAACTCCAGAACCATCTCACAAAATCTCAACAAATTTCCAAAAAATTCAAAAAAACTCTCACAAAGTTCTTGAAAGCCCCTCAAAATTCCAGAAAAATGCCACAAAATTCCCTACATCTTCTCAAAACATTACAAAATTCTACAGACATCTCACAAAATCTCCACACATTTCCACAAAATCTAAGAAAATTCCCGCAAAATTCTTCAAGTCTCCTCCAAATCCCACAAAATTCAAGAGAAATCCTCAAAATTCCACAAAAATCCAACAAAATTCCCTACATCTTCTCAAAATCCAAACAAATTCCTGAAACATCTCACAAAATCTCCACCAATTTCCACAACATTTAGGAAAAATCCCTCCAACTTCTTCAAGTCTCCTCCAAATCCCACAAAATTCAAGAGAATTCCTCAAAATTCCACAAAAATCCCACAAAATTCCTGCAACATCTCACAAAATCTCTGGAAATTTCCACAAAATTCAAGAAGACTCTCACAAAATACTTGAAAGCTGCTGAAAATTCCACGAATATCCCACAAAAATCCCTAAATCTTCTCAAAACCCAACCACATTCCTGCAGCATCTCACAAAATCTCCACCAATATCCAAAAATTCAAGAAAATTCCCTCCAAATTCTTCAAGTCTCCTCCAAATCCCACAAAATTCAAGACAAATCCTCAAAATCCCACAAAAATCCCACCAAATTCCAGAACCATCTCACAAAATCTCAACAAATTTCCACTAAATTCAAGAAAACTCTCACAAAGTTCTTGAAAGCCCCTCAAAATTCCAGAAAAATGCCACAAAATTCCCTACATCTTCTCAAAACCCAAACAAACTCCTGCAACATCTCACAAAATCTCCACCAATTTCCAAACAATTCAAGAAAAATCCCGCAAAATTCTTCAAGTCTCCTACAAATCCCAGAAAAATCCCACAAAATTCCAGAAACATCCCACCAAATCACCTCAATATCACCAAACATTCTGGAAAAGCCTCACAAAATTGCAGAAAAATGCCACAAAATTCCATAAATCTTCTCAAAACCCTACCAAATTCCTGCAACATCTCACAAAATCTCCACCAATAGCCAAAAAATTCAAGAAAAATCCCTCCAAATTCACTGAATTTCCTCAATATCCCACCAAATTCCAGAACCATCTCACAAAATCTCAACAAATTTCCACAAAATCTAAGAAAATTCCGCAAAATTCTTCAAGTCTCCTCCAAATCCCACAAAATTCAAGACAAATCCTCAAAATTCCACAAAAATCCCACAAAATTCCTTCCATCTTCTCAGAACCCAAATAAACTCCTGCAACATCTCACAAAATCTCCACCAATTTCCAAAAAATTCAAGAAAATCGCGCAAAATTCTTCAAGTCTCCTCCAAATACCACAAACATCCCACAAACATCCCACAAACATCCCACAAACATCCCACAAAATTCAAGAGAAATCCCACAAAATTCAAAAGAAATCGCACAAAATCCTGTACAAGCCCCACACAATTCCCTAAATCTTCTCAGAACCCAACCACATTCCTGCAACATCCCACAAAATCTCCAACAATTTCCACAAAATTCAAGAAGACTCTCACAAAATACTTGAAAGCTGCTGAAAATTCCACGAATATCCCACAAAAATCCCTAAATCTTCTCAAAACCCAACCACATTCCTGCAGCATCTCACAAAATCTCCACCAATATCCAAAAAATTCAAGAAAATTCCCTCCAAATTCTTCAAGTCTCCTCCAAATCCCACAAAATTCAAGACAAATCCTCAAAATCCCACAAAAATCCCACCAAATTCCAGAACCATCTCACAAAATCTCAACAAATTTCCACTAAATTCAAGAAAACTCTCACAAAGTTCTTGAAAGCCCCTCAAAATTCCAGAAAAATGCCACAAAATTCCCTACATCTTCTCAAAACCCAAACAAACTCCTGCAACATCTCACAAAATCTCCACCAATTTCCAAACAATTCAAGAAAAATCCCGCAAAATTCTTCAAGTCTCGTACAAATCCCAGAAAAATCCCACAAAATTCCAGAAACATCCCACCAAATCACCTCAATATCACCAAACATTCTGGAAAAGCCTCACAAAATTGCAGAAAAATGCCACAAAATTCCCTAAACCTTCTCAAAACCCTACCCAATTCCTGCAACATCCCACAAAATCTCCAACAATTTCCACAAAATTCAAGAAAAATCCCTCAAAATTCACTGAATTTCCTCAATATCCCACCAAATTCCAGAACCATCTCACAAAATCTCAAAAAATTTCCACTAAATCTAAGAAAATTCCCTCCAAATTCTTCAAGTCTCCTCCAAATCCCACAAAATTCAAGAGAAATCCTCAAAATTCCACAAAAATCCCACAAAATTCCTTCCATCTTCTCAAAACCCAAACAAATTCCTGCAACATCTCACAAAATCTCCACCAATTTCCAAACATTTCAAGAAAAATCCCGCAAAATTCTTCAAGTCTCCTCCAAATACCACAAACATCCTACAAACATCTCACAAACATCCCACAAACATCCCATTAAATTCAATAGAAATCCCACAAAATTCAAGAGAAATCCCACCAAATTCTGTACAAGCCCCACACAATTCCCTAAATCTTCTCAGAACCCAACCACATTCCTGCAACATCCCACAAAATCTCCAACAATTTCCACAAAATTCAAGAAAATTCCCTCCAAATTCACTGAATTTCCTCAATATCCCACCAAACTCCAGAACCATCTCACAAAATCTCAACAAATTTCCAAAAAATTCAAAAAAACTCTCACAAAGTTCTTGAAAGCCCCTCAAAATTCCAGAAAAATGCCACAAAATTCCCTACATCTTCTCAAAACATTACAAAATTCTACAGACATCTCACAAAATCTCCACACATTTCCACAAAATCTAAGAAAATTCCCGCAAAATTCTTCAAGTCTCCTCCAAATCCCACAAAATTCAAGAGAAATCCTCAAAATTCCACAAAAATCCAACAAAATTCCCTACATCTTCTCAAAATCCAAACAAATTCCTGAAACATCTCACAAAATCTCCACCAATTTCCACAACATTTAGGAAAAATCCCTCCAACTTCTTCAAGTCTCCTCCAAATCCCACAAAATTCAAGAGAATTCCTCAAAATTCCACAAAAATCCCACAAAATTCCTGCAACATCTCACAAAATCTCTGGAAATTTCCACAAAATTCAAGAAGACTCTCACAAAATACTTGAAAGCTGCTGAAAATTCCACGAATATCCCACAAAAATCCCTAAATCTTCTCAAAACCCAACCACATTCCTGCAGCATCTCACAAAATCTCCACCAATATCCAAAAATTCAAGAAAATTCCCTCCAAATTCTTCAAGTCTCCTCCAAATCCCACAAAATTCAAGACAAATCCTCAAAATCCCACAAAAATCCCACCAAATTCCAGAACCATCTCACAAAATCTCAACAAATTTCCACTAAATTCAAGAAAACTCTCACAAAGTTCTTGAAAGCCCCTCAAAATTCCAGAAAAATGCCACAAAATTCCCTACATCTTCTCAAAACCCAAACAAACTCCTGCAACATCTCACAAAATCTCCACCAATTTCCAAACAATTCAAGAAAAATCCCGCAAAATTCTTCAAGTCTCCTACAAATCCCAGAAAAATCCCACAAAATTCCAGAAACATCCCACCAAATCACCTCAATATCACCAAACATTCTGGAAAAGCCTCACAAAATTGCAGAAAAATGCCACAAAATTCCATAAATCTTCTCAAAACCCTACCAAATTCCTGCAACATCTCACAAAATCTCCACCAATAGCCAAAAAATTCAAGAAAAATCCCTCCAAATTCACTGAATTTCCTCAATATCCCACCAAATTCCAGAACCATCTCACAAAATCTCAACAAATTTCCACAAAATCTAAGAAAATTCCGCAAAATTCTTCAAGTCTCCTCCAAATCCCACAAAATTCAAGACAAATCCTCAAAATTCCACAAAAATCCCACAAAATTCCTTCCATCTTCTCAGAACCCAAATAAACTCCTGCAACATCTCACAAAATCTCCACCAATTTCCAAAAAATTCAAGAAAATCGCGCAAAATTCTTCAAGTCTCCTCCAAATACCACAAACATCCCACAAACATCCCACAAACATCCCACAAACATCCCACAAAATTCAAGAGAAATCCCACAAAATTCAAAAGAAATCGCACAAAATCCTGTACAAGCCCCACACAATTCCCTAAATCTTCTCAGAACCCAACCACATTCCTGCAACATCCCACAAAATCTCCAACAATTTCCACAAAATTCAAGAAGACTCTCACAAAATACTTGAAAGCTGCTGAAAATTCCACGAATATCCCACAAAAATCCCTAAATCTTCTCAAAACCCAACCACATTCCTGCAGCATCTCACAAAATCTCCACCAATATCCAAAAAATTCAAGAAAATTCCCTCCAAATTCTTCAAGTCTCCTCCAAATCCCACAAAATTCAAGACAAATCCTCAAAATCCCACAAAAATCCCACCAAATTCCAGAACCATCTCACAAAATCTCAACAAATTTCCACTAAATTCAAGAAAACTCTCACAAAGTTCTTGAAAGCCCCTCAAAATTCCAGAAAAATGCCACAAAAACTTCCCTACATCTTCTCAAAACCGAAACAAACTCCTGCAACATCTCACAAAATCTCCAACAATTTCCAAACAATTCAAGAAAAATCCCGCAAAATTTTTCAAGTCTCCTACAAATCCCAGAAAAATCCCACAAAATTCCAGAAACATCCCACCAAATCACCTCAATATCACCAAACATTCTGGAAAAGCCTCACAAAATTGCAGAAAAATGCCACAAAATTCCCTAAACCTTCTCAAAACCCTACCCAATTCCTGCAACATCCCACAAAATCTCCAACAATTTCCACAAAATTCAAGAAAAATCCCTCAAAATTCACTGAATTTCCTCAATATCCCACCAAATTCCAGAACCATCTCACAAAATCTCAAAAAATTTCCACTAAATCTAAGAAAATTCCCTCCAAATTCTTCAAGTCTCCTCCAAATCCCACAAAATTCAAGAGAAATCCTCAAAATTCCACAAAAATCCCACAAAATTCCTTCCATCTTCTCAAAACCCAAACAAATTCCTGCAACATCTCACAAAATCTCCACCAATTTCCAAACATTTCAAGAAAAATCCCGCAAAATTCTTCAAGTCTCCTCCAAATACCACAAACATCCTACAAACATCTCACAAACATCCCACAAACATCCCATTAAATTCAATAGAAATCCCACAAAATTCAAGAGAAATCCCACCAAATTCTGTACAAGCCCCACACAATTCCCTAAATCTTCTCAGAACCCAAACACATTCCTGCAACATCCCACAAAATCTCCAACAATTTCCACAAAATTCAAGAAAATTCCCTCCAAATTCACTGAATTTCCTCAATATCCCACCAAACTCCAGAACCATCTCACAAAATCTCAACAAATTTCCAAAAAATTCAAAAAAACTCTCACAAAGTTCTTGAAAGCCCCTCAAAATTCCAGAAAAATGCCACAAAATTCCCTACATCTTCTCAAAACATTACAAAATTCTACAGACATCTCACAAAATCTCCACACATTTCCACAAAATCTAAGAAAATTCCCGCAAAATTCTTCAAGTCTCCTCCAAATCCCACAAAATTCAAGAGAAATCCTCAAAATTCCACAAAAATCCAACAAAATTCCCTACATCTTCTCAAAATCCAAACAAATTCCTGAAACATCTCACAAAATCTCCACCAATTTCCACAACATTTAGGAAAAATCCCTCCAACTTCTTCAAGTCTCCTCCAAATCCCACAAAATTCAAGAGAATTCCTCAAAATTCCACAAAAATCCCACAAAATTCCTGCAACATCTCACAAAATCTCTGGAAATTTCCACAAAATTCAAGAAGACTCTCACAAAATACTTGAAAGCTGCTGAAAATTCCACGAATATCCCACAAAAATCCCTAAATCTTCTCAAAACCCAACCACATTCCTGCAGCATCTCACAAAATCTCCACCAATATCCAAAAATTCAAGAAAATTCCCTCCAAATTCTTCAAGTCTCCTCCAAATCCCACAAAATTCAAGACAAATCCTCAAAATCCCACAAAAATCCCACCAAATTCCAGAACCATCTCACAAAATCTCAACAAATTTCCACTAAATTCAAGAAAACTCTCACAAAGTTCTTGAAAGCCCCTCAAAATTCCAGAAAAATGCCACAAAATTCCCTACATCTTCTCAAAACCCAAACAAACTCCTGCAACATCTCACAAAATCTCCACCAATTTCCAAACAATTCAAGAAAAATCCCGCAAAATTCTTCAAGTCTCCTACAAATCCCAGAAAAATCCCACAAAATTCCAGAAACATCCCACCAAATCACCTCAATATCACCAAACATTCTGGAAAAGCCTCACAAAATTGCAGAAAAATGCCACAAAATTCCATAAATCTTCTCAAAACCCTACCAAATTCCTGCAACATCTCACAAAATCTCCACCAATAGCCAAAAAATTCAAGAAAAATCCCTCCAAATTCACTGAATTTCCTCAATATCCCACCAAATTCCAGAACCATCTCACAAAATCTCAACAAATTTCCACAAAATCTAAGAAAATTCCGCAAAATTCTTCAAGTCTCCTCCAAATCCCACAAAATTCAAGAGAAATCCTCAAAATTCCACAAAAATCCCACAAAATTCCTTCCATCTTCTCAGAACCCAAATAAACTCCTGCAACATCTCACAAAATCTCCACCAATTTCCAAAAAATTCAAGAAAATCGCGCAAAATTCTTCAAGTCTCCTCCAAATACCACAAACATCCCACAAACATCCCACAAACATCCCACAAACATCCCACAAAATTCAAGAGAAATCCCACAAAATTCAAAAGAAATCGCACAAAATCCTGTACAAGCCCCACACAATTCCCTAAATCTTCTCAGAACCCAACCACATTCCTGCAACATCCCACAAAATCTCCAACAATTTCCACAAAATTCAAGAAGACTCTCACAAAATACTTGAAAGCTGCTGAAAATTCCACGAATATCCCACAAAAATCCCTAAATCTTCTCAAAACCCAACCACATTCCTGCAGCATCTCACAAAATCTCCACCAATATCCAAAAAATTCAAGAAAATTCCCTCCAAATTCTTCAAGTCTCCTCCAAATCCCACAAAATTCAAGACAAATCCTCAAAATCCCACAAAAATCCCACCAAATTCCAGAACCATCTCACAAAATCTCAACAAATTTCCACTAAATTCAAGAAAACTCTCACAAAGTTCTTGAAAGCCCCTCAAAATTCCAGAAAAATGCCACAAAAACTTCCCTACATCTTCTCAAAACCGAAACAAACTCCTGCAACATCTCACAAAATCTCCAACAATTTCCAAACAATTCAAGAAAAATCCCGCAAAATTTTTCAAGTCTCCTACAAATCCCAGAAAAATCCCACAAAATTCCAGAAACATCCCACCAAATCACCTCAATATCACCAAACATTCTGGAAAAGCCTCACAAAATTGCAGAAAAATGCCACAAAATTCCCTAAACCTTCTCAAAACCCTACCCAATTCCTGCAACATCCCACAAAATCTCCAACAATTTCCACAAAATTCAAGAAAAATCCCTCAAAATTCACTGAATTTCCTCAATATCCCACCAAATTCCAGAACCATCTCACAAAATCTCAACAAATTTCCACAAAATCTAAGAAAATTCCGCAAAATTCTTCAAGTCTCCTCCAAATCCCACAAAATTCAAGAGAAATCCTCAAAATTCCACAAAAATCCCACAAAATTCCTTCCATCTTCTCAAAACCCAAACAAATTCCTGCAACATCTCACAAAATCTCCACCAATTTCCAAACATTTCAAGAAAAATCCCGCAAAATTCTTCAAGTCTCCTCCAAATACCACAAACATCCTACAAACATCTCACAAACATCCCACAAACATCCCATTAAATTCAATAGAAATCCCACAAAATTCAAGAGAAATCCCACCAAATTCTGTACAAGCCCCACACAATTCCCTAAATCTTCTCAGAACCCAAACACATTCCTGCAACATCCCACAAAATCTCCAACAATTTCCACAAAATTCAAGAAAATTCCCTCCAAATTCACTGAATTTCCTCAATATCCCACCAAACTCCAGAACCATCTCACAAAATCTCAACAAATTTCCAAAAAATTCAAAAAAACTCTCACAAAGTTCTTGAAAGCCCCTCAAAATTCCAGAAAAATGCCACAAAATTCCCTACATCTTCTCAAAGCATTACAAAATTCTACAGACATCTCACAAAATCTCCACACATTTCCACAAAATCTAAGAAAATTCCCGCAAAATTCTTCAAGTCTCCTCCAAATCCCACAAAATTCAAGAGAAATCCTCAAAATTCCACAAAAATCCAACAAAATTCCCTACATCTTCTCAAAATCCAAACAAATTCCTGAAACATCTCACAAAATCTCCACCAATTTCCACAACATTTAGGAAAAATCCCTCCAACTTCTTCAAGTCTCCTCCAAATCCCACAAAATTCAAGAGAATTCCTCAAAATTCCACAAAAATCCCACCAAATTCCTGCAGCATCTCACAAAATCTCCGGAAATTTCCACAAAATTCAAGAAGACTCTCACAAAATACTTGAAAGCTGCTGAAAATTCCACGAATATCCCACAAAAATCCCTAAATCTTCTCAAAACCCAACCACATTCCTGCAGCATCTCACAAAATCTCCACCAATATCCAAAAAATTCAAGAAAATTCCCTCCAAATTCTTCAAGTCTCCTCCAAATCCCACAAAATTCAAGACAAATCCTCAAAATCCCACAAAAATCCCACCAAATTCCAGAACCATCTCACAAAATCTCAACAAATTTCCACTAAATTCAAGAAAACTCTCACAAAGTTCTTGAAAGCCCCTCAAAATTCCAGAAAAATGCCACAAAAACTTCCCTACATCTTCTCAAAACCGAAACAAACTCCTGCAACATCTCACAAAATCTCCAACAATTTCCAAACAATTCAAGAAAAATCCCGCAAAATTCTTCAAGTCTTGTACAAATCCCAGAAAAATCCCACAAAATTCCAGAAACATCCCACCAAATCACCTCAATATCACCAAACATTCTGGAAAAGCCTCACAAAATTGCAGAAAAATGCCACAAAATTCCCTAAACCTTCTCAAAACCCTACCCAATTCCTGCAACATCCCACAAAATCTCCAACAATTTCCACAAAATTCAAGAAAAATCCCTCAAAATTCACTGAATTTCCTCAATATCCCACCAAATTCCAGAACCATCTCACAAAATCTCAAAAAATTTCCACTAAATCTAAGAAAATTCCCTCCAAATTCTTCAAGTCTCCTCCAAATCCCACAAAATTCAAGACAAATCCTCAAAATTCCACAAAAATCCCACAAAATTCCTTCCATCTTCTCAAAACCCAAACAAATTCCTGCAACATCTCACAAAATCTCCACCAATTTCCAAACATTTCAAGAAAAATCCCGCAAAATTCTTCAAGTCTCCTCCAAATACCACAAACATCCTACAAACATCTCACAAACATCCCACAAACATCCCATTAAATTCAATAGAAATCCCACAAAATTCAAGAGAAATCCCACCAAATTCTGTACAAGCCCCACACAATTCCCTAAATCTTCTCAGAACCCAACCACATTCCTGCAACATCCCACAAAATCTCCAACAATTTCCACAAAATTCAAGAAAATTCCCTCCAAATTCACTGAATTTCCTCAATATCCCACCAAACTCCAGAACCATCTCACAAAATCTCAACAAATTTCCAAAAAATTCAAAAAAACTCTCACAAAGTTCTTGAAAGCCCCTCAAAATTCCAGAAAAATGCCACAAAATTCCCTACATCTTCTCAAAACATTACAAAATTCTACAGACATCTCACAAAATCTCCACACATTTCCACAAAATCTAAGAAAATTCCCGCAAAATTCTTCAAGTCTCCTCCAAATCCCACAAAATTCAAGAGAAATCCTCAAAATTCCACAAAAATCCAACAAAATTCCCTACATCTTCTCAAAATCCAAACAAATTCCTGAAACATCTCACAAAATCTCCACCAATTTCCACAACATTTAGGAAAAATCCCTCCAACTTCTTCAAGTCTCCTCCAAATCCCACAAAATTCAAGAGAATTCCTCAAAATTCCACAAAAATCCCACAAAATTCCTGCAACATCTCACAAAATCTCCGGAAATTTCCACAAAATTCAAGAAGACTCTCACAAAATACTTGAAAGCTGCTGAAAATTCCACGAATATCCCACAAAAATCCCTAAATCTTCTCAAAACCCAACCACATTCCTGCAGCATCTCACAAAATCTCCACCAATATCCAAAAAATTCAAGAAAATTCCCTCCAAATTCTTCAAGTCTCCTCCAAATCCCACAAAATTCAAGACAAATCCTCAAAATCCCACAAAAATCCCACCAAATTCCAGAACCATCTCACAAAATCTCAACAAATTTCCACTAAATTCAAGAAAACTCTCACAAAGTTCTTGAAAGCCCCTCAAAATTCCAGAAAAATGCCACAAAATTCCCTACATCTTCTCAAAACCCAAACAAACTCCTGCAACATCTCACAAAATCTCCAACAATTTCCAAACAATTCAAGAAAAATCCCGCAAAATTCTTCAAGTCTCCTACAAATCCCAGAAAAATCCCACAAAATTCCAGAAACATCCCACCAAATCACCTCAATATCACCAAACATTCTGGAAAAGCCTCACAAAATTGCAGAAAAATGCCACAAAATTCCATAAATCTTCTCAAAACCCTACCAAATTCCTGCAACATCTCACAAAATCTCCACCAATAGCCAAAAAATTCAAGAAAAATCCCTCCAAATTCACTGAATTTCCTCAATATCCCACCAAATTCCAGAACCATCTCACAAAATCTCAACAAATTTCCACAAAATCTAAGAAAATTCCGCAAAATTCTTCAAGTCTCCTCCAAATCCCACAAAATTCAAGAGAAATCCTCAAAATTCCACAAAAATCCCACAACATTCCTTCCATCTTCTCAGAACCCAAACAAACTCCTGCAACATCTCACAAAATCTCCACCAATTTCCAAAAAATTCAAGAAAATCGCGCAAAATTCTTCAAGTCTCCTCCAAATACCACAAACATCCCACAAACATCCCACAAACATCCCACAAACATCCCACAAAATTCAAGAGAAATCCCACAAAATTCAAAAGAAATCGCACAAAATCCTGTACAAGCCCCACACAATTCCCTAAATCTTCTCAAAACCCAACCACATTCCTGCAACATCCCACAAAATCTCCAACAATTTCCACAAAATTCAAGAAGACTCTCACAAAATACTTGAAAGCTGCTGAAAATTCCACGAATATCCCACAAAAATCCCTAAATCTTCTCAAAACCCAACCACATTCCTGCAGCATCTCACAAAATCTCCACCAATATCCAAAAAATTCAAGAAAATTCCCTCCAAATTCTTCAAGTCTCCTCCAAATCCCACAAAATTCAAGAGAAATCCTCAAAATCCCACAAAAATCCCACCAAATTCCAGAACCATCTCACAAAATCTCAACAAATTTCCACTAAATTCAAGAAAACTCTCACAAAGTTCTTGAAAGCCCCTCAAAATTCCAGAAAAATGCCACAAAAACTTCCCTACATCTTCTCAAAACCGAAACAAACTCCTGCAACATCTCACAAAATCTCCAACAATTTCCAAACAATT
This sequence comes from Cyanistes caeruleus, assembly GCF_971803275.1. Lineage (NCBI taxonomy): Eukaryota > Metazoa > Chordata > Aves > Passeriformes > Paridae > Cyanistes > Cyanistes caeruleus. The sequence goes on along the minus strand of NC_141702.1, from coordinate 87,990,973 downwards.
CAAGAAAAATCCCGCAAAATTCTTCAAGTCTTGTACAAATCCCAGAAAAATCCCACAAAATTCCAGAAACATCCCACCAAATCACCTCAATACACCAAACAATCTGGAAAAGCCTCACAAAATTGCAGAAAAATGCCACAAAATTCCCTAAACCTTCTCAAAACCCTACCCAATTCCTGCAACATCCCACAAAATCTCCAACAATTTCCACAAAATTCAAGAAAAATCCCTCAAAATTCACTGAATTTCCTCAATATCCCACCAAATTCCAGAACCATCTCACAAAATCTCAAAAAATTTCCACTAAATCTAAGAAAATTCCCTCCAAATTCTTCAAGTCTCCTCCAAATCCCACAAAATTCAAGACAAATCCTCAAAATTCCACAAAAATCCCACAAAATTCCTTCCATCTTCTCAAAACCCAAACAAATTCCTGCAACATCTCACAAAATCTCCACCAATTTCCAAACATTTCAAGAAAAATCCCGCAAAATTCTTCAAGTCTCCTCCAAATACCACAAACATCCTACAAACATCTCACAAACATCCCACAAACATCCCATTAAATTCAATAGAAATCCCACAAAATTCAAGAGAAATCCCACCAAATTCTGTACAAGCCCCACACAATTCCCTAAATCTTCTCAGAACCCAACCACATTCCTGCAACATCCCACAAAATCTCCAACAATTTCCACAAAATTCAAGAAAATTCCCTCCAAATTCACTGAATTTCCTCAATATCCCACCAAACTCCAGAACCATCTCACAAAATCTCAACAAATTTCCAAAAAATTCAAAAAAACTCTCACAAAGTTCTTGAAAGCCCCTCAAAATTCCAGAAAAATGCCACAAAATTCCCTACATCTTCTCAAAGCATTACAAAATTCTACAGACATCTCACAAAATCTCCACACATTTCCACAAAATCTAAGAAAATTCCCGCAAAATTCTTCAAGTCTCCTCCAAATCCCACAAAATTCAAGAGAAATCCTCAAAATTCCACAAAAATCCAACAAAATTCCCTACATCTTCTCAAAATCCAAACAAATTCCTGAAACATCTCACAAAATCTCCACCAATTTCCACAACATTTAGGAAAAATCCCTCCAACTTCTTCAAGTCTCCTCCAAATCCCACAAAATTCAAGAGAATTCCTCAAAATTCCACAAAAATCCCACAAAATTCCTGCAACATCTCACAAAATCTCTGGAAATTTCCACAAAATTCAAGAAGACTCTCACAAAATACTTGAAAGCTGCTGAAAATTCCACGAATATCCCACAAAAATCCCTAAATCTTCTCAAAACCCAACCACATTCCTGCAGCATCTCACAAAATCTCCACCAATATCCAAAAATTCAAGAAAATTCCCTCCAAATTCTTCAAGTCTCCTCCAAATCCCACAAAATTCAAGACAAATCCTCAAAATCCCACAAAAATCCCACCAAATTCCAGAACCATCTCACAAAATCTCAACAAATTTCCACTAAATTCAAGAAAACTCTCACAAAGTTCTTGAAAGCCCCTCAAAATTCCAGAAAAATGCCACAAAATTCCCTACATCTTCTCAAAACCCAAACAAACTCCTGCAACATCTCACAAAATCTCCAACAATTTCCAAACAATTCAAGAAAAATCCCGCAAAATTCTTCAAGTCTCCTACAAATCCCAGAAAAATCCCACAAAATTCCAGAAACATCCCACCAAATCACCTCAATATCACCAAACATTCTGGAAAAGCCTCACAAAATTGCAGAAAAATGCCACAAAATTCCATAAATCTTCTCAAAACCCTACCAAATTCCTGCAACATCTCACAAAATCTCCACCAATAGCCAAAAAATTCAAGAAAAATCCCTCAAAATTCACTGAATTTCCTCAATATCCCACCAAATTCCAGAACCATCTCACAAAATCTCAACAAATTTCCACAAAATCTAAGAAAATTCCGCAAAATTCTTCAAGTCTCCTCCAAATCCCACAAAATTCAAGAGAAATCCTCAAAATTCCACAAAAACCCCACAAAATTCCTTCCATCTTCTCAGAACCTAAACAAACTCCTGCAACATCTCACAAAATCTCCACCAATTTCCAAACAATTCAAGAAAATCGCACAAAATTCTTCAAGTCTCCTCCAAATACCACAAACATCCCACAAACATCCCACAAACATCCCACAAACATCCCACAAACATCCCACAAAATTCAAGAGAAATCCCACAAAATTCAAAAGAAATCGCACAAAATCCTGTACAAGCCCCACACAATTCCCTAAATCTTCTCAAAACCCAACCACATTCCTGCAACATCCCACAAAATCTCCAACAATTTCCACAAAATTCAAGAAGACTCTCACAAAATACTTGAAAGCTGCTGAAAATTCCACGAATATCCCACAAAAATCCCTAAATCTTCTCAAAACCCAACCACATTCCTGCAGCATCTCACAAAATCTCCACCAATATCCAAAAAATTCAAGAAAATTCCCTCCAAATTCTTCAAGTCTCCTCCAAATCCCACAAAATTCAAGACAAATCCTCAAAATCCCACAAAAATCCCACCAAATTCCAGAACCATCTCACAAAATCTGAACAAATTTCCACTAAATTCAAGAAAACTCTCACAAAGTTCTTGAAAGCCCCTCAAAATTCCAGAAAAATGCCACAAACTTCCCTACATCTTCTCAAAACCCAAACAAACTCCTGCAACATCTCACAAAATCTCCAACAATTTCCAAACAATTCAAGAAAAATCCCGCAAAATTCTTCAAGTCTCGTACAAATCCCAGAAAAATCCCACAAAATTCCAGAAACATCCCACCAAATCACCTCAATATCACCAAACATTCTGGAAAAGCCTCACAAAATTGCAGAAAAATGCCACAAAATTCCCTAAACCTTCTCAAAACCCTACCCAATTCCTGCAACATCCCACAAAATCTCCAACAATTTCCACAAAATTCAAGAAAAATCCCTCAAAATTCACTGAATTTCCTCAATATCCCACCAAATTCCAGAACCATCTCACAAAATCTCAACAAATTTCCACAAAATCTAAGAAAATTCCGCAAAATTCTTCAAGTCTCCTCCAAATCCCACAAAATTCAAGAGAAATCCTCAAAATTCCACAAAAATCCCACAAAATTCCTTCCATCTTCTCAGAACCCAAACAAACTCCTGCAACATCTCACAAAATCTCCACCAATTTCCAAACAATTCAAGAAAAATCCCGCAAAATTCTTCAAGTCTCCTCCAAATACCACAAACATCCCACAAACATCCCACAAACATCCCACAAACATCCCACAAACATCCCACAAAATTCAAGAGAAATCCCACAAAATTCAAAAGAAATCGCACAAAATCCTGTACAAGCCCCACACAATTCCCTAAATCTTCTCAAAACCCAACCACATTCCTGCAACATCCCACAAAATCTCCAACAATTTCCACAAAATTCAAGAAGACTCTCACAAAATACTTGAAAGCTGCTGAAAATTCCACGAATATCCCACAAAAATCCCTAAATCTTCTCAAAACCCAACCACATTCCTGCAGCATCTCACAAAATCTCCACCAATATCCAAAAAATTCAAGAAAATTCCCTCCAAATTCTTCAAGTCTCCTCCAAATCCCACAAAATTCAAGAGAAATCCTCAAAATCCCACAAAAATCCCACCAAATTCCAGAACCATCTCACAAAATCTCAACAAATTTCCACTAAATTCAAGAAAACTCTCACAAAGTTCTTGAAAGCCCCTCAAAATTCCAGAAAAATGCCACAAAATAACCTACATCTTCTCAAAACCCAACCACATTCCTGCAACATCTCACAAAATCTCCAACAATTTCCACAAAATTCAAGAAAAATCCCGCAAAATTCTTCAAGTCTCGTACAAATCCCAGAAAAATCCCACAAAATTCCAGAAACATCCCACCAAATCACCTCAATATCACCAAACATTCTGGAAAAGCCTCACAAAATTGCAGAAAAATGCCACAAAATTCCCTAAACCTTCTCAAAACCCTACCCAATTCCTGCAACATCCCACAAAATCTCCAACAATTTCCACAAAATTCAAGAAAAATCCCTCCAAATTCACTGAATTTCCTCAATATCCCACCAAATTCCAGAACCATCTCACAAAATCTCAACAAATTTCCACTAAATCTAAGAAAATTCCCGCAAAATTCTTCAAGTCTCCTCCAAATCCCACAAAATTCAAGAGAAATCCTCAAAATTCCACAAAAATCCCACAAAATTCCTTCCATCTTCTCAGAACCCAAACAAACTCCTGCAACATCTCACAAAATCTCCACCAATTTCCAAACAATTCAAGAAAAATCCCGCAAAATTCTTCAAGTCTCCTCCAAATACCACAAACATCCCACAAACATCCCACAAACATCCCACAAAATCTCCAACAATTTCCAAACAATTCAAGAAAAATCCCGCAAAATTCTTCAAGTCTCGTACAAATCCCAGAAAAATCCCACAAAATTCCAGAAACATCCCACCAAATCACCTCAATATCACCAAACATTCAGGAAAAGCCTCACAAAATTGCAGAAAAATGCCACAAAATTCCCTAAACCTTCTCAAAACCCTACCCAATTCCTGCAACATCCCACAAAATCTCCAACAATTTCCACAAAATTCAAGAAAAATCCCTCAAAATTCACTGAATTTCCTCAATATCCCACCAAATTCCAGAACCATCTCACAAAATCTCAAAAAATTTCCACTAAATCTAAGAAAATTCCCTCCAAATTCTTCAAGTCTCCTCCAAATCCCACAAAATTCAAGAGAAATCCTCAAAATTCCACAAAAATCCCACAAAATTCCTTCCATCTTCTCAAAACCCAAACAAATTCCTGCAACATCTCACAAAATCTCCACCAATTTCCAAACATTTCAAGAAAAATCCCGCAAAATTCTTCAAGTCTCCTCCAAATACCACAAACATCCTACAAACATCTCACAAACATCCCACAAACATCCCATTAAATTCAAGAGAAATCCCACAAAATTCAAGAGAAATCCCACCAAATTCTGTACAAGCCCCACACAATTCCCTAAATCTTCTCAGAACCCAACCACATTCCTGCAACATCCCACAAAATCTCCAACAATTTCCACAAAATTCAAGAAAATTCCCTCCAAATTCACTGAATTTCCTCAATATCCCACCAAACTCCAGAACCATCTCACAAAATCTCAACAAATTTCCAAAAAATTCAAAAAAACTCTCACAAAGTTCTTGAAAGCCCCTCAAAATTCCAGAAAAATGCCACAAAATTCCCTACATCTTCTCAAAACATTACAAAATTCTACAGACATCTCACAAAATCTCCACACATTTCCACAAAATCTAAGAAAATTCCCGCAAAATTCTTCAAGTCTCCTCCAAATCCCACAAAATTCAAGAGAAATCCTCAAAATTCCACAAAAATCCAACAAAATTCCCTACATCTTCTCAAAATCCAAACAAATTCCTGAAACATCTCACAAAATCTCCACCAATTTCCACAACATTTAGGAAAAATCCCTCCAACTTCTTCAAGTCTCCTCCAAATCCCACAAAATTCAAGAGAATTCCTCAAAATTCCACAAAAATCCCACAAAATTCCTGCAACATCTCACCAAATCTCTGGAAATTTCCACAAAATTCAAGAAGACTCTCACAAAATACTTGAAAGCTGCTGAAAATTCCACGAATATCCCACAAAAATCCCTAAATCTTCTCAAAACCCAACCACATTCCTGCAGCATCTCACAAAATCTCCACCAATATCCAAAAAATTCAAGAAAATTCCCTCCAAATTCTTCAAGTCTCCTCCAAATCCCACAAAATTCAAGACAAATCCTCAAAATCCCACAAAAATCCCACCAAATTCTAGAACCATCTCACAAAATCTCAACAAATTTCCACTAAATTCAAGAAAACTCTCACAAAGTTCTTGAAAGCCCCTCAAAATTCCAGAAAAATGCCACAAAATTCCCTACATCTTCTCAAAACCCAAACAAACTCCTGCAACATCTCACAAAATCTCCACCAATTTCCAAACAATTCAAGAAAAATCCCGCAAAATTCTTCAAGTCTCGTACAAATCCCAGAAAAATCCCACAAAATTCCAGAAACATCCCACCAAATCACCTCAATATCACCAAAAATTCTGGAAAAGCCTCACAAAATTGCAGAAAAATGCCACAAAATTCCATAAATCTTCTCAAAACCCTACCAAATTCCTGCAACATCTCGCAAAATCTCCACCAATAGCCAAAAAATTCAAGAAAAATCCCTCCAAATTCACTGAATTTCCTCAATATCCCACCAAATTCCAGAACCATCTCACAAAATCTCAACAAATTTCCACAAAATCTAAGAAAATTCCGCAAAATTCTTCAAGTCTCCTCCAAATCCCACAAAATTCAAGAGAAATCCACAAAATTCCACAAAAATCCCACAAAATTCCTTCCATCTTCTCAGAACCCAAACAAACTCCTGCAACATCTCACAAAATCTCCACCAATTTCCAAACAATTCAAGAAAAATCCCGCAAAATTCTTCAAGTCTCCTCCAAATACCACAAACATCCCACAAACATCCCACAAACATCCCACAAACTTCCCACAAAATTCAAGAGAAATCCCACAAAATTCAAAAGAAATCCCACCAAGCCCCACACAATTCCCTAAATCTTCTCAAAACCCAACCACATTCCTGCAACATCCCACAAAATCTCCAACAATTTCCACAAAATTCAAGAAGACTCTCACAAAATAATTGAAAGCTGCTGAAAATTCCACGAATATCCCACAAAAATCCCTAAATCTTCTCAAAACCCAACCACATTCCTGCAGCATCTCACAAAATCTCCACCAATATCCAAAAAATTCAAGAAAATTCCCTCCAAATTCTTCAAGTCTCCTCCAAATCCCACAAAATTCAAGACAAATCCTCAAAATCCCACAAAAATCCCACCAAATTCCAGAACCATCTCACAAAATCTCAACAAATTTCCACTAAATTCAAGAAAACTCTCACAAAGTTCTTGAAAGCCCCTCAAAATTCCAGAAAAATGCCACAAAATTCCCTACATCTTCTCAAAACCCAAACAAACTCCTGCAACATCTCACAAAATCTCCACCAATTTCCAAACAATTCAAGAAAAATCCCGCAAAATTCTTCAAGTCTCGTACAAATCCCAGACAAATCCCACAAAATTCCAGAAACATCCCACCAAATCACCTCAATATCACCAAAAATTCTGGAAAAGCCTCACAAAATTGCAGAAAAATGCCACAAAATTCCCTAAACCTTCTCAAAACCCTACCCAATTCCTGCAACATCCCACAAAATCTCCAACAATTTCCACAAAATTCAAGAAAAATCCCTCAAAATTCACTGAATTTCCTCAATATCCCACCAAATTCCAGAACCATCTCACAAAATCTCAACAAATTTCCACTAAATCTAAGAAAATTCCCGCAAAATTCTTCAAGTCTCCTCCAAATCCCACAAAATTCAAGAGAAATCCTCAAAATTCCACAAAAATCCCACAAAATTCCTTCCATCTTCTCAAAACCCAAACAAATTCCTGCAACATCTCACAAAATTTCCACCAATTTCCAAACATTTCAAGAAAAATCACGCAAAATTCTTCAAGTCTCCTCCAAATACCACAAACATCCTACAAACATCTCACAAACATCCCACAAACATCCCATAAAATTCAATAGAAATCCCACAAAATTCAAGAGAAATCCCACCAAATTCTGTACAAGCCCCACACAATTCCCTAAATCTTCTCAGAACCCAACCACATTCCTGCAACATCCCACAAAATCTCCAACAATTTCCACAAAATTCAAGAAAATTCCCTCCAAATTCACTGAATTTCCTCAATATCCCACCAAACTCCAGAACCATCTCACAAAATCTCAACAAATTTCCAAAAAATTCAAAAAAACTCTCACAAAGTTCTTGAAAGCCCCTCAAAATTCCAGAAAAATGCCACAAAATTCCCTACATCTTCTCAAAACCCCACAAAATTCTACAGACATCTCACAAAATCTCCACACATTTCCACAAAATCTAAGAAAATTCCCGCAAAATTCTTCAAGTCTCCTCCAAATCCCACAAAATTCAAGAGAAATCCTCAAAATTCCACAAAAATCCAACAAAATTCCCTACATCTTCTCAAAATCCAAACAAATTCCTGAAACATCTCACAAAATCTCCACCAATTTCCACAACATTTAGGAAAAATCCCTCCAACTTCTTCAAGTCTCCTCCAAATCCCACAAAATTCAAGAGAAATCCTCAAAATTCCACAAAAATCCCACAAAATTCCTGCAACATCTCACAAAATCTCCGGAAATTCCCACAAAATTCAAGAAGACTCTCACAAAATACTTGAAAGCTGCTGAAAATTCCACGAATATCCCACGAAAATCCCTAAATCTTCTCAAAACCCAACCACATTCCTGCAGCATCTCACAAAATCTCCACCAATATCCAAAAAATTCAAGAAAATTCCCTCCAAATTCTTCAAGTCTCCTCCAAATCCCACAAAATTCAAGACAAATCCTCAAAATCCCACAAAAATCCCACCAAATTCCAGAACCATCTCACAAAATCTCAACAAATTTCCACTAAATTCAAGAAAACTCTCACAAAGTTCTTGAAAGCCCCTCAAAATTCCAGAAAAATGCCACAAACTTCCCTACATCTTCTCAAAACCCAAACAAACTCCTGCAACATCTCACAAAATCTCCACCAATTTCCAAACAATTCAAGAAAAATCCCGCAAAATACTTCAAGTCTCGTACAAATCCCAGAAAAATCCCACAAAATTCCAGAAACATCCCACCAAATCACCTCAATATCACCAAACATTCTGGAAAAGCCTCACAAAATTGCAGAAAAATGCCACAAAATTCCCTAAACCTTCTCAAAACCCTACCCAATTCCTGCAACATCCCACAAAATCTCCAACAATTTCCACAAAATTCAAGAAAAATCCCTCAAAATTCACTGAATTTCCTCAATATCCCACCAAATTCCAGAACCATCTCACAAAATCTCAACAAATTTCCACTAAATCTAAGAAAATTCCCTCCAAATTCTTCAAGTCTCCTCCAAATCCCACAAAATTCAAGACAAATCCTCAAAATCCCACAAAAATCCCACCAAATTCCAGAACCATCTCACAAAATCTCAACAAATTTCCACTAAATTCAAGAAAACTCTCACAAAGTTCTTGAAAGCCCCTCAAAATTCCAGAAAAATGCCACAAAATTCCCTACATCTTCTCAAAACCCAAACAAACTCCTGCAACATCTCACAAAATCTCCACCAATTTCCAAACAATTCAAGAAAAATCCCGCAAAATTCTTCAAGTCTCGTACAAATCCCAGAAAAATCCCACAAAATTCCAGAAACCTCCCACCAAATCACCTCAATATCACCAAACATTCTGGAAAAGCCTCACAAAATTGCAGAAAAATGCCACAAAATTCCCTAAACCTTCTCAAAACCCTACCAAATTCCTGCAACATCTCACAAAATCTCCACCTATTTCCACAAAATTGAAGAAAAATCCCTCAAAATTCACTGAATTTCCTCAATATCCCACCAAATTCCAGAACCATCTCACAAAATCTCAACAAATTTCCACAAAATCTAAGAAAATTCCGCAAAATTCTTCAAGTCTCCTCCAAATCCCACAAAATTCAAGACAAATCCTCAAAATTCCACAAAAATCCCACAAAATTCCTTCCATCTTCTCAGAACCCAAACAAACTCCTGCAACATCTCACAAAATCTCCACCAATTTCCAAACAATTCAAGAAAAATCCCGCAAAATTCTTCAAGTCTCGTACAAATCCCAGAAAAATCCCACAAAATTCCAGAAACATCCCACCAAATCACCTCAATATCACCAAAAATTCTGGAAAAGCCTCACAAAATTGCAGAAAAATGCCACAAAATTCCATAAATCTTCACAAAACCCTACCAAATTCCTGGAACATCTCACAAAATCTCCACCAATAGCCAAAAAATTCAAGAAAAATCCCTCAAAATTCACTGAATTTCCTCAATATCCCACCAAATTCCAGTACCATCTCACAAAATCTCAACAAATTTCCACAAAATCTAAGAAAATTCCACAAAATTCTTCAAGTCTCCTCCAAATCCCACAAAATTCAAGACAAATCCTCAAAATTCCACAAAAATCCAAAAAAATTCCTTCCATCTTCTCAGAACCCAAACAAACTCCTGCAACATCTCACAAAATCTCCACCAATTTCCAAACAATTCAAGAAAAATCCCGCAAAATTCTTCAAGTCTCCTCCAAATACCACAAACATCCCACAAACATCCCACAAACATCCCACAAACATCCCACAAACATCCCACAAAATTCAAGAGAAATCCCACAAAATTCAAAAGAAATCGCACAAAATCCTGTACAAGCCCCACACAATTCCCTAAATCTTCTAAAACCCAACCACATTCCTGCAACATCTCACAAAATCTCCGGAAATTTCCACAAAATTCAAGAAGACTCTCACAAAATACTTGAAAGCTGCTGAAAATTCCACGAATATCCCACAAAAATCCCTAAATCTTCTCAAAACCCAACCACATTCCTGCAGCATCTCACAAAATCTCCACCAATATCCAAAAAATTCAAGAAAATTCCCTCCAAATTCTTCAAGTCTCCTCCAAATCCCACAAAATTCAAGAGAAATCCTCAAAATCCCACAAAAATCCCACCAAATTCCAGAACCATCTCACAAAATCTCAACAAATTTCCACTAAATTCAAGAAAACTCTCACAAAGTTCTTGAAAGCCCCTCAAAATTCCAGAAAAATGCCACAAACTTCCCTACATCTTCTCAAAACCCAAACAAACTCCTGCAACATCTCACAAAATCTCCACCAATTTCCAAACAATTCAAGAAAAATCCCGCAAAATTCTTCAAGTCTCGTACAAATCCCAGAAAAATCCCACAAAATTCCAGAAACATCCCACCAAATCACCTCAATATCACCAAAAATTCTGGAAAAGCCTCACAAAATTGCAGAAAAATGCCACAAAATTCCCTAAACCTTCTCAAAACCCTACCCAATTCCTGCAACATCCCACAAAATCTCCAACAATTTCCACAAAATTCAAGAAAAATCCCTCAAAATTCACTGAATTTCCTCAATATCCCACCAAATTCCAGAACCATCTCACAAAATCTCAACAAATTTCCACATAATCTAAGAAAATTCCCGCAAAATTCTTCAAGTCTCCTCCAAATCCCACAAAATTCAAGAGAAATCCTCAAAATTCCACAAAAATCCAACAAAATTCCTTCCATCTTCTCAAAACCCAAACAAATTCCTGCAACATCTCACAAAATCTCCACCAATTTCCAAACATTTCAAGAAAAATCCCGCAAAATTCTTCAAGTCTCCTCCAAATACCACAAACATCCTACAAACATCTCACAAACATCCCACAAACATCCCATAAAATTCAATAGAAATCCCACAAAATTCAAGAGAAATCCCACCAAATTCTGTACAAGCCCCACACAATTCCCTAAATCTTCTCAGAACCCAACCACATTCCTGCAACATCCCACAAAATCTCCAACAATTTCCACAAAATTCAAGAAAATTCCCTCCAAATTCACTGAATTTCCTCAATATCCCACCAAACTCCAGAACCATCTCACAAAATCTCAACAAATTTCCAAAAAATTCAAAAAAACTCTCACAAAGTTCTTGAAAGCCCCTCAAAATTCCAGAAAAATGCCACAAAATTCCCTACATCTTCTCAAAACATTACAAAATTCTACAGACATCTCACAAAATCTCCACACATTTCCACAAAATCTAAGAAAATTCCCGCAAAATTCTTCAAGTCTCCTCCAAATCCCACAAAATTCAAGAGAAATCCTCAAAATTCCACAAAAATCCAACAAAATTCCCTACATCTTCTCAAAATCCAAACAAATTCCTGAAACATCTCACAAAATCTCCACCAATTTCCACAACATTTAGGAAAAATCCCTCCAACTTCTTCAAGTCTCCTCCAAATCCCACAAAATTCAAGAGAATTCCTCAAAATTCCACAAAAATCCCACAAAATTCCTGCAACATCTCACAAAATCTCCGGAAATTTCCACAAAATTCAAGAAGACTCTCACAAAATACTTGAAAGCTGCTGAAAATTCCACGAATATCCCACAAAAATCCCTAAATCTTCTCAAAACCCAACCACATTCCTGCAGCATCTCACAAAATCTCCACCAATATCCAAAAAATTCAAGAAAATTCCCTCCAAATTCTTCAAGTCTCCTCCAAATCCCACAAAATTCAAGACAAATCCTCAAAATCCCACAAAAATCCCACCAAATTCCAGAACCATCTCACAAAATCTCAACAAATTTCCACTAAATTCAAGAAAACTCTCACAAAGTTCTTGAAAGCCCCTCAAAATTCCAGAAAAATGCCACAAAATTCCCTACATCTTCTCAAAACCCAAACAAACTCCTGCAACATCTCACAAAATCTCCAACAATTTCCAAACAATTCAAGAAAAATCCCGCAAAATTCTTCAAGTCTCGTACAAATCCCAGAAAAATCCCACAAAATTCCAGAAACATCCCACCAAATCACCTCAATATCACCAAAAATTCTGGAAAAGCCTCACAAAATTGCAGAAAAATGCCACAAAATTCCATAAATCTTCTCAAAACCCTACCCAATTCCTGCAACATCTCGCAAAATCTCCACCAATAGCCAAAAAATTCAAGAAAAATCCTCCAAATTCACTGAATTTCCTCAATATCCCACCAAATTCCAGAACCATCTCACAAAATCTCAACAAATTTCCACAAAATCTAAGAAAATTCCACAAAATTCTTCAAGTCTCCTCCAAATCCCACAAAATTCAAGAGAAATCCTCAAAATTCCACAAAAATCCCACAAAATTCCTTCCATCTTCTCAGAACCCAAACAAACTCCTGCAACATCTCACAAAATCTCCACCAATTTCCAAACAATTCAAGAAAAATCCCGCAAAATTCTTCAAGTCTCCTCCAAATACCACAAACATCCCACAAACATCCCACAAACATCCCACAAACATCCCACAAACATCCCACAAAATTCAAGAGAAATCCCACAAAATTCAAAAGAAATCGCACAAAATCCTGTACAAGCCCCACACAATTCCCTAAATCTTCTCAAAACCCAACCACATTCCTGCAACATCCCACAAAATCTCCAACAATTTCCACAAAATTCAAGAAGACTCTCACAAAATACTTGAAAGCTGCTGAAAATTCCACGAATATCCCACAAAAATCCCTAAATCTTCTCAAAACCCAACCACATTCCTGCAGCATCTCACAAAATCTCCACCAATATCCAAAAAATTCAAGAAAATTCACTCCAAATTCTTCAAGTCTCCTCCAAATCCCACAAAATTCAAGAGAAATCCTCAAAATCCCACAAAAATCCCACCAAATTCCAGAACCATCTCACAAAATCTCAACAAATTTCCACTAAATTCAAGAAAACTCTCACAAAGTTCTTGAAAGCCCCTCAAAATTCCAGAAAAATGCCACAAACTTCCCTACATCTTCTCAAAACCCAAACAAACTCCTGCAACATCTCACAAAATCTCCACCAATTTCCAAACAATTCAAGAAAAATCCCGCAAAATTCTTCAAGTCTCGTACAAATCCCAGAAAAATCCCACAAAATTCCAGAAACATCCCACCAAATCACCTCAATATCACCAAACATTCTGGAAAAGCCTCACAAAATTGCAGAAAAATGCCACAAAATTCCCTAAACCTTCTCAAAACCCTACCCAATTCCTGCAACATCCCACAAAATCTCCAACAATTTCCACAAAATTCAAGAAAAATCCCTCAAAATTCACTGAATTTCCTCAATATCCCACCAAATTCCAGAACCATCTCACAAAATCTCAACAAATTTCCACATAATCTAAGAAAATTCCCGCAAAATTCTTCAAGTCTCCTCCAAATCCCACAAAATTCAAGAGAAATCCTCAAAATTCCACAAAAATCCAACAAAATTCCTTCCATCTTCTCAAAACCCAAACAAATTCCTGCAACATCTCACAAAATCTCCACCAATTTCCAAACATTTCAAGAAAAATCCCGCAAAATTCTTCAAGTCTCCTCCAAATACCACAAACATCCTACAAACATCTCACAAACATCCCACAAACATCCCATAAAATTCAATAGAAATCCCACAAAATTCAAGAGAAATCCCACCAAATTCTGTACAAGCCCCACACAATTCCCTAAATCTTCTCAGAACCCAACCACATTCCTGCAACATCCCACAAAATCTCCGGAAATTTCCACAAAATTCAAGAAAATTCCCTCCAAATTCACTGAATTTCCTCAATATCCCACCAAACTCCAGAACCATCTCACAAAATCTCAACAAATTTCCAAAAAATTCAAAAAAACTCTCACAAAGTTCTTGAAAGCCCCTCAAAATTCCAGAAAAATGCCACAAAATTCCCTACATCTTCTCAAAACATTACAAAATTCTACAGACATCTCACAAAATCTCCACACATTTCCACAAAATCTAAGAAAATTCCCTCCAAATTCTTCAAGTCTCCTCCAAATCCCACAAAATTCAAGAGAAATCCTCAAAATTCCACAAAAATCCCACAAAATTCCTTCCATCTTCTCAGAACCCAAACAAACTCCTGCAACATCTCACAAAATCTCCACCAATTTCCAAACAATTCAAGAAAAATCCCGCAAAATTCTTCAAGTCTCCTCCAAATACCACAAACATCCCACAAACATCCCACAAACATCCCACAAACATCCCACAAACATCCCACAAAATTCAAGCGAAATCCCACAAAATTCAAAAGAAATCGAACAAAATCCTGTATAAGCCCCACACAATTCCCTAAATCTTCTCAAAACCCAACCACATTCCTGCAACATCCCACAAAATCTCCAACAATTTCCACAAAATTCAAGAAGACTCTCACAAAATACTTGAAAGCTGCTGAAAATTCCACGAATATCCCACAAAAATCCCTAAATCTTCTCAAAACCCAACCACATTCCTGCAGCATCTCACAAAATCTCCACCAATATCCAAAAAATTCAAGAAAATTCCCTCCAAATTCTTCAAGTCTCCTCCAAATCCCACAAAATTCAAGACAAATCCTCAAAATCCCACAAAAATCCCACCAAATTCCAGAACCATCTCACAAAATCTCAACAAATTTCCACTAAATTCAAGAAAACTCTCACAAAGTTCTTGAAAGCCCCTCAAAATTCCAGAAAAATGCCACAAACTTCCCTACAGCTTCTCAAAACCCAAACAAACTCCTGCAACATCTCACAAAATCTCCACCAATTTCCAAACAATTCAAGAAAAATCCCGCAAAATTCTTCAAGTCTCGTACAAATCCCAGAAAAATCCCACAAAATTCCAGAAACATCCCACCAAATCACCTCAATATCACCAAACATTCTGGAAAAGCCTCACAAAATTACAGAAAAATGCCACAAAATTCCATAAATCTTCTCAAAACCCTACCAAATTCCTGCAACATCTCACAAAATCTCTACCAATAGCCAAAAAATTCAAGAAAAATCCCTCCAAATTCACTGAATTTCCTCAATATCCCACCAAATTCCAGAACCATCTCACAAAATCTCCACCAATATCCAAAAAATTCAAGAAAATTCCTTCCAAATTCTTCAAGTCTCCTCCAAATCCCACAAAATTCAAGACAAATCCTCAAAATTCCACAAAAATCCCACAAAATTCCTTCCATCTTCTCAGAACCCAAACAAACTCCTGCAACATCTCACAAAATCTCCACCAATTTCCAAACAATTCAAGAAAAATCCCGCAAAATTCTTCAAGTCTCCTCCAAATACCACAAACATCCCACAAACATCCCACAAACATCCCACAAACTTCCCACAAAATTCAAGAGAAATCCCACAAAATTCAAAAGAAATCCCACCAAGCCCCACACAATTCCCTAAATCTTCTCAAAACCCAACCACATTCCTGCAACATCCCACAAAATCTCCAACAATTTCCACAAAATTCAAGAAGACTCTCACAAAATACTTGAAAGCTGCTGAAAATTCCACGAATATCCCACAAAAATCCCTAAATCTTCTCAAAACCCAACCACATTCCTGCAGCATCTCACAAAATCTCCACCAATATCCAAAAAATTCAAGAAAATTCCCTCCAAATTCTTCAAGTCTCCTCCAAATCCCACAAAATTCAAGACAAATCCTCAAAATCCCACAAAAATCCCACCAAATTCCAGAACCATCTCACAAAATCTCAACAAATTTCCACTAAATTCAAGAAAACTCTCACAAAGTTCTTGAAAGCCCCTCAAAATTCCAGAAAAATGCCACAAAATTCCCTACATCTTCTCAAAACCCAAACAAACTCCTGCAACATCTCACAAAATCTCCACCAATTTCCAAACAATTCAAGAAAAATCCCGCAAAATTCTTCAAGTCTCGTACAAATCCCAGAAAAATCCCACAAAATTCCAGAAACATCCCACCAAATCACCTCAATATCACCAAACATTCTGGAAAAGCCTCACAAAATTTCAGAAAAATGCCACAAAATTCCCTAAACCTTCTCAAAACCCTACCCAATTCCTGCAACGTCCCACAAAATCTCCAACAATTTCCACAAAATTCAAGAAAAATCCCTCCAAATTCACTGAATTTCCTCAATATCCCACCAAATTCCAGAGCCATCTCACAAAATCTCAACAAATTTCCACAAAATCTAAGAAAATTCCACAAAATTCTTCAAGTCTCCTCCAAATCCCACAAAATTCAAGAGAAATCCTCAAAATTCCACAAAAATCCCACAAAATTCCTTCCATCTTCTCAGAACCCAAACAAACTCCTGCAACATCTCACAAAATCTCCACCAATTTCCAAACAATTCAAGAAAAATCCCGCAAAATTCTTCAAGTCTCCTCCAAATACCACAAACATCCCTCAAACATCCCACAAACATCCCACAAACATCCCACAAACATCCCACAAAATTCAAGAGAAATCCCACAAAATTCAAAAGAAATCGCACAAAATCCTGTACAAGCCCCACACAATTCCCTAAATCTTCTCAAAACCCAACCACATTCCTGCAACATCCCACAAAATCTCTGGAAATTTCCACAAAATTCAAGAAGACTCTCACAAAATACTTGAAAGCTGCTGAAAATTCCACGAATATCCCACAAAAATCCCTAAATCTTCTCAAAACCCAACCACATTCCTGCAGCATCTCACAAAATCTCCACCAATATCCAAAAAATTCAAGAAAATTCCCTCCAAATTCTTCAAGTCTCCTCCAAATCCCACAAAATTCAAGACAAATCCTCAAAATCCCACAAAAATCCCACCAAATTCCAGAACCATCTCACAAAATCTCAACAAATTTCCACTAAATTCAAGAAAACTCTCACAAAGTTCTTGAAAGCCCCTCAAAATTCCAGAAAAATGCCACAAACTTCCCTACATCTTCTCAAAACCCAAACAAACTCCTGCAACATCTCACAAAATCTCCACCAATTTCCAAACAATTCAAGAAAAATCCCGCAAAATTCTTCAAGTCTCCTACAAATCCCAGAAAAATCCCACAAAATTCCAGAAACATCCCACCAAATCACCTCAATATCACCAAACATTCTGGAAAAGCCTCACAAAATTGCAGAAAAATGCCACAAAATTCCCTAAACCTTCTCAAAACCCTACCCAATTCCTGCAACATCCCACAAAATCTCCAACAATTTCCACAAAATTCAAGAAAAATCCCTCAAAATTCACTGAATTTCCTCAATATCCCACCAAATTCCAGAACCATCTCACAAAATCTCAAAAAATTTCCACTAAATCTAAGAAAATTCCCTCCAAATTCTTCAAGTCTCCTCCAAATCCCACAAAATTCAAGAGAAATCCTCAAAATTCCACAAAAATCCCACAAAATTCCTTCCATCTTCTCAGAACCCAAACAAACTCCTGCAACATCTCACAAAATCTCCACCAATTTCCAAACAATTCAAGAAAATTCCCTCCAAATTCTTCAAGTCTCCTCCAAATCCCACAAAATTCAAGACAAATCCTCAAAATCCCAGAAAAATCCCACAAAATTCCAGAAACATCCCACCAAATCACCTCAATATCACCAAACATTCTGGAAAAGCCTCACAAAATTGCAGAAAAATGCCACAAAATTCCATAAATCTTCTCAAAACCCTACCAAATTCCTGCAACATCTCACAAAATCTCCACCAATAGCCAAAAAATTCAAGAAAAATCCCTCCAAATTCACTGAATTTCCTCAATATCCCACCAAATTCCAGAACCATCTCACAAAATCTCAACAAATTTCCACAAAATCTAAGAAAATTCCGCAAAATTCTTCAAGTCTCCTCCAAATCCCACAAAATTCAAGAGAAATCCTCAAAATTCCACAAAAATCCCACAACATTCCTTCCATCTTCTCAGAACCCAAACAAACTCCTGCAACATCTCACAAAATCTCCACCAATTTCCAAAAAATTCAAGAAAATCGCGCAAAATTCTTCAAGTCTCCTCCAAATACCACAAACATCCCACAAACATCCCACAAACATCCCACAAACATCCCACAAACATCCCACAAAATTCAAGAGAAATCCCACAAAATTCAAAAGAAATCGCACAAAATCCTGTACAAGCCCCACACAATTCCCTAAATCTTCTCAAAACCCAACCACATTCCTGCAACATCCCACAAAATCTCCAACAATTTCCACAAAATTCAAGAAGACTCTCACAAAATACTTGAAAGCTGCTGAAAATTCCACGAATATCCCACAAAAATCCCTAAATCTTCTCAAAACCCAACCACATTCCTGCAGCATCTCACAAAATCTCCACCAATATCCAAAAAATTCAAGAAAATTCCCTCCAAATTCTTCAAGTCTCCTCCAAATCCCACAAAATTCAAGAGAAATCCTCAAAATCCCACAAAAATCCCACCAAATTCCAGAACCATCTCACAAAATCTCAACAAATTTCCACTAAATTCAAGAAAACTCTCACAAAGTTCTTGAAAGCCCCTCAAAATTCCAGAAAAATGCCACAAAAACTTCCCTACATCTTCTCAAAACCGAAACAAACTCCTGCAACATCTCACAAAATCTCCACCAATTTCCAAACAATTCAAGAAAAATCCCGCAAAATTCTTCAAGTCTTGTACAAATCCCAGAAAAATCCCACAAAATTCCAGAAACATCCCACCAAATCACCTCAATATCACCAAACATTCTGGAAAAGCCTCACAAAATTGCAGAAAAATGCCACAAAATTCCCTAAACCTTCTCAAAACCCTACCCAATTCCTGCAACATCCCACAAAATCTCCAACAATTTCCAAAAAATTCAAGAAAAATCCCTCAAAATTCACTGAATTTCCTCAATATCCCACCAAATTCCAGAACCATCTCACAAAATCTCAACAAATTTCCACATAATCTAAGAAAATTCCCGCAAAATTCTTCAAGTCTCCTCCAAATCCCACAAAATTCAAGAGAAATCCTCAAAATTCCACAAAAATCCAACAAAATTCCTTCCATCTTCTCAAAACCCAAACAAATTCCTGCAACATCTCACAAAATCTCCACCAATTTCCAAACATTTCAAGAAAAATCCCGCAAAATTCTTCAAGTCTCCTCCAAATACCACAAACATCCTACAAACATCTCACAAACATCCCACAAACATCCCATAAAATTCAATAGAAATCCCACAAAATTCAAGAGAAATCCCACCAAATTCTGTACAAGCCCCACACAATTCCCTAAATCTTCTCAAAACCCAACCACATTCCTGCAACATCCCACAAAATCTCCGGAAATTTCCACAAAATTCAAGAAAATTCCCTCCAAATTCACTGAATTTCCTCAATATCCCACCAAACTCCAGAACCATCTCACAAAATCTCAACAAATTTCCAAAAAATTCAAAAAAACTCTCACAAAGTTCTTGAAAGCCCCTCAAAATTCCAGAAAAATGCCACAAAATTCCCTACATCTTCTCAAAACATTACAAAATTCTACAGACATCTCACAAAATCTCCACACATTTCCACAAAATCTAAGAAAATTCCCTCCAAATTCTTCAAGTCTCCTCCAAATCCCACAAAATTCAAGAGAAATCCTCAAAATTCCACAAAAATCCCACAAAATTCCTTCCATCTTCTCAGAACCCAAACAAACTCCTGCAACATCTCACAAAATCTCCACCAATTTCCAAACAATTCAAGAAAAATCCCGCAAAATTCTTCAAGTCTCCTCCAAATACCACAAACATCCCACAAACATCCCACAAACATCCCACAAACATCCCACAAACATCCCACAAAATTCAAGCGAAATCCCACAAAATTCAAAAGAAATCGAACAAAATCCTGTATAAGCCCCACACAATTCCCTAAATCTTCTCAAAACCCAACCACATTCCTGCAACATCCCACAAAATCTCCAACAATTTCCACAAAATTCAAGAAGACTCTCACAAAATACTTGAAAGCTGCTGAAAATTCCACGAATATCCCACAAAAATCCCTAAATCTTCTCAAAACCCAACCACATTCCTGCAGCATCTCACAAAATCTCCACCAATATCCAAAAAATTCAAGAAAATTCCCTCCAAATTCTTCAAGTCTCCTCCAAATCCCACAAAATTCAAGACAAATCCTCAAAATCCCACAAAAATCCCACCAAATTCCAGAACCATCTCACAAAATCTCAACAAATTTCCACTAAATTCAAGAAAACTCTCACAAAGTTCTTGAAAGCCCCTCAAAATTCCAGAAAAATGCCACAAAATAACCTACATCTTCTCAAAACCCAACCACATTCCTGCAACATCCCACAAAATCTCCACCAATTTCCAAACAATTCAAGAAAAATCCCGCAAAATTCTTCAAGTCTCGTACAAATCCCAGAAAAATCCCACAAAATTCCAGAAACATCCCACCAAATCACCTCAATATCACCAAACATTCTGGAAAAGCCTCACAAAATTACAGAAAAATGCCACAAAATTCCATAAATCTTCTCAAAACCCTACCAAATTCCTGCAACATCTCACAAAATCTCTACCAATAGCCAAAAAATTCAAGAAAAATCCCTCCAAATTCACTGAATTTCCTCAATATCCCACCAAATTCCAGAACCATCTCACAAAATCTCCACCAATATCCAAAAAATTCAAGAAAATTCCTTCCAAATTCTTCAAGTCTCCTCCAAATCCCACAAAATTCAAGAGAAATCCTCAAAATTCCACAAAAATCCCACAAAATTCCTTCCATCTTCTCAGAACCCAAACAAACTCCTGCAACATCTCACAAAATCTCCACCAATTTCCAAACAATTCAAGAAAAATCCCGCAAAATTCTTCAAGTCTCCTCCAAATACCACAAACATCCCACAAACATCCCACAAACATCCCACAAACTTCCCACAAAATTCAAGAGAAATCCCACAAAATTCAAAAGAAATCCCACCAAGCCCCACACAATTCCCTAAATCTTCTCAAAACCCAACCACATTCCTGCAACATCCCACAAAATCTCCAACAATTTCCACAAAATTCAAGAAGACTCTCACAAAATACTTGAAAGCCGCTGAAAATTCCACGAATATCCCACAAAAATCCCTAAATCTTCTCAAAACCCAACCACATTCCTGCAGCATCTCACAAAATCTCCACCAATATCCAAAAAATTCAAGAAAATTCCCTCCAAATTCTTCAAGTCTCCTCCAAATCCCACAAAATTCAAGACAAATCCTCAAAATCCCACAAAAATCCCACCAAATTCCAGAACCATCTCACAAAATCTCAACAAATTTCCACTAAATTCAAGAAAACTCTCACAAAGTTCTTGAAAGCCCCTCAAAATTCCAGAAAAATGCCACAAAATTCCCTACATCTTCCCAAAACCCAAACAAACTCCTGCAACATCTCACAAAATCTCCACCAATTTCCAAACAATTCAAGAAAAATCCCGCAAAATTCTTCAAGTCTCGTACAAATCCCAGAAAAATCCCACAAAATTCCAGAAACATCCCACCAAATCACCTCAATATCACCAAACATTCTGGAAAAGCCTCACAAAATTTCAGAAAAATGCCACAAAATTCCTTAAACCTTCTCAAAACCCTACCCAATTCCTGCAACGTCCCACAAAATCTCCAACAATTTCCACAAAATTCAAGAAAAATCCCTCCAAATTCACTGAATTTCCTCAATATCCCACCAAATTCCAGAGCCATCTCACAAAATCTCAACAAATTTCCACAAAATCTAAGAAAATTCCACAAAATTCTTCAAGTCTCCTCCAAATCCCACAAAATTCAAGAGAAATCCTCAAAATTCCACAAAAATCCCACAAAATTCCTTCCATCTTCTCAGAACCCAAACAAACTCCTGCAACATCTCACAAAATCTCCACCAATTTCCAAACAATTCAAGAAAAATCCCGCAAAATTCTTCAAGTCTCCTCCAAATACCACAAACATCCCTCAAACATCCCACAAACATCCCACAAACATCCCACAAACATCCCACAAAATTCAAGAGAAATCCCACAAAATTCAAAAGAAATCGCACAAAATCCTGTACAAGCCCCACACAATTCCCTAAATCTTCTCAAAACCCAACCACATTCCTGCAACATCCCACAAAATCTCTGGAAATTTCCACAAAATTCAAGAAGACTCTCACAAAATACTTGAAAGCTGCTGAAAATTCCACGAATATCCCACAAAAATCCCTAAATCTTCTCAAAACCCAACCACATTCCTGCAGCATCTCACAAAATCTCCACCAATATCCAAAAAATTCAAGAAAATTCCCTCCAAATTCTTCAAGTCTCCTCCAAATCCCACAAAATTCAAGACAAATCCTCAAAATCCCACAAAAATCCCACCAAATTCCAGAACCATCTCACAAAATCTCAACAAATTTCCACTAAATTCAAGAAAACTCTCACAAAGTTCTTGAAAGCCCCTCAAAATTCCAGAAAAATGCCACAAACTTCCCTACATCTTCTCAAAACCCAAACAAACTCCTGCAACATCTCACAAAATCTCCACCAATTTCCAAACAATTCAAGAAAAATCCCGCAAAATTCTTCAAGTCTCCTACAAATCCCAGAAAAATCCCACAAAATTCCAGAAACATCCCACCAAATCACCTCAATATCACCAAACATTCTGGAAAAGCCTCACAAAATTGCAGAAAAATGCCACAAAATTCCCTAAACCTTCTCAAAACCCTACCCAATTCCTGCAACATCCCACAAAATCTCCAACAATTTCCACAAAATTCAAGAAAAATCCCTCAAAATTCACTGAATTTCCTCAATATCCCACCAAATTCCAGAACCATCTCACAAAATCTCAACAAATTTCCACATAATCTAAGAAAATTCCCGCAAAATTCTTCAAGTCTCCTCCAAATCCCACAAAATTCAAGAGAAATCCTCAAAATTCCACAAAAATCCCACAAAATTCCTTCCATCTTCTCAAAACCCAAACAAATTCCTGCAACATCTCACAAAATCTCCACCAATTTCCAAACATTTCAAGAAAAATCCCGCAAAATTCTTCAAGTCTCCTCCAAATACCACAAACATCCTACAAACATCTCACAAACATCCCACAAACATCCCATTAAATTCAATAGAAATCCCACAAAATTCAAGAGAAATCCCACCAAATTCTGTACAAGCCCCACACAATTCCCTAAATCTTCTCAGAACCCAACCACATTCCTGCAACATCCCACAAAATCTCCAACAATTTCCACAAAATTCAAGAAAATTCCCTCCAAATTCACTGAATTTCCTCAATATCCCACCAAACTCCAGAACCATCTCACAAAATCTCAACAAATTTCCAAAAAATTCAAAAAAACTCTCACAAAGTTCTTGAAAGCCCCTCAAAATTCCAGAAAAATGCCACAAAATTCCCTACATCTTCTCAAAGCATTACAAAATTCTACAGACATCTCACAAAATCTCCACACATTTCCACAAAATCTAAGAAAATTCCCGCAAAATTCTTCAAGTCTCCTCCAAATCCCACAAAATTCAAGAGAAATCCTCAAAATTCCACAAAAATCCAACAAAATTCCCTACATCTTCTCAAAATCCAAACAAATTCCTGAAACATCTCACAAAATCTCCACCAATTTCCACAACATTTAGGAAAAATCCCTCCAACTTCTTCAAGTCTCCTCCAAATCCCACAAAATTCAAGAGAATTCCTCAAAATTCCACAAAAATCCCACAAAATTCCTGCAACATCTCACAAAATCTCCGGAAATTTCCACAAAATTCAAGAAGACTCTCACAAAATACTTGAAAGCTGCTGAAAATTCCACGAATATCCCACAAAAATCCCTAAATCTTCTCAAAACCCAACCACATTCCTGCAGCATCTCACAAAATCTCCACCAATATCCAAAAAATTCAAGAAAATTCCCTCCAAATTCTTCAAGTCTCCTCCAAATCCCACAAAATTCAAGACAAATCCTCAAAATCCCACAAAAATCCCACCAAATTCCAGAACCATCTCACAAAATCTCAACAAATTTCCACTAAATTCAAGAAAACTCTCACAAAGTTCTTGAAAGCCCCTCAAAATTCCAGAAAAATGCCACAAAATAACCTACATCTTCTCAAAACCCAAACAAACTCCTGCAACATCTCACAAAATCTCCACCAATTTCCAAACAATTCAAGAAAAATCCCGCAAAATTCTTCAAGTCTCGTACAAATCCCAGAAAAATCCCACAAAATTCCAGAAACATCCCACCAAATCACCTCAATATCACCAAACATTCTGGAAAAGCCTCACAAAATTGCAGAAAAATGCCACAAAATTCCATAAATCTTCTCAAAACCCTACCAAATTCCTGCAACATCTCACAAAATCTCCACCAATAGCCAAAAAATTCAAGAAAAATCCCTCCAAATTCACTGAATTTCCTCAATATCCCACCAAATTCCAGAACCATCTCACAAAATCTCAACAAATTTCCACAAAATCTAAGAAAATTCCGCAAAATTCTTCAAGTCTCCTCCAAATCCCACAAAATTCAAGAGAAATCCTCAAAATTCCACAAAAATCCCACAACATTCCTTCCATCTTCTCAGAACCCAAACAAACTCCTGCAACATCTCACAAAATCTCCACCAATTTCCAAAAAATTCAAGAAAATCGCGCAAAATTCTTCAAGTCTCCTCCAAATACCACAAACATCCCACAAACATCCCACAAACATCCCACAAACATCCCACAAACATCCCACAAAATTCAAGAGAAATCCCACAAAATTCAAAAGAAATCGCACAAAATCCTGTACAAGCCCCACACAATTCCCTAAATCTTCTCAAAACCCAACCACATTCCTGCAACATCCCACAAAATCTCTGGAAATTTCCACAAAATTCAAGAAGACTCTCACAAAATACTTGAAAGCTGCTGAAAATTCCACGAATATCCCACAAAAATCCCTAAATCTTCTCAAAACCCAACCACATTCCTGCAGCATCTCACAAAATCTCCACCAATATCCAAAAAATTCAAGAAAATTCCCTCCAAATTCTTCAAGTCTCCTCCAAATCCCACAAAATTCAAGACAAATCCTCAAAATCCCACAAAAATCCCACCAAATTCCAGAACCATCTCACAAAATCTCAACAAATTTCCACTAAATTCAAGAAAACTCTCACAAAGTTCTTGAAAGCCCCTCAAAATTCCAGAAAAATGCCACAAACTTCCCTACATCTTCTCAAAACCCAAACAAACTCCTGCAACATCTCACAAAATCTCCACCAATTTCCAAACAATTCAAGAAAAATCCCGCAAAATTCTTCAAGTCTCCTACAAATCCCAGAAAAATCCCACAAAATTCCAGAAACATCCCACCAAATCACCTCAATATCACCAAACATTCTGGAAAAGCCTCACAAAATTGCAGAAAAATGCCACAAAATTCCCTAAACCTTCTCAAAACCCTACCCAATTCCTGCAACATCCCACAAAATCTCCAACAATTTCCACAAAATTCAAGAAAAATCCCTCAAAATTCACTGAATTTCCTCAATATCCCACCAAATTCCAGAACCATCTCACAAAATCTCAACAAATTTCCACATAATCTAAGAAAATTCCCGCAAAATTCTTCAAGTCTCCTCCAAATCCCACAAAATTCAAGAGAAATCCTCAAAATTCCACAAAAATCCCACAAAATTCCTTCCATCTTCTCAAAACCCAAACAAATTCCTGCAACATCTCACAAAATCTCCACCAATTTCCAAACATTTCAAGAAAAATCCCGCAAAATTCTTCAAGTCTCCTCCAAATACCACAAACATCCTACAAACATCTCACAAACATCCCACAAACATCCCATTAAATTCAATAGAAATCCCACAAAATTCAAGAGAAATCCCACCAAATTCTGTACAAGCCCCACACAATTCCCTAAATCTTCTCAGAACCCAACCACATTCCTGCAACATCCCACAAAATCTCCAACAATTTCCACAAAATTCAAGAAAATTCCCTCCAAATTCACTGAATTTCCTCAATATCCCACCAAACTCCAGAACCATCTCACAAAATCTCAACAAATTTCCAAAAAATTCAAAAAAACTCTCACAAAGTTCTTGAAAGCCCCTCAAAATTCCAGAAAAATGCCACAAAATTCCCTACATCTTCTCAAAGCATTACAAAATTCTACAGACATCTCACAAAATCTCCACACATTTCCACAAAATCTAAGAAAATTCCCGCAAAATTCTTCAAGTCTCCTCCAAATCCCACAAAATTCAAGAGAAATCCTCAAAATTCCACAAAAATCCAACAAAATTCCCTACATCTTCTCAAAATCCAAACAAATTCCTGAAACATCTCACAAAATCTCCACCAATTTCCACAACATTTAGGAAAAATCCCTCCAACTTCTTCAAGTCTCCTCCAAATCCCACAAAATTCAAGAGAATTCCTCAAAATTCCACAAAAATCCCACAAAATTCCTGCAACATCTCACAAAATCTCCGGAAATTTCCACAAAATTCAAGAAGACTCTCACAAAATACTTGAAAGCTGCTGAAAATTCCACGAATATCCCACAAAAATCCCTAAATCTTCTCAAAACCCAACCACATTCCTGCAGCATCTCACAAAATCTCCACCAATATCCAAAAAATTCAAGAAAATTCCCTCCAAATTCTTCAAGTCTCCTCCAAATCCCACAAAATTCAAGACAAATCCTCAAAATCCCACAAAAATCCCACCAAATTCCAGAACCATCTCACAAAATCTCAACAAATTTCCACTAAATTCAAGAAAACTCTCACAAAGTTCTTGAAAGCCCCTCAAAATTCCAGAAAAATGCCACAAAATTCCCTACATCTTCTCAAAACCCAAACAAACTCCTGCAACATCTCACAAAATCTCCAACAATTTCCAAACAATTCAAGAAAAATCCCGCAAAATTCTTCAAGTCTCCTACAAATCCCAGAAAAATCCCACAAAATTCCAGAAACATCCCACCAAATCACCTCAATATCACCAAACATTCTGGAAAAGCCTCACAAAATTGCAGAAAAATGCCACAAAATTCCATAAATCTTCTCAAAACCCTACCAAATTCCTGCAACATCTCACAAAATCTCCACCAATAGCCAAAAAATTCAAGAAAAATCCCTCCAAATTCACTGAATTTCCTCAATATCCCACCAAATTCCAGAACCATCTCACAAAATCTCAACAAATTTCCACAAAATCTAAGAAAATTCCGCAAAATTCTTCAAGTCTCCTCCAAATCCCACAAAATTCAAGAGAAATCCTCAAAATTCCACAAAAATCCCACAACATTCCTTCTATCTTCTCAGAACCCAAACAAACTCCTGCAACATCTCACAAAATCTCCACCAATTTCCAAAAAATTCAAGAAAATCGCGCAAAATTCTTCAAGTCTCCTCCAAATACCACAAACATCCCACAAACATCCCACAAACATCCCACAAACATCCCACAAACATCCCACAAAATTCAAGAGAAATCCCACAAAATTCAAAAGAAATCGCACAAAATCCTGTACAAGCCCCACACAATTCCCTAAATCTTCTCAAAACCCAACCACATTCCTGCAACATCCCACAAAATCTCTGGAAATTTCCACAAAATTCAAGAAGACTCTCACAAAATACTTGAAAGCTGCTGAAAATTCCACGAATATCCCACAAAAATCCCTAAATCTTCTCAAAACCCAACCACATTCCTGCAGCATCTCACAAAATCTCCACCAATATCCAAAAAATTCAAGAAAATTCCCTCCAAATTCTTCAAGTCTCCTCCAAATCCCACAAAATTCAAGACAAATCCTCAAAATCCCACAAAAATCCCACCAAATTCCAGAACCATCTCACAAAATCTCAACAAATTTCCACTAAATTCAAGAAAACTCTCACAAAGTTCTTGAAAGCCCCTCAAAATTCCAGAAAAATGCCACAAACTTCCCTACATCTTCTCAAAACCCAAACAAACTCCTGCAACATCTCACAAAATCTCCACCAATTTCCAAACAATTCAAGAAAAATCCCGCAAAATTCTTCAAGTCTCCTACAAATCCCAGAAAAATCCCACAAAATTCCAGAAACATCCCACCAAATCACCTCAATATCACCAAACATTCTGGAAAAGCCTCACAAAATTGCAGAAAAATGCCACAAAATTCCCTAAACCTTCTCAAAACCCTACCCAATTCCTGCAACATCCCACAAAATCTCCAACAATTTCCACAAAATTCAAGAAAAATCCCTCCAAATTCACTGAATTTCCTCAATATCCCACCAAATTCCAGAACCATCTCACAAAATCTCAACAAATTTCCACATAATCTAAGAAAATTCCCGCAAAATTCTTCAAGTCTCCTCCAAATCCCACAAAATTCAAGAGAAATCCTCAAAATTCCACAAAAATCCCACAAAATTCCTTCCATCTTCTCAAAACCCAAACAAATTCCTGCAACATCTCACAAAATCTCCACCAATTTCCAAACATTTCAAGAAAAATCCCGCAAAATTCTTCAAGTCTCCTCCAAATACCACAAACATCCTACAAACATCTCACAAACATCCCACAAACATCCCATTAAATTCAATAGAAATCCCACAAAATTCAAGAGAAATCCCACCAAATTCTGTACAAGCCCCACACAATTCCCTAAATCTTCTCAGAACCCAACCACATTCCTGCAACATCCCACAAAATCTCCAACAATTTCCACAAAATTCAAGAAAATTCCCTCCAAATTCACTGAATTTCCTCAATATCCCACCAAACTCCAGAACCATCTCACAAAATCTCAACAAATTTCCAAAAAATTCAAAAAAACTCTCACAAAGTTCTTGAAAGCCCCTCAAAATTCCAGAAAAATGCCACAAAATTCCCTACATCTTCTCAAAACATTACAAAATTCTACAGACATCTCACAAAATCTCCACACATTTCCACAAAATCTAAGAAAATTCCCGCAAAATTCTTCAAGTCTCCTCCAAATCCCACAAAATTCAAGAGAAATCCTCAAAATTCCACAAAAATCCAACAAAATTCCCTACATCTTCTCAAAATCCAAACAAATTCCTGAAACATCTCACAAAATCTCCACCAATTTCCACAACATTTAGGAAAAATCCCTCCAACTTCTTCAAGTCTCCTCCAAATCCCACAAAATTCAAGAGAATTCCTCAAAATTCCACAAAAATCCCACAAAATTCCTGCAACATCTCACAAAATCTCCGGAAATTTCCACAAAATTCAAGAAGACTCTCACAAAATACTTGAAAGCTGCTGAAAATTCCACGAATATCCCACAAAAATCCCTAAATCTTCTCAAAACCCAACCACATTCCTGCAGCATCTCACAAAATCTCCACCAATATCCAAAAAATTCAAGAAAATTCCCTCCAAATTCTTCAAGTCTCCTCCAAATCCCACAAAATTCAAGACAAATCCTCAAAATCCCACAAAAATCCCACCAAATTCCAGAACCATCTCACAAAATCTCAACAAATTTCCACTAAATTCAAGAAAACTCTCACAAAGTTCTTGAAAGCCCCTCAAAATTCCAGAAAAATGCCACAAAATTCCCTACATCTTCTCAAAACCCAAACAAACTCCTGCAACATCTCACAAAATCTCCAACAATTTCCAAACAATTCAAGAAAAATCCCGCAAAATTCTTCAAGTCTCCTACAAATCCCAGAAAAATCCCACAAAATTCCAGAAACATCCCACCAAATCACCTCAATATCACCAAACATTCTGGAAAAGCCTCACAAAATTGCAGAAAAATGCCACAAAATTCCATAAATCTTCTCAAAACCCTACCAAATTCCTGCAACATCTCACAAAATCTCCACCAATAGCCAAAAAATTCAAGAAAAATCCCTCCAAATTCACTGAATTTCCTCAATATCCCACCAAATTCCAGAACCATCTCACAAAATCTCAACAAATTTCCACAAAATCTAAGAAAATTCCGCAAAATTCTTCAAGTCTCCTCCAAATCCCACAAAATTCAAGAGAAATCCTCAAAATTCCACAAAAATCCCACAACATTCCTTCCATCTTCTCAGAACCCAAACAAACTCCTGCAACATCTCACAAAATCTCCACCAATTTCCAAAAAATTCAAGAAAATCGCGCAAAATTCTTCAAGTCTCCTCCAAATACCACAAACATCCCACAAACATCCCACAAACATCCCACAAACATCCCACAAAATTCAAGAGAAATCCCACAAAATTCAAAAGAAATCGCACAAAATCCTGTACAAGCCCCACACAATTCCCTAAATCTTCTCAAAACCCAACCACATTCCTGCAACATCCCACAAAATCTCCAACAATTTCCACAAAATTCAAGAAGACTCTCACAAAATACTTGAAAGCTGCTGAAAATTCCACGAATATCCCACAAAAATCCCTAAATCTTCTCAAAACCCAACCACATTCCTGCAGCATCTCACAAAATCTCCACCAATATCCAAAAAATTCAAGAAAATTCCCTCCAAATTCTTCAAGTCTCCTCCAAATCCCACAAAATTCAAGACAAATCCTCAAAATCCCACAAAAATCCCACCAAATTCCAGAACCATCTCACAAAATCTCAACAAATTTCCACTAAATTCAAGAAAACTCTCACAAAGTTCTTGAAAGCCCCTCAAAATTCCAGAAAAATGCCACAAAATTCCCTACATCTTCTCAAAACCCAAACAAACTCCTGCAACATCTCACAAAATCTCCACCAATTTCCAAACAATTCAAGAAAAATCCCGCAAAATTCTTCAAGTCTCGTACAAATCCCAGAAAAATCCCACAAAATTCCAGAAACATCCCACCAAATCACCTCAATATCACCAAAAATTCTGGAAAAGCCTCACAAAATTGCAGAAAAATGCCACAAAATTCCATAAATCTTCTCAAAACCCTACCCAATTCCTGCAACATCTCGCAAAATCTCCACCAATAGCCAAAAAATTCAAGAAAAATCCTCCAAATTCACTGAATTTCCTCAATATCCCACCAAATTCCAGAACCATCTCACAAAATCTCAACAAATTTCCACAAAATCTAAGAAAATTCCACAAAATTCTTCAAGTCTCCTCCAAATCCCACAAAATTCAAGAGAAATCCTCAAAATTCCACAAAAATCCCACAAAATTCCTTCCATCTTCTCAGAACCTAAACAAACTCCTGCAACATCTCACAAAATCTCCACCAATTTCCAAACAATTCAAGAAAATCGCACAAAATTCTTCAAGTCTCCTCCAAATACCACAAACATCCCACAAACATCCCACAAACATCCCACAAACATCCCACAAACATCCCACAAAATTCAAGAGAAATCCCACAAAATTCAAAAGAAATCGCACAAAATCCTGTACAAGCCCCACACAATTCCCTAAATCTTCTCAAAACCCAACCACATTCCTGCAACATCTCACAAAATCTCTGGAAATTTCCACAAAATTCAAGAAGACTCTCACAAAATACTTGAAAGCTGCTGAAAATTCCACGAATATCCCACAAAAATCCCTAAATCTTCTCAAAACCCAACCACATTCCTGCAGCATCTCACAAAATCTCCACCAATATCCAAAAAATTCAAGAAAATTCCCTCCAAATTCTTCAAGTCTCCTCCAAATCCCACAAAATTCAAGACAAATCCTCAAAATCCCACAAAAATCCCACCAAATTCCAGAACCATCTCACAAAATCTCAACAAATTTCCACTAAATTCAAGAAAACTCTCACAAAGTTCTTGAAAGCCCCTCAAAATTCCAGAAAAATGCCACAAAATTCCCTACATCTTCTCAAAACCCAAACAAACTCCTGCAACATCTCACAAAATCTCCAACAATTTCCAAACAATTCAAGAAAAATCCCGCAAAATTCTTCAAGTCTCCTACAAATCCCAGAAAAATCCCACAAAATTCCAGAAACATCCCACCAAATCACCTCAATATCACCAAACATTCTGGAAAAGCCTCACAAAATTGCAGAAAAATGCCACAAAATTCCATAAATCTTCTCAAAACCCTACCAAATTCCTGCAACATCTCACAAAATCTCCACCAATAGCCAAAAAATTCAAGAAAAATCCCTCCAAATTCACTGAATTTCCTCAATATCCCACCAAATTCCAGAACCATCTCACAAAATCTCAACAAATTTCCACAAAATCTAAGAAAATTCCGCAAAATTCTTCAAGTCTCCTCCAAATCCCACAAAATTCAAGAGAAATCCTCAAAATTCCACAAAAATCCCACAACATTCCTTCCATCTTCTCAGAACCCAAACAAACTCCTGCAACATCTCACAAAATCTCCACCAATTTCCAAAAAATTCAAGAAAATCGCGCAAAATTCTTCAAGTCTCCTCCAAATACCACAAACATCCCACAAACATCCCACAAACATCCCACAAAATTCAAGAGAAATCCCACAAAATTCAAAAGAAATCGCACAAAATCCTGTACAAGCCCCACACAATTCCCTAAATCTTCTCAAAACCCAACCACATTCCTGCAACATCCCACAAAATCTCCAACAATTTCCACAAAATTCAAGAAGACTCTCACAAAATACTTGAAAGCTGCTGAAAATTCCACGAATATCCCACAAAAATCCCTAAATCTTCTCAAAACCCAACCACATTCCTGCAGCATCTCACAAAATCTCCACCAATATCCAAAAAATTCAAGAAAATTCCCTCCAAATTCTTCAAGTCTCCTCCAAATCCCACAAAATTCAAGACAAATCCTCAAAATCCCACAAAAATCCCACCAAATTCCAGAACCATCTCACAAAATCTCAACAAATTTCCACTAAATTCAAGAAAACTCTCACAAAGTTCTTGAAAGCCCCTCAAAATTCCAGAAAAATGCCACAAAATTCCCTACATCTTCTCAAAACCCAAACAAACTCCTGCAACATCTCACAAAATCTCCACCAATTTCCAAACAATTCAAGAAAAATCCCGCAAAATTCTTCAAGTCTCGTACAAATCCCAGAAAAATCCCACAAAATTCCAGAAACATCCCACCAAATCACCTCAATATCACCAAAAATTCTGGAAAAGCCTCACAAAATTGCAGAAAAATGCCACAAAATTCCATAAATCTTCTCAAAACCCTACCCAATTCCTGCAACATCTCGCAAAATCTCCACCAATAGCCAAAAAATTCAAGAAAAATCCTCCAAATTCACTGAATTTCCTCAATATCCCACCAAATTCCAGAACCATCTCACAAAATCTCAACAAATTTCCACAAAATCTAAGAAAATTCCACAAAATTCTTCAAGTCTCCTCCAAATCCCACAAAATTCAAGAGAAATCCTCAAAATTCCACAAAAATCCCACAAAATTCCTTCCATCTTCTCAGAACCTAAACAAACTCCTGCAACATCTCACAAAATCTCCACCAATTTCCAAACAATTCAAGAAAATCGCACAAAATTCTTCAAGTCTCCTCCAAATACCACAAACATCCCACAAACATCCCACAAACATCCCACAAACATCCCACAAACATCCCACAAAATTCAAGAGAAATCCCACAAAATTCAAAAGAAATCGCACAAAATCCTGTACAAGCCCCACACAATTCCCTAAATCTTCTCAAAACCCAACCACATTCCTGCAACATCTCACAAAATCTCTGGAAATTTCCACAAAATTCAAGAAGACTCTCACAAAATACTTGAAAGCTGCTGAAAATTCCACGAATATCCCACAAAAATCCCTAAATCTTCTCAAAACCCAACCACATTCCTGCAGCATCTCACAAAATCTCCACCAATATCCAAAAAATTCAAGAAAATTCCCTCCAAATTCTTCAAGTCTCCTCCAAATCCCACAAAATTCAAGACAAATCCTCAAAATCCCACAAAAATCCCACCAAATTCCAGAACCATCTCACAAAATCTGAACAAATTTCCACTAAATTCAAGAAAACTCTCACAAAGTTCTTGAAAGCCCCTCAAAATTCCAGAAAAATGCCACAAACTTCCCTACATCTTCTCAAAACCCAAACAAACTCCTGCAACATCTCACAAAATCTCCAACAATTTCCAAACAATTCAAGAAAAATCCCGCAAAATTCTTCAAGTCTCGTACAAATCCCAGAAAAATCCCACAAAATTCCAGAAACATCCCACCAAATCACCTCAATATCACCAAAAATTCTGGAAAAGCCTCACAAAATTGCAGAAAAATGCCACAAAATTCCCTAAACCTTCTCAAAACCCTACCCAATTCCTGCAACATCCCACAAAATCTCCAACAATTTCCACAAAATTCAAGAAAAATCCCTCAAAATTCACTGAATTTCCTCAATATCCCACCAAATTCCAGAACCATCTCACAAAATCTCAACAAATTTCCACAAAATCTAAGAAAATTCCGCAAAATTCTTCAAGTCTCCTCCAAATCCCACAAAATTCAAGAGAAATCCTCAAAATTCCACAAAAATCCCACAAAATTCCTTCCATCTTCTCAGAACCCAAACAAACTCCTGCAACATCTCACAAAATCTCCACCAATTTCCAAACAATTCAAGAAAATCGCGCAAAATTCTTCAAGTCTCCTCCAAATACCACAAACATCCCACAAACATCCCACAAACATCCCACAAACATCCCACAAAATTCAAGAGAAATCCCACAAAATTCAAAAGAAATCGCACAAAATCCCACCAAGCCCCACACAATTCCCTAAATCTTCTCAAAACCCAACCACATTCCTGCAACATCCCACAAAATCTCCAACAATTTCCACAAAATTCAAGAAGACTCTCACAAAATACTTGAAAGCTGCTGAAAATTCCACGAATATCCCACAAAAATCCCTAAATCTTCTCAAAACCCAACCACATTCCTGCAGCATCTCACAAAATCTCCACCAATATCCAAAAAATTCAAGAAAATTCCCTCCAAATTCTTCAAGTCTCCTCCAAATCCCACAAAATTCAAGACAAATCCTCAAAATCCCACAAAAATCCCACCAAATTCCAGAACCATCTCACAAAATCTCAACAAATTTCCACTAAATTCAAGAAAACTCTCACAAAGTTCTTGAAAGCCCCTCAAAATTCCAGAAAAATGCCACAAACTTCCCTACATCTTCTCAAAACCCAAACAAACTCCTGCAACATCTCACAAAATCTCCACCAATTTCCAAACAATTCAAGAAAAATCCCGCAAAATTCTTCAAGTCTCGTACAAATCCCAGAAAAATCCCACAAAATTCCAGAAACATCCCACCAAATCACCTCAATATCACCAAACATTCAGGAAAAGCCTCACAAAATTGCAGAAAAATGCCACAAAATTCCCTAAACCTTCTCAAAACCCTACCCAATTCCTGCAACATCCCACAAAATCTCCAACAATTTCCACAAAATTCAAGAAAAATCCCTCAAAATTCACTGAATTTCCTCAATATCCCACCAAATTCCAGAACCATCTCACAAAATCTCAAAAAATTTCCACTAAATCTAAGAAAATTCCCTCCAAATTCTTCAAGTCTCCTCCAAATCCCACAAAATTCAAGAGAAATCCTCAAAATTCCACAAAAATCCCACAAAATTCCTTCCATCTTCTCAGAACCCAAACAAACTCCTGCAACATCTCACAAAATCTCCACCAATTTCCAAACAATTCAAGAAAATTCCCTCCAAATTCTTCAAGTCTCCTCCAAATCCCACAAAATTCAAGACAAATCCTCAAAATCTCAGAAAAATCCCACAAAATTCCAGAAACATCCCACCAAATCACCTCAATATCACCAAACATTCTGGAAAAGCCTCACAAAATTGCAGAAAAATGCCACAAAATTCCATAAATCTTCTCAAAACCCTACCAAATTCCTGCAACATCTCACAAAATCTCCACCAATAGCCAAAAAATTCAAGAAAAATCCCTCCAAATTCACTGAATTTCCTCAATATCCCACCAAATTCCAGAACCATCTCACAAAATCTCAACAAATTTCCACAAAATCTAAGAAAATTCCGCAAAATTCTTCAAGTCTCCTCCAAATCCCACAAAATTCAAGAGAAATCCTCAAAATTCCACAAAAATCCCACAACATTCCTTCCATCTTCTCAGAACCCAAACAAACTCCTGCAACATCTCACAAAATCTCCACCAATTTCCAAAAAATTCAAGAAAATCGCGCAAAATTCTTCAAGTCTCCTCCAAATACCACAAACATCCCACAAACATCCCACAAACATCCCACAAACATCCCACAAACATCCCACAAAATTCAAGAGAAATCCCACAAAATTCAAAAGAAATCGCACAAAATCCTGTACAAG
Source organism: Cyanistes caeruleus (assembly GCF_971803275.1). Taxonomy (NCBI): domain Eukaryota; kingdom Metazoa; phylum Chordata; class Aves; order Passeriformes; family Paridae; genus Cyanistes; species Cyanistes caeruleus. The sequence goes on along the minus strand of NC_141702.1, from coordinate 87,953,931 downwards.
CCCCACACAATTCCCTAAATCTTCTCAAAACCCAACCACATTCCTGCAACATCCCACAAAATCTCCAACAATTTCCACAAAATTCAAGAAGACTCTCACAAAATACTTGAAAGCTGCTGAAAATTCCACGAATATCCCACAAAAATCCCTAAATCTTCTCAAAACCCAACCACATTCCTGCAGCATCTCACAAAATCTCCACCAATATCCAAAAAATTCAAGAAAATTCCCTCCAAATTCTTCAAGTCTCCTCCAAATCCCACAAAATTCAAGACAAATCCTCAAAATCCCACAAAAATCCCACCAAATTCCAGAACCATCTCACAAAATCTCAACAAATTTCCACTAAATTCAAGAAAACTCTCACAAAGTTCTTGAAAGCCCCTCAAAATTCCAGAAAAATGCCACAAAAACTTCCCTACATCTTCTCAAAACCGAAACAAACTCCTGCAACATCTCACAAAATCTCCACCAATTTCCAAACAATTCAAGAAAAATCCCGCAAAATTCTTCAAGTCTTGTACAAATCCCAGAAAAATCCCACAAAATTCCAGAAACATCCCACCAAATCACCTCAATATCACCAAACATTCTGGAAAAGCCTCACAAAATTGCAGAAAAATGCCACAAAATTCCCTAAACCTTCTCAAAACCCTACCCAATTCCTGCAACATCCCACAAAATCTCCAACAATTTCCAAAAAATTCAAGAAAAATCCCTCAAAATTCACTGAATTTCCTCAATATCCCACCAAATTCCAGAACCATCTCACAAAATCTCAACAAATTTCCACATAATCTAAGAAAATTCCCGCAAAATTCTTCAAGTCTCCTCCAAATCCCACAAAATTCAAGAGAAATCCTCAAAATTCCACAAAAATCCAACAAAATTCCTTCCATCTTCTCAAAACCCAAACAAATTCCTGCAACATCTCACAAAATCTCCACCAATTTCCAAACATTTCAAGAAAAATCCCGCAAAATTCTTCAAGTCTCCTCCAAATACCACAAACATCCTACAAACATCTCACAAACATCCCACAAACATCCCATAAAATTCAATAGAAATCCCACAAAATTCAAGAGAAATCCCACCAAATTCTGTACAAGCCCCACACAATTCCCTAAATCTTCTCAGAACCCAACCACATTCCTGCAACATCCCACAAAATCTCCGGAAATTTCCACAAAATTCAAGAAAATTCCCTCCAAATTCACTGAATTTCCTCAATATCCCACCAAACTCCAGAACCATCTCACAAAATCTCAACAAATTTCCAAAAAATTCAAAAAAACTCTCACAAAGTTCTTGAAAGCCCCTCAAAATTCCAGAAAAATGCCACAAAATTCCCTACATCTTCTCAAAACATTACAAAATTCTACAGACATCTCACAAAATCTCCACACATTTCCACAAAATCTAAGAAAATTCCCTCCAAATTCTTCAAGTCTCCTCCAAATCCCACAAAATTCAAGAGAAATCCTCAAAATTCCACAAAAATCCCACAAAATTCCTTCCATCTTCTCAGAACCCAAACAAACTCCTGCAACATCTCACAAAATCTCCACCAATTTCCAAACAATTCAAGAAAAATCCCGCAAAATTCTTCAAGTCTCCTCCAAATACCACAAACATCCCACAAACATCCCACAAACATCCCACAAACATCCCACAAACATCCCACAAAATTCAAGCGAAATCCCACAAAATTCAAAAGAAATCGAACAAAATCCTGTATAAGCCCCACACAATTCCCTAAATCTTCTCAAAACCCAACCACATTCCTGCAACATCCCACAAAATCTCCAACAATTTCCACAAAATTCAAGAAGACTCTCACAAAATACTTGAAAGCTGCTGAAAATTCCACGAATATCCCACAAAAATCCCTAAATCTTCTCAAAACCCAACCACATTCCTGCAGCATCTCACAAAATCTCCACCAATATCCAAAAAATTCAAGAAAATTCCCTCCAAATTCTTCAAGTCTCCTCCAAATCCCACAAAATTCAAGACAAATCCTCAAAATCCCACAAAAATCCCACCAAATTCCAGAACCATCTCACAAAATCTGAACAAATTTCCACTAAATTCAAGAAAACTCTCACAAAGTTCTTGAAAGCCCCTCAAAATTCCAGAAAAATGCCACAAACTTCCCTACATCTTCTCAAAACCCAAACAAACTCCTGCAACATCTCACAAAATCTCCAACAATTTCCAAACAATTCAAGAAAAATCCCGCAAAATTCTTCAAGTCTCGTACAAATCCCAGAAAAATCCCACAAAATTCCAGAAACATCCCACCAAATCACCTCAATATGACCAAAAATTCTGGAAAAGCCTCACAAAATTGCAGAAAAATGCCACAAAATTCCCTAAACCTTCTCAAAACCCTACCCAATTCCTGCAACATCCCACAAAATCTCCAACAATTTCCACAAAATTCAAGAAAAATCCCTCAAAATTCACTGAATTTCCTCAATATCCCACCAAATTCCAGAACCATCTCACAAAATCTCAACAAATTTCCACAAAATCTAAGAAAATTCCGCAAAATTCTTCAAGTCTCCTCCAAATCCCACAAAATTCAAGAGAAATCCTCAAAATTCCACAAAAATCCCACAAAATTCCTTCCATCTTCTCAGAACCCAAACAAACTCCTGCAACATCTCACAAAATCTCCACCAATTTCCAAACAATTCAAGAAAATCGCGCAAAATTCTTCAAGTCTCCTCCAAATACCACAAACATCCCACAAACATCCCACAAACATCCCACAAACATCCCACAAAATTCAAGAGAAATCCCACAAAATTCAAAAGAAATCGCACAAAATCCCACCAAGCCCCACACAATTCCCTAAATCTTCTCAAAACCCAACCACATTCCTGCAACATCCCACAAAATCTCCAACAATTTCCACAAAATTCAAGAAGACTCTCACAAAATACTTGAAAGCTGCTGAAAATTCCACGAATATCCCACAAAAATCCCTAAATCTTCTCAAAACCCAACCACATTCCTGCAGCATCTCACAAAATCTCCACCAATATCCAAAAAATTCAAGAAAATTCCCTCCAAATTCTTCAAGTCTCCTCCAAATCCCACAAAATTCAAGACAAATCCTCAAAATCCCACAAAAATCCCACCAAATTCCAGAACCATCTCACAAAATCTCAACAAATTTCCACTAAATTCAAGAAAACTCTCACAAAGTTCTTGAAAGCCCCTCAAAATTCCAGAAAAATGCCACAAACTTCCCTACATCTTCTCAAAACCCAAACAAACTCCTGCAACATCTCACAAAATCTCCACCAATTTCCAAACAATTCAAGAAAAATCCCGCAAAATTCTTCAAGTCTCGTACAAATCCCAGAAAAATCCCACAAAATTCCAGAAACATCCCACCAAATCACCTCAATATCACCAAACATTCAGGAAAAGCCTCACAAAATTGCAGAAAAATGCCACAAAATTCCCTAAACCTTCTCAAAACCCTACCCAATTCCTGCAACATCCCACAAAATCTCCAACAATTTCCACAAAATTCAAGAAAAATCCCTCAAAATTCACTGAATTTCCTCAATATCCCACCAAATTCCAGAACCATCTCACAAAATCTCAAAAAATTTCCACTAAATCTAAGAAAATTCCCTCCAAATTCTTCAAGTCTCCTCCAAATCCCACAAAATTCAAGAGAAATCCTCAAAATTCCACAAAAATCCCACAAAATTCCTTCCATCTTCTCAAAACCCAAACAAATTCCTGCAACATCTCACAAAATCTCCACCAATTTCCAAACATTTCAAGAAAAATCCCGCAAAATTCTTCAAGTCTCCTCCAAATACCACAAACATCCTACAAACATCTCACAAACATCCCACAAACATCCCATTAAATTCAAGAGAAATCCCACAAAATTCAAGAGAAATCCCACCAAATTCTGTACAAGCCCCACACAATTCCCTAAATCTTCTCAGAACCCAACCACATTCCTGCAACATCCCACAAAATCTCCAACAATTTCCACAAAATTCAAGAAAATTCCCTCCAAATTCACTGAATTTCCTCAATATCCCACCAAACTCCAGAACCATCTCACAAAATCTCAACAAATTTCCAAAAAATTCAAAAAAACTCTCACAAAGTTCTTGAAAGCCCCTCAAAATTCCAGAAAAATGCCACAAAATTCCCTACATCTTCTCAAAACATTACAAAATTCTACAGACATCTCACAAAATCTCCACACATTTCCACAAAATCTAAGAAAATTCCCGCAAAATTCTTCAAGTCTCCTCCAAATCCCACAAAATTCAAGAGAAATCCTCAAAATTCCACAAAAATCCAACAAAATTCCCTACATCTTCTCAAAATCCAAACAAATTCCTGAAACATCTCACAAAATCTCCACCAATTTCCACAACATTTAGGAAAAATCCCTCCAACTTCTTCAAGTCTCCTCCAAATCCCACAAAATTCAAGAGAATTCCTCAAAATTCCACAAAAATCCCACCAAATTCCTGCAACATCTCACAAAATCTCCGGAAATTTCCACAAAATTCAAGAAGACTCTCACAAAATACTTGAAAGCTGCTGAAAATTCCACGAATATCCCACAAAAATCCCTAAATCTTCTCAAAACCCAACCACATTCCTGCAGCATCTCACAAAATCTCCACCAATATCCAAAAAATTCAAGAAAATTCCCTCCAAATTCTTCAAGTCTCCTCCAAATCCCACAAAATTCAAGACAAATCCTCAAAATCCCACAAAAATCCCACCAAATTCCAGAACCATCTCACAAAATCTCAACAAATTTCCACTAAATTCAAGAAAACTCTCACAAAGTTCTTGAAAGCCCCTCAAAATTCCAGAAAAATGCCACAAAATTCCCTACATCTTCTCAAAACCCAAACAAACTCCTGCAACATCTCACAAAATCTCCACCAATTTCCAAACAATTCAAGAAAAATCCCGCAAAATTCTTCAAGTCTCGTACAAATCCCAGAAAAATCCCACAAAATTCCAGAAACATCCCACCAAATCACCTCAATATCACCAAAAATTCTGGAAAAGCCTCACAAAATTGCAGAAAAATGCCACAAAATTCCATAAATCTTCTCAAAACCCTACCAAATTCCTGCAACATCTCACAAAATCTCCACCAATAGCCAAAAAATTCAAGAAAAATCCCTCCAAATTCACTGAATTTCCTCAATATCCCACCAAATTCCAGAACCATCTCACAAAATCTCAACAAATTTCCACAAAATCTAAGAAAATTCCGCAAAATTCTTCAAGTCTCCTCCAAATCCCACAAAATTCAAGAGAAATCCTCAAAATTCCACAAAAATCCCACAACATTCCTTCCATCTTCTCAGAACCCAAACAAACTCCTGCAACATCTCACAAAATCTCCACCAATTTCCAAAAAATTCAAGAAAATCGCGCAAAATTCTTCAAGTCTCCTCCAAATACCACAAACATCCCACAAACATCCCACAAACATCCCACAAACATCCCACAAACATCCCACAAAATTCAAGAGAAATCCCACAAAATTCAAAAGAAATCGCACAAAATCCTGTACAAGCCCCACACAATTCCCTAAATCTTCTCAAAACCCAACCACATTCCTGCAACATCCCACAAAATCTCCAACAATTTCCACAAAATTCAAGAAGACTCTCACAAAATACTTGAAAGCTGCTGAAAATTCCACGAATATCCCACAAAAATCCCTAAATCTTCTCAAAACCCAACCACATTCCTGCAGCATCTCACAAAATCTCCACCAATATCCAAAAAATTCAAGAAAATTCCCTCCAAATTCTTCAAGTCTCCTCCAAATCCCACAAAATTCAAGATAAATCCTCAAAATCCCACAAAAATCCCACCAAATTCCAGAACCATCTCACAAAATCTGAACAAATTTCCACTAAATTCAAGAAAACTCTCACAAAGTTCTTGAAAGCCCCTCAAAATTCCAGAAAAATGCCACAAAAACTTCCCTACATCTTCTCAAAACCGAAACAAACTCCTGCAACATTTCACAAAATCTCCAACAATTTCCAAACAATTCAAGAAAAATCCCGCAAAATTCTTCAAGTCTTGTACAAATCCCAGAAAAATCCCACAAAATTCCAGAAACATCCCACCAAATCACCTCAATACACCAAACAATCTGGAAAAGCCTCACAAAATTGCAGAAAAATGCCACAAAATTCCCTAAACCTTCTCAAAACCCTACCCAATTCCTGCAACATCCCACAAAATCTCCAACAATTTCCACAAAATTCAAGAAAAATCCCTCAAAGTTCTTGAAGGTTTAGGGAATATTGTGGCATTTTTCTGCAATTTTGTGAGGCTTTTCCAGAATTTTTGGTGATATTGAGGTGATTTGGTGGGATGTTTCTGGAATTTTGTGGGATTTTTCTGGGATTTGTACGAGACTTGAAGAATTTTGCGGGATTTTTCTTGAATTGTTTGGAAATTGGTGGAGATTTTGTGAGATGTTGCAGGAGTTTGTTTGGGTTCTGAGAAGATGGAAGGAATTTTGTGGGATTTTTGTGGAATTTTGAGGATTTCTCTTGAATTTTGTGGGATTTGGAGGAGACTTGAAGAATTTTGTGGAATTTTCTTAGATTTTGTGGAAATTTGTTGAGATTTTGTGAGATGGTTCTGGAATTTGGTGGGATATTGAGGAAATTCAGTGAATTTGGAGGATTTTTCTTGAATTTTTTGGCTATTGGTGGAGATTTTGCGAGATGTTGCAGGAATTGGGTAGGGTTTTGAGAAGATTTATGGAATTTTGTGGCATTTTTCTGCAATTTTGTGAGGCTTTTCCAGAATTTTTGGTGATATTGAGGTGATTTGGTGGGATGTTTCTGGAATTTTGTGGGATTTTTCTGGGATTTGTACGAGACTTGAAGAATTTTGCGGGATTTTTCTTGAATTGTTTGGAAATTGGTGGAGATTTTGTGAGATGTTGCAGGAGTTTGTTTGGGTTTTGAGAAGATGTAGGGAATTTTGTGGCATTTTTCTGGAATTTTGAGGGGCTTTCAAGAACTTTGTGAGAGTTTTCTTGAATTTAGTGGAAATTTGTTGAGATTTTGTGAGATGGTTCTGGAATTTGGTGGGATTTTTGTGGGATTTTGAGGATTTGTCTTGAATTTTGTGGGATTTGGAGGAGACTTGAAGAATTTGGAGGGAATTTTCTTGAATTTTTTGGATATTGGTGGAGATTTTGTGAGATGCTGCAGGAATGTGGTTGGGTTTTGAGAAGATTTAGGGATTTTTGTGGGATATTCGTGGAATTTTCAGCAGCTTTCAAGTATTTTGTGAGAGTCTTCTTGAATTTTGTGGAAATTTCCGGAGATTTTGTGAGATGTTGCAGGAATTTGGTGGGATTTTTGTGGAATTTTGAGGAATTCTCTTGAATTTTGTGGGATTTGGAGGAGACTTGAAGAAGTTGGAGGGATTTTTCCTAAATGTTGTGGAAATTGGTGGAGATTTTGTGAGATGTTTCAGGAATTTGTTTGGATTTTGAGAAGATGTAGGGAATTTTGTTGGATTTTTGTGGAATTTTGAGGATTTCTCTTGAATTTTGTGGGATTTGGAGGAGACTTGAAGAATTTTGCGGGAATTTTCTTAGATTTTGTGGAAATGTGTGGAGATTTTGTGAGATGTCTGTAGAATTTTGTAATGTTTTGAGAAGATGTAGGGAATTTTGTGGCATTTTTCTGGAATTTTGAGGGGCTTTCAAGAACTTTGTGAGAGTTTTTTTGAATTTTTTGGAAATTTGTTGAGATTTTGTGAGATGGTTCTGGAGTTTGGTGGGATATTGAGGAAATTCAGTGAATTTGGAGGGAATTTTCTTGAATTTTGTGGAAATTTCCGGAGATTTTGTGGGATGTTGCAGGAATGTGGTTGGGTTCTGAGAAGATTTAGGGAATTGTGTGGGGCTTGTACAGAATTTGGTGGGATTTCTCTTGAATTTTGTGGGATTTCTATTGAATTTTATGGGATGTTTGTGGGATGTTTGTGAGATGTTTGTAGGATGTTTGTGGTATTTGGAGGAGACTTGAAGAATTTTGCGGGATTTTTCTTGAAATGTTTGGAAATTGGTGGAGATTTTGTGAGATGTTGCAGGAATTTGTTTGGGTTTTGAGAAGATGGAAGGAATTTTGTTGGATTTTTGTGGAATTTTGAGGATTTCTCTTGAATTTTGTGGGATTTGGAGGAGACTTGAAGAATTTTGCGGGAATTTTCTTAGATTATGTGGAAATTTGTTGAGATTTTGTGAGATGGTTCTGGAATTTGGTGGGATATTGAGGAAATTCAGTGAATTTTGAGGGATTTTTCTTGAATTTTGTGGAAATTGTTGGAGATTTTGTGGGATGTTGCAGGAATTGGGTAGGGTTTTGAGAAGGTTTAGGGAATTTTGTGGCATTTTTCTGCAATTTTGTGAGGCTTTTCCAGAATTTTTGGTGATATTGAGGTGATTTGGTGGGATGTTTCTGGAATTTTGTGGGATTTTTCTGGGATTTGTACGAGACTTGAAGAATTTTGCGGGATTTTTCTTGAATTGTTTGGAAATTGTTGGAGATTTTGTGAGATGTTGCAGGAGTTTGTTTGGGTTTTGAGAAGATGTAGGGAAGTTTGTGGCATTTTTCTGGAATTTTGAGGGGCTTTCAAGAACTTTGTGAGAGTTTTCTTGAATTTAGTGGAAATTTGTTGAGATTTTGTGAGATGGTTCTGGAATTTGGTGGGATTTTTGTGGGATTTTGAGGATTTGTCTTGAATTTTGTGGGATTTGGAGGAGACTTGAAGAATTTGGAGGGAATTTTCTTGAATTTTTTGGATATTGGTGGAGATTTTGTGAGATGCTGCAGGAATGTGGTTGGGTTTTGAGAAGATTTAGGGATTTTTGTGGGATATTCGTGGAATTTTCAGCAGCTTTCAAGTATTTTGTGAGAGTCTTCTTGAATTTTGTGGAAATTTCCGGAGATTTTGTGAGATGTTGCAGGAATGTGGTTGGGTTTTAGAAGATTTAGGGAATTGTGTGGGGCTTGTACAGGATTTTGTGCGATTTCTTTTGAATTTTGTGGGATTTCTCTTGAATTTTGTGGGATGTTTGTGGGATGTTTGTGGGATGTTTGTGGGATGTTTGTGGGATGTTTGTGGTATTTGGAGGAGACTTGAAGAATTTTGCGGGATTTTTCTTGAATTGTTTGGAAATTGGTGGAGATTTTGTGAGATGTTGCAGGAGTTTGTTTGGGTTCTGAGAAGATGGAAGGAATTTTTTTGGATTTTTGTGGAATTTTGAGGATTTGTCTTGAATTTTGTGGGATTTGGAGGAGACTTGAAGAATTTTGTGGAATTTTCTTAGATTTTGTGGAAATTTGTTGAGATTTTGTGAGATGGTTCTGGAATTTGGTGGGATATTGAGGAAATTCAGTGAATTTTGAGGGATTTTTCTTGAATTTTTTGGCTGTTGGTGGAGATTTTGTGAGATGTTCCAGGAATTTGGTAGGGTTTTGAGAAGATTTATGGAATTTTGTGGCATTTTTCTGCAATTTTGTGAGGCTTTTCCAGAATTTTTGGTGATATTGAGGTGATTTGGTGGGATGTTTCTGGAATTTTGTGGGATTTTTCTGGGATTTGTACGAGACTTGAAGAATTTTGCGGGATTTTTCTTGAATTGTTTGGAAATTGGTGGAGATTTTGTGAGATGTTGCAGGAGTTTGTTTGGGTTCTGAGAAGATGGAAGGAATTTTTTTGGATTTTTGTGGAATTTTGAGGATTTGTCTTGAATTTTGTGGGATTTGGAGGAGACTTGAAGAATTTTGCGGAATTTTCTTGAATTTTGTGGAAATTTGTTGAGATTTTGTGAGATGGTTCTGGAATTTGGTGGGATATTGAGGAAATTCAGTGAATTTTGAGGGATTTTTCTTCAATTTTGTGGAAATTGTTGGAGATTTTGTGAGATGTTGCAGGAATTTGGTAGGGTTTTGAGAAGGTTTAGGGAATTTTGTGGCATTTTTCTGCAATTTTGTGAGGCTTTTCCAGAATGTTTGGTGATATTGAGGTGATTTGGTGGGAGGTTTCTGGAATTTTGTGGGATTTTTCTGGGATTTGTACGAGACTTGAAGAATTTTGCGGGATTTTTCTTGAATTGTTTGGAAATTGGTGGAGATTTTGTGAGATGTTGCAGGAGTTTGTTTGGGTTTTGAGAAGATGTAGGGAATTTTGTGGCATTTTTCTGGAATTTTGAGGGGCTTTCAAGAACTTTGTGAGAGTTTTCTTGAATTTAGTGGAAATTTGTTGAGATTTTGTGAGATGGTTCTGGAATTTGGTGGGATTTTTGTGGGATTTTGAGGATTTGTCTTGAATTTTGTGGGATTTGGAGGAGACTTGAAGAATTTGGAGGGAATTTTCTTAGATTTTGTGGAAATTTGTTGAGATTTTGTGAGATGGTTCTGGAATTTGGTGGGATATTGAGGAAATTCAGTGAATTTTGAGGGATTTTTCTTGAATTTTGTGGAAATTGTTGGAGATTTTGTGGGATGTTGCAGGAATTGGGTAGGGTTTTGAGAAGGTTTAGGGAATTTTGTGGCATTTTTCTGCAATTTTGTGAGGCTTTTCCAGAATTTTTGGTGATATTGAGGTGATTTGGTGGGATGTTTCTGGAATTTTGTGGGATTTTTCTGGGATTTGTAGGAGACTTGAAGTATTTTGCGGGATTTTTCTTGAATTGTTTGGAAATTGGTGGAGATTTTGTGAGATGTTGCAGGAGTTTGTTTGGGTTTTGAGAAGATGTAGGGAAGTTTGTGGCATTTTTCTGGAATTTTGAGGGGCTTTCAAGAACTTTGTGAGAGTTTTCTTGAATTTAGTGGAAATTTGTTGAGATTTTGTGAGATGGTTCTGGAATTTGGTGGGATTTTTGTGGGATTTTGAGGATTTCTCTTGAATTTTGTGGGATTTGGAGGAGACTTGAAGAATTTGGAGGGAATTTTCTTGAATTTTTTGGATATTGGTGGAGATTTTGTGAGATGCTGCAGGAATGTGGTTGGGTTTTGAGAAGATTTAGGGATTTTTGTGGGATATTCGTGGAATTTTCAGCAGCTTTCAAGTATTTTGTGAGAGTCTTCTTGAATTTTGTGGGAATTTCCGGAGATTTTGTGAGATGTTGCAGGAATTTTGTGGGATTTTTGTGGAATTTTGAGGATTTCTCTTGAATTTTGTGGGATTTGGAGGAGACTTGAAGAAGTTGGAGGGATTTTTCCTAAATGTTGTGGAAATTGGTGGAGATTTTGTGAGATGTTTCAGGAATTTGTTTGGATTTTGAGAAGATGTAGGGAATTTTGTTGGATTTTTGTGGAATTTTGAGGATTTCTCTTGAATTTTGTGGGATTTGGAGGAGACTTGAAGAATTTTGCGGGAATTTTCTTAGATTTTGTGGAAATGTGTGGAGATTTTGTGAGATGTCTGTAGAATTTTGTGGGGTTTTGAGAAGATGTAGGGAATTTTGTGGCATTTTTCTGGAATTTTGAGGGGCTTTCAAGAACTTTGTGAGAGTTTTTTTGAATTTTTTGGAAATTTGTTGAGATTTTGTGAGATGGTTCTGGAGTTTGGTGGGATATTGAGGAAATTCAGTGAATTTGGAGGGAATTTTCTTGAATTTTGTGGAAATTGTTGGAGATTTTGTGGGATGTTGCAGGAATGTGGTTGGGTTCTGAGAAGATTTAGGGAATTGTGTGGGGCTTGTACAGAATTTGGTGGGATTTCTCTTGAATTTTGTGGGATTTCTATTGAATTTTATGGGATGTTTGTGGGATGTTTGTGAGATGTTTGTAGGATGTTTGTGGTATTTGGAGGAGACTTGAAGAATTTTGCGTGATTTTTCTTGAAATGTTTGGAAATTGGTGGAAATTTTGTGAGATGTTGCAGGAATTTGTTTGGGTTTTGAGAAGATGGAAGGAATTTTGTGGGATTTTTGTGGAATTTTGAGGATTTGTCTTGAATTTTGTGGGATTTGGAGGAGACTTGAAGAATTTTGCGGGAATTTTCTTAGATTTAGTGGAAATTTGTTGAGATTTTGTGAGATGGTTCTGGAATTTGGTGGGATATTGAGGAAATTCAGTGAATTTTGAGGGATTTTTCTTGAATTTTGTGGAAATTGTTGGAGATTTTGTGGGATGTTGCAGGAATTGGGTAGGGTTTTGAGAAGGTTTAGGGAATTTTGTGGCATTTTTCTGCAATTTTGTGAGGCTTTTCCAGAACTTTTGGTGATATTGAGGTGATTTGGTGGGATGTTTCTGGAATTTTGTGGGATTTTTCTGGGATTTGGAGGAGACTTGAAGAATTTTGCGGAATTTTTCTTGAATTGTTTGGAAATTGGTGGAGATTTTGTGAGATGTTGCAGGAGTTTGTTTGGGTTTTGAGAAGATGTAGGTTATTTTGTGGCATTTTTCTGGAATTTTGAGGGGCTTTCAAGAACTTTGTGAGAGTTTTCTTGAATTTAGTGGAAATTTGTTGAGATTTTGTGAGATGGTTCTGGAATTTGGTGGGATTTTTGTGGGATTTTGAGGATTTGTCTTGAATTTTGTGGGATTTGGAGGAGACTTGAAGAATTTGGAGGGAATTTTCTTGAATTTTTTGGATATTGGTGGAGATTTTGTGAGATGCTGCAGGAATGTGGTTGGGTTTTGAGAAGATTTAGGGATTTTTGTGGGATATTCGTGGAATTTTCAGCAGCTTTCAAGTATTTTGTGAGAGTCTTCTTGAATTTTGTGGAAATTTCCAGAGATTTTGTGGGATGTTGCAGGAATGTGGTTGGGTTTTGAGAAGATTTAGGGAATTGTGTGGGGCTTGTACAGGATTTTGTGCGATTTCTTTTGAATTTTGTGGGATTTCTCTTGAATTTTGTGGGATGTTTGTGGGATGTTTGTGGGATGTTTGTGGGATGTTTGTGGGATGTTTGTGGTATTTGGAGGAGACTTGAAGAATTTTGCGGGATTTTTCTTGAATTGTTTGGAAATTGGTGGAGATTTTGTGAGATGTTGCAGGAGTTTGTTTGGGTTCTGAGAAGATGGAAGGAATTTTGTGGGATTTTTGTGGAATTTTGAGGATTTCTCTTGAATTTTGTGGGATTTGGAGGAGACTTGAAGAATTTTGTGGAATTTTCTTAGATTTTGTGGAAATTTGTTGAGATTTTGTGAGATGGCTCTGGAATTTGGTGGGATATTGAGGAAATTCAGTGAATTTGGAGGGATTTTTCTTGAATTTTGTGGAAATTGTTGGAGATTTTGTGGGACGTTGCAGGAATTGGGTAGGGTTTTGAGAAGGTTTAGGGAATTTTGTGGCATTTTTCTGCAATTTTGTGAGGCTTTTCCAGAATGTTTGGTGATATTGAGGTGATTTGGTGGGATGTTTCTGGAATTTTGTGGGATTTTTCTGGGATTTGTACGAGACTTGAAGAATTTTGCGGGATTTTTCTTGAATTGTTTGGAAATTGGTGGAGATTTTGTGAGATGTTGCAGGAGTTTGTTTGGGTTTTGAGAAGATGTAGGGAAGTTTGTGGCATTTTTCTGGAATTTTGAGGGGCTTTCAAGAACTTTGTGAGAGTTTTCTTGAATTTAGTGGAAATTTGTTGAGATTTTGTGAGATGGTTCTGGAATTTGGTGGGATTTTTGTGGGATTTTGAGGATTTGTCTTGAATTTTGTGGGATTTGGAGGAGACTTGAAGAATTTGGAGGGAATTTTCTTGAATTTTTTGGATATTGGTGGAGATTTTGTGAGATGCTGCAGGAATGTGGTTGGGTTTTGAGAAGATTTAGGGATTTTTGTGGGATATTCGTGGAATTTTCAGCAGCTTTCAAGTATTTTGTGAGAGTCTTCTTGAATTTTGTGGAAATTGTTGGAGATTTTGTGGGATGTTGCAGGAATGTGGTTGGGTTTTGAGAAGATTTAGGGAATTGTGTGGGGCTTGGTGGGATTTCTTTTGAATTTTGTGGGATTTCTCTTGAATTTTGTGGGAAGTTTGTGGGATGTTTGTGGGATGTTTGTGGGATGTTTGTGGTATTTGGAGGAGACTTGAAGAATTTTGCGGGATTTTTCTTGAATTGTTTGGAAATTGGTGGAGATTTTGTGAGATGTTGCAGGAGTTTGTTTGGGTTCTGAGAAGATGGAAGGAATTTTGTGGGATTTTTGTGGAATTTTGAGGATTTCTCTTGAATTTTGTGGGATTTGGAGGAGACTTGAAGAATTTGGAAGGAATTTTCTTGAATTTTTTGGATATTGGTGGAGATTTTGTGAGATGGTTCTGGAATTTGGTGGGATATTGAGGAAATTCAGTGAATTTGGAGGGATTTTTCTTGAATTTTTTAGCTATTGGTAGAGATTTTGTGAGATGTTGCAGGAATTAGGTAGGGTTTTGAGAAGATTTATGGAATTTTGTGGCATTTTTCTGTAATTTTGTGAGGCTTTTCCAGAATGTTTGGTGATATTGAGGTGATTTGGTGGGATGTTTCTGGAATTTTGTGGGATTTTTCTGGGATTTGTACGAGACTTGAAGAATTTTGCGGGATTTTTCTTGAATTGTTTGGAAATTGTTGGAGATTTTGTGAGATGTTGCAGGAGTTTGTTTGGGTTTTGAGAAGATGTAGGGAAGTTTGTGGCATTTTTCTGGAATTTTGAGGGGCTTTCAAGAACTTTGTGAGAGTTTTCTTGAATTTAGTGGAAATTTGTTGAGATTTTGTGAGATGGTTCTGGAATTTGGTGGGATTTTTGTGGGATTTTGAGGATTTGTCTTGAATTTTGTGGGATTTGGAGGAGACTTGAAGAATTTGGAGGGAATTTTCTTGAATTTTTTGGATATTGGTGGAGATTTTGTGAGATGCTGCAGGAATGTGGTTGGGTTTTGAGAAGATTTAGGGATTTTTGTGGGATATTCGTGGAATTTTCAGCAGCTTTCAAGTATTTTGTGAGAGTCTTCTTGAATTTTGTGGAAATTTCCGGAGATTTTGTGAGATGTTGCAGGAATTTTGTGGGATTTTTGTGGAATTTTGAGGAATTCTCTTGAATTTTGTGGGATTTGGAGGAGACTTGAAGAAGTTGGAGGGATTTTTCCTAAATGTTGTGGAAATTGGTGGAGATTTTGTGAGATGTTTCAGGAATTTGTTTGGATTTTGAGAAGATGTAGGGAATTTTGTTGGATTTTTGTGGAATTTTGAGGATTTCTCTTGAATTTTGTGGGATTTGGAGGAGACTTGAAGAATTTTGCGGGAATTTTCTTAGATTTTGTGGAAATGTGTGGAGATTTTGTGAGATGTCTGTAGAATTTTGTAATGTTTTGAGAAGATGTAGGGAATTTTGTGGCATTTTTCTGGAATTTTGAGGGGCTTTCAAGAACTTTGTGAGAGTTTTTTTGAATTTTTTGGAAATTTGTTGAGATTTTGTGAGATGGTTCTGGAGTTTGGTGGGATATTGAGGAAATTCAGTGAATTTGGAGGGAATTTTCTTGAATTTTGTGGAAATTGTTGGAGATTTTGTGGGATGTTGCAGGAATGTGGTTGGGTTCTGAGAAGATTTAGGGAATTGTGTGGGGCTTGTACAGAATTTGGTGGGATTTCTCTTGAATTTTGTGGGATTTCTATTGAATTTTATGGGATGTTTGTGGGATGTTTGTGAGATGTTTGTAGGATGTTTGTGGTATTTGGAGGAGACTTGAAGAATTTTGCAGGATTTTTCTTGAAATGTTTGGAAATTGGTGGAGATTTTGTGAGATGTTGCAGGAATTTGTTTGGGTTTTGAGAAGATGGAAGGAATTTTGTTGGATTTTTGTGGAATTTTGAGGATTTCTCTTGAATTTTGTGGGATTTGGAGGAGACTTGAAGAATTTTGCGGGAATTTTCTTAGATTATGTGGAAATTTGTTGAGATTTTGTGAGATGGTTCTGGAATTTGGTGGGATATTGAGGAAATTCAGTGAATTTTGAGGGATTTTTCTTGAATTTTGTGGAAATTGTTGGAGATTTTGTGGGATGTTGCAGGAATTGGGTAGGGTTTTGAGAAGGTTTAGGGAATTTTGTGGCATTTTTCTGCAATTTTGTGAGGCTTTTCCAGAATTTTTGGTGATATTGAGGTGATTTGGTGGGATGTTTCTGGAATTTTGTGGGATTTTTCTGGGATTTGTACGAGACTTGAAGAATTTTGCGGGATTTTTCTTGAATTGTTTGGAAATTGTTGGAGATTTTGTGAGATGTTGCAGGAGTTTGTTTGGGTTTTGAGAAGATGTAGGGAAGTTTGTGGCATTTTTCTGGAATTTTGAGGGGCTTTCAAGAACTTTGTGAGAGTTTTCTTGAATTTAGTGGAAATTTGTTGAGATTTTGTGAGATGGTTCTGGAATATGGTGGGATTTTTGTGGGATTTTGAGGATTTCTCTTGAATTTTGTGGGATTTGGAGGAGACTTGAAGAATTTGGAGGGAATTTTCTTGAATTTTTTGGATATTGGTGGAGATTTTGTGAGATGCTGCAGGAATGTGGTTGGGTTTTGAGAAGATTTAGGGATTTTTGTGGGATATTCGTGGAATTTTCAGCAGCTTTCAAGTATTTTGTGAGAGTCTTCTTGAATTTTGTGGAAATTTCCGGAGATTTTGTGAGATGTTGCAGGAATGTGGTTGGGTTTTAGAAGATTTAGGGAATTGTGTGGGGCTTGTACAGGATTTTGTGCGATTTCTTTTGAATTTTGTGGGATTTCTCTTGAATTTTGTGGGATGTTTGTGGGATGTTTGTGGGATGTTTGTGGGATGTTTGTGGGATGTTTGTGGTATTTGGAGGAGACTTGAAGAATTTTGCGGGATTTTTCTTGAATTGTTTGGAAATTGGTGGAGATTTTGTGAGATGTTGCAGGAGTTTGTTTGGGTTCTGAGAAGATGGAAGGAATTTTTTTGGATTTTTGTGGAATTTTGAGGATTTGTCTTGAATTTTGTGGGATTTGGAGGAGACTTGAAGAATTTTGTGGAATTTTCTTAGATTTTGTGGAAATTTGTTGAGATTTTGTGAGATGGTTCTGGAATTTGGTGGGATATTGAGGAAATTCAGTGAATTTTGAGGGATTTTTCTTGAATTTTTTGGCTATTGGTGGAGATTTTGTGAGATGTTCCAGGAATTTGGTAGGGTTTTGAGAAGATTTATGGAATTTTGTGGCATTTTTCTGCAATTTTGTGAGGCTTTTCCAGAATTTTTGGTGATATTGAGGTGATTTGGTGGGATGTTTCTGGAATTTTGTGGGATTTTTCTGGGATTTGTACGAGACTTGAAGAATTTTGCGGGATTTTTCTTGAATTGTTTGGAAATTGGTGGAGATTTTGTGAGATGTTGCAGGAGTTTGTTTGGGTTTTGAGAAGATGTAGGGAATTTTGTGGCATTTTTCTGGAATTTTGAGGGGCTTTCAAGAACTTTGTGAGAGTTTTCTTGAATTTAGTGGAAATTTGTTGAGATTTTGTGAGATGGTTCTGGAATTTGGTGGGATTTTTGTGGGATTTTGAGGATTTGTCTTGAATTTTGTGGGATTTGGAGGAGACTTGAAGAATTTGGAGGGAATTTTCTTGAATTTTTTGGATATTGGTGGAGATTTTGTGAGATGCTGCAGGAATGTGGTTGGGTTTTGAGAAGATTTAGGGATTTTTGTGGGATATTCGTGGAATTTTCAGCAGCTTTCAAGTATTTTGTGAGAGTCTTCTTGAATTTTGTGGAAATTGTTGGAGATTTTGTGGGATGTTGCAGGAATGTGGTTGGGTTCTGAGAAGATTTAGGGAATTGTGTGGGGCTTGTACAGGATTTTGTGCGATTTCTTTTGAATTTTGTGGGATTTCTCTTGAATTTTGTGGGATGTTTGTGGGATGTTTGTGGGATGTTTGTGGGATGTTTGTGGGATGTTTGTGGTATTTGGAGGAGACTTGAAGAATTTTGCGCGATTTTCTTGAATTGTTTGGAAATTGGTGGAGATTTTGTGAGATGTTGCAGGAGTTTGTTTGGGTTCTGAGAAGATGGAAGGAATTTTGTGGGATTTTTGTGGAATTTTGAGGATTTCTCTTGAATTTTGTGGGATTTGGAGGAGACTTGAAGAATTTTGCGGAATTTTCTTAGATTATGTGGAAATTTGTTGAGATTTTGTGAGATGGTTCTGGAATTTGGTGGGATATTGAGGAAATTCAGTGAATTTGGAGGGATTTTTCTTGAATTTTGTGGAAATTGTTGGAGATTTTGTGGGATGTTGCAGGAATTGGGTAGGGTTTTGAGAAGGTTTAGGGAATTTTGTGGCATTTTTCTGCAATTTTGTGAGGCTTTTCCAGAATTTTTGGTGATATTGAGGTGATTTGGTGGGATGTTTCTGGAATTTTGTGGGATTTTTCTGGGATTTGTACGAGACTTGAAGAATTTTGCGGGATTTTTCTTGAATTGTTTGGAAATTGTTGGAGATTTTGTGAGATGTTGCAGGAGTTTGTTTGGGTTTTGAGAAGATGTAGGGAAGTTTGTGGCATTTTTCTGGAATTTTGAGGGGCTTTCAAGAACTTTGTGAGAGTTTTCTTGAATTTAGTGGAAATTTGTTCAGATTTTGTGAGATGGTTCTGGAGTTTGGTGGGATATTGAGGAAATTCAGTGAATTTGGAGGGAATTTTCTTGAATTTTGTGGAAATTGTTGGAGATTTTGTGGGATGTTGCAGGAATGTGGTTGGGTTCTGAGAAGATTTAGGGAATTGTGTGGGGCTTGTACAGAATTTGGTGGGATTTCTCTTGAATTTTGTGGGATTTCTATTGAATTTTATGGGATGTTTGTGGGATGTTTGTGAGATGTTTGTAGGATGTTTGTGGTATTTGGAGGAGACTTGAAGAATTTTGCAGGATTTTTCTTGAAATGTTTGGAAATTGGTGGAGATTTTGTGAGATGTTGCAGGAATTTGTTTGGGTTTTGAGAAGATGGAAGGAATTTTGTTGGATTTTTGTGGAATTTTGAGGATTTCTCTTGAATTTTGTGGGATTTGGAGGAGACTTGAAGAATTTTGCGGGAATTTTCTTAGATTATGTGGAAATTTGTTGAGATTTTGTGAGATGGTTCTGGAATTTGGTGGGATATTGAGGAAATTCAGTGAATTTTGAGGGATTTTTCTTGAATTTTGTGGAAATTGTTGGAGATTTTGTGGGATGTTGCAGGAATTGGGTAGGGTTTTGAGAAGGTTTAGGGAATTTTGTGGCATTTTTCTGCAATTTTGTGAGGCTTTTCCAGAATTTTTGGTGATATTGAGGTGATTTGGTGGGATGTTTCTGGAATTTTGTGGGATTTTTCTGGGATTTGTACGAGACTTGAAGAATTTTGCGGGATTTTTCTTGAATTGTTTGGAAATTGTTGGAGATTTTGTGAGATGTTGCAGGAGTTTGTTTGGGTTTTGAGAAGATGTAGGGAAGTTTGTGGCATTTTTCTGGAATTTTGAGGGGCTTTCAAGAACTTTGTGAGAGTTTTCTTGAATTTAGTGGAAATTTGTTGAGATTTTGTGAGATGGTTCTGGAATATGGTGGGATTTTTGTGGGATTTTGAGGATTTCTCTTGAATTTTGTGGGATTTGGAGGAGACTTGAAGAATTTGGAGGGAATTTTCTTGAATTTTTTGGATATTGGTGGAGATTTTGTGAGATGCTGCAGGAATGTGGTTGGGTTTTGAGAAGATTTAGGGATTTTTGTGGGATATTCGTGGAATTTTCAGCAGCTTTCAAGTATTTTGTGAGAGTCTTCTTGAATTTTGTGGAAATTTCCGGAGATTTTGTGAGATGTTGCAGGAATGTGGTTGGGTTTTAGAAGATTTAGGGAATTGTGTGGGGCTTGTACAGGATTTTGTGCGATTTCTTTTGAATTTTGTGGGATTTCTCTTGAATTTTGTGGGATGTTTGTGGGATGTTTGTGGGATGTTTGTGGGATGTTTGTGGGATGTTTGTGGTATTTGGAGGAGACTTGAAGAATTTTGCGGGATTTTTCTTGAATTGTTTGGAAATTGGTGGAGATTTTGTGAGATGTTGCAGGAGTTTGTTTGGGTTCTGAGAAGATGGAAGGAATTTTTTTGGATTTTTGTGGAATTTTGAGGATTTGTCTTGAATTTTGTGGGATTTGGAGGAGACTTGAAGAATTTTGTGGAATTTTCTTAGATTTTGTGGAAATTTGTTGAGATTTTGTGAGATGGTTCTGGAATTTGGTGGGATATTGAGGAAATTCAGTGAATTTTGAGGGATTTTTCTTGAATTTTTTGGCTATTGGTGGAGATTTTGTGAGATGTTCCAGGAATTTGGTAGGGTTTTGAGAAGATTTATGGAATTTTGTGGCATTTTTCTGCAATTTTGTGAGGCTTTTCCAGAATTTTTGGTGATATTGAGGTGATTTGGTGGGATGTTTCTGGAATTTTGTGGGATTTTTCTGGGATTTGTACGAGACTTGAAGAATTTTGCGGGATTTTTCTTGAATTGTTTGGAAATTGGTGGAGATTTTGTGAGATGTTGCAGGAGTTTGTTTGGGTTTTGAGAAGATGTAGGGAATTTTGTGGCATTTTTCTGGAATTTTGAGGGGCTTTCAAGAACTTTGTGAGAGTTTTCTTGAATTTAGTGGAAATTTGTTGAGATTTTGTGAGATGGTTCTGGAATTTGGTGGGATTTTTGTGGGATTTTGAGGATTTGTCTTGAATTTTGTGGGATTTGGAGGAGACTTGAAGAATTTGGGGGGAATTTTCTTGAATTTTTTGGATATTGGTGGAGATTTTGTGAGATGCTGCAGGAATGTGGTTGGGTTTTGAGAAGATTTAGGGATTTTTGTGGGATATTCGTGGAATTTTCAGCAGCTTTCAAGTATTTTGTGAGAGTCTTCTTGAATTTTGTGGAAATTTCCAGAGATTTTGTGAGATGTTGCAGGAATTTTGTGGGATTTTTGTGGAATTTTGAGGAATTCTCTTGAATTTTGTGGGATTTGGAGGAGACTTGAAGAAGTTGGAGGGATTTTTCCTAAATGTTGTGGAAATTGGTGGAGATTTTGTGAGATGTTTCAGGAATTTGTTTGGATTTTGAGAAGATGTAGGGAATTTTGTTGGATTTTTGTGGAATTTTGAGGATTTCTCTTGAATTTTGTGGGATTTGGAGGAGACTTGAAGAATTTTGCGGGAATTTTCTTAGATTTTGTGGAAATGTGTGGAGATTTTGTGAGATGTCTGTAGAATTTTGTAATGTTTTGAGAAGATGTAGGGAATTTTGTGGCATTTTTCTGGAATTTTGAGGGGCTTTCAAGAACTTTGTGAGAGTTTTTTTGAATTTTTTGGAAATTTGTTGAGATTTTGTGAGATGGTTCTGGAGTTTGGTGGGATATTGAGGAAATTCAGTGAATTTGGAGGGAATTTTCTTGAATTTTGTGGAAATTGTTGGAGATTTTGTGGGATGTTGCAGGAATGTGGTTGGGTTCTGAGAAGATTTAGGGAATTGTGTGGGGCTTGTACAGAATTTGGTGGGATTTCTCTTGAATTTTGTGGGATTTCTCTTGAATTTTATGGGATGTTTGTGGGATGTTTGTGAGATGTTTGTAGGATGTTTGTGGTATTTGGAGGAGACTTGAAGAATTTTGCGGGATTTTTCTTGAAATGTTTGGAAATTGGTGGAGATTTTGTGAGATGTTGCAGGAATTTGTTTGGGTTTTGAGAAGATGGAAGGAATTTTGTGGGATTTTTGTGGAATTTTGAGGATTTCTCTTGAATTTTGTGGGATTTGGAGGAGACTTGAAGAATTTGGAGGGAATTTTCTTAGATTTAGTGGAAATTTGTTGCGATTTTGTGAGATGGTTCTGGAATTTGGTGGGATATTGAGGAAATTCAGTGAATTTTGAGGGATTTTTCTTGAATTTTGTGGAAATTGTTGGAGATTTTGTGGGATGTTGCAGGAATTGGGTAGGGTTTTGAGAAGGTTTAGGGAATTTTGTGGCATTTTTCTGCAATTTTGTGAGGCTTTTCCTGAATGTTTGGTGATATTGAGGTGATTTGGTGGGATGTTTCTGGAATTTTGTGGGATTTTTCTGGGATTTGTACGAGACTTGAAGAATTTTGCGGGATTTTTCTTGAATTGTTTGGAAATTGGTGGAGATTTTGTGAGATGTTGCAGGAGTTTGTTTGGGTTTTGAGAAGATGTAGGGAAGTTTGTGGCATTTTTCTGGAATTTTGAGGGGCTTTCAAGAACTTTGTGAGAGTTTTCTTGAATTTAGTGGAAATTTGTTGAGATTTTGTGAGATGGTTCTGGAATTTGGTGGGATTTTTGTGGGATTTTGAGGATTTGTCTTGAATTTTGTGGGATTTGGAGGAGACTTGAAGAATTTGGAGGGAATTTTCTTGAATTTTTTGGATATTGGTGGAGATTTTGTGAGATGCTGCAGGAATGTGGTTGGGTTTTGAGAAGATTTAGGGATTTTTGTGGGATATTCGTGGAATTTTCAGCAGCTTTCAAGTATTTTGTGAGAGTCTTCTTGAATTTTGTGGAAATTGTTGGAGATTTTGTGGGATGTTGCAGGAATGTGGTTGGGTTCTGAGAAGATTTAGGGAATTGTGTGGGGCTTGTACAGGATTTTGTGCGATTTCTTTTGAATTTTGTGGGATTTCTCTTGAATTTTGTGGGATGTTTGTGGGATGTTTGTGGGATGTTTGTGGGATGTTTGTGGGATGTTTGTGGTATTTGGAGGAGACTTGAAGAATTTTGCGCGATTTTCTTGAATTGTTTGGAAATTGGTGGAGATTTTGTGAGATGTTGCAGGAGTTTGTTTGGGTTCTGAGAAGATGGAAGGAATTTTGTGGGATTTTTGTGGAATTTTGAGGATTTCTCTTGAATTTTGTGGGATTTGGAGGAGACTTGAAGAATTTTGCGGAATTTTCTTAGATTTTGTGGAAATTTGTTGAGATTTTGTGAGATGGTTCTGGAATTTGGTGGGATATTGAGGAAATTCAGTGAATTTTGAGGGATTTTTCTTGAATTTTGTGGAAATTGTTGGAGATTTTGTGGGATGTTGCAGGAATTGGGTAGGGTTTTGAGAAGGTTTAGGGAATTTTGTGGCATTTTTCTGCAATTTTGTGAGGCTTTTCCAGAATTTTTGGTGATATTGAGGTGATTTGGTGGGATGTTTCTGGAATTTTGTGGGATTTTTCTGGGATTTGTACGAGACTTGAAGAATTTTGCGGGATTTTTCTTGAATTGTTTGGAAATTGTTGGAGATTTTGTGAGATGTTGCAGGAGTTTGTTTGGGTTTTGAGAAGATGTAGGGAAGTTTGTGGCATTTTTCTGGAATTTTGAGGGGCTTTCAAGAACTTTGTGAGAGTTTTCTTGAATTTAGTGGAAATTTGTTCAGATTTTGTGAGATGGTTCTGGAATTTGGTGGGATTTTTGTGGGATTTTGAGGATTTGTCTTGAATTTTGTGGGATTTGGAGGAGACTTGAAGAATTTGGAGGGAATTTTCCTGAATTTTTTGGATATTGGTGGAGATTTTGTGAGATGCTGCAGGAATGTGGTTGGGTTTTGAGAAGATTTAGGGATTTTTGTGGGATATTCGTGGAATTTTCAGCAGCTTTCAAGTATTTTGTGAGAGTCTTCTTGAATTTTGTGGAAATTTCCAGAGATTTTGTGAGATGTTGCAGGAATGTGGTTGGGTTTTGAGAAGATTTAGGGAATTGTGTGGGGCTTGTACAGGATTTTGTGCGATTTCTTTTGAATTTTGTGGGATTTCTCTTGAATTTTGTGGGATGTTTGTGGGATGTTTGTGGGATGTTTGTGGGATGTTTGTGGGATGTTTGTGGTATTTGGAGGAGACTTGAAGAATTTTGTGCGATTTTCTTGAATTGTTTGGAAATTGGTGGAGATTTTGTGAGATGTTGCAGGAGTTTGTTTAGGTTCTGAGAAGATGGAAGGAATTTTGTGGGGTTTTTGTGGAATTTTGAGGATTTCTCTTGAATTTTGTGGGATTTGGAGGAGACTTGAAGAATTTGGAGGGAATTTTCTTAGATTTAGTGGAAATTTTTTGAGATTTTGTGAGATGGTTCTGGAATTTGGTGGGATATTGAGGAAATTCAGTGAATTTTGAGGGATTTTTCTTGAATTTTTTGGCTATTGGTGGAGATTTTGTGAGATGTTCCAGGAATTTGGTAGGGTTTTGAGAAGATTTATGGAATTTTGTGGCATTTTTCTGCAATTTTGTGAGGCTTTTCCAGAATGTTTGGTGATATTGAGGTGATTTGGTGGGATGTTTCTGGAATTTTGTGGGATTTTTCTGGGATTTGTAGGAGACTTGAAGAATTTTGCGGGATTTTTCTTGAATTGTTTGGAAATTGTTGGAGATTTTGTGAGATGTTGCAGGAGTTTGTTTGGGTTTTGAGAAGATGTAGGGAATTTTGTGGCATTTTTCTGGAATTTTGAGGGGCTTTCAAGAACTTTGTGAGAGTTTTTTTGAATTTAGTGGAAATTTGTTGAGATTTTGTGAGATGGTTCTGGAATTTGGTGGGATTTTTGTGGGATTTTGAGGATTTGTCTTGAATTTTGTGGGATTTGGAGGAGACTTGAAGAATTTGGAGGGAATTTTCTTGAATTTTTGGATATTGGTGGAGATTTTGTGAGATGCTGCAGGAATGTGGTTGGGTTTTGAGAAGATTTAGGGATTTTTGTGGGATATTCGTGGAATTTTCAGCAGCTTTCAAGTATTTTGTGAGAGTCTTCTTGAATTTTGTGGAAATTTCCAGAGATTTTGTGAGATGTTGCAGGAATTTTGTGGGATTTTTGTGGAATTTTGAGGAATTCTCTTGAATTTTGTGGGATTTGGAGGAGACTTGAAGAAGTTGGAGGGATTTTTCCTAAATGTTGTGGAAATTGGTGGAGATTTTGTGAGATGTTTCAGGAATTTGTTTGGATTTTGAGAAGATGTAGGGAATTTTGTTGGATTTTTGTGGAATTTTGAGGATTTCTCTTGAATTTTGTGGGATTTGGAGGAGACTTGAAGAATTTTGCGGGAATTTTCTTAGATTTTGTGGAAATGTGTGGAGATTTTGTGAGATGTCTGTAGAATTTTGTAATGTTTTGAGAAGATGTAGGGAATTTTGTGGCATTTTTCTGGAATTTTGAGGGGCTTTCAAGAACTTTGTGAGAGTTTTTTTGAATTTTTTGGAAATTTGTTGAGATTTTGTGAGATGGTTCTGGAGTTTGGTGGGATATTGAGGAAATTCAGTGAATTTGGAGGGAATTTTCTTGAATTTTGTGGAAATTGTTGGAGATTTTGTGGGATGTTGCAGGAATGTGGTTGGGTTCTGAGAAGATTTAGGGAATTGTGTGGGGCTTGTACAGAATTTGGTGGGATTTCTCTTGAATTTTGTGGGATTTCTATTGAATTTAATGGGATGTTTGTGGGATGTTTGTGAGATGTTTGTAGGATGTTTGTGGTATTTGGAGGAGACTTGAAGAATTTTGCGGGATTTTTCTTGAAATGTTTGGAAATTGGTGGAGATTTTGTGAGATGTTGCAGGAATTTGTTTGGGTTTTGAGAAGATGGAAGGAATTTTGTGGGATTTTTGTGGAATTTTGAGGATTTGTCTTGAATTTTGTGGGATTTGGAGGAGACTTGAAGAATTTGGAGGGAATTTTCTTAGATTTAGTGGAAATTTTTTGAGATTTTGTGAGATGGTTCTGGAATTTGGTGGGATATTGAGGAAATTCAGTGAATTTTGAGGGATTTTTCTTGAATTTTGTGGAAATTGTTGGAGATTTTGTGGGATGTTGCAGGAATTGGGTAGGGTTTTGAGAAGGTTTAGGGAATTTTGTGGCATTTTTCTGCAATTTTGTGAGGCTTTTCCAGATTGTTTGGTGTATTGAGGTGATTTGGTGGGATGTTTCTGGAATTTTGTGGGATTTTTCTGGGATTTGTACAAGACTTGAAGAATTTTGCGGGATTTTTCTTGAATTGTTTGGAAATTGTTGGAGATTTTGTGAGATGTTGCAGGAGTTTGTTTCGATTTTGAGAAGATGTAGGGAAGTTTTTGTGGCATTTTTCTGGAATTTTGAGGGGCTTTCAAGAACTTTGTGAGAGTTTTCTTGAATTTAGTGGAAATTTGTTGAGATTTTGTGAGATGGTTCTGGAATTTGGTGGGATTTTTGTGGGATTTTGAGGATTTCTCTTGAATTTTGTGGGATTTGGAGGAGACTTGAAGAATTTGGAGGGAATTTTCTTGAATTTTTTGGATATTGGTGGAGATTTTGTGAGATGCTGCAGGAATGTGGTTGGGTTTTGAGAAGATTTAGGGATTTTTGTGGGATATTCGTGGAATTTTCAGCAGCTTTCAAGTATTTTGTGAGAGTCTTCTTGAATTTTGTGGAAATTGTTGGAGATTTTGTGGGATGTTGCAGGAATGTGGTTGGGTTTTGAGAAGATTTAGGGAATTGTGTGGGGCTTGTACAGGATTTTGTGCGATTTCTTTTGAATTTTGTGGGATTTCTCTTGAATTTTGTGGGATGTTTGTGGGATGTTTGTGGGATGTTTGTGGGATGTTTGTGGTATTTGGAGGAGACTTGAAGAATTTTGCGCGATTTTCTTGAATTTTTTGGAAATTGGTGGAGATTTTGTGAGATGTTGCAGGAGTTTGTTTGGGTTCTGAGAAGATGGAAGGAATGTTGTGGGATTTTTGTGGAATTTTGAGGATTTCTCTTGAATTTTGTGGGATTTGGAGGAGACTTGAAGAATTTTGCGGAATTTTCTTAGATTTTGTGGAAATTTGTTGAGATTTTGTGAGATGGTTCTGGAATTTGGTGGGATATTGAGGAAATTCAGTGAATTTGGAGGGATTTTTCTTGAATTTTTTGGCTATTGGTGGAGATTTTGTGAGATGTTGCAGGAATTTGGTAGGGTTTTGAGAAGATTTATGGAATTTTGTGGCATTTTTCTGCAATTTTGTGAGGCTTTTCCAGAATGTTTGGTGATATTGAGGTGATTTGGTGGGATGTTTCTGGAATTTTGTGGGATTTTTCTGGGATTTGTAGGAGACTTGAAGAATTTTGCGGGATTTTTCTTGAATTGTTTGGAAATTGTTGGAGATTTTGTGAGATGTTGCAGGAGTTTGTTTGGGTTTTGAGAAGATGTAGGGAATTTTGTGGCATTTTTCTGGAATTTTGAGGGGCTTTCAAGAACTTTGTGAGAGTTTTCTTGAATTTAGTGGAAATTTGTTGAGATTTTGTGAGATGGTTCTGGAATTTGGTGGGATTTTTGTGGGATTTTGAGGATTTGTCTTGAATTTTGTGGGATTTGGAGGAGACTTGAAGAATTTGGAGGGAATTTTCTTGAATTTTTTGGATATTGGTGGAGATTTTGTGAGATGCTGCAGGAATGTGGTTGGGTTTTGAGAAGATTTAGGGATTTTTGTGGGATATTCGTGGAATTTTCAGCAGCTTTCAAGTATTTTGTGAGAGTCTTCTTGAATTTTGTGGAAATTTCCGGAGATTTTGTGAGATGTTGCAGGAATTTTGTGGGATTTTTGTGGAATTTTGAGGATTTCTCTTGAATTTTGTGGGATTTGGAGGAGACTTGAAGAAGTTGGAGGGATTTTTCCTAAATGTTGTGGAAATTGGTGGAGATTTTGTGAGATGTTTCAGGAATTTGTTTGGATTTTGAGAAGATGTAGGGAATTTTGTTGGATTTTTGTGGAATTTTGAGGATTTCTCTTGAATTTTGTGGGATTTGGAGGAGACTTGAAGAATTTTGCGGGAATTTTCTTAGATTTTGTGGAAATGTGTGGAGATTTTGTGAGATGTCTGTAGAATTTTGTAATGCTTTGAGAAGATGTAGGGAATTTTGTGGCATTTTTCTGGAATTTTGAGGGGCTTTCAAGAACTTTGTGAGAGTTTTTTTGAATTTTTTGGAAATTTGTTGAGATTTTGTGAGATGGTTCTGGAGTTTGGTGGGATATTGAGGAAATTCAGTGAATTTGGAGGGAATTTTCTTGAATTTTGTGGAAATTGTTGGAGATTTTGTGGGATGTTGCAGGAATGTGGTTGGGTTCTGAGAAGATTTAGGGAATTGTGTGGGGCTTGTACAGAATTTGGTGGGATTTCTCTTGAATTTTGTGGGATTTCTATTGAATTTAATGGGATGTTTGTGGGATGTTTGTGAGATGTTTGTAGGATGTTTGTGGTATTTGGAGGAGACTTGAAGAATTTTGCGGGATTTTTCTTGAAATGTTTGGAAATTGGTGGAGATTTTGTGAGATGTTGCAGGAATTTGTTTGGGTTTTGAGAAGATGGAAGGAATTTTGTGGGATTTTTGTGGAATTTTGAGGATTTCTCTTGAATTTTGTGGGATTTGGAGGAGACTTGAAGAATTTTGCGGGAATTTTCTTAGATTATGTGGAAATTTGTTGAGATTTTGTGAGATGGTTCTGGAATTTGGTGGGATATTGAGGAAATTCAGTGAATTTGGAGGGATTTTTCTTGAATTTTGTGGAAATTGTTGGAGATTTTGTGGGATGTTGCAGGAATTGGGTAGGGTTTTGAGAAGGTTTAGGGAATTTTGTGGCATTTTTCTGCAATTTTGTGAGGCTTTTCCAGAATGTTTGGTGATATTGAGGTGATTTGGTGGGATGTTTCTGGAATTTTGTGGGATTTTTCTGGGATTTGTAGGAGACTTGAAGAATTTTGCGGGATTTTTCTTGAATTGTTTGGAAATTGGTGGAGATTTTGTGAGATGTTGCAGGAGTTTGTTTGGGTTTTGAGAAGATGTAGGGAAGTTTGTGGCATTTTTCTGGAATTTTGAGGGGCTTTCAAGAACTTTGTGAGAGTTTTCTTGAATTTAGTGGAAATTTGTTGAGATTTTGTGAGATGGTTCTGGAATTTGGTGGGATTTTTGTGGGATTTTGAGGATTTGTCTTGAATTTTGTGGGATTTGGAGGAGACTTGAAGAATTTGGAGGGAATTTTCTTGAATTTTTTGGATATTGGTGGAGATTTTGTGAGATGCTGCAGGAATGTGGTTGGGTTTTGAGAAGATTTAGGGATTTTTGTGGGATATTCGTGGAATTTTCAGCAGCTTTCAAGTATTTTGTGAGAGTCTTCTTGAATTTTGTGGAAATTTCCAGAGATTTTGTGGGATGTTGCAGGAATGTGGTTGGGTTTTGAGAAGATTTAGGGAATTGTGTGGGGCTTGTACAGGATTTTGTGCGATTTCTTTTGAATTTTGTGGGATTTCTCTTGAATTTTGTGGGATGTTTGTGGGATGTTTGTGGGATGTTTGTGGGATGTTTGTGGGATGTTTGTGGTATTTGGAGGAGACTTGAAGAATTTTGCGCGATTTTCTTGAATTTTTTGGAAATTGGTGGAG
The DNA here is from genome assembly GCF_971803275.1 of Cyanistes caeruleus. Taxonomy (NCBI): domain Eukaryota; kingdom Metazoa; phylum Chordata; class Aves; order Passeriformes; family Paridae; genus Cyanistes; species Cyanistes caeruleus. The sequence goes on along the minus strand of NC_141702.1, from coordinate 87,924,522 downwards.
ATTTTGTGAGATGTTGCAGGAGTTTGTTTGGGTTCTGAGAAGATGGAAGGAATGTTGTGGGATTTTTGTGGAATTTTGAGGATTTCTCTTGAATTTTGTGGGATTTGGAGGAGACTTGAAGAATTTTGCGGAATTTTCTTAGATTTTGTGGAAATTTGTTGAGATTTTGTGAGATGGTTCTGGAATTTGGTGGGATATTGAGGAAATTCAGTGAATTTGGAGGGATTTTTCTTGAATTTTTTGGCTATTGGTGGAGATTTTGTGAGATGTCGCAGGAATTTGGTAGGGTTTTGAGAAGATTTATGGAATTTTGTGGCATTTTTCTGCAATTTTGTGAGGCTTTTCCAGAATGTTTGGTGATATTGAGGTGATTTGGTGGGATGTTTCTGGAATTTTGTGGGATTTTTCTGGGATTTGTAGGAGACTTGAAGTATTTTGCGGGATTTTTCTTGAATTGTTTGGAAATTGGTGGAGATTTTGTGAGATGTTGCAGGAGTTTGTTTGGGTTTTGAGAAGATGTAGGGAAGTTTGTGGCATTTTTCTGGAATTTTGAGGGGCTTTCAAGAACTTTGTGAGAGTTTTCTTGAATTTAGAGGAAATTTGTTGAGATTTTGTGAGATGGTTCTGGAATTTGGTGGGATTTGTGTGGGATTTTGAGGATTTGTCTTGAATTTTGTGGGATTTGGAGGAGACTTGAAGAATTTTGCGGAATTTTTCTTGAATTGTTTGGAAATTGGTGGAGATTTTGTGAGATGTTGCAGGAATTTGTTTGGGTTTTGAGAAGATGGAAGGAATTTTGTTGGATTTTTGTGGAATTTTGAGGATTTCTCTTGAATTTTGTGGGATTTGGAGGAGACTTGAAGAATTTTGCGGAATTTTCTTAGATTATGTGGAAATTTGTTGAGATTTTCTGAGATGGTTCTGGAATTTGGTGGGATATTGAGGAAATCAGTGAATTTTGAGGGATTTTTCTTGAATTTTGTGGAAATTGTTGGAGATTTTGTGGGATGTTGCAGGAATTGGGTAGGGTTTTGAGAAGGTTTATGGAATTTTGTGGCATATTTCTGCAATTTTGTGAGGCTTTTCCAGAATGTTTGGTGATATTGAGGTGATTTGGTGGGATGTTTCTGGAATTTTGTGGGATTTTTCTGGGATTTGGAGGAGACTTGAAGAATTTTGCGGGATTTTTCTTGAATTGTTTGGAAATTGTTGGAGATTTTGTGAGATGTTGCAGGAGTTTGTTTGGGTTCTGAGAAGATGGAAGGAATTTTGTGGGATTTTTGTGGAATTTTGAGGAATTCTCTTGAATTTTGTGGGATTTGGAGGAGACTTGAAGAAGTTGGAGGGATTTTTCCTAAATGTTGTGGAAATTGGTGGAGATTTTGTGAGATGTTTCAGGAATTTGTTTGGATTTTGAGAAGATGTAGGGAATTTTGTTGGATTTTTGTGGAATTTTGAGGATTTCTCTTGAATTTTGTGGGATTTGGAGGAGACTTGAAGAATTTTGCGGGAATTTTCTTAGATTTTGTGGAAATGTGTGGAGATTTTGTGAGATGTCTGTAGAATTTTGTAAGGTTTTGAGAAGATGTAGGGAATTTTGTGGCATTTTTCTGGAATTTTGAGGGGCTTTCAAGAACTTTGTGAGAGTTTTTTTGAATTTTTTGGAAATTTGTTGAGATTTTGTGAGATGGTTCTGGAGTTTGGTGGGATATTGAGGAAATTCAGTGAATCTGGAGGGAATTTTCTTGAATTTTGTGGAAATTGTTGGAGATTTTGTGGGATGTTGCAGGAATTTGGTAGGGTTTTGAGAAGGTTTAGGGAATTTTGTGGCATTTTTCTGCAATTTTGTGAGGCTTTTCCAGAATTTTTGGTGATATTGAGGTGATTTGGTGGGATGTTTCTGGAATTTTGTGGGATTTTTCTGGGATTTGTACGAGACTTGAAGAATTTTGCGGGATTTTTCTTGAATTGTTTGGAAATTGTTGGAGATTTTGTGAGATGTTGCCGGAGTTTGTTTGGGTTTTGAGAAGATGTAGGGAATTTTGTTGGATTTTTGTGGAATTTTGAGGATTTCTCTTGAATTTTGTGGGATTTGGAGGAGACTTGAAGAATTTTGCGGGAATTTTCTTAGATTTTGTGGAAATGTGTGGAGATTTTGTGAGATGTCTGTAGAATTTTGTAATGTTTTGAGAAGATGTAGGGAATTTTGTGGCATTTTTCTGGAATTTTGAGGGGCTTTCAAGAACTTTGTGAGAGTTTTTTTGAATTTTTTGGAAATTTGTTGAGATTTTGTGAGATGGTTCTGGAGTTTGGTGGGATATTGAGGAAATTCAGTGAATTTGGAGGGAATTTTCTTGAATTTTGAGGAAATTGTTGGAGATTTTGTGGGATGTTGCAGGAATGTGGTTGGGTTCTGAGAAGATTTAGGGAATTGTGTGGGGCTTGTACAGAATTTGGTGGGATTTCTCTTGAATTTTGTGGGATTTCTATTGAATTTTATGGGATGATTGTGGGATGTTTGTGAGATGTTTGTAGGATGTTTGTGGTATTTGGAGGAGACTTGAAGAATTTTGCGGGATTTTTCTTGAAATGTTTGGAAATTGGTGGAGATTTTGTGAGATGTTGCAGGAATTTGTTTGGGTTTTGAGAAGATGGAAGGAATTTTGTGGGATTTTTGTGGAATTTTGAGGATTTCTCTTGAATTTTGTGGGATTTGGAGGAGACTTGAAGAATTTTGCGGAATTTTCTTAGATTTTGTGGAAATTTGTTGAGATTTTGTGAGATGGTTCTGGAATTTGGTGGGATATTGAGGAAATACAGTGAATTTTGAGGGATTTTTCTTGAATTTTGTGGAAATTGTTGGAGATTTTGTGGGATGTTGCAGGAATTGGGTAGGGTTTTGAGAAGGTTTAGGGAATTTTGTGGCATTTTTCTGCAATTTTGTGAGGCCTTTCCAGAATGTTTGGTGATATTGAGGTGATTTTGTGGGATGTTTCTGGAATTTTGTGGGATTTTTCTGGGATTTGTACGAGACTTGAAGAATTTTGCGGGATTTTTCTTGAATTTTGTGGAAATTGTTGGAGATTTTGTGGGATGTTGCAGGAATGTGGTTGGGTTTTGAGAAGATGTAGGTTATTTTGTGGCATTTTTCTGGAATTTTGAGGGGCTTTCAAGAACTTTGTGAGAGTTTTCTTGAATTTAGTGGAAATTTGTTGAGATTTTGTGAGATGGTTCTGGAATTTGGTGGGATTTTTGTGGGATTTTGAGGATTTGTCTTGAATTTTGTGGGATTTGGAGGAGACTTGAAGAATTTGGAGGGAATTTTCTTGAATTTTTTGGATATTGGTGGAGATTTTGTGAGATGCTGCAGGAATGTGGTTGGGTTTTGAGAAGATTTAGGGATTTTTGTGGGATATTTGTGGAATTTCCAGCGGCTTTCAAGTATTTTGTGAGAGTCTTCTTGAATTTTGTGGAAATTTCCGGAGATTTTGTGAGATGTTGCAGGAATTTTGTGGGATTTTTGTGGAATTTTGAGGAATTCTCTTGAATTTTGTGGGATTTGGAGGAGACTTGAAGAAGTTGGAGGGATTTTTCCTAAATGTTGTGGAAATTGGTGGAGATTTTGTGAGATGTTTCAGGAATTTGTTTGGATTTTGAGAAGATGTAGGGAATTTTGTTGGATTTTTGTGGAATTTTGAGGATTTCTCTTGAATTTTGTGGGATTTGGAGGAGACTTGAAGAATTTTGCGGGAATTTTCTTAGATTTTGTGGAAATGTGTGGAGATTTTGTGAGATGTCTGTAGAATTTTGTAAGGTTTTGAGAAGATGTAGGGAATTTTGTGGCATTTTTCTGGAATTTTGAGGGGCTTTCAAGAACTTTGTGAGAGTTTTTTTGAATTTTTTGGAAATTTGTTGAGATTTTGTGAGATGGTTCTGGAGTTTGGTGGGATATTGAGGAAATTCAGTGAATCTGGAGGGAATTTTCTTGAATTTTGTGGAAATTGTTGGAGATTTTGTGGGATGTTGCAGGAATTTGGTAGGGTTTTGAGAAGGTTTAGGGAATTTTGTGGCATTTTTCTGCAATTTTGTGAGGCTTTTCCAGAATTTTTGGTGATATTGAGGTGATTTGGTGGGATGTTTCTGGAATTTTGTGGGATTTTTCTGGGATTTGTACGAGACTTGAAGAATTTTGCGGGATTTTTCTTGAATTGTTTGGAAATTGTTGGAGATTTTGTGAGATGTTGCAGGAGTTTGTTTGGGTTCTGAGAATATGGAAGGAATTTTGTGGGATTTTTGTGGAATTTTGAGGATTTGTCTTGAATTTTGTGGGATTTGGAGGAGACTTGAAGAATTTTGCGGAATTTTCTTAGATTTTGTGGAAATTTGTTGAGATTTTGTGAGATGGTTCTGGAATTTGGTGGGATATTGAGGAAATTCAGTGAATTTTGAGGGATTTTTCTTGAATTTTGTGGAAATTGTTGGAGATTTTGTGGGATGTTGCAGGAATTGGGTAGGGTTTTGAGAAGGTTTAGGGAATTTTGTGGCATTTTTCTGCAATTTTGTGAGGCTTTTCCAGAATGTTTGGTGATATTGAGGTGATTTTGTGGGATGTTTCTGGAATTTTGTGGGATTTTTCTGGGATTTGTACGAGACTTGAAGAATTTTGCGGGATTTTTCTTGAATTGTTTGGAAATTGGTGGAGATTTTGTGGGATGTTGCAGGAGTTTGTTTGGGTTTTGAGAAGATGTAGGGAAGTTTGTGGCATTTTTCTGGAATTTTGAGGGGCTTTCAAGAACTTTGTGAGAGTTTTCTTGAATTTAGTGGAAATTTGTTGAGATTTTGTGAGATGGTTCTGGAATTTGGTGGGATTTTTGTGGGATTTTGAGGATTTGTCTTGAATTTTGTGGGATTTGGAGGAGACTTGAAGAATTTGGAGGGAATTTTCCTGAATTTTTTGGATATTGGTGGAGATTTTGTGAGATGCTGCAGGAATGTGGTTGGGTTTTGAGAAGATTTAGGGATTTTTGTGGGATATTTGTGGAATTTTCAGCAGCTTTCAAGTATTTTGTGAGAGTCTTCTTGAATTTTGTGGAAATTTCCGGAGATTTTGTGAGATGTTGCAGGAATTTTGTGGGATTTTTGTGGAATTTTGAGGAATTCTCTTGAATTTTGTGGGATTTGGAGGAGACTTGAAGAAGTTGGAGGGATTTTTCCTAAATGTTGTGGAAATTGGTGGAGATTTTGTGAGATGTTTCAGGAATTTGTTTGGATTTTGAGAAGATGTAGGGAATTTTGTTGGATTTTTGTGGAATTTTGAGGATTTCTCTTGAATTTTGTGGGATTTGGAGGAGACTTGAAGAATTTTGCGGGAATTTTCTTAGATTTTGTGGAAATGTGTGGAGATTTTGTGAGATGTCTGTAGAATTTTGTAAGGTTTTGAGAAGATGTAGGGAATTTTGTGGCATTTTTCTGGAATTTTGAGGGGCTTTCAAGAACTTTGTGAGAGTTTTTTTGAATTTTTTGGAAATTTGTTGAGATTTTGTGAGATGGTTCTGGAGTTTGGTGGGATATTGAGGAAATTCAGTGAATTTGGAGGGAATTTTCTTGAATTTTGAGGAAATTGTTGGAGATTTTGTGGGATGTTGCAGGAATGTGGTTGGGTTCTGAGAAGATTTAGGGAATTGTGTGGGGCTTGTACAGAATTCGGTGGGATTTCTCTTGAATTTTGTGGGATTTCTATTGAATTTTATGGGATGTTTGTGGGATGTTTGTGAGATGTTTGTAGGATGTTTGTGGTATTTGGAGGAGACTTGAAGAATTTTGCAGGATTTTTCTTGAAATGTTTGGAAATTGGTGGAGATTTTGTGAGATGTTGCAGGAGTTTGTGTTTTGAGAAGATGGAAGGAATTTTGTGGGATTTTTGTGGAATTTTGAGGATTTGTCTTGAATTTTGTGGGATTTGGAGGAGACTTGAAGAATTTTGCGGAATTTTCTTAGATTTTGTGGAAATTTGTTGAGATTTTGTGAGATGGTTCTGGAATTTGGTGGGATATTGAGGAAATTCAGTGAATTTTGAGGGATTTTTCTTGAATTTTGTGGAAATTGTTGGAGATTTTGTGGGATGTTGCAGGAATTGGGTAGGGTTTTGAGAAGGTTTAGGGAATTTTGTGGCATTTTTCTGCAATTTTGTGAGGCTTTTCCAGAATGTTTGGTGATATTGAGGTGATTTGGTGGGATGTTTCTGGAATTTTGTGGGATTTTTCTGGGATTTGTACGAGACTTGAAGAATTTTGCGGGATTTTTCTTGAATTGTTTGGAAATTGGTGGAGATTTTGTGAGATGTTGCAGGAGTTTGTTTGGGTTTTGAGAAGATGTAGGGAAGTTTGTGGCATTTTTCTGGAATTTTGAGGGGCTTTCAAGAACTTTGTGAGAGTTTTCTTGAATTTAGTGGAAATTTGTTGAGATTTTGTGAGATGGTTCTGGAATTTGGTGGGATTTGTGTGGGATTTTGAGGATTTGTCTTGAATTTTGTGGGATTTGGAGGAGACTTGAAGAATTTGGAGGGAATTTTCTTGAATTTTTTGGATATTGGTGGATATTTTGTGAGGTGTTGCAGGAGTTTGTTTGGGTTCTGAGAAGATGGAAGGAATTTTGTGGGATTTTTGTGGAATTTTGAGGATTTGTCTTGAATTTTGTGGGATTATGAGGAGACTTGAAGAATTTTGCAGAATTTTCTTAGATTTTGTGGAAATTTGTTGAGATTTTGTGAGATGGTTCTGGAATTTGGTGGGATATTGAGGAAATTCAGTGAATTTTGAGGGATTTTTCTTGAATTTTGTGGAAATTTTTGGAGATTTTGTGGGATGTTGCAGGAATTTGGTAGGGTTTTGAGAAGGTTTAGGGAATTTTGTGGCATTTTTCTGCAATTTTGTGAGGCTTTTCCAGAATTTTTGGTGATATTGAGGTGATTTGGTGGGATGTTTCTGGAATTTTGTGGGATTTTTCTGGGATTTGTACGAGACTTGAAGAATTTTGCGGGATTTTTCTTGAATTGTTTGGAAATTGTTGGAGATTTTGTGAGATGTTGCAGGAGTTTGTTTGGGTTCTGAGAATATGGAAGGAATTTTGTGGGATTTTTGTGGAATTTTGAGGATTTGTCTTGAATTTTGTGGGATTTGGAGGAGACTTGAAGAATTTTGCGGAATTTTCTTAGATTTTGTGGAAATTTGTTGAGATTTTGTGAGATGGTTCTGGAATTTGGTGGGATATTGAGGAAATTCAGTGAATTTTGAGGGATTTTTCTTGAATTTTGTGGAAATTGTTGGAGATTTTGTGGGATGTTGCAGGAATTGGGTAGGGTTTTGAGAAGGTTTAGGGAATTTTGTGGCATTTTTCTGCAATTTTGTGAGGCTTTTCCAGAATGTTTGGTGATATTGAGGTGATTTTGTGGGATGTTTCTGGAATTTTGTGGGATTTTTCTGGGATTTGTACGAGACTTGAAGAATTTTGCGGGATTTTTCTTGAATTGTTTGGAAATTGGTGGAGATTTTGTGGGATGTTGCAGGAGTTTGTTTGGGTTTTGAGAAGATGTAGGGAAGTTTGTGGCATTTTTCTGGAATTTTGAGGGGCTTTCAAGAACTTTGTGAGAGTTTTCTTGAATTTAGTGGAAATTTGTTGAGATTTTGTGAGATGGTTCTGGAATTTGGTGGGATTTTTGTGGGATTTTGAGGATTTGTCTTGAATTTTGTGGGATTTGGAGGAGACTTGAAGAATTTGGAGGGAATTTTCCTGAATTTTTTGGATATTGGTGGAGATTTTGTGAGATGCTGCAGGAATGTGGTTGGGTTTTGAGAAGATTTAGGGATTTTTGTGGGATATTTGTGGAATTTTCAGCAGCTTTCAAGTATTTTGTGAGAGTCTTCTTGAATTTTGTGGAAATTTCCGGAGATTTTGTGAGATGTTGCAGGAATTTTGTGGGATTTTTGTGGAATTTTGAGGAATTCTCTTGAATTTTGTGGGATTTGGAGGAGACTTGAAGAAGTTGGAGGGATTTTTCCTAAATGTTGTGGAAATTGGTGGAGATTTTGTGAGATGTTTCAGGAATTTGTTTGGATTTTGAGAAGATGTAGGGAATTTTGTTGGATTTTTGTGGAATTTTGAGGATTTCTCTTGAATTTTGTGGGATTTGGAGGAGACTTGAAGAATTTTGCGGGAATTTTCTTAGATTTTGTGGAAATGTGTGGAGATTTTGTGAGATGTCTGTAGAATTTTGTAATGTTTTGAGAAGATGTAGGGAATTTTGTGGCATTTTTCTGGAATTTTGAGCGGCTTTCAAGAACTTTGTGAGAGTTTTTTTGAATTTTTTGGAAATTTGTTGAGATTTTGTGAGATGGTTCTGGAGTTTGGTGGGATATTGAGGAAATTCAGTGAATTTGGAGGGAATTTTCTTGAATTTTGTGGAAATTGTTGGAGATTTTGTGGGATGTTGCAGGAATTGGGTAGGGTTTTGAGAAGGTTTAGGGAATTTTGTGGCATTTTTCTGCAATTTTGTGAGGCTTTTCCAGAATGTTTGGTGATATTGAGGTGATTTTGTGGGATGTTTCTGGAATTTTGTGGGATTTTTCTGGGATTTGTACGAGACTTGAAGAATTTTGCGGGATTTTTCTTGAATTGTTTGGAAATTGGTGGAGATTTTGTGGGATGTTGCAGGAGTTTGTTTGGGTTTTGAGAAGATGTAGGGAAGTTTGTGGCATTTTTCTGGAATTTTGAGGGGCTTTCAAGAACTTTGTGAGAGTTTTCTTGAATTTAGTGGAAATTTGTTGAGATTTTGTGAGATGGTTCTGGAATTTGGTGGGATTTTTGTGGGATTTTGAGGATTTGTCTTGAATTTTGTGGGATTTGGAGGAGACTTGAAGAATTTGGAGGGAATTTTCCTGAATTTTTTGGATATTGGTGGAGATTTTGTGAGATGCTGCAGGAATGTGGTTGGGTTTTGAGAAGATTTAGGGATTTTTGTGGGATATTTGTGGAATTTTCAGCAGCTTTCAAGTATTTTGTGAGAGTCTTCTTGAATTTTGTGGAAATTTCCGGAGATTTTGTGAGATGTTGCAGGAATTTTGTGGGATTTTTGTGGAATTTTGAGGATTTCTCTTGAATTTTGTGGGATTTGGAGGAGACTTGAAGAATTTGGAGGGATTTTTCCTAAATGTTGTGGAAATTGGTGGAGATTTTGTGAGATGTTTCAGGAATTTGTTTGGATTTTGAGAAGATGTAGGGAATTTTGTGGGATTTTTGTGGAATTTTGAGGATTTCTCTTGAATTTTGTGGGATTTGGAGGAGACTTGAAGAATTTTGCGGGAATTTTCTTAGATTTTGTGGAAATGTGTGGAGATTTTGTGAGATGTCTGTAGAATTTTGTAAGGTTTTGAGAAGATGTAGGGAATTTTGTGGCATTTTTCTGGAATTTTGAGGGGCTTTCAAGAACTTTGTGAGAGTTTTTTTGAATTTTTTGGAAATTTGTTGAGATTTTGTGAGATGGTTCTGGAGTTTGGTGGGATATTGAGGAAATTCAGTGAATTTGGAGGGAATTTTCTTGAATTTTGAGGAAATTGTTGGAGATTTTGTGGGATGTTGCAGGAATGTGGTTGGGTTCTGAGAAGATTTAGGGAATTGTGTGGGGCTTGTACAGAATTTGGTGGGATTTCTCTTGAATTTTGTGGGATTTCTATTGAATTTTATGGGATGTTTGTGGGATGTTTGTGAGATGTTTGTAGGATGTTTGTGGTATTTGGAGGAGACTTGAAGAATTTTGCAGGATTTTTCTTGAAATGTTTGGAAATTGGTGGAGATTTTGTGAGATGTTGCAGGAGTTTGTGTTTTGAGAAGATGGAAGGAATTTTGTGGGATTTTTGTGGAATTTTGAGGATTTGTCTTGAATTTTGTGGGATTTGGAGGAGACTTGAAGAATTTTGCGGAATTTTCTTAGATTTTGTGGAAATTTGTTGAGATTTTGTGAGATGGTTCTGGAATTTGGTGGGATATTGAGGAAATTCAGTGAATTTTGAGGGATTTTTCTTGAATTTTGTGGAAATTGTTGGAGATTTTGTGGGATGTTGCAGGAATTGGGTAGGGTTTTGAGAAGGTTTAGGGAATTTTGTGGCATTTTTCTGCAATTTTGTGAGGCTTTTCCAGAATGTTTGGTGATATTGAGGTGATTTTGTGGGATGTTTCTGGAATTTTGTGGGATTTTTCTGGGATTTGTACGAGACTTGAAGAATTTTGCGGGATTTTTCTTGAATTGTTTGGAAATTGGTGGAGATTTTGTGGGATGTTGCAGGAGTTTGTTTGGGTTTTGAGAAGATGTAGGGAAGTTTGTGGCATTTTTCTGGAATTTTGAGGGGCTTTCAAGAACTTTGTGAGAGTTTTCTTGAATTTAGTGGAAATTTGTTGAGATTTTGTGAGATGGTTCTGGAATTTGGTGGGATTTTTGTGGGATTTTGAGGATTTGTCTTGAATTTTGTGGGATTTGGAGGAGACTTGAAGAATTTGGAGGGAATTTTCCTGAATTTTTTGGATATTGGTGGAGATTTTGTGAGATGCTGCAGGAATGTGGTTGGGTTTTGAGAAGATTTAGGGATTTTTGTGGGATATTTGTGGAATTTTCAGCAGCTTTCAAGTATTTTGTGAGAGTCTTCTTGAATTTTGTGGAAATTTCCGGAGATTTTGTGAGATGTTGCAGGAATTTTGTGGGATTTTTGTGGAATTTTGAGGAATTCTCTTGAATTTTGTGGGATTTGGAGGAGACTTGAAGAAGTTGGAGGGATTTTTCCTAAATGTTGTGGAAATTGGTGGAGATTTTGTGAGATGTTTCAGGAATTTGTTTGGATTTTGAGAAGATGTAGGGAATTTTGTTGGATTTTTGTGGAATTTTGAGGATTTCTCTTGAATTTTGTGGGATTTGGAGGAGACTTGAAGAATTTTGCGGGAATTTTCTTAGATTTTGTGGAAATGTGTGGAGATTTTGTGAGATGTCTGTAGAATTTTGTAATGTTTTGAGAAGATGTAGGGAATTTTGTGGCATTTTTCTGGAATTTTGAGGGGCTTTCAAGAACTTTGTGAGAGTTTTTTTGAATTTTTTGGAAATTTGTTGAGATTTTGTGAGATGGTTCTGGAGTTTGGTGGGATATTGAGGAAATTCAGTGAATTTGGAGGGAATTTTCTTGAATTTTGTGGAAATTGTTGGAGATTTTGTGGGATGTTGCAGGAATTGGGTAGGGTTTTGAGAAGGTTTAGGGAATTTTGTGGCATTTTTCTGCAATTTTGTGAGGCTTTTCCAGAATGTTTGGTGATATTGAGGTGATTTTGTGGGATGTTTCTGGAATTTTGTGGGATTTTTCTGGGATTTGTACGAGACTTGAAGAATTTTGCGGGATTTTTCTTGAATTGTTTGGAAATTGGTGGAGATTTTGTGGGATGTTGCAGGAGTTTGTTTGGGTTTTGAGAAGATGTAGGGAAGTTTGTGGCATTTTTCTGGAATTTTGAGGGGCTTTCAAGAACTTTGTGAGAGTTTTCTTGAATTTAGTGGAAATTTGTTGAGATTTTGTGAGATGGTTCTGGAATTTGGTGGGATTTTTGTGGGATTTTGAGGATTTGTCTTGAATTTTGTGGGATTTGGAGGAGACTTGAAGAATTTGGAGGGAATTTTCCTGAATTTTTTGGATATTGGTGGAGATTTTGTGAGATGCTGCAGGAATGTGGTTGGGTTTTGAGAAGATTTAGGGATTTTTGTGGGATATTTGTGGAATTTTCAGCAGCTTTCAAGTATTTTGTGAGAGTCTTCTTGAATTTTGTGGAAATTTCCGGAGATTTTGTGAGATGTTGCAGGAATTTTGTGGGATTTTTGTGGAATTTTGAGGATTTCTCTTGAATTTTGTGGGATTTGGAGGAGACTTGAAGAATTTGGAGGGATTTTTCCTAAATGTTGTGGAAATTGGTGGAGATTTTGTGAGATGTTTCAGGAATTTGTTTGGATTTTGAGAAGATGTAGGGAATTTTGTGGGATTTTTGTGGAATTTTGAGGATTTCTCTTGAATTTTGTGGGATTTGGAGGAGACTTGAAGAATTTTGCGGGAATTTTCTTAGATTTTGTGGAAATGTGTGGAGATTTTGTGAGATGTCTGTAGAATTTTGTAAGGTTTTGAGAAGATGTAGGGAATTTTGTGGCATTTTTCTGGAATTTTGAGGGGCTTTCAAGAACTTTGTGAGAGTTTTTTTGAATTTTTTGGAAATTTGTTGAGATTTTGTGAGATGGTTCTGGAGTTTGGTGGGATATTGAGGAAATTCAGTGAATTTGGAGGGAATTTTCTTGAATTTTGAGGAAATTGTTGGAGATTTTGTGGGATGTTGCAGGAATGTGGTTGGGTTCTGAGAAGATTTAGGGAATTGTGTGGGGCTTGTACAGAATTTGGTGGGATTTCTCTTGAATTTTGTGGGATTTCTATTGAATTTTATGGGATGTTTGTGGGATGTTTGTGAGATGTTTGTAGGATGTTTGTGGTATTTGGAGGAGACTTGAAGAATTTTGCAGGATTTTTCTTGAAATGTTTGGAAATTGGTGGAGATTTTGTGAGATGTTGCAGGAGTTTGTGTTTTGAGAAGATGGAAGGAATTTTGTGGGATTTTTGTGGAATTTTGAGGATTTGTCTTGAATTTTGTGGGATTTGGAGGAGACTTGAAGAATTTTGCGGAATTTTCTTAGATTTTGTGGAAATTTGTTGAGATTTTGTGAGATGGTTCTGGAATTTGGTGGGATATTGAGGAAATTCAGTGAATTTTGAGGGATTTTTCTTGAATTTTGTGGAAATTGTTGGAGATTTTGTGGGATGTTGCAGGAATTGGGTAGGGTTTTGAGAAGGTTTAGGGAATTTTGTGGCATTTTTCTGCAATTTTGTGAGGCTTTTCCAGAATGTTTGGTGATATTGAGGTGATTTGGTGGGATGTTTCTGGAATTTTGTGGGATTTTTCTGGGATTTGTACGAGACTTGAAGAATTTTGCGGGATTTTTCTTGAATTGTTTGGAAATTGGTGGAGATTTTGTGAGATGTTGCAGGAGTTTGTTTGGGTTTTGAGAAGATGTAGGGAAGTTTGTGGCATTTTTCTGGAATTTTGAGGGGCTTTCAAGAACTTTGTGAGAGTTTTCTTGAATTTAGTGGAAATTTGTTGAGATTTTGTGAGATGGTTCTGGAATTTGGTGGGATTTGTGTGGGATTTTGAGGATTTGTCTTGAATTTTGTGGGATTTGGAGGAGACTTGAAGAATTTGGAGGGAATTTTCTTGAATTTTTTGGATATTGGTGGATATTTTGTGAGGTGTTGCAGGAGTTTGTTTGGGTTCTGAGAAGATGGAAGGAATTTTGTGGGATTTTTGTGGAATTTTGAGGATTTGTCTTGAATTTTGTGGGATTATGAGGAGACTTGAAGAATTTTGCAGAATTTTCTTAGATTTTGTGGAAATTTGTTGAGATTTTGTGAGATGGTTCTGGAATTTGGTGGGATATTGAGGAAATTCAGTGAATTTTGAGGGATTTTTCTTGAATTTTGTGGAAATTTTTGGAGATTTTGTGGGATGTTGCAGGAATTTGGTAGGGTTTTGAGAAGGTTTAGGGAATTTTGTGGCATTTTTCTGCAATTTTGTGAGGCTTTTCCAGAATTTTTGGTGATATTGAGGTGATTTGGTGGGATGTTTCTGGAATTTTGTGGGATTTTTCTGGGATTTGTACGAGACTTGAAGAATTTTGCGGGATTTTTCTTGAATTGTTTGGAAATTGTTGGAGATTTTGTGAGATGTTGCAGGAGTTTGTTTGGGTTCTGAGAATATGGAAGGAATTTTGTGGGATTTTTGTGGAATTTTGAGGATTTGTCTTGAATTTTGTGGGATTTGGAGGAGACTTGAAGAATTTTGCGGAATTTTCTTAGATTTTGTGGAAATTTGTTGAGATTTTGTGAGATGGTTCTGGAATTTGGTGGGATATTGAGGAAATTCAGTGAATTTTGAGGGATTTTTCTTGAATTTTGTGGAAATTGTTGGAGATTTTGTGGGATGTTGCAGGAATTGGGTAGGGTTTTGAGAAGGTTTAGGGAATTTTGTGGCATTTTTCTGCAATTTTGTGAGGCTTTTCCAGAATGTTTGGTGATATTGAGGTGATTTTGTGGGATGTTTCTGGAATTTTGTGGGATTTTTCTGGGATTTGTACGAGACTTGAAGAATTTTGCGGGATTTTTCTTGAATTGTTTGGAAATTGGTGGAGATTTTGTGGGATGTTGCAGGAGTTTGTTTGGGTTTTGAGAAGATGTAGGGAAGTTTGTGGCATTTTTCTGGAATTTTGAGGGGCTTTCAAGAACTTTGTGAGAGTTTTCTTGAATTTAGTGGAAATTTGTTGAGATTTTGTGAGATGGTTCTGGAATTTGGTGGGATTTTTGTGGGATTTTGAGGATTTGTCTTGAATTTTGTGGGATTTGGAGGAGACTTGAAGAATTTGGAGGGAATTTTCCTGAATTTTTTGGATATTGGTGGAGATTTTGTGAGATGCTGCAGGAATGTGGTTGGGTTTTGAGAAGATTTAGGGATTTTTGTGGGATATTTGTGGAATTTTCAGCAGCTTTCAAGTATTTTGTGAGAGTCTTCTTGAATTTTGTGGAAATTTCCGGAGATTTTGTGAGATGTTGCAGGAATTTTGTGGGATTTTTGTGGAATTTTGAGGAATTCTCTTGAATTTTGTGGGATTTGGAGGAGACTTGAAGAAGTTGGAGGGATTTTTCCTAAATGTTGTGGAAATTGGTGGAGATTTTGTGAGATGTTTCAGGAATTTGTTTGGATTTTGAGAAGATGTAGGGAATTTTGTTGGATTTTTGTGGAATTTTGAGGATTTCTCTTGAATTTTGTGGGATTTGGAGGAGACTTGAAGAATTTTGCGGGAATTTTCTTAGATTTTGTGGAAATGTGTGGAGATTTTGTGAGATGTCTGTAGAATTTTGTAATGTTTTGAGAAGATGTAGGGAATTTTGTGGCATTTTTCTGGAATTTTGAGGGGCTTTCAAGAACTTTGTGAGAGTTTTTTTGAATTTTTTGGAAATTTGTTGAGATTTTGTGAGATGGTTCTGGAGTTTGGTGGGATATTGAGGAAATTCAGTGAATTTGGAGGGAATTTTCTTGAATTTTGAGGAAATTGTTGGAGATTTTGTGGGATGTTGCAGGAATGTGGTTGGGTTCTGAGAAGATTTAGGGAATTGTGTGGGGCTTGTACAGAATTTGGTGGGATTTCTCTTGAATTTTGTGGGATTTCTATTGAATTTTATGGGATGATTGTGGGATGTTTGTGAGATGTTTGTAGGATGTTTGTGGTATTTGGAGGAGACTTGAAGAATTTTGCAGGATTTTTCTTGAAATGTTTGGAAATTGGTGGAGATTTTGTGAGATGTTGCAGGAGTTTGTTTAGGTTCTGAGAAGATGGAAGGAATTTTGTGGGATTTTTGTGGAATTTTGAGGATTTGTCTTGAATTTTGTGGGATTTGGAGGAGACTTGAAGAATTTTGCGGAATTTTCTTAGATTTTGTGGAAATTTGTTGAGATTTTGTGAGATGGTTCTGGAATTTGGTGGGATATTGAGGAAATTCAGTGAATTTTGAGGGATTTTTCTTGAATTTTGTGGAAATTGTTGGAGATTTTGTGGGATGTTGCAGGAATTGGGTAGGGTTTTGAGAAGGTTTAGGGAATTTTGTGGCATTTTTCTGCAATTTTGTGAGGCTTTTCCAGAATTTTTGGTGATATTGAGGTGATTTGGTGGGATGTTTCTGGAATTTTGTGGGATTTTTCTGGGATTTGTACGAGACTTGAAGAATTTTGCGGGATTTTTCTTGAATTGTTTGGAAATTGTTGGAGATTTTGTGAGATGTTGCAGGAGTTTGTTTGGGTTCTGAGAATATGGAAGGAATTTTGTGGGATTTTTGTGGAATTTTGAGGATTTGTCTTGAATTTTGTGGGATTTGGAGGAGACTTGAAGAATTTTGCGGAATTTTCTTAGATTTTGTGGAAATTTGTTGAGATTTTGTGAGATGGTTCTGGAATTTGGTGGGATATTGAGGAAATTCAGTGAATTTTGAGGGATTTTTCTTGAATTTTGTGGAAATTGTTGGAGATTTTGTGGGATGTTGCAGGAATTGGGTAGGGTTTTGAGAAGGTTTAGGGAATTTTGTGGCATTTTTCTGCAATTTTGTGAGGCTTTTCCAGAATGTTTGGTGATATTGAGGTGATTTGGTGGGATGTTTCTGGAATTTTGTGGGATTTTTCTGGGATTTGTACGAGACTTGAAGAATTTTGCGGGATTTTTCTTGAATTGTTTGGAAATTGGTGGAGATTTTGTGGGATGTTGCAGGAGTTTGTTTGGGTTTTGAGAAGATGTAGGGAAGTTTGTGGCATTTTTCTGGAATTTTGAGGGGCTTTCAAGAACTTTGTGAGAGTTTTCTTGAATTTAGTGGAAATTTGTTGAGATTTTGTGAGATGGTTCTGGAATTTGGTGGGATTTTTGTGGGATTTTGAGGATTTGTCTTGAATTTTGTGGGATTTGGAGGAGACTTGAAGAATTTGGAGGGAATTTTCCTGAATTTTTTGGATATTGGTGGAGATTTTGTGAGATGCTGCAGGAATGTGGTTGGGTTTTGAGAAGATTTAGGGATTTTTGTGGGATATTTGTGGAATTTTCAGCAGCTTTCAAGTATTTTGTGAGAGTCTTCTTGAATTTTGTGGAAATTTCCGGAGATTTTGTGAGATGTTGCAGGAATTTTGTGGGATTTTTGTGGAATTTTGAGGAATTCTCTTGAATTTTGTGGGATTTGGAGGAGACTTGAAGAAGTTGGAGGGATTTTTCCTAAATGTTGTGGAAATTGGTGGAGATTTTGTGAGATGTTTCAGGAATTTGTTTGGATTTTGAGAAGATGTAGGGAATTTTGTTGGATTTTTGTGGAATTTTGAGGATTTCTCTTGAATTTTGTGGGATTTGGAGGAGACTTGAAGAATTTTGCGGGAATTTTCTTAGATTTTGTGGAAATGTGTGGAGATTTTGTGAGATGTCTGTAGAATTTTGTAATGTTTTGAGAAGATGTAGGGAATTTTGTGGCATTTTTCTGGAATTTTGAGGGGCTTTCAAGAACTTTGTGAGAGTTTTTTTGAATTTTTTGGAAATTTGTTGAGATTTTGTGAGATGGTTCTGGAGTTTGGTGGGATATTGAGGAAATTCAGTGAATTTGGAGGGAATTTTCTTGAATTTTGAGGAAATTGTTGGAGATTTTGTGGGATGTTGCAGGAATGTGGTTGGGTTCTGAGAAGATTTAGGGAATTGTGTGGGGCTTGTACAGAATTTGGTGGGATTTCTCTTGAATTTTGTGGGATTTCTATTGAATTTTATGGGATGATTGTGGGATGTTTGTGAGATGTTTGTAGGATGTTTGTGGTATTTGGAGGAGACTTGAAGAATTTTGCAGGATTTTTCTTGAAATGTTTGGAAATTGGTGGAGATTTTGTGAGATGTTGCAGGAGTTTGTGTTTTGAGAAGATGGAAGGAATTTTGTGGGATTTTTGTGGAATTTTGAGGATTTGTCTTGAATTTTGTGGGATTTGGAGGAGACTTGAAGAATTTTGCGGAATTTTCTTAGATTTTGTGGAAATTTGTTGAGATTTTGTGAGATGGTTCTGGAATTTGGTGGGATATTGAGGAAATTCAGTGAATTTTGAGGGATTTTTCTTGAATTTTGTGGAAATTGTTGGAGATTTTGTGGGATGTTGCAGGAATTGGGTAGGGTTTTGAGAAGGTTTAGGGAATTTTGTGGCATTTTTCTGCAATTTTGTGAGGCTTTTCCAGAATGTTTGGTGATATTGAGGTGATTTGGTGGGATGTTTCTGGAATTTTGTGGGATTTTTCTGGGATTTGTACGAGACTTGAAGAATTTTGCGGGATTTTTCTTGAATTGTTTGGAAATTGGTGGAGATTTTGTGAGATGTTGCAGGAGTTTGTTTGGGTTTTGAGAAGATGTAGGGAAGTTTGTGGCATTTTTCTGGAATTTTGAGGGGCTTTCAAGAACTTTGTGAGAGTTTTCTTGAATTTAGTGGAAATTTGTTGAGATTTTGTGAGATGGTTCTGGAATTTGGTGGGATTTGTGTGGGATTTTGAGGATTTGTCTTGAATTTTGTGGGATTTGGAGGAGACTTGAAGAATTTGGAGGGAATTTTCTTGAATTTTTTGGATATTGGTGGATATTTTGTGAGGTGTTGCAGGAGTTTGTTTGGGTTCTGAGAAGATGGAAGGAATTTTGTGGGATTTTTGTGGAATTTTGAGGATTTCTCTTGAATTTTGTGGGATTATGAGGAGACTTGAAGAATTTTGCAGAATTTTCTTAGATTTTGTGGAAATTTGTTGAGATTTTGTGAGATGGTTCTGGAATTTGGTGGGATATTGAGGAAATTCAGTGAATTTTGAGGGATTTTTCTTGAATTTTGTGGAAATTTTTGGAGATTTTGTGGGATGTTGCAGGAATTGGGTAGGGTTTTGAGAAGGTTTAGGGAATTTTGTGGCATTTTTCTGCAATTTTGTGAGGCTTTTCCAGAATGTTTGGTGATATTGAGGTGATTTGGTGGGATGTTTCTGGAATTTTGTGGGATTTTTCTGGGATTTGTACGAGACTTGAAGAATTTTGCGGGATTTT
Source organism: Cyanistes caeruleus (assembly GCF_971803275.1). Lineage (NCBI taxonomy): Eukaryota > Metazoa > Chordata > Aves > Passeriformes > Paridae > Cyanistes > Cyanistes caeruleus. Next base: position 87,905,770 of record NC_141702.1, on the reverse strand, counting down.
TCTTGAATTGTTTGGAAATTGGTGGAGATTTTGTGAGATGTTGCAGGAGTTTGTTTGGGTTTTGAGAAGATGTAGGGAATTTTGTGGCATTTTTCTGGAATTTTGAGGGGCTTTCAAGAACTTTGTGAGAGTTTTCTTGAATTTAGTGGAAATTTGTTGAGATTTTGTGAGATGGTTCTGGAATTTGGTGGGATTTTTGTGGGATTTTGAGGATTTGTCTTGAATTTTGTGGGATTTGGAGGAGACTTGAAGAATTTGGAGGGAATTTTCTTGAATTTTTTGGATATTGGTGGAGATTTTGTGAGATGGTTCTGGAATTTGGTGGGATATTGAGGAAATTCAGTGAATTTTGAGGGATTTTTCTTGAAGTTTGTGGGAATTTGTGGAGATTTGGTGGGATATTTTTCTAGAATTTGGTCGTGTTTTGTGAAGATTTAGGGAATTTTGTGGGATTTTTCCTGGAATTTTGTTGGATACTGGGGAGATTTTGTGGGATGCTTGTGGAACTTGGAGGGACTTTTCTGGAATTTTGTGAGATTCTGTAGAGAACTGACGAATTATCAGGGATTTTTCATGTATTCTGTGGGAATTTGTGGAGATTCGGTGGGATATTTTTCTAGAATTTGGTCGTGTTTTGAGAAGATTTAGGGAATTTGGTGGGATTTTTCCTGGAATTTTATTGGATACTGGGGAGATTTTGTGGGATGTTTGTGGAACTTTGAGGGACTCTTCTGGAATTTTGTGAGATTCTGTAGAGAACTGACGAATTATCAGGGATTTTTCATGTATTCTGTGGGAATTTGTGGAGATTTGGTGTGATATTTTTCTAGAATTTGGTCATGTTTTGACAAGGTTTAGGGAATTCTGTAAGATTTTTCTGGAATTTGGTGGGCCTTTTTGAAGGACTTTGTGTGGTTTTGAGGAGACTTGAAGAATTTTGAGGAATTTGTTTTAGATTTTGTGGGAATTTGTGTAGATTCTGTGGGATTTTTCTGGAATTTGGTGGGCCTTTTCAAGGACTTTGTGTGGTTTTGAGGAGACTTGAAGAATTTTGAGGATTTTTTTTTATATTTTGTGGAAACTTGTGGAGGTTTTGTGTGATTTTTGTGGGATTTTGTGGGATATTGAGGCGATTTAGGGATCTTGAGGGATTTTTCATGTATTTTGTGGGAATTTGTGGAGATTTGGTGGGATATTTTTCTAGAATTTGGTCGTGTTTTGTGAAGATTTAGGGAATTTTGTGGGATTTTTCTTGAATTTTGTTGGATATTGAGTAGATTTTGTGGAACTTTGAGGGACTTTTCTGGAATATGGTGAGATTCTGTAGAGAACTGAAGAATTATCAGGGATTTTTCATGTATTCTGTGGGAATTTGTGGAGATTTGGTGGGATTTTTCTGGAATTTGGTGGAGTTTTGAGAAGATTTAGGGAATTTTGTGGATTTTTCCTGGAATTTTGTTGGATATTGAGGAGATTTTGTGGGGTGTTTGTGGAACTTTGAGGGACTTTTCTGGAATTTGGTGAGATTTTGTAGAGAACTGAAGAATTATCAGGGATTTTTCATGTATTCTGTGGGAATTTGTGGAGATTTGGTGTGATATTTTTCTAGAATTTGGTCATGTTTTGAGAAGATTTAGGGAATTCTGTAAGATTTTTCTGGAATTTGGTGGGCCTTCTTGAAGGACTTTGTGTGGTTTTGAGGAGACTTGAAGAATTTTGAGGAATTTGTTTTAGATTTTGTGGGAATTTGTGTAGATTCTGTGGGATTTTCCTGGAATTTGGTGGGCCTTTTCAAGGACTTTGTGTGGTTTTGAGGAGACTTGAAGAATTTTGAGGATTTATTTTTATATTTTGTGGAAACTTGTGGAGGTTTTGTGTGATTTTTTTGGGATTTTGTGGGATATTGAGGCGATTTAGGGATCTTGAGGGATTTTTCATGTATTTTGTGGGAATTTGTGGAGATTTGGTGGGATATTTTTCTAGAATTTGGTCGTGTTTTGAGAAGATTTAGGGAATTTTGTGGGATTTTTCCTGGAATTTTATTGGATACTGGGGAGATTTTGTGGGATGTTTGTGGAACTTTGAGGGACTCTTCTGGAATTTGGTGAGATTCTGTAGAGAACTGAAGAATTATCAGGGATTTTTCATGTATTCTGTGGGTATTTGTGGAGATTTGGTGTGATATTTTTCTAGAATTTGGTCATGTTTTGAGAAGATTTAGGGAATTTTGTGTGATTTTTCTGGGATTTTGTTGGGTATTTAGGACATTTTGTGGGATGTTTCTGGAATTTGGTGGGGCTTTTCAAGAATTTTGTGGTATTTTGAAAAGATTTAGGGAATTTTGTGGTGTTTTTTCTTGAATTTTGAGGGAAACTGTGCTGATTTTATGGAGCATTTCTGGAATTTGGTCGAGTTTTCAGAAGAATTAGGGATTTTTGTGAGATTTTTGTGGGATGTTCTGGGAATTGGTGGAGATTTTGTGGGACATTCCTGTGAATTGGTAGGGTTTTGAAATGATTTAGGGAGTTTTGTGGGACTTCTCTGGAATTTTGTGGGTTTTTTCTGGAATTGTGTGGGATTCTGAAAAGACTTGAAGAATTTTGAGGAATTTGTTTTAGATTTTGTGGGAATTTGTGGAGATTCTGTGGGATTTTCCTGGAATTTGGTGGGCCTTTTCAAGGACTTTGTGTGGTTTTGAGGAGACTTGAAAAATTTTCAGGAATTTTTTTTATATTTTGTGGAAACGTGTGGAGGTTTTGTGTGATTTTTGTGGGATTTTGTGGGATATTGAGGCGATTTAGGGATCTTGAGTGATTTTTCATGTATTTTGTGGGAATTTGTGGAGATTTGGTGGGATATTTTTCTAGAATTTGGCCGTGTTTTGAGAAGATTTAGGGAATTTTGTGGGATTTTTCCTGGAATTTTATTGGATACTGGGGAGATTTTGTGGGATGTTTGTGGAACTTTGAGGGACTCTTCTGGAATTTGGTGAGATTCTGTAGAGAACTGACGAATTATCAGGGATTTTTCATGTATTCTGTGGGAATTTGTGGAGATTTGGTGGGATTTTTGTGGATTTTGGCCGTGTTTTGAGAAGATTTAGGGAATTTTGTGTGATTTTTCTGGGATTTTGTTGGATACTGTGCTGATTTTATGGGGCGTTTCTGGAATTTGGTCAAGTTTTCAGAAGATTTAGGGAATTTTGTGGGATTTTTCTGGGATTTTGTTGGGTATTGAGGACATTTTGTGGGATGTTTCTGGAATTTGGTGGGGCTTTTCAAGAATTTTGTGGTATTTTGAAAAGATTTTGGGAATTTTGTGGTGTTTTTTCTTGAATTTTTTGGGAAACTGTGCTGATTTTATGGGGCGTTTCTGGAATTTGTTCGAGTTTTCAGAAGATTTAGGGATTTTTGTGAGATTTTTGTGGGATGTTCTGGGAATTGGTAGAGATTTTGTGGGACTTTCCTGTGAATTGGTAGGGTTTTGAAATGATTTAGGGAGTTTTGTGGGACTTCTCTGGAATTTTGTGGGTTTTTTTCTGGAATTGTGTGGGATTCTGAGGAGACTTGAAGAATTTTGAGGAATTTGTTTTAGATTTTTGGGAATTTGTGTAGATTCTGTGGGATTTTTCTGGAATTTGGTGGTTTTTTTCAAGGACTTTGTGTGGTTTTGAGGAGACTTGAAGAATTTTGAGGTTTTTTTTTTATATTTTGTGGAAACTTGTGGAGGTTTTGTGTGATTTTTGTGGGATTTTGTGGGATATTGAGGCGATTTAGGGATCTTGAGGGATTTTTCATGTATTTTGTGGGAATTTGTGGAGATTTGGTGGGATATTTTTCTAGAATTTGGTCGTGTTTTGAGAAGATTTAGGGAATTTTGTGGGATTTTTCCTGGAATTTTGTTGGATACTGGGGAGATTTTGTGGAATGTTTGTGGAACTTTGAGGGACTTTTCTGGAATTTGGTGAGATTCTGTAGAGAACTGACGAATTATCAGATATTTTTCATGTATTCTGTGGGAATTTGTGGAGATTTGGTGTGATTTTTGTGGATTTTGCCGTGTTTTAAGAAGATTTAGGGAATTTTGTGGGATTTTTCCTGGAATTTTGTTGGATTCTGGGGAGATTTTGTGGGATGTTTGTGGAACTTTGAGGGACTTTTCTGGAATTTGGTGAGATTTTGTAGAGAACTGAAGAATTATCAGGGATTTTTCATGTATTCTGTGGGAATTTGTGGAGATTTGGTGTGATATTTTTCTAGAATTTGGTCATGTTTTGACAAGGTTTAGGGAATTCTGTAAGATATTTCTGGAATTTGGTGGGCCTTTTTGAAGGACTTTGTGTGGTTTTGAGGAGACTTGAAGAATTTTGAGGAATTTTTCTTAGATTTAGAGGAAACTTGTGGAGGTTTTGTGGGATTTTTGTGGGATTTTGTGGGATATTGAGGCGATTTAGGGATCTTGAGGGATTTTTCATGTATTTTGTGGGAATTTGTGGAGATTTGGTGGGATATTTTTCTAGAATTTGGTCGTGTTTTGTGAAGATTTTGGGAATTTTGTGGGATTTTTCTTGAATTTTGTTGGATATTGAGTAGATTTTGTGGAACTTTGAGGGACTTTTCTGGAATTTGGTGAGATTCTGTAGAGAACTGAAGAATTATCAGGGATTTTTCATGTATTCTGTGGGAATTTGTGGAGATTTGGTGGGATTTTTCTGGAATTTGGTAGAGTTTTGAGAAGATTTAGGGAATTTTGTGGGATTTTTCCTGGAATTTTGTTGGATATTGAGGAGATTTTGTGGGGTGTTTGTGGAACTTTGAGGGACTCTTCTGGAATTTGGTGAGATTCTGTAGAGAACTGACGAATTATCAGGGATTTTTCATGTATTCTGTGGGAATTTGTGGAGATTTGGTGGGATTTTTCTGGCATTTGGTAGAGTTTTGAGAAGATTTAGGGAATTCTGTAAGATTTTTCTGGGATTTTGTTGGGTATTGAGGACATTTTGTGGGATGTTTCTGGAATTTGGTGGGGCTTTTCAAGAATTTTGTGGTATTTTGAAAAGATTTAGGGAATTTTGTGGTGTTTTTTCTTGAATTTTTTGGGAAACTGTGCTGATTTTATGGAGCGTTTCTGGAATTTGGTCGAGTTTTCAGAAGATTTAGGGATTTTTGTGAGATTTTTGTGGGATGTTCTGGAAATTGGTGGAGATTTTGTGGGACATTCCTGTGAATTGGTAGGGTTTTGAAATGATTTAGGGAGTTTTGTGGGACTTCTCTGGAATTTTGTGGGTTTTTTCTGGAATTGTGTGGGATTCTGAGGATACTTGAAAATTTTGAGGAATTTGTTTTAGATTTTGTGGGAATTTGTGTAGATTCTGTGGGATTTTTCTGGAATTTGGTGGGCCTTTTCAAGGACTTTGTGTGGTTTTGAGGAGACTTGAAGAATTTTGAGGATTTTTTCTTAGATTTTGTACAAACCTGTGGAGGTTTTGTGTGATTTTTGTGGGATTTTGTGGGATATTGAGGCGATTTAGGGATCTTGAGGGATTTTTCATGTATTTTGTGGGAATTTGTGGAGATTTGGTGGGATATTTTTCTAGAATTTGGTCGTGTTTTGTGAAGATTTAGGGAATTTTGTGGGATTTTTCTTGAATTTTGTTGGATATTGAGTAGATTTTGTGGAACTTTGAGGGACTTTTCTGGAATTTGGTGAGATTCTGTAGAGAACTGACGAATTATCAGGGATTTTTCATGTATTCTGTGGGAATTTGTGGAGATTTGGTGGGATTTTTGTGGATTTTGGCCGTGTTTTGAGAAGATTTAGGGAATTTTGTGTGATTTTTCTGGGATTTTGTTGGATACTGTGCTGATTTTATGGGGCGTTTCTGGAATTTGGTCAAGTTTTCAGAAGATTTAGGGAATTTTGTGGGATTTTTCTGGGATTTTGTTGGGTATTGAGGACATTTTGTGGGATGTTTCTGGAATTTGGTGGGGCTTTTCAAGAATTTTGTGGTATTTTGAAAAGATTTTGGGAATTTTGTGGTGTTTTTTCTTGAATTTTTTGGGAAACTGTGCTGATTTTATGGGGCGTTTCTGGAATTTGTTCGAGTTTTCAGAAGATTTAGGGATTTTTGTGAGATTTTTGTGGGATGTTCTGGGAATTGGTAGAGATTTTGTGGGACTTTCCTGTGAATTGGTAGGGTTTTGAAATGATTTAGGGAGTTTTGTGGGACTTCTCTGGAATTTTGTGGGTTTTTTTCTGGAATTGTGTGGGATTCTGAGGAGACTTGAAGAATTTTGAGGAATTTGTTTTAGATTTTTGGGAATTTGTGTAGATTCTGTGGGATTTTTCTGGAATTTGGTGGTTTTTTTCAAGGACTTTGTGTGGTTTTGAGGAGACTTGAAGAATTTTGAGGTTTTTTTTTTATATTTTGTGGAAACTTGTGGAGGTTTTGTGTGATTTTTGTGGGATTTTGTGGGATATTGAGGCGATTTAGGGATCTTGAGGGATTTTTCATGTATTTTGTGGGAATTTGTGGAGATTTGGTGGGATATTTTTCTAGAATTTGGTCGTGTTTTGAGAAGATTTAGGGAATTTTGTGGGATTTTTCCTGGAATTTTGTTGGATACTGGGGAGATTTTGTGGAATGTTTGTGGAACTTTGAGGGACTTTTCTGGAATTTGGTGAGATTCTGTAGAGAACTGACGAATTATCAGATATTTTTCATGTATTCTGTGGGAATTTGTGGAGATTTGGTGTGATTTTTGTGGATTTTGCCGTGTTTTAAGAAGATTTAGGGAATTTTGTGGGATTTTTCCTGGAATTTTGTTGGATTCTGGGGAGATTTTGTGGGATGTTTGTGGAACTTTGAGGGACTTTTCTGGAATTTGGTGAGATTTTGTAGAGAACTGAAGAATTATCAGGGATTTTTCATGTATTCTGTGGGAATTTGTGGAGATTTGGTGTGATATTTTTCTAGAATTTGGTCATGTTTTGACAAGGTTTAGGGAATTCTGTAAGATATTTCTGGAATTTGGTGGGCCTTTTTGAAGGACTTTGTGTGGTTTTGAGGAGACTTGAAGAATTTTGAGGAATTTTTCTTAGATTTAGAGGAAACTTGTGGAGGTTTTGTGGGATTTTTGTGGGATTTTGTGGGATATTGAGGCGATTTAGGGATCTTGAGGGATTTTTCATGTATTTTGTGGGAATTTGTGGAGATTTGGTGGGATATTTTTCTAGAATTTGGTCGTGTTTTGTGAAGATTTTGGGAATTTTGTGGGATTTTTCTTGAATTTTGTTGGATATTGAGTAGATTTTGTGGAACTTTGAGGGACTTTTCTGGAATTTGGTGAGATTCTGTAGAGAACTGAAGAATTATCAGGGATTTTTCATGTATTCTGTGGGAATTTGTGGAGATTTGGTGGGATTTTTCTGGAATTTGGTAGAGTTTTGAGAAGATTTAGGGAATTTTGTGGGATTTTTCCTGGAATTTTGTTGGATATTGAGGAGATTTTGTGGGGTGTTTGTGGAACTTTGAGGGACTCTTCTGGAATTTGGTGAGATTCTGTAGAGAACTGACGAATTATCAGGGATTTTTCATGTATTCTGTGGGAATTTGTGGAGATTTGGTGGGATTTTTCTGGCATTTGGTAGAGTTTTGAGAAGATTTAGGGAATTCTGTAAGATTTTTCTGGGATTTTGTTGGGTATTGAGGACATTTTGTGGGATGTTTCTGGAATTTGGTGGGGCTTTTCAAGAATTTTGTGGTATTTTGAAAAGATTTAGGGAATTTTGTGGTGTTTTTTCTTGAATTTTTTGGGAAACTGTGCTGATTTTATGGAGCGTTTCTGGAATTTGGTCGAGTTTTCAGAAGATTTAGGGATTTTTGTGAGATTTTTGTGGGATGTTCTGGAAATTGGTGGAGATTTTGTGGGACATTCCTGTGAATTGGTAGGGTTTTGAAATGATTTAGGGAGTTTTGTGGGACTTCTCTGGAATTTTGTGGGTTTTTTCTGGAATTGTGTGGGATTCTGAGGATACTTGAAAATTTTGAGGAATTTGTTTTAGATTTTGTGGGAATTTGTGTAGATTCTGTGGGATTTTTCTGGAATTTGGTGGGCCTTTTCAAGGACTTTGTGTGGTTTTGAGGAGACTTGAAGAATTTTGAGGATTTTTTCTTAGATTTTGTACAAACCTGTGGAGGTTTTGTGTGATTTTTGTGGGATTTTGTGGGATATTGAGGCGATTTAGGGATCTTGAGGGATTTTTCATGTATTTTGTGGGAATTTGTGGAGATTTGGTGGGATATTTTTCTAGAATTTGGTCGTGTTTTGGGAAGATTTAGGGAATTTTGTGGGATTTTTCTTGAATTTTGTTGGATATTGAGTAGATTTTGTGGAACTTTGAGGGACTTTTCTGGAATATGGTGAGATTCTGTAGAGAACTGAAGAATTATCAGGGATTTTTCATGTATTCTGTGGGAATTTGTGGAGATTTGGTGGGATTTTTCTGGAATTTGGTAGAGTTTTGAGAAGATTTAGGGAATTTTGTGGATTTTTCCTGGAATTTTGTTGGATATTGAGGAGATTTTGTGGGGTGTTTGTGGAACTTTGAGGGACTTTTCTGGAATTTGGTGAGATTTTGTAGAGAACTGAAGAATTATCAGGGATTTTTCATGTATTCTGTGGGAATTTGTGGAGATTTGGTGTGATATTTTTCTAGAATTTGGTCATGTTTTGAGAAGATTTAGGGAATTCTGTAAGATTTTTCTGGAATTTGGTGGGCCTTCTTGAAGGACTTTGTGTGGTTTTGAGGAGACTTGAAGAATTTTGAGGAATTTGTTTTAGATTTTGTGGGAATTTGTGTAGATTCTGTGGGATTTTCCTGGAATTTGGTGGGCCTTTTCAAGGACTTTGTGTGGTTTTGAGGAGACTTGAAGAATTTTGAGGATTTATTTTTATATTTTGTGGAAACTTGTGGAGGTTTTGTGTGATTTTTGTGGGATTTTGTGGGATATTGAGGCGATTTAGGGATCTTGAGGGATTTTTCATGTATTTTGTGGGAATTTGTGGAGATTTGGTGGGATATTTTTCTAGAATTTGGTCGTGTTTTGAGAAGATTTAGGGAATTTTGTGGGATTTTTCCTGGAATTTTATTGGATACTGGGGAGATTTTGTGGGATGTTTGTGGAATTTTGAGGGACTCTTCTGGAATTTTGTGAGATTCTGTAGAGAACTGATGAATTATCAGGGATTTTTCATGTATTCTGTGGGAATTTGTGGAGATTTGGTGGGATTTTTCTGGAATTTGGTAGAGTTTTGAGAAGATTTAGGGAATTTTGTGGGGTTTTTCCTGGAATTTTGTTGGATACTGGGGAGATTTTGTGGGATGCTTGTGGAACTTTGAGGGACTCTTCTGGAATTTTGTGAGATTCTGTAGAGAACTGAAGATTTATCAGGGATTTTTCATGTATTCTGTGGGAATTTGTGGAGATTTGGTGGGATTTTTGTGGATTTTGGCCGTCTTTTGAGAAGATTTAGGGAATTTTGTGGGATTTTTCCTGGAATTTTGTTGGATACTGGGGAGATTTTGTGGGATGTTTGTGGAACTTTGAGGGACTCTTCTGGAATTTGGTGAGATTCTGTAGAGAACTGAAGAATTATCAGGGATTTTTCATGTATTCTGTGGGTATTTGTGGAGATTTGGTGTGATATTTTTCTAGAATTTGGTCATGTTTTGAGAAGATTTAGGGAATTTTGTGTGATTTTTCTGGGATTTTGTTGGGTATTTAGGACATTTTGTGGGATGTTTCTGGAATTTGGTGGGGCTTTTCAAGAATTTTGTGGTATTTTGAAAAGATTTAGGGAATTTTGTGGTGTTTTTTCTTGAATTTTGAGGGAAACTGTGCTGATTTTATGGAGCATTTCTGGAATTTGGTCGAGTTTTCAGAAGAATTAGGGATTTTTGTGAGATTTTTGTGGGATGTTCTGGGAATTGGTGGAGATTTTGTGGGACATTCCTGTGAATTGGTAGGGTTTTGAAATGATTTAGGGAGTTTTGTGGGACTTCTCTGGAATTTTGTGGGTTTTTTCTGGAATTGTGTGGGATTCTGAAAAGACTTGAAGAATTTTGAGGAATTTGTTTTAGATTTTGTGGGAATTTGTGGAGATTCTGTGGGATTTTCCTGGAATTTGGTGGGCCTTTTCAAGGACTTTGTGTGGTTTTGAGGAGACTTGAAAAATTTTCAGGAATTTTTTTTATATTTTGTGGAAACTTGTGGAGGTTTTGTGTGATTTTTGTGGGATTTTGTGGGATATTGAGGCGATTTAGGGATCTTGAGGGATTTTTCATGTATTTTGTGGGAATTTGTGGAGATTTGGTGGGATATTTTTCTAGAATTTGGCCGTGTTTTGAGAAGATTTAGGGAATTTTGTGGGATTTTTCCTGGAATTTTATTGGATACTGGGGAGATTTTGTGGGATGTTTGTGGAACTTTGAGGGACTCTTCTGGAATTTGGTGAGATTCTGTAGAGAACTGACGAATTATCAGGGATTTTTCATGTATTCTGTGGGAATTTGTGGAGATTTGGTGGGATTTTTGTGGATTTTGGCCGTGTTTTGAGAAGATTTAGGGAATTTTGTGTGATTTTTCTGGGATTTTGTTGGATACTGTGCTGATTTTATGGGGCGTTTCTGGAATTTGGTCAAGTTTTCAGAAGATTTAGGGAATTTTGTGGGATTTTTCTGGGATTTTGTTGGGTATTGAGGACATTTTGTGGGATGTTTCTGGAATTTGGTGGGGCTTTTCAAGAATTTTGTGGTATTTTGAAAAGATTTTGGGAATTTTGTGGTGTTTTTTCTTGAATTTTTTGGGAAACTGTGCTGATTTTATGGGGCGTTTCTGGAATTTGTTCGAGTTTTCAGAAGATTTAGGGATTTTTGTGAGATTTTTGTGGGATGTTCTGGGAATTGGTAGAGATTTTGTGGGACTTTCCTGTGAATTGGTAGGGTTTTGAAATGATTTAGGGAGTTTTGTGGGACTTCTCTGGAATTTTGTGGGTTTTTTTCTGGAATTGTGTGGGATTCTGAGGAGACTTGAAGAATTTTGAGGAATTTGTTTTAGATTTTTGGGAATTTGTGTAGATTCTGTGGGATTTTTCTGGAATTTGGTGGTTTTTTTCAAGGACTTTGTGTGGTTTTGAGGAGACTTGAAGAATTTTGAGGTTTTTTTTTTATATTTTGTGGAAACTTGTGGAGGTTTTGTGTGATTTTTGTGGGATTTTGTGGGATATTGAGGCGATTTAGGGATCTTGAGGGATTTTTCATGTATTTTGTGGGAATTTGTGGAGATTTGGTGGGATATTTTTCTATAATTTGGTCGTGTTTTGTGAAGATTTAGGGAATTTTGTGGGATTTTTCCTGGAATTTTGTTGGATACTGGGGAGATTTTGTGGGATGCTTGTGGAACTTGGAGGGACTTTTCTGGAATTTTGTGAGATTCTGTAGAGAACTGACGAATTATCAGGGATTTTTCATGTATTCTGTGGGAATTTGTGGAGATTCGGTGGGATATTTTTCTAGAATTTGGTCGTGTTTTGAGAAGATTTAGGGAATTTTGTGGGATTTTTCCTGGAATTTTATTGGATACTGGGGAGATTTTGTGGGATGTTTGTGGAACTTTGAGGGACTCTTCTGGAATTTTGTGAGATTCTGTAGAGAACTGAAGAATTATCAGGGATTTTTCATGTATTCTGTGGGAATTTGTGGAGATTCGGTGGGATATTTTTCTAGAATTTGGTCATGTTTTGACAAGGTTTAGGGAATTCTGTAAGATTTTTCTGGAATTTGGTGGGCCTTCTTGAAGGACTTTGTGTGGTTTTGAGGAGACTTGAAGAATTTTGAGGAATTTGTTTTAGATTTTGTGGGAATTTGTGTAGATTCTGTGGGATTTTTCTGGAATTTGGTGGGCCTTTTCAAGGACTTTGTGTGGTTTTGAGGAGACTTGAAGAATTTTGAGGATTTTTTTTTATATTTTGTGGAAACTTGTGGAGGTTTTGTGTGATTTTTGTGGGATTTTGTGGGATATTGAGGCGATTTAGGGATCTTGAGGGATTTTTCATGTATTTTGTGGGAATTTGTGGAGATTTGGTGGGATATTTTTCTAGAATTTGGTCGTGTTTTGTGAAGATTTAGGGAATTTTGTGGGATTTTTCTTGAATTTTGTTGGATATTGAGTAGATTTTGTGGAACTTTGAGGGACTTTTCTGGAATATGGTGAGATTCTGTAGAGAACTGAAGAATTATCAGGGATTTTTCATGTATTCTGTGGGAATTTGTGGAGATTTGGTGGGATTTTTCTGGAATTTGGTAGAGTTTTGAGAAGATTTAGGGAATTTTGTGGATTTTTCCTGGAATTTTGTTGGATATTGAGGAGATTTTGTGGGGTGTTTGTGGAACTTTGAGGGACTTTTCTGGAATTTGGTGAGATTTTGTAGAGAACTGAAGAATTATCAGGGATTTTTCATGTATTCTGTGGGAATTTGTGGAGATTTGGTGTGATATTTTTCTAGAATTTGGTCATGTTTTGAGAAGATTTAGGGAGTTCTGTAAGATTTTTCTGGAATTTGGTGGGCCTTCTTGAAGGACTTTGTGTGGTTTTGAGGAGACTTGAAGAATTTTGAGGAATTTGTTTTAGATTTTGTGGGAATTTGTGTAGATTCTGTGGGATTTTCCTGGAATTTGGTGGGCCTTTTCAAGGACTTTGTGTGGTTTTGAGGAGACTAGAAGAATTTTGAGGATTTATTTTTATATTTTGTGGAAACTTGTGGAGGTTTTGTGTGATTTTTGTGGGATTTTGTGGGATATTGAGGCGATTTAGGGATCTTGAGGGATTTTTCATGTATTTTGTGGGAATTTGTGGAGATTTGGTGGGATATTTTTCTAGAATTTGGTCGTGTTTTGTGAAGATTTAGGGAATTTTGTGGGATTTTACCTGGAATTTTATTGGATACTGGGGAGATTTTGTGGGATGTTTGTGGAACTTTGAGGGACTCTTCTGGAATTTGGTGAGATTCTGTAGAGAACTGATGAATTATCAGGGATTTTTCATGTATTCTGTGGGAATTTGTGGAGATTTGGTGGGATTTTTCTGGAATTTGGTAGAGTTTTGAGAAGATTTAGGGAATTTTGTGGGGTTTTTCCTGGAATTTTGTTGGATACTGGGGAGATTTTGTGGGATGCTTGTGGAACTTTGAGGGACTCTTCTGGAATTTTGTGAGATTCTGTAGAGAACTGAAGATTTATCAGGGATTTTTCATGTATTCTGTGGGAATTTGTGGAGATTTGGTGGGATTTTTGTGGATTTTGGCCGTCTTTTGAGAAGATTTAGGGAATTTTGTGGTATTTTTCCTGGAATTTTGTTGGATACTGGGGATATTTTGTGGGATGTTTGTGGAACTTTGAGGGACTCTTCTGGAATTTGGTGAGATTCTGTAGAGAACTGAAGAATTATCAGGGATTTTTCATGTATTCTGTGGGTATTTGTGGAGATTTGGTGTGATATTTTTCTAGAATTTGGTCATGTTTTGAGAAGATTTAGGGAATTTTGTGTGATTTTTCTGGGATTTTGTTGGGTATTTAGGACATTTTGTGGGATGTTTCTGGAATTTGGTGGGGCTTTTCAAGAATTTTGTGGTATTTTGAAAAGATTTAGGGAATTTTGTGGTGTTTTTTCTTGAATTTTGAGGGAAACTGTGCTGATTTTATGTAGCATTTCTGGAATTTGGTCGAGTTTTCAGAAGAATTAGGGATTTTTGTGAGATTTTTGTGGGATGTTCTGGGAATTGGTGGAGATTTTGTGGGACATTCCTGTGAATTGGTAGGGTTTTGAAATGATTTAGGGAGTTTTGTGGGACTTCTCTGGAATTTTGTGGGTTTTTTCTGGAATTGTGTGGGATTCTGAGGAGAGTTGAAGAATTTTGAGGAATTTGTTTTAGATTTTGTGGGAATTTGTGGAGATTCTGTGGGATTTTCCTGGAATTTGGTGGGCCTTTTCAAGGACTTTGTGTGGTTTTGAGGAGACTTGAAAAATTTTCAGGAATTTTTTTTATATTTTGTGGAAACTTGTGGAGGTTTTGTGTGATTTTTGTGGGATTTTGTGGGATATTGAGGCGATTTAGGGATCTTGAGTGATTTTTCATGTATTTTGTGGGAATTTGTGGAGATTTGGTGGGATATTTTTCTAGAATTTGGTCGTGTTTTGAGAAGATTTAGGGAATTTTGTGGGATTTTTCCTGGAATTTTATTGGATACTGGGGAGATTTTGTGGGATGTTTGTGGAACTTTGAGGGACTCTTCTGGAATTTGGTGAGATTCTGTAGAGAACTGACGAATTATCAGGGATTTTTCATGTATTCTGTGGGAATTTGTGGAGATTTGGTGGGATTTTTGTGGATTTTGGCCGTGTTTTGAGAAGATTTAGGGAATTTTGTGTGATTTTTCTGGGATTTTGTTGGATACTGTGCTGATTTTATGGGGCGTTTCTGGAATTTGGTCAAGTTTTCAGAAGATTTAGGGAATTTTGTGGGATTTTTCTGGGATTTTGTTGGGTATTGAGGACATTTTGTGGGATGTTTCTGGAATTTGGTGGGGCTTTTCAAGAATTTTGTGGTATTTTGAAAAGATTTTGGGAATTTTGTGGTGTTTTTTCTTGAATTTTTTGGGAAACTGTGCTGATTTTATGGGGCGTTTCTGGAATTTGTTCGAGTTTTCAGAAGATTTAGGGATTTTTGTGAGATTTTTGTGGGATGTTCTGGGAATTGGTAGAGATTTTGTGGGACTTTCCTGTGAATTGGTAGGGTTTTGAAATGATTTAGGGAGTTTTGTGGGACTTCTCTGGAATTTTGTGGGTTTTTTTCTGGAATTGTGTGGGATTCTGAGGAGACTTGAAGAATTTTGAGGAATTTGTTTTAGATTTTTGGGAATTTGTGTAGATTCTGTGGGATTTTTCTGGAATTTGGTGGTTTTTTTCAAGGACTTTGTGTGGTTTTGAGGAGACTTGAAGAATTTTGAGGTTTTTTTTTTATATTTTGTGGAAACTTGTGGAGGTTTTGTGTGATTTTTGTGGGATTTTGTGGGATATTGAGGCGATTTAGGGATCTTGAGGGATTTTTCATGTATTTTGTGGGAATTTGTGGAGATTTGGTGGGATATTTTTCTAGAATTTGGTCGTGTTTTGAGAAGATTTAGGGAATTTTGTGGGATTTTTCCTGGAATTTTGTTGGATACTGGGGAGATTTTGTGGAATGTTTGTGGAACTTTGAGGGACTTTTCTGGAATTTGGTGAGATTCTGTAGAGAACTGACGAATTATCAGATATTTTTCATGTATTCTGTGGGAATTTGTGGAGATTTGGTGTGATTTTTGTGGATTTTGCAGTGTTTTAAGAAGATTTAGGGAATTTTGTGGGATTTTTCCTGGAATTTTGTTGGATTCTGGGGAGATTTTGTGGGATGTTTGTGGAACTTTGAGGGACTTTTCTGGAATTTGGTGAGATTTTGTAGAGAACTGAAGAATTATCAGGGATTTTTCATGTATTCTGTGGGAATTTGTGGAGATTTGGTGTGATATTTTTCTAGAATTTGGTCATGTTTTGACAAGGTTTAGGGAATTCTGTAAGATTTTTCTGGAATTTGGTGGGCCTTTTTGAAGGACTTTGTGTGGTTTTGAGGAGAATTGAAGAATTTTGAGAATTTTTTTTTATATTTTGTGGAAACGTGTGGAGGTTTTGTGTGATTTTTGTGGGATTTTGTGGGATATTGAGGCGATTTAGGGATCTTGAGGGATTTTTCATGTATTTTGTGGGAATTTGTGGAGATTTGGTGGGATATTTTTCTAGAATTTGGTCGTGTTTTGAGAAGATTTAGGGAATTTTGTGGGATTTTTCCTGGAATTTTGTTGGATACTGGGGAGATTTTGTGGGATGTTTGTGGAACTTTGAGGGACTCTTCTGGAATTTGGTGAGATTCTGTAGAGAACTGACGAATTATCAGGGATTTTTCATGTATTCTGTGGGAATTTGTGGAGATTTGGTGTGATATTTTTCTAGAATTTGGTCATGTTTTGAGAAGATTTAGGGAATTTTGTGTGATTTTTCTGTGATTTTGTTGGATACTGTGCTGATTTTATGGGGCGTTTCTGGAATTTCGTCAAGTTTTCAGAAGATTTAGGGAATTTTGTGTGATTTTTCTGGGATTTTGTTGGGTATTGAGGACATTTTGTGGGATGTTTCTGGAATTTGGTGGGGCTTTTCAAGAATTTTGTGGTATTTTGAAAAGATTTTGGGAATTTTTTTGGTGTTTTTTCTTGAATTTTGTGGGAAACTGTGCTGATTTTATGGGGCGTTTCTGGAATTTGGTCGAGTTTTCAGAAGATTTAGGGATTTTTGTGAGATTTTTGTGGGATGTTCTGGGAATTGGTGGAGATTTTTTGGGACATTCCTGTGAATTGGTAGGGTTTTGAAATGATTTAGGGAGTTTTGTGGGACTTCTCTGGAATTTTGTGGGTTTTTTCTGGAATTGTGTGGGATTCTGAGGAGACTTGAAGAATTTTGAGGAATTTGTTTTAGATTTTGTGGGAATTTGTGTAGATTCTGTGGGATTTTTCTGGAATTTGGTGGTTTTTTTCAAGGACTTTGTGTGGTTTTGAGGAGACTTGAAGAATTTTGAGGATTTTTTTTTTATATTTTGTGGAAACTTGTGGAGGTTTTGTGTGATTTTTGTGGGATTTTGTGGGATATTGAGGCGTTTTAGGGATCTTGAGGGATTTTTCATGTATTTTGTGGGAATTTGTGGAGATTTGGTGGGATATTTTTCTAGAATTTGGTCGTGTTTTGTGAAGATTTTGGGAATTTTGTGGGATTTTTCTTGAATTTTGTTGGATATTGAGTAGATTTTGTGGAACTTTGAGGGACTTTTCTGGAATTTGGTGAGATTCTGTAGAGAACTGAAGAATTATCAGGGATTTTTCATGTATTCTGTGGGAATTTGTGGAGATTTGGTGGGATTTTTCTGGAATTTGGTAGAGTTTTGAGAAGATTTAGGGAATTTTGTGGGATTTTTCCTGGAATTTTGTTGGATATTGAGGAGATTTTGTGGGGTGTTTGTGGAACTTTGAGGGACTCTTCTGGAATTTGGTGAGATTCTGTAGAGAACTGACGAATTATCAGGGATTTTTCATGTATTCTGTGGGAATTTGTGGAGATTTGGTGGGATTTTTCTGGCATTTGGTAGAGTTTTGAGAAGATTTAGGGAATTCTGTAAGATTTTTCTGGGATTTTGTTGGGTATTGAGGACATTTTGTGGGATGTTTCTGGAATTTGGTGGGGCTTTTCAAGAATTTTGTGGTAT
This sequence comes from Cyanistes caeruleus, assembly GCF_971803275.1. Classification (NCBI taxonomy): domain Eukaryota; kingdom Metazoa; phylum Chordata; class Aves; order Passeriformes; family Paridae; genus Cyanistes; species Cyanistes caeruleus. The sequence continues at coordinate 87,888,368 of NC_141702.1, read as the reverse complement.
TTTGAAAAGATTTAGGGAATTTTGTGGTGTTTTTTCTTGAATTTTTTGGGAAACTGTGCTGATTTTATGGAGCGTTTCTGGAATTTGGTCGAGTTTTCAGAAGATTTAGGGATTTTTGTGAGATTTTTGTGGGATGTTCTGGAAATTGGTGGAGATTTTGTGGGACATTCCTGTGAATTGGTAGGGTTTTGAAATGATTTAGGGAGTTTTGTGGGACTTCTCTGGAATTTTGTGGGTTTTTTCTGGAATTGTGTGGGATTCTGAGGATACTTGAAAATTTTGAGGAATTTGTTTTAGATTTTGTGGGAATTGTTGGAGATTCTGTGGGATTTTCCTGGAATTTGGTGGGCCTTTTCAAGGACTTTGTGTGGTTTTGAGGAGACTTGAAGAATTTTGAGGATTTTTTCTTAGATTTTGTACAAACCTGTGGAGGTTTTGTGTGATTTTTGTGGGATTTTGTGGGATATTGAGGCGATTTAGGGATCTTGAGTGATTTTTCATGTATTTTGTGGGAATTTGTGGAGATTTGGTGGGATATTTTTCTAGAATTTGGTCGTGTTTTGTGAAGATTTAGGGAATTTTGTGGGATT